>NC_090933.1:64271249-64892415 GCF_040938575.1 Ambystoma mexicanum
GGTTGTAGGAACATCCAACTCAGAAGTACGTGGGTGCCTGCCATACATGGTATAAAAGGGTGTCTGCCACGGCTGGTGTGTAGGGAATTATTATAAGCATATTCAGCTATCCATAATAGGTCGAACCAGTTTCCTTCAGCTTTGTGTAACATGCAACGCAGATACTGCTCGAGCGTCTGATTTGTCCTCTCAGTTTGACCATCCGTTTGGGGATGGTGACTGGTGGATAGCCGGATGTCCATCTGGGCCATAGAGCAGCATTTTCTCCAGAAGTTAGATACGAATTGAGTACCTCGGTCTGAGACCAAAACTGAAGGAAACCCTTGGAGCCGTACGATGCCTTCAAGAAATACCTTTGCCAGAGTGGAAGCATTTGGGAGCCCCTTAAGAGGAATGAAATGTGCCATTTTTGAAAATAGGTCCACGACCACAAGAATAGTGTTAAACCCTTGACTGGGTGGTAAGTCAGTAATAAAATCGAGGGACAACGTGTGCCA
This sequence comes from Ambystoma mexicanum, assembly GCF_040938575.1. Taxonomy (NCBI): domain Eukaryota; kingdom Metazoa; phylum Chordata; class Amphibia; order Caudata; family Ambystomatidae; genus Ambystoma; species Ambystoma mexicanum. Next base: position 64,271,747 of record NC_090933.1, read on the forward strand.
GGGTGCTGGTGGGATTTCCAATGGTTGTAATAGCCCAGCCGGTTTCTGCTTGGATGACTTGTTTTGAGCACACACTCCACAAGATAGGATGAATTGGATAATATCTTTACGCCACGTGGGCCACCAATAATTTCGTTTTACCTTGGCTAGGGTTTTAGCGATTCCGGGGTGGCCCTCGATCAAGGAATCATGATAACCGGACATGACTTGTTCTCGTAGTTCTTAGTTTGGTAAGAATAAACGATTCCTGAAGTAGGGCAACTGATCTTTTATCATGTAATGTTCTCCTGGTGCACTCCACGCTTGTAATTGCTCCTGACTCATCAGGTTTTGGATTTCTTCATGTAATTCTTTCTGAGTTATGGTTGCTGTGATTCCTAGGAGCTTGTCACTCGGGATGATTGCTTTTGGGTCAGGGGTCTGATACCCTTGCTCTTCCACCCCATATGGGAAAGGGCATCGGCCTTCCCGTTTTTCACCCCTGGTCGAAATGTAATCACATAGTCATATTCAGCAAAAAAAAGAGCCCAACGTAGTTGTCGTGAGGATTGGGCCTTTGCCGTTTTTAGGTACTGGAGGTTCCGGTGGTCAGTTATTACAGTGATTGTGTGTCTGGCGCCCAAGAGGTAGTGCCGCCATGCCTTAAAGGCTGATTTAATGGCCAGGAGTTCTTTGTCTGTGATAGCGTAATTGAGTTCAGGGGGTGTGAATTTACACGACCAGAAGGCAACAGGGTGTAATTGGCCTGTTTCGGGGTCCTTTTGTGAGAGGACGGCTCCCATAGCCATGCTTGAGGTGTCCGTTTCCACCAGGTATGGGAGATCAGGGCGAGGGTGGCGTAAGATTGGGACAGATGTGAATCTTGCTTTGAGTTCCTGGAAAGCCTCCTCGGCTTCTGTTGTCCACTGGAACTTTTTGTTGCTTTTCCTTAGTAATGACGTGATGGGATCCACGATTTGCGAAAATCTTGGGATGAACCGGCGGTAGAGGTTTGCAAAACCCAGCATACTTTGAACCCCCTCGAATGAATTTGGGGATGGCCAGTTCAGGATAGCATCTACCTTGTGTACATCCATTCGGATTCCATTCGGCTGAGAATAAAGCCCAGGAATTCCACCTTGGAGACGTGGAATTAGCACTTTTCGAGCTTGGCGTAGAGCTGGTGTTGACAGAGTTTCTCCAATACGGATCGGACGTGTTTAACATGGTCCTGCTTTGATGCGGAATATACTAGGATATCGTCAATGTACACTAGAGCACAGACATCAATCAATCATCGTTCATGAAGTATTGAAATGCAGCAGGCGCGTTGCAAAGGCCAAAGGGCATTACTTGATATTCGTACAAGCCGTATTTGGTGCGGAAAGCGGTTTTCCATTCGTCCCCCTGTTTTATGCGAACAGGGTGATATGCCCCCCTCAGGTCTAGTTTTGTGTAGATCTGGGCATCTTTGACTTGATCAAGCAATTCAGGGATCAGTGGCAGGGGGTAGCGATTTTTTATGGTAGTCTGGTTCAGTGCGCGATAGTCGATGTACGTTCTCAAGTACCCCCTCCTTTTTTCGGTTAGAAGAATAGAGGACTGGCTGCTGGAGACTTCGAGGGACGGATGAATCCGTTGGCCAGGTATTGGTCAAGATAGGCCTTTAGGTGCTGGTTTTCTGGTTCCGTGAGTGCGTAAATTCGCCCACAAGGGATTTGTGCGCCAGGTAGCAGATCAATTTGGCAATCGTATGGTCTATGCAGTGGCAGGGTATTAGCCTGTTCTTTTTGAAAGACATCTTGAAATTCCTGGTATTCACTTGGTAGGGTGCCGATTGCCACAGTCGCAAGCATGGAGGTTTTGGTGTCTATTGGTTGTTTCTCTTGGCAATAACATGTGTGGGCGCAAGTCTCGGGAAAGGCCAATTCTTTTGCTCGCCAATCGATTTGAGGATTGTGAGCTACCAACCATGGCATTCCCAAAATCAACCGGAACTGTGGTGCCTTAATGAGGTCGAAAACGATAGATTCTTGGTGTCCATCCTGGCACAGAAGGGTTAAAGCTGCAGTGCATTGGGATACTGGACCAGAAGCTATTTCCGTGCCGTCGACTGTGGTAACAGTGTCGGTGGTTGATTTAGGGCGTAACGGACGCCCCATCTTTGCCGCAAGATCCTGGTCGATGTAATTCCCAACGGCTCCACTGTCTATGTACGCTCTTAGTGCGTGCATCTGAGATGGTTGTTGGTGATTGATCAAGACCACAGATAGTGCAAAATGGGAGGTCTGTAGTTCACTTTTTTCGCTCGACAAGTGGACCCCTACACTTGCCGGGCTGGGAGTTTTCCGATTCCTTGATGGTATCTTCCTTGTCCGTGGCCCCTACCGTCCTCCTCGGTGGCTTCACAGGGCACTTTTTAAGGAAATGACCTGACCTTCTGCAGTACAGACATAACTGCTGCTGTCTCCTTTTATCCCTTTCCGCTTTAGTCAAGGGGGATCTGACCCCCCCCGATTTGCATTGGTTTTCCTGAACCTTTCGTTGTTCGGGCAGTATTGTCCTTTGAACGCATATACATAGGGCGAGGTTTCGGTCTGGTTCGATATGCTCTTCGGTCCTACAACCTATGATCCAGTTGAACAACAATGTCAATGAATTCTGAGCAGTCTTTCGGGAGGTTCACTACTTGTGCAAGAACATCCTTGAGCTCCCCCCCGCAACCCCCTGATGAAATAACATGGTTCTCTTCTCCACTGGCCATTCTGCTTCAACTACGAGTCTATTGAACGTGGCTATGCATGTTAATAGGTCTTGATTCCCTTGGCGTAGGGACAGAAGTTCATTGTCTAATGCCTGCCCATGAGTGTGACGGGCGAACAGCTTTTCCATCTCCTGCTGAAAGCCCCTGACGTCATGCAGCAAAGGATCATCTTGGGCCGCAAAGGGTACAGGCCAGTCCGCGGCGCTACCACTCAGGTAGGATAGCACAAAAGCGACCCGTCATTGGTCATTCTGAAAGGCCCCTGGCCTACAAAGGAAGTGCAGGCGGCACTGGTTCATGAACGTTGCAAACCTCTTGGGATCCCCCGTAAATCGTTCGGGCTGGGCCAAGGGAACTGGCCCAGGAAGGGTTATCTGAACGGGATTGGCTGATGGCGCTGGCATCGAGGGCACGCTTCCCGGCAATGGTGCATGCCCTGCTTGTGACTGGAGAAGTTTCCGGCTTAAATCATCAGTGCGTTCTTTGGCTACTATCAGCTCTCTCCTCAGGGTGTTGGTCTCCTGTCTGGCTGTATGTACTTCGGAACGTAGCTGCCCCAACATGTGGGATAACTGGTCGGTTTCTGACGTTTCCATGACGCCCAGGTGGATTTTGATGTAAGGCTTTGCGTTCTGTAACGCTCACCTGGTATCCACGGGGACGTCACTCAGCCTGTTCTGACCTCTTACGACCTCAAACCCTTCCCTGGAGGCTATTCGACTGGAGACTGGGCCTGAAACACAGGATTGGTAGAGTTTAACTCCCTATTGTCTCTGTGTGCTTGAACCCCTTCTTCCCCGGGGTCCAACCCTTCCCTGTGATCCACAGCTCACCTTGTTTTCTTGGATAGTGTGCTCTCCGTCCTGCCTTCAGCGCAGGGGCGCGTTGCTTGATGCGGGCTTGTTGCTGTCTAGTTACTTCACTGGCAAGAGTCCGACAGGTAAGTATAATGAGTCTTTTGAACAGTTCTCTAACTTCGTTCCTTTCCTTCCTTAGATGATGGCCAGCGTCCGGGGATGGCGGCGTGCTGCTGAGATGAGTAGCGCTGAAGGTGAGTGAGAGCGCAATGCACCCCTTTCATATTTGCATTGAACTGAGTTCTTTTTCTGTGTCTTTTAGGTGCCGTGACGTTTTCAACGTGGATGCCGGTTATGAAGAACAAATGCGGTGGGTAAGCGCAGTATGCGGCACCTCTTGATGTTTCCACGCTAACCTGGAGTGTCTTTTCCCTCTTGCAGATGGATGAGAAGTTCCGGAGACAGAGTTCCCCCAGAGTGGCTGGGATTCAGGTAAGCGTTTGAAGCTCGTACAGTATTTAAAAATAAGCGAACATTTGCAGAATGCTTACTAATTTCTGTTCTTTTTCGCTTTTCCTTAGGAAGCGGCGTGCCGGGATGGGAATGACACCGCCGAAGATGCCTGCAGAACAGAAGGAGCGATGACTGATGGGCAGAAGCGCCGCAAGGTAAGGCTGTTCCTAACTGTGTTCTTGTTCTTGCAGGAGCTGAGCGCAGAAGAAAGATGCAGGCCTACTGGAGACGGATCCGAACACGGTGAGTGTCACGCTGCAGGTGCAGAAAACGCAAAGCATGTTTCTCAGCCTGGGTGTGGCTTAAATAGTCTCTGGGTATCCCAGGTGCTTCTGGGCTGAACCACACCCAAAAGACTAGACCGCACATGCAGTTCTGGGAACCGAAATATGTGGGGGCATCCATCTCGTCCCCATCAATGCACTACAAGTCCAATCCCCAATGTTATCCTATGGGAGTGAGTGAGTCTGGTGGCACAAGCGCCAAGTCTGACTCCAAGTGGGTCTTTAGAGGGATGGAGAGGCCCTTGAGGGCCATGTAGGTGATCATGGCCTGGCTCCAGCCTGACATCTTGGAGGGCTGGGGACATGAGGGGCAGGAATCATGACACTATCTGAGGCGAAATTCGTAGCTCAGGACATCATGAGGCCACATCGACACGGCTAAACAGATGAGGCGCACGGCCTGGCTAAAGCTACCAGGTTCAATCCGGATCTGCAGGATAGAATCCTCGACCTTCCGTTTGAGGGGGATGATCTCTTCCGCTCCTCCACTGATGAGAAGCTCAATAAGAAGAAGAGCAGCTCTCAGACAGAAAAGTCTCTGGGCATTCTTACCAAACCGGCAGCTAAACCTTTCTCACAGACACAGTCCCACTCAGACAAGTGGCGTTCATTTGCCGGCTTCCGCTCGTTCCAGGACCGCATAGCCAGACAGCCAGAAAGGTTTCCCAGTCAGCACCAGAGAAAACACAACAAAGCATCAAATAAAGGGTTCTTCCAGTCCCCCTCCTCTTCATCAGTCTCTGACCAGAAGAAACAATGACGATTTGTTTCAGATCCACAGCACCCCAGTTAGGGTCACCCTGGCCCTGCACAGTCAGGCTTAGTGGACGAAGTTCGCGGACGCATGGGTCATCTCAGTGGTGTCCTGGGGCTTCCAGATATCTCTTCCTTCTCCCCCTCCGAGTTCCCCTCTCCTCCCACAGATCGGCACCCCATCACTCCTAGCAGAGATTTGCTCCCTTGTAGAGAGCGAAGCAGTAGAGCAGGTCCCACCCTCCCCGCAAGCGCAGGACTTTTACTCCTTCCTCTTGGCTATCCAGAAGAAGAACCAGGCGTCCCTGCGAGTGGTTTTGGATCTGTCTTCCCTGAACCTTTACCTACCCCTGCAGAAGTTCAAGATGGTGACGCCAGTGCTCAATGCAGAGACACTGTTTGAGAGAGACTGTATGTGTTCCCAGCATCTGAAGGACACGTATCTCCAGGTTCCCATTGTGCAACCTCACCGGGCCTTCCTCAGGTTCCGGGTCATGGGCCTGCATTTCCAGTACGAGGTTCTGTCCTTTGGGATAAATTCAGCTCTGAGAGTCTTCACGAAGGCTCATGAATGCAGTGGTGGCTCTCCTCGGGTCGGAAAGGCTGCACGTCTAACCGTACCTCGACGACTGGCTAGTCAGGGGTACTTCTCCAGAGCAGGTGCAAGACTCAGTGGACAGGCTTATCTCTACCCTATTTGACCTGGGATTTTTTAATCAACTACCAAAAGTCTCAGCTCACCCCTACACAGACACTAGTGTTTCTAGGCCTGTTGTGGGACAATGTGACAGCAATTCAATCGGCAGTCTCCCATTTCCTCAGCAGGTCAATCACCACAGCCTGGTGGTATCAACACCTTCTGGGCGTACAAGCAGCATGTCTCCTAGCGGTCCCGTAAACCAGGCTGTGGAGGCTCGAGTTGCATTTTGCGGATTCTTGGGATCAGGAATCGGGCCATCAGGGGGACCAATCTCTATGCAACAACATCTGGACCACGACCTCCGATGGTGTTAACAGGAAGATAACTTTCTCGTGGGCAGACTGCTAAGTCCAACCCCTGCAACCCCCCATAGAGTACACCATTACCACGGATTCCACTCCATGGGTGGGGAGCCACCCTGTGAACCCACTTGGTGCATGGCCTCTGGACCCCGACCGATCGGCAGAATCACATCAACTGGATGGAACTTATGGCTATACAGTTGGCACTCAGGTTCTTCCTACCTACCATCAAAGGCAGGTTGGTGTGCATCCAGTCCAGGCAAAATCCTGCAACTAGGCGTGTTGGCCCTGGAGATCTGGGAATGGGCTATCAGCCAGGAAGTGTGGCTCTTGGCGGTCCACCTCAGTCGCCTGGCCGCCGACAATTAGGAGTGGCAGCTAAATGAGAGAGTCCTCCAGGAAGTGTTCAGCAGATGGGGCCACCCAACAACAGACCTCTTTGCGATAGTACTCAATCGGACATGTCAGCAATATGCGTCATGGAGAGGAAGGGGATGCAACTCTCTGGGGGACGCACTCCAGATACCCTGGGACGGGATGTGGGCATATGCATTCCCACCCACACCGCTCGTGCACAAGGTAGTGAGCAAGATCAGGAACTCTGGGAACCTCAAGATCATCCTTGTGACACCCCGCTGGCCGGCGCATCCCTGGTTGTCGGACCTTTAACAGATTTCACTTCAGCCAGAGATGATACTTCCCCTCGGGAAAGGCCCTCTACTAAAACAGCAGGGAGGCGCTGTACAACACCCCGCTCCGGAGAGGGTAGCCCTAGCGGCCTGGTTCCTGAGCAGCTAACGCTCCAGCACCTTCAGTTGTCCAGCGACCGACAATTTGGAGATCATTCAAAGTGCCAAGCAATACAAAAGTAAATAGAGAAGATTCTGCTTTTGGGCTAAGGAACATGGGGTGAACCCACTGACATGCACCCTTCACCAAGTTGTATCATTTTCGGCCAATCCCGTAGTAAAGAAACACCTGACGGAGTTGACAAAGCTTTACCCCCCAGTCAAATGCCTGCATCCCGTTTGTGACCTAAATGTAGTGCTAAGTGTATAACACACAAGCAATTTGAACCCATGGCCACAGCAGACATTAAGTTGCTCATTCTGAAGACAGCCCTTCTGATTGGTTTTATGTCAGCTCGCAGAGTGAGTGAGATCCAGGCATTAGTCGCCTCAGAGCCATACACTAGATTTCACAAGGACATGGTCATGCTCTGCACGCACCCCAAGTTTCTTCCAAAGGTGGTATCATCCTTCCATATTAACAAGGAGATTGTGCTCCCCACATTCTTCCCGGACCCCAAGGAAGATTCAGAGAAAACACTCCACTCCCTGGATGTCAGGAGGGCGTTGAAATTATATCTGTACAGAACGAAGGGCATCCGTAAGACAAACGCACTGTTTGTAACATTTGGAGGTTTCAGGCCTGGACAGCAAGCCTCCAAGACATCCATAGCTTGATGGATGATAGCAGCGATCCAGGAGGAATTCGAGGTGCAACGGAAAGATCCGCCACAGGGCATGCATGTGCATGCTGTAAGAGCTAAGACGACTGCAGTCGCATTCCAGCGATACGTTCCCTGGCTGGTGATCAGCAGGGCGACAACATGGGCCACTCCTTTGGCCTTTTGCAAACTCTACTGCTTGGATACCAGTGCCAAGGGTGATGCAGCATTCAGCCAAGCAGTGCTGCATAATCTATTTGCCTAGAAGGTCAGGCTCTCCTCCCAGGGCACTGTATCAGTTATAATCGCCCATACAGGATGGAGGAAAGGGGACGGGACATAGGACTAATTAAGTGTGACTCACCAGAGTGACTAACATACTCCTAGTCCATAATCCTCTTTCCTCCATACGTCCCAACATCCATTCCCCTATAATAAGACCATTGAGGTTGTTAAAGCATAAAACAGGGGACTGAGGTGTGGCGCCAGTGGGCAGGGTTAAGAGAGCCTGCGCTCCTGGGGCTGTGCCCCCACGTGCCAGTAAATTTAAAGGGGAAATGTCTTTTTTGGTGGAAAAGATGTTCCGTTTCCGTCCCGTGTGGGGAACGCCCATACAAGATGGAGGAAAAGGGACTATGGACTAGGAGTACGTTAATCACTCCGGTGAGTAACTCTTAATTTCTTTATCCAGGAGTGCAGGACAGACCACACAAAAGTGTTGCCTTATATTAGTATTTCTAACCTAAGAGGTCAGAAAGATTGCCAAAAAATAAGATGGCCAAAGGGATAGTACTTAATAATAATACTTCAACCATATTTAAGCAGCCTTCTTAAGCATAAGGTATTCAAATCGGCATTATGAGGTTTAAAAGAATGGTGCACAAAAGTCGAACAGAAAAATAAATAAAACACGAATAGACTGCCACCAGCCTGTCCATAGTACATCAAAAGGCATATCAAATGTTGCCCACCAAGAGTGAAAAAAGGGATTCAAAGTACCCCTTCAGCAATCTGCTGTAAATTGGTCTGTGGTACAGTAAAACAATACAGAAAGACATTGAAGGGAGATACTGTCTCCCTACACTGGTAAACTTATGGGCTGACTGTGGCCCCAAAAAAGCAGTTTTTAAATTTTTTTTTTTAAAAGGCTTTACTAACCTCCAAGGTCAGGTACAGTTCCAAGGCATAAACAAAAGGCAGGGGGGTTCCATTGGTAATGGAAGCAAAGTTTCAAAAAGGAAAATGTTTCCTACCCGTAACCTTGACGTTATTAGCTATTTTTCAATTTCGCTTAATGTACATAAAGTAACTATGCAGATTATGTTTTCTGTTTCTAGGCAAATGCTGATAAAGTTGCTAAAGCAAGGAGTGTGGCTGAAGCGATCTTGCAAGCCAAACTTGTCAAACCTCCTGTAGCTCAAGAACCATTTGGCTTTGATCCATCTTCTTCAGGTATTATACATTATAGAGGTATAAACAAATTAAATGTATCCAAATTGTATTAGTATTTCTAAATTCATAAGAGCTGTAAATCCAGACCTGTGTCACGGATCAGACGTGTTGCTAGCACTTACTAGGGGGGACTCTCTGCATTCCAGCACAGTTTCAGATTAGTCACACAAAGTGAATTGCTCTCAGGACTTCCTGCAGGGCTTTTTCCACCATCCACAATGTTGATCTCCATCTGCCACCTGGTGCTGCTGAACTTCCATTACCCTCTTTCATAAAATCATAACACCTTACTGGAAAGATAATAGACAATTAATTGGGTTTTGTTTACACTAGAGGTACTGGGTTGGCTCCTTGACGATAATGTTTTTTGTGGCGGGACAGTTTCTGAATTCTCATGTCCTAACCCACGGTTTCTCAACACTTTCACAGGGATGGTTCTTGTATTCTGGGCTTGTTCTGTTTAGGAGTATATAGTGCCTTGCTCACTCTCTCTATTCACTGTAGCACAGCCCTCTTCAGGGTTCACAAGGCTCTCCTCTTCTGTAATTTTCTCTACTCTCACCTCTCCCTTCCTTTGGGTCTGGGTTCTCACTGGGACCCCCTCTTCAAGGGTTCACCTCTTCCTCACGGGTTCAGGGGTCTCTTCACACTGGGGCAGAACCCACTTTTGGAGTTCAGGGACCTCCTCTCTCCACTCACTGGAGTAGTCCTCTCTTGTGGGGTTCAAGGAGGCTCTTCTACCCCTTATTGGAGCACACCCCTCTTCTGGGCTCAAAATCCTCTCAAGCTCAGATGCTCTCCGACTTTTTCAGTGAATTCCTCTCATCAGCTCCCAGCTCAAAAGACACTTTGGGGCTCATTCTGAGCCTGCCAGTCCGGAAACAACGGTGCCGGTAAGCTTACCGGCACTGTTGTTTCCGGACCGGCATATTACAGGTCTGCATGCCGGGGCCGCTGTGCCTGACAGGTGTGACCCTGCCGGGCACAGAGGCCACGGTATAGCAGACCGTCACGGAAGCACCGGCACCGTTGATATCGGTGCCAGTGCTTCCATGGTCCCCACTTCCATAGAGTCCTATTGGACTAAGTGGGAATGGGGACTTACAATTTACCAGCGCCTGACTTTGCGGTACGCCAGGGTAGTAATCCCCTGGTGTTACCAGGAAGTCAGGCACCAGTAAATATTTACAGGTCCGGAAGGCAACCTGCCGGTATCACCGGCCAGGGTTACCGCCGGACCCATAATGAGGCCGTGTGACTCTATTACAAAGCCTCACCTTTCTCCCAGTGGCTGAGGCAAACATTTGAATTGATTCGATAATTACCTTCCTATTCTAAGGGCCTCATCACGAGTTGGGCTGTATTCCTGGCTGTAATACCGCCGACTGTAATAGCCCTAGCACCGACCGGCCCGGTGGTATTACCACCGGATCACGGGTTGGGTCTTAATGGTAAATTCCCATTCCTGATTGGGTCCATTGGACCCAATGGGGAATTTTCGGTGCTAATACTGCGGGCTAATACGGCTGGCTGTAAAACCGCCAAAAACAGGGATTTTCACCTCCAGAAAAAAGCTGGAGGTAAAACAGCCGATTTAGCGCCCAACTCGTGATAGGACCGGCCCTTAAATGCTGCGGTAATACTGTTACCACCGCATTTAAGAGCTACAGCCCAACTCGTGATGAGGCTCTAAGTCTGGTGATAGAAGTCTTTAAAAGGCTTTTCACCTTCTTGGATTTCTTTCAGTTGGCTTCCAGGTGCTGGAGCTGGTGTTTGTTAGCTGAACTACTCCAGTCTTGCCTCCTGGCTGTCACCTTGCAAAGAAGGGCCGTCAACATGTACATGCAAACCTGTAATTCGTGCCCATCTGTATAAAAATCGTTTTTCCTTTGGGGAGGGAGAAGGGAGTATTGTAATGCTTCAGCTGCAGGGTAAGGAGACAACTCCTTTGCATGTACTGCTGCCAGGAGGGGGTTGGGTCTAATAGGTTTGTTTTTTCCTTTCAAGGATACACGCCTGTTTACTAAGTGGTCTCTCTGGAATTGCTGGAGTTTCCCTATGGCACTTCTTTCCCTGAATCCCTGAAAGGCACTCTATATATAATTTGCTCCGGGTTGTGGATCTCTAAACCTGATACATCTTCGCAGATATAGGCCCTCATTACGACCCTGGCGTTGGACCATGGTGCTCTTAGCACCATGGTCCATGCCGGTCTCCGCCATGGTGGATGGCGGAATTACCGCCCCATCACAAGGTTGGCGGGGGCGGTAATTCCCCATTCACCATTTGCCCTTCCCCATTCCCATTTTGCCCCATAGGGCATAATGGGAATGGGGAAGGCGATACTTACGGCACCGCTAATAGCGGTTGCCGTAATTATCGCCAAGGTCTCTTTGCGGCACCCACTTTAACGGCTGGTCTACACTAGCCGTCAAGTAGGGTCCCGCAAACGGACCTTGTAATCAGGCGGTAATGGTTTAACGGCGCTGCCGCCTTTTACGGCACCGTTAAACCATTACCGCCTGGGTCGTAATGAGGGCCATAGTCCTGAATTTCCTATTTCTTTCTCAATAATGATTCAGGTGGTTTGGGAATAGTTCTGGGCTGGTCCTTTAAGTCCTAAGGTCTACTCTCAGATAGACCACGACTGGATGAAATGTTTTCGCTGTGTCTTTGTCACATAACAGATATAGGCTTGATGGCAAAATTTTGACTAAGATCCCACAAAGCTTCTGTCTGTATTCTTTCTGAAAGTCTGTCCTCTTCTGCTTGAAAAGTCCAATCTCACTGTGGATTTTAGCCAATAGAAGGGCAGAACATACAGTGAAGTAAGTGCCTTTTTCAACACTTAAGACAATCACCTTTGCATGACCATAATCTACCTGCAAGATCCTGTTAAAGTGGATTTTGAGAATCCTGGCAGTGGAGTCTGAAAGCTAACTTAATATGGGGAACAGGAAAACAAACTGATGTCTAGTCAAACACAGTCAATGGCCCTCATTACAACCCTGGCGTTAACCAATGGCGCAATTACCGGTAATTTACCGGATCCGCCATGGTGACATGGGGAATTACCGCCCCATTCCAAGTTTGGCGAGGCAGTAATTCCCCATTTACCATTGGCCCTTCCCCATTCCCATTTTTGCCCCATAGGGCTCAATGGGAATGGGGAAGGCGGTAATTACGGTACCGCAAAATGCGGTACCATAATCACCTTCAAGGTCCCTTTGCGGGTCCCTACCTTAACGGCTGGTACAGACCAGCCGTTAAGGTCAGGACCCGCAAAGGGACTTCGTAATCAGGCGTTAAGGGATTACCGGTACCGGTACCCTTACCAGTACCGGTAATCCCTTAACCCCAGGGTCGTAATGAGGGCCAATGTAGAGCAGCAGAACAGTACGCCTTAAATTTATGAGCAGTGTGAGGGTGGTCTAGGGCTACAATGAGATCTACACACAGAGTACTCCAATAATTCCAGTTAGACAGAAGAGTACAACAATATGCAATTATGTATTAGGCCTTTAAGGTGTACTGTTAGGAATTTTCCCGCCATAGTTTCCTGTTGAACCCTATTCATTTTGTTCAGTTTTTGATCCTGTTGGAACTTTTTGAAGGGAGGTAAAGCCTCCTGCTTCACTTCACTTGCCTTCTGCTCATTTATTATCAGGATCTAATTATTCCTTCATACTATCATTGCTGGGAAATTTTGTTTCCCTTTTCAATTCTTGTATTTTTACATTGCACACAGCGCCTTACAGTGCACTGTGATGGGAATACTTTTGTATCACCCTAGCTTTTTACACATGGGAGTTTTGGTTACTTTTATATGTGCTTAAAGACAAGCTGGTGACAGCAGTTACATTTTTACAGTTTTTGCATTATTTTTTGTGTGCACATTCACGTTTACCGCGAATGGCTACTGAACGTGGCTATTGCTCTAAAATGGCCGTCCCATGAGATTTTCACTTGTTCTTTGGCCATATTATAGTTTGGTCTTCTTCCTGCCTTCTCGGGGCAGGAAAGACCTTATAAGGTCCTGCACTTGCCCGAGAGAGCTGCTTCTTTCAATAGCTAATGAGCCTTTGTATGTGTGTGGCCCAGGAAAGGGGCTGGGATTGTCTAATCTCAGTTCACATCACTGGTGCCAGAAAGTCTGCTACTGGGGCAGATGTGAACCCAGTAGTTTTCCCTGATTGGACAACTACTGGCTGTTTGAATGGTGCAGATCGTTATCATTGGTGGGCTTGGACTTGCTCCTAGCTTGAATTCTGGATAAAAGGAGGACTCCTGCAGCCATTCTTCATATCTACGCCAAGATTTCTTCAAAGAAGGAGCATCCCGTTGATGACCTGAAGACGATTCTGCAGTGGCCGAGCATTCTCTCCATTGACCGGCCCAGTGAAGTCCGGCTCCTCTGCCTGATCTCCAAAGACCCTTGTTGCTGCTTCAGCCCTTGGACTAGTGGGACAAACTAGTCTCAATGCCCCCGCCCCTGTCCTCCATAGGATAACATTGGGCTCAAGACCTTTTTTCTCCTATCTCTCTCTTAGTTATCTTTGTCGAACCTGGGTCAATTTTCCCGCCTCTGGGATAGCCTTGGGTCTGGAAGAGAGAGGAGAACTTAACCTGTCTGCTGGTAAATTGTTGTTGAACTTGTAAATAATTTGAAACTAAACACCACCACAAGCCCTTGCATCCTTTTAGAGAGTACATACCTGTGAGAAACCTTGTTTCCAATGGATTGTGTCCTCCGACATATTCCACATCTTTGACATGTAATGTCCACAGCTGTGCACTTTGGAAACTTTTTCGGCAGAGGGCGTCCTGCATCGATGGCGTCGGGTCGATGTCCCTGGTAGGCCTCCGTCGAGTGCGACATCACCAGATGTTATAAATAGGACGCACAGCGCCCGTAGCCTCAGTTCCATTTTTTCTGTGAATGTGTTAACTTCATGAGACTCGGCGCGCCTCGTGTGTTCATCGTTACAATGTCTTTCTCTTTGACCCCTCTGACTCCGCAGTCTGGCTTCAAGACCTCCCGGGACTGCAAGTCGAAAATATCGCTCACCGACCTGCACCGCATTTGTTTGTGGTGCCTGGGCAAGTCGCACGACACCGACGACTGCTCGAAATGCCAGTCCCTGACTGCCAAGGCCTTGCGGGAGTGGAAGGGGAAGCTCCAGGTAGGTAGGGGCTCTAAGCCTCTTAAATCCCGGAAGTCCAAGGGGTTTCCACCGACGACTCGAGGGGCGACTCTCTGGACCAGAAGGAGTCCCGGGGATCTCGGTCCCGGAGTGGTTCCCGCCACTCGTCTTACTTGTCCCGGCACTCTAGGAAGCACCGTCACCGGTCGCCTTCCCCGTCCTCCGCGGAGGAAGGCGCCTCGAGGAAGATTATTTGCCCAACAAAGTCTTCGACTCCGGAGGAATGGGTGGCGTTTAAAGAATCTATGTTAGCGATTTTTCAATTGCAGGGCACAGGTCCAGTCGCGCCTTCTGACAAAGTCGGCCAGGATTGGTCTCGTACCGCGGCTCGCACACCTTCGGGCTTGGGTCAGCGCCGCAACTCGTATCTGGAGCCTTCGAGGTCCCGTACGGACAAGGATTTTGAGAGGTCACAAGAGATGTGTCTCTAGGTCCCGGTCCTCGTCTCCAGCAAGACCGCAGCAACCTATTGTGGGCTCCGGCCGGTGTCAACTCGTTCGGCGCCGTGTCCGTCCGATTCGGATGTCGACGCTTTACAGGCTTATGAGCCCACAGTGCCGTTGGCACCTGTGTCGACGTCGATGCCGAAGCTTTCGGAGCTCACGACGTCGAGGTTGTCGACGCTCTCAACGTCGAAGCCTTCAGCAATATCAGCGCCTTTGAGGATTTTTTCTCGGAATTTGCCTTTGGAGTACCTGGATCTCGTGGATCCTCCAAGGAAGACTACTGGGAAGTCTGTGCGGCCAGTTTTGGCCTCCAGGCCCTCTTCTGTCCCCAGGCCTGGGTTTCAACTCCCTCTGGATAACATTTATGAAGAGGAAGAAAGGTCTGAAGTTGAGGACCCTGGTGACCTTGATGATGCTCCACTTTTTTTCTGGAGACAGTCAGTTGGAGGAGTTGCGGCAGACCCTCTATGATGCCAGTGGGTTGGACACTTCTCCGGAAGTGGAATTCGGTAGGCCTGAGCCTGGGGCTCATGCAGAGTCTTAATAGAGGAGGCTCATTGTGAGGGTCTCGGAGTATCTGGGCTGGTCCAGTCCTCCTGAAGACTTTGTGCAGGATGATCGGACGGACATTTTAGATCAAGATCCGTCCTCTGACCCTGTTTTGACATTTCATCTTACCTTGCAGAAAAGGGTGGCAGCTGCTTGGCAGTCCCCGGAATCTCTTCCAGCTGTTAATAAGTCTTTGACCAAGAAATACTGTCCTTCCGTTAGCGACCCCAGCTATTTATCTACTCACCCCACTCCCGAGAGTTTGGTGGTTCAGGCGGTTACGGCCACCTCGAGGCAGGCGGCGTACCCTACCATCCCTTCGTATAGGGACAAGCGCTTCAACGGTTGGGCCCGAAAGGTATTTTCTGCTGGAAGCATGGCTTTGAAATAGGCCAACTCCACGTGTGCCTTGGCAAGGTTTTCACACACTCTGTGGAATCGTGTTTCTTTGGCGGCTGAGCATATTCCCGAGGGGGAAGAAAGGGATGGGTTCCTTGCTCTCGTGCAGGACGGCAAGGATGCCATGTGCGAATCCCTTCAGTCGGGTTTGGATACGGCCGACAGTGTTAGCCGATCCATGGCTGCGAGCACCGTTATAGACAGATTTGCGTGGTTGCGGAAGTCAGGGTTTGCTCCGGATGTGCAGGCCTGTCTTCTGAACATGCCCTTTGATGGCGCACATTTGTTTGGCAGCAAGGCTGATGAGAGTCTTGAGAGGTGGCAGACCTCAAAAGCTGCGGCGAAATCTTTAAGCGCCGTGGTGCGTCAACCTCTGCCTTATCGTCCTAGGGGACAGTAGTGGAGGAGAGTTTTTTTTCGTTACTACTCCTCCTTTGGTTGAACGAGAGAGGCCGCCAGTCAAAGGGGCCAGCGAAAAAGTACCCGTGGTGGTCAGGGAAATCGTGGCGCCAAACCCATTCAGGCAGCTGCCTCTTTGCCTTCAAGCACTGCCGCAGCCGCTTCCAAACAGTCATGAGGCCATGTCCCATGGTTCGCCAGTTGGGGGCAGACTGTCTCAGCATCTCAAAGAGTGGCGAGCCATTACTTCAGATGCGTGGGTTCTGGATACCATAGCCCACAGCTACTGCCTTCCTTTCCTCCAGCGGCCTCACGTCAATCCACCAGGGTAACTCTCTTTGAAGCTTCCGGATCCGCTCCTTGCGCAGGAGATTTTGTCCCTTCTGAAGAAAGGTGCTATAGAACTGGTGCCTGTAGCGGAGAGGAACAAGAGATGGCATTCACCTTATTTTTGATCCCAAAGAAAGACGGGGGATTGAGACCCATCATGGACTTGCGTTGGTTGAACAGATTCTCCGGAGGCAAGTCAAGATGGTCACTCTTTCTCAAGTCCTTCAGGCCCTTCAACGTCAGGATTGGTTGGTGTATCTGGGCCTCAAGGATGCTTACTCTCATGTGCCGATCCATCCCGTGCACAGAAAGTACCTGAGGTTTGCGGCTGGCGACTTGCACTTTCAGTTTCGGGTCCTGCCGTTCGGATTGACCTCCGCACGAGGGTCTTCACCAAGCTAATGGTGGTGATGGCAGTATACCTCAGGCGAGGGGGGATTCACGTCTACCCCTACCTGGACGACTGGCTGATCCGGGCGCGCTCTCCCGAGCTATCGTTGGATCATCTGTGTCACCTGCCGCACCCTCCACAAGCTGGGCTTCTCCCTGAATTTCAAGAAGACACATCCGACACCTTCCCAACAGCTCAAGTGCATCCGAGCTGTGTTAGACACATCCTTGGGGAAGTGCTCGCCTCCCAAGGTAAGGGCTCATCACATAGTGCAGATGGTGGACAGGTTTCAACATGCCCAGAGTCTCCCGGCTTTTGAATTCTTAAGGTTGCTCGGCCTCATGGCATCCTGCATTTTTCTGGTGCCAGAAGCCCTGCTGCGGATGAGA
Organism: Ambystoma mexicanum; assembly: GCF_040938575.1. Taxonomy (NCBI): domain Eukaryota; kingdom Metazoa; phylum Chordata; class Amphibia; order Caudata; family Ambystomatidae; genus Ambystoma; species Ambystoma mexicanum. Next base: position 64,288,848 of record NC_090933.1, read on the forward strand.
TCCATGCAGTGGGCTCTCAAGATGCACTGGTCGTAGTTCTCCGGCAAGATGTCGGATCCCGTTCAGATTCCACTCTCGGTCTCCCAGGATCTTCTGCAGAGGGGCAATGAAGGGAAGCTGATGAGGGGGGTACAGTTTTGGCAACCATGGCCGGAGGTGATGGTAGTGACGGATGCTTCCCTTAGAGGATGGGGCGCTCATGCCAATGACTTGACCACCAGCGGTCATTGGTCTCCGTCGGAGTCCAGACTCCACATCAATTGGTTAGAGCTGAGGGCCATTAGGCCAGCCCTGAAGTTGTTGCTGCCGGCTGTATGGGGGAAGAGTGTCCTGATCATGACGGACAACACAGTGGCCATGCATTACCTCAACAGAAAGGGGTGGGTAGGATCACTTCTGGGCCATCCAGCTGGAAATTTCGATCTCGGCAGTTCATCTGACCGGAGATGAAAAAGCGGCGAAGGACGCTCTGAGCAGGCAGAGCACGGTCTCCCACGAGTGGGAGTTAGCTCAGGAATTCCTTCAGGAGATCTTCGGCCTTTGGGGAACCCGCAAGTGGATCTCTTCGCCACCAGTGTTAACCGGAAGTGCGAGAGATTCTCCTCAAGGGAATTTCCTCCAAGAGGAGCCTTAGGAGACGCGTTTGTGGTGGATTGGTCATTCCCACTACTATACGCATTTCCTCCAGTCCCCGTCATTGTGTTGCAGAGGTTCGGTTCCCACACGACCCTCATTGCTCCAGATTGGGCCAGGAGAGCGTGGTACCCGGACCTTCTAGAAATGTCCATCTGCCCTCCACGCCGTCTTCCCTGCCCTTCCCTTCCATCTTTCTATCCTTCTTCTCATCCTGGTAAGGAAGAGGAGCGATTCCATCGGTTGGATCCTAGGAGAGCTCTGAGATTTTACATTTCTAGGATGTCCAGGGTCAGAGTGGACGATCAACTCTTTGTGGGATATGCTGGACACCGATTGGGCCAGGCTGTTACCAAACAGACCTTGTCCAGGTGGATTATCCTCACCATTACAGAGGGTTACCGATTGGTGGGAAAGGACCCTCCTGACGGGTTGCGAGCTCATTCCACTAGGGGCGCGGCTACTTCCACCGCCTTCCAGAGGGGGGTTCCCATTAGGAATATTTGTGATGCCGCTATATGGGCTTCAATACAACCTTTGTTAAACATTAGTCCCTGGATACAATCCATGGTCAGGATATGGCCTTTGGGAAGGTGGTTCTTTATTCCGCAATCTTATTGGGTATGCTAAATTCTTTTCCCTCCTCCATTTACTGGTATTGCTTTGGGAGTCCGTCAAAAATGTGGAATACGTTGGAGGACACAATCTGTTTGAAAAACATTACCAGTTTGGTAAGTAACCTGTTCATTGGAATCTGTGATTTTTTGGGCATAAGGTCCCATACATCTTAGAATTTGGACTTCTAAAGTTAGGGAATTGAACTTGTGGCTGGTTTTCATCTTTTAAACTGCATCTGCATTACTTGTCTGTTTTACCTGGAAAGTTATTTAAGGATGTATGGTGAATGAACATACTGGTGATTGCATATAGTTTTATTATAGAGTGTTGCGTGATAATACTACCTGCTAATTTCATTTTTCAGTGTTTTTGAAGGCCTAAATAAATAACTGTATTATAACTGACTGTCTAAGGTGAATTATTGTGTGCCATTAGTGTAGACTCATTGAGGGCCTCTGCCCACGCTCACACTCTGCTGAGACTAAGGGCCTCATTATGAGCATGGAGGTAATGAAAAAAAGAAAGGCGGAATGGTAATACCGGCATCAATTACTGGTCTGGGCCATTACGAGCCGACAACCCGTTAATGCCTGCCCCGCCCGTACCGTGACCATTGTTACCGGCATGCACGCGTACACGTACCCCTTCGCGGCGGCAATACCGGGATGCCTCTAACAGGAGGACATCACAAGTCATGCGGGCATGCACTTACCGGCATCACGAAGGCGATAAAAAGGGCCTGCACGATGGCGGTATTACAGGCATTGCGGACCACGCGTAAATAGCAACCTGCAGTGTAGCCAACTGCCATAGGTGCACACAAACAGCACAGATGGAGCCAATGGAGCCTGTCCCAGCACAAAAGGAGCACACCCACACACCACGCCCCTTCCAACACCAAAATGATCCCACTTGCTGTAGCAATCCTGGGGCTGGAGGACATGCCTGCACTGCTACACCAGCAACAACTACAACAACCACAACAGGCAGCACAGAGGAGACGGAGCAGGAGAAGGAGGGTGAGACAGGCCCAGCAGGTCCCACCAGTGCAGCCAGTGGTACCACGTAGGCAGCCACCAATACCTTGCCTCAGAGCCAGTCCATTCAACCTAACCCCCATGCAGAGCCACACCCTGTACCGTTTGGACCGGGACACCATCACCACAATAGTGGACATGATACGGAAGGAAGCAGATCACTTCAAAGCTACATTTTTGTCGTTATTGCTTAAACATCAATCAAAAAGAAACCTTGCAACATCTCATAATTGACTGTACCGCCTTGAATGATGTAAAACGCAAATGTTTTGAAAAAAAATTGATTGTACAGCGGTATCTGGATAGAGAACAACTATGGCACCTCTTACTGAAATCCGAGAGTTACGATACAAATAGCGATAGTTCCATTTCTTGACATCGTGTTACCAACGATAGAACTCCTGAATAATTAAGAACTGGCCAACTCACCTAGAGAGGGCCTGATATTTTATCACTTTTATGAACTAATACATTGTGTTGCAATGCTATCAATAAACTGGGCTTAATTAATTTATCTTCTTTTTATTTTTTTTGTATGCACCACATTGTATTGAGAATGTTGATGATCTTATATATGTTTGAGAAAACTTCTATATGTATTATGTTGTTCTGTATCTCTTGTATACTTTTATGTCAGTTTGCGTCTCTTGGTTTTTGGTTGTTTCATGTTTTCTTTTTCAATTTTCTTTTTTTGTTTTATGTATTTTGTATAAAGAAAAGAAAAATAATTTGAGAAGTTGTACATTCAACTAAACAAATTTAAAAAAAATAGTGGACAAGATACACGACGACATTGTCAGCCTGAAATCTGCACTGCCATCCCCCCTCTACTGAAGGTGGTGTCTGTGCTCCACTTCCTGGCCACAGGCACCTACCAGCACACAGTGGGCCAGCTGCATGCCATATCACAACCACTCTTTTCTCGCATGCTGACCCAAGTGCTTGATGCCCTCCTGAAGCATGCAAGCATCCACATATCCCTACCATGGACTGGCCAGAAGCTCGCTGACACTAAAGTAGGCTTCCATGCACTGGCAGGCATGCCCAATTGCATCGGTGCCCTCAACTGCACCCATGTAGAATTGGTGGTCCCTCATGCCAATGGGCTGGTGTACCGTAATCGCAAGCAATACCACTCCATCAATGTGCAGATGGTATGTGACTCCAGCAAGATGATCACACATTGTTGCGCCCGATTTCCCGGATCTACACATGATGTCATGGTGCTGCGTAACTCCACGCTACTCCGCTACATGGAGCGACATGCTGGACGACGTGCCTGGCTGCTTGGTAAGTTGCCTGACTGGGCCATGGCAGTGCAGTGGGGTTGTGAGATGGGGGGATGCATACTCCACCTGGGTGAGATTGTGGGTGGGATGCATACTCCACCAGGGTGAGATTGGGGGGGATGCATACTCCACCTGGGTGAGATTTGGGGGGGGGGTGCATGCTCCACCTGGGTGAGATTGGGCGGTGAGTGGACAATGTACTTACAGCTATACACTGTTGCCCTGAACATCCCAACCTGACCATGACACATCAATGGCATACATAAGACCAATGCTGCACAGCAATGACAACATGCCAGACGCACAAGCAGGCCACCATGGGCATGTCAAGCGATGGATGACTGAACCTGACTACACCTGTGGCAATGGCGCTAGTGGGAATACATACAGAGTACCATACACCGCAAATATGGGTGGCAAGACATTGTTTCGCATCCACAGTACTTCTGCATCAGCATGCAAGTGAACACCCTACATCATCTGTGCAACACAATCCACACCAGCAGACCATAGTACAGTACACAATGCATCAAATGAACCTGTGTGCATACATCCAGGCACATGTGCATGACAATACCAAATAGCTGCAGCCATGGCAGTGATTCCTAAAGGTGTCAGGATAAATATTGGCTCACACATACCTCATTGTGCTCCAATGCAGGTGATGGTGGCTATCCTTTGAAGCCGTGGCTATTAACCCCTGTAAGGAACCCGCAGAACAGGCATGAAGAGGAGTACAATCGGGTTCATACCCGTACCCGTGTTGTGATTGAGCAGACATTTGGCCTGTTGAAGGCACGGTTCCACTGCCTCAGCAGGTCTGGTGGAGCACTCCTTTATGGGCCTGAGAAGGTGGCAAAGATCACCAAGGTCTGTGTCATGCTGCACAACATGTGCATCCGGAGAAACATACCACTGCCACCTGACATTGACCTGCATGCACCGGGTGAGGATGATGAGGATGTCGATGGAGGAGAAGCAGCACTCCCGGCAGTTCATGATGCACAAGATGGCCGTGCTGTGCGCCAATCACTGATTGACGATTACTTCTGAGCCACAGGGATGTTGATGGTAATGTGTTAGTACTACACTGGGCACTGGGATCATGTGGACATGGACACAGGGTGTGTGGGGAGTTGGGCACTGTGCCCTATCAAAAATTGAATAAACACACACAAAATGAACAATGTCCAGTCATGAAATTAATTTGGACACAACAGGTGTATTAGGAAAAATAACAATATAGTGCTTCATCCCTCCACCTCTCACACGCCCTCCTCACTCCCCCCAAAACTCCCAAACGCCCCATACCCCCAAACACCGCATACCCTCCAAACACCTCATACCCCCAATAAACACCCCCAACACCACCTCCCCCCTCACCCATTGTCATCCCACACACGATGTGGGTGGACCGGCTATTTCCGGCCTCTTTTCGGGTCCGGGGCAGCATGTCCGTGTGCCTTGCACTGCGCCTCATCATCCGCACAGGGCTTGAGGGATTCGAGCTGGCAGGTGTGGTTGATAGGGTGGAGGTGGATGGATGTGGTACCGCCGGTGCAGGTTGTTCCTGCTGCATATGGTCCAGCATCCTGCTAAGGACCTGTGTCACCGCCCCTAAACTGTCACGAATGACATTGGCGGTTGAGTTGATGGCAATTGTGGTTGCAGCATTTGCCTCCCGTATTTCACGGCGTGTCTGTTCACCCTCAGCCACATACTGGCGGACCAGTTCTATCATGGAGTCCTGGCGGGCCTCTACCCAGGTCATGCGTGCCTCCATGTCAGTGGGGGCTATGCAGGTGGATGGTGCTGTGGATGGCTGGACCATTGCAGGGCTGCCCTCTGACGTGGTGGACAGATGCAGACTCCCCAGTAGAACCGCAGGTACCTGCATGGGGCATGCTGGTGTGCCCTGTGTGGAGTGCTGGGGGTGGACTGGGGGCTTGGAGTATGGGAACATTCAACATGGATGGCGTCGTCCATGTCCTGGTATTCCCCCGCGTGCACATCCACATCGCTGAGGGGGGCTGTGGCTGCTGCCTCACCTACAGAACTGGTGGCAGCGGAACACTGCAAAAAGATTAAGACTACAGGAGTAAGCAGTAAACCCAATTGATAGCAGTCAGTACCACCCAGATTTACCTGGTAGCTGTGGCTGAGCAGTCAGAGTTCTCTCAAGAAGAGTAGGGCAGTATATAGAGTATACGCAATAGGGCCAAAAACACAGTAGAGCAAACAAACACTGACCAGAGCTTTGTATCAAAAGTATATAATTATTTATTTAAAACACACTTTAGGCAACACACTAGCACTCTAATCAAAAGCAAGTTAAAACACAGTCAGGTAAAGTATAAACACCTCCCTTGATAACTATTAGACAAGTCAGGGTTAAAACACCACTATTTGTTAAAACAGATGTGAGCATGTAACCTAGATGGCACTCCAATAGTTAAAGGGAGAAAAAAAGGCAGGGCATAAAAATAAAACAGTTCCCAACACTTTTAGAAGTTCAAAGCAAGGGAGTAAAGGCAGTATACACTGTAGAGCCAAAGTTCATAGGCCAGGCCCACTTTAAATGGAGCAAAGCGAAATGTGCCCAGATACACAGGTAAAATGCACTAAAAGTCTTTGCAGAATGTTCAAAAGAGGTTGAAGTGATTCAAGAAGTAAAGTTAGAAGGTCTGGGGCCAACCCAGTTGGAAAGCCAAGGATTTAAGGGTCATCTTTAGCAATCCGTGGAAAGGGAGGCCAGGCAGAACACAGTACCTTAAAGAGAGAGGAAGCTCCGGCAGTGGCAGTTGTTCCTGGCAGTGGTTGCAGTTCATTGTTTCGACCAGGGGAAGAGAGGATCTCGTCGAGGAGGAAACTTGGAGTCGAGGCACTGCACAGGGATGAAACCAGCCACGGAGTTCGTCAGTTAAAAGGTGCATTCCTTTTATTCGCGGTCAAAGTGGTGAAGCTTGGCTATCCGGCTGCCAGGGCGCTTGGCACGGGCGATTCGACCAAGAGACGTCTTTGGAAGGCGAAAGGGTTGAACTGGTTGATCCCACCAGCTCAAAGGAAGAAGACTCGTCCAGCAGAAGATCTTCTCTTGTCGTTGGGAAAGTAGTGAGTTTGTTGCAGCAGGGCTCCACCGGTGGTGTCGTCGTTGCAGATGGCTCAGCTTCTTCCCTCTTCGGATTCTTAGGTCCTGTGGCGACTTCTGAAGTTCCAGTCCCAAAGGCCCTGTTTTTATGCAGAAAAACCCCCATTCAACAGCCTAGCTGTCACTCACACATGCTAAGTGGGGAGCCGGGCAGCTCACCACTGGGCCAATCAGAATAGAGTGCGACTTGGGTTGCTAAGGCAACGCAGTCCAGGGTGCCAATTCCCCTCCCAAACACATCCTGTGGAACCCAGACAGTGGCACCATTTAGAGGGCTTCTGTGGAGAAGCCCGCCAAAATAGTGGAACAAAGGACTCGACCTTGGTTAGAGTTATAGAGACGGACACGAGCACCATTTTAGAAAAGAGTTCTCGAAAAAAGACCCAACCGTTGATTTAATATTAAATAAATAAACCAACAGTATCTTTAACATTGCACCAAAAAAGTGGTGCGTTTAAAATTAATGGGAAAATCCCATAGGAAATATTCCGGTGGAATATTTTGCGTGGTAACCACTGCCACCAGACAGAAACTCGACAAGGGGAGACTGGACAGTGCCCCCTCGAAAACAGACCCAGGGGCAATCGAATTAACCCCTTCCAGTATTTCCACAATATGATGGTTTGTACTGGTTCTGTTCACAATTTTGGACTAGTAAAGTCAATGGTGACTTTACATGCCCTGGGAGACAGTAGTCAGTCCCAGGGTATGGAGTCTATGTTTGGGAGTCACTATGACACCCCTGTGTTACTGCACTGAGGGTGCTGTGTAACACATACACAAAAACAGATGATACCCTATGGAGTAAAAGACCCCATAGCCCATAAGCACACAAAAAGTCAAAGACATATCTCAAATCATGCCTAAGAGTGGGAGGAAAAGAATCTCACTCTTAGCAGGAGAAAAAAACAAAACCCAAAAATCCAGCAAAGCTGCTGGGGGACTCTCTAGGTTTGGGAAATTAGCCTTATAAGAGAATTCTCCCTCCCTAACACTCACCTACAGAACTGGTGGCAGCGGACTGCTTACCATCAGCCTCTCCCTTCGCAATCGTTGCCGACTCTGTATTGGCAGTCTCGTCGGCTGCTGTATTATCCTCCTCAGCTGGCCTGGGCTGTACTGGTGCCCTAGGTTGCACTCTGGCCGTCGGTGCTGCCCCAGAGGTGGAAGGCCCAGTGCGTTCTGGTCTGGCCCTGGATGCCTGGACCCTTAGGGCAGGGTCCTGCCATTCACTTTCTGTGTTAGTGCCTGTGGTGGAACAAGAGATGCAGGGCATCACTGATAGTGTTACATGCAAGATGCATGATTTGGTGCTGAACAGTATTTACATTTTCATTCATTGCATTCTTGTAGGTGTGACACACAGGGTACTTTCAATGGGGGGAGCATATTGGCATTAGCCGTTGCCTCTGCATTCTGTACTGATGTGTTCTAGGTGACATACCGTTGTATTGCGGTTTGCGTGATGTGTGACTTCTGATTGATCCCTGTGTGTTGGGCATCTGTTGGTAATAGGATTGGAACGCAGCATGCATTTCATTGTGCCAGGGATTGGGCTTCCATCTGGACATGGATCTGTATATGTGTGTATTACAGGCCATGCATTAGCTTGGTTCACTTTCACGTCTGTTGTGCTACGTCATGTTTCGGTCTACTGGGGTTTGCTGGGTCTCCCGATGTCACTGCACCCGTCTCCATTTCACCAAAGCCCTCAATCGACTCCATATTTATAGTGGTGCTGCAGGCCTCCTCCCATTGCATCAATTTGATGGGTGAGTGGGCCCCCGCGCCTGTAGCCATGGCCTCCCTGCGTTTTGATGACAGGATGTTTCGCACCCAGAGACGTAGGTCATCCCATCTCTTCTTGCAGTCTTTCAACGTGCGGGAGGTGGTGCCAACCGCTGTCACCTTCCGTGCCACCTCCTCCCATATTTGTTTTTTTCTGAGTTGCACTTCCCTTTTGAGGTTGTTGGCGAACACCTCATCCGCATGGGCTGCCAGCGTATCAGCAAGCATGTTGAGCTCCTCGTCGGAGAAGCGCTTCTTGCGAAAGCGGGGGGTGGTCTTGCGAGTTGCCTTAGACATGATGGATAGTATGGCCCTGCTCTCCACTCTGTAGCACTGCTCGGTTGAGAGGATTGCAATGGATTGTGTTTTTTAAGACGGACGCCGGCGCATTTCCCGTTCCGGCGCAATGATGTTACTTGCGGGTCCGGTATTACGAGCCCGGTATTTGCATTATGGTATTACCGGGTCGTTATTAAGGAGTTGCTGCTTGGTGGAGGCGGTATCGGCGGGTCCCGTGATGGCGCTATCGGGGGGTTGGAGGGCCTTTAGCGGCATGGGGTGCAGCCTTTACCGGCATGGGGGTTCGCGCGTACTTGTGCACTCGTAATCAGCCGCTATTAGCGGCGTCAAGGGTGCACGCACGCGCTATTGCCACCATGCCGTTAATGAGTGCGTTTTTAGCGGAATTCTCATAATGAGGCCTTAAGCCTTGACTGCTATCCATTGCTACCTTAATTAGGTTTTGGCTAAGCTCTCAAAGCTCCCTGTTCACCATAACTGGGGTGGCCTCCTAAAATCTGTACATCAAGCCAGATTCTAGAAATCCATTTTAACAACTGTAAATAATTGTAAACCTTTGTTAAGTATTCTCATACTGCAACTATCATATACTTATATACATTCACCATTGGAGGTTCTACTAATATAACCACCATCGCTTTACCGTTAGAAACAGTTATGTAATAGTTAGCAAAGTTAGAAGCAGCACTGTAAATAACTGCATTTGGTAAAGCGAGTGAAAAACAGTAAATTTCTGCGCCAGTAAAGACAGGTATGTAAATTAAGTAGAACACCTTACAGATCAACCTAGGACAGGGTCCTTAGTTCTTAATAAGTCCAGCCCTGTTAGGAAATGAGTCCTAGTGTCCAAAGGGCCCAGTTCTATAAGTCACACTGTCAAGCTGGGTTTACTATTGGATAGCTGCAATAGTTACCCCAAAACCACTGGCTGCCGTTAAGTGTACCAAAAGGTAAGTAAAGTTCAAGGCGGTTTCCCTCCCATTCCCAACACTCTAGGGAAGGGCTAGGGGGTCCTTGACTAGATCTCCACGATCTAAGTCAGGCAAGGGAGGGATAGGGTGAACCCTTTACGCTTATACAACCCTATGGTGGGGGAAGGGACGACTGGATTATGAATGCTAACGTACCCCTCTTGCTCTGATTACTTCAGCAACCACTTCAAGATAGGCCACCTTACTTCTAGACTTTGTCCAATCGGGGGAGGTACTGGAGCCACCGATACAGAGGTCAGGTGTACAAAGTTTATTTCGGATTGTTACAGCCATAAAACCATCGAAGTTATCACATTTCATGTATAAAAAAATTCATATAAACCCACGCTTAAAAAACACCAAAATCACAATCTAAAACACACAACATAGTAAGATTGTATCTGCATCAGCTCCCTCAATTATCACATTTTATCAAATACATAATTAATTTAAAAACACAAGTTTAAAATAAACCAAAATCACTGATTAAGGGCCTCATCATGAGTTGGACGGTAACGCCGGCGCTAATAGCCCTACCGCCAAACCCCCCGGCGCTATTAGCGCTTGATCACCGGTTTGGTGGAAGGGTTATTGCCCATTCCCCATTGGGCCCATTCAGGAATTCCTCATTCCCCATTGGGCCCAATGGGGAAAATTCGCGTTATTACCGCCGGCGGATTTCCCGCCGGTGGTAATCGCGCCAAAAATCAGCACATTTGCCACGGATTTCCCCCCCAGCTTGGAGCTGGGGGGAAATCCACCAAAGCCATGATCTGGCGGATCCTTAAATGCAGCGGTAATAGTGCTACCGCCGCATTTAAGGGTTACCGCCAGACTCGTGATGAGGCCCTAAAACACACTATGTAAAAAAATGATGTCTGCGTCAAGTAACAACTCCCTCAGTTACATCAAACGTCATCTCCCTCAGTAATACGGGCTTACAGTTGATCTTACTTATATCCAGTCAGGCGAACCCCATCCCGCCTTGCTTTACAACAGGAAATGTTGCTTTGTTTACATCAGCCCAGCACCACCCTCTGAAGCAGATTTAAACAGAGCTCGTCTCCGCCATGCTTTCTGTAAGAAGTTGGCAAGGTCAAATAAAACCACAGACCTTGTAGAGGTAAGCAAAAACAGAAAATCTATTTTTCAAGACCTGACCCCACTCTCTCCTAGGAACGTAAGTAAAAATGTTGCCCAAATGTCATTAAACAGTGGGCAGAGCAGAATAAGATGCAGTAACGTCTCCTGCCCACCATACATTTACATTGTGAGTCCCTCCCTTGATTCGAGTTCCAGAGCTAGGTGACTGCCCCCACAGGCAGTAGGTTCAGTCTGACTTTCGTCAAAAATGCTCTGTGCACTGGCACTGTCGCTACACACAGATATTTGGCTAGGCCATTTCTGGGGGCTAGTAGTAAATAAGCCCTAATGTGGGTTTTCCGCAACATTTTGTCTTCCCTAAAGGATGCCAAAAATTGCATAGCTAGATCTTTGACCAGCGTCTTGTGAAGTAGTGACAATTTCCAAGGATCATGGAAGTAGGTATCTAGTGAAACTTTATGTAGCAACGACTTTGTGTGCCAACCACCCCATTTTTGAATGACCAGTTTGGGAGTTTAGGTTCATAATTGGATCTTTCGTTAGTGGGCTGTTATTACCTGCCCATAGTGAAAGCCAGAGACCGATGGGTCTCTCAAAAATAGTATCTACCAGATAGGTCATACCGGTTTCCAACTGCATACAGTACACTGTTGTCGAGGGGTGTAATATTGGGGATGATAAGAAGACATCTGAATACAGGTAAAGCCAGGAGACCAGTATATATATAAAAAGTAAGTTTATTACTTAGTTACAGGGCTAGTTAGTTAGAAAGGCAGGGAGATACATAGATGACATCCTTTCAGTAAGGTACTCCCATCCTGTGTCCGCAACTGAAGCTCTTGGAACTCTTAGGTCCCATAACATTCTATGTGACATAGCTGTATTCTACTAGCAGCACTGTATGCACACAGTGCAGATAGATAACTACAATACTACACATCTCCCTCTCTTCAATTGAACATACAAACAAGATATCACAACCCAGGCATTCAGAGACAATCAAAATTACGCACTCCTGCACATCTGTAAAACCTATACAACATTCTCAACCAAGGAAGCGTATCCACATTCACGTAACTAACAATCAAACCAAACAAGTACACCAATCACCACCATCCATCTCAGAAACACCTGTCATTTGCGCCATCCAGTGTTATTTCACATACACACCCTGCCATAGAAACACTGAAAAGTAGGAAAGGACAGAAAAGAAAACTCACAAAACAAAGATCACATTAACACAACGCACCTGGGAAAGAACAGCGCGTGAAGAAAATGAACACTGACAGAGCCCGGTCAGATCTGAATCCAGGAGCAAATAGATCTTTCAAATGTATATATTCAAAAAGTTGCATGCGTATACGCAACATTCATGTCCATTTAAACACCTTCCAAATTCCAACCGGACACAAATTATGTATTCCATGGCAACAGAACGATGCTGTGCCACTATTATTGCACTTTTACATGGCACCAGAACGATGCTGTGCCACTGTGCCATTTCAATATCATGTATTCCATGGTACAGACGATGCTGTGCCACAAATGTTGCACTTTTACATGGCATCAGAACGATGCTGTGCCACTGTGCCTTTATAATATCATGTATTCCATGGTACAGAACGATGCTGTGCCACTATTATTGCACTTTTACATGGCACCAGAACGATGCTGTGCCACTGTGCCTTTACAATATCATGTATTCCATGGTACAGAACGATGCTGTGCCACTAATGTTGCACTATTACATGGCATAAGAACGATGCTGTGCCACTGTGCCTTTATGATATCATGTATTCCATGGTACAGAACGATGCTGTGCCACTATTATTGCACTTTTACATGGCACCAGAACGATGCTGTGCCACTGTGCCATTACAATATCATGAATTCCATGGTACAGAACGATGCTGTGCCACTAATGTTGCACTTTTACATGGCATCAGAACGATGCTGTGCCACTGTGCCATTAATTTAATACATTACATTTTTTCATGGCACCAGACGATGCTGTGCCACTGTGCATTTAAATTTATACATGAGATTACCTTTAGGATTACTCACAATAATATCGGTATATGTTATAACAATATATATATAATCCAGAATTTGAAAACCTGAAATTCCTATCATCATAAAATTCATCCGGACATCACACAGGTACTTTCACCCTGTCACCAATTCATCCGGGCATCACACAGGTACTTTCACCCTGTCATCATAAAATTCATCCGGACATCACACAGGTACTTTCACCCTGTCATCAATTCATCTGGGCATCACACAGGTACTTTCACCTGAATATGTTTCATTTCATAAATTCTCCTATCATCATAACCGAAGGCATAAGAAGCCTTCTAAGCGTGTGCTAATTGCACCTGAAATGCCCCATTGGGTCCGATAGACCCAATGGGGAATACCCATTACCGCCCAACCCTTGATCCGGCGCTAATAGCGCCGGACCGGGTGGTGGTAATGCTATTAGCCCGGGTGGTATCCCGGCAGTAAAACCGCCGGGATACCACCCAACTTGTGATGAGGCCCTTTGTTTCTATTTATCTTCTTAATGTTGCTACTGCAACCTTGAGCCTATCACAGTCCGTTTGACTATCAGATTCTTCCGACTCACCGGCTGTGCTGAACTCGTTGGCGGTTCCTTTGCCCTGGAGTCAAGGACGGTACCACGATGGCAACCAAGTCTCCCCACCCTGGCTATCAGTGCAGGAGGGTACCATGTACCGCTGACATCCGTTACACTGTTCGCCAGCTGCGATACCCGGTCTTATGTTTCTTTCATGGAAGGCCTCACGGGTCTGGGTTGAAAAGGGCAAGGGTAACTCCCTCCTTGACGTCCTTTCAGGTCTCGCCGCCTTTCTCCTTCGTTTGAACTGCTGTCCTGGAATGGCTGCTTCCTTGTGCGTTCGGCCTTGCTCTAAATGTGCTCTTGTGCTCTGCCTTTTATCCCTATAGGGAAGAGAAAAAGCAGTCAGGTGTGTGTAGTTATTGGCAATTGCCCGACTCTGCCTGACCCGTGTGTTGGGACATGACTGATATACGGCTCTGTTGTTTGTCCGTCTTACTTCAAACTGGTACACCCTGGCACCTTTCATAATGAATTACATCCCTCGTTCTAGGGGGGTTGGTAAATTTGGAAGGGTGAGATTTGTAGGGTTTGTGAAATGAATAGAGGGATTGTGGGAACAGTGGTGTTGGGTTAAAGCAGACTGTGAGTACGGAAAATAATAATCAGAGGGATGGGGAGAAGAATGACTGGGAGTACTTGAGTTGGCAAGAGGAAAACAGGAATCCTGGGAGAAGTAGTTACCAACTGCAACTTAGTTTGGGTTCCTAATAGGTTTACCAGATGCAGAGGGGTTGTTGGATTCTGGTAATTGAGATTCATTGGGTGGAAGGGAGGTTGATTTGGCACAGCCTATAAAAGCCTCAGGGACTTCGTCCTCCTTGTGCTCTTTCCCTGTGTAATACCGCGTCTCACCTGGGGCATTCCCCCGAGTGTAACCCCTGGTTCCCCAACCCAGGTGATCCTCCCTCGCTCATCCACCCCCAGAGTTGGGATCAAAGGATGTCAGCCTTCCCTGGCCACCTGAATAAGGGATTCTCTGGGTCCACTTGGGGGAATACCCTCAGGTTTCTCACACCTGCCGAAGTACAAAGAGTTCAGAGCGTTATTCACACACATGTACACATACACTCACACAAATGCCGCAGAGCAGGAAAATGTAGGGGAAGGACCAGTGAGAGCTATTATATCACCAGATTGTTTTAAATTTAGCATTTAAGTACTAAAACAATAACGTTTAGAGGTTAAGAAGATAGGGAAACACAGGCAAAAAGAATTTGCCTAGGAACACACACACACACACACACACACAAACACAATGGTCAGGGAAGCCGAGATAAGAATTGTAGCTCTACAATTCACCACGTACCACTGCTTATAAGATCGTAAGCAAAACAGACAGAACTGTGAGGATTGTAATCAAATTACCAATATTTGATGATTGGAGGCTAAACCAATCATCTTGGCTTTTAAGTTGCTATAAAGAGCAGAGTCTGAATTTTACAGAGAAAAGGTGGATACAAAAGGAGTGAAGAGACCGTGCCTTAAACATTTACGATGGGCAAAGTAGTTTTAAATCTCACTATAGACAGTGCATCATACAAAGGCGTGTAGGACCTGAAATTTGCAATATTACATGGACATAAACCCTTAGCTCAGCTCGAAATAGTGTTACCCTGAGTGACACATAAGCAAGCTGAAAACCTGGCAGCTCCATACATCTATTTGTTACTGGTTCATTCAGCGTTTTACTCACGCTAATATGCGTACCAGAGGTTTTCACCATGGACTAATAATCATTCTATCATCCTGTGATCGTTATATTAATAGGAATGTATAACTACAGGGGAGATAGGTGGGGTTTTCATGTTTTCTGTTAAAGTTAAATTCATATTTTCTATGGCCCTCATTACGACCCTGGCGGAATCCGAAAAACGATGGCGGAAATGCAATACCGCCATCGAATACCGCTCGGTGCGACTATGACCCGTCACCGCAAAGTACGAAGCCATTAGCGACACCGTAGTGAACGCCAACGCTAACTGCACCAAGTACGTGCGCGCGCGCCATGCCAAACCGTAAATACCACCATGGCGCAAGGGTACGCGAATTCCGACCCTAGCGGACATGTACCTAACGCCATCAAGCATGGCGGAAAGCACCAATCCGCCATGGTGAGAAGTACGGCATCGCGAATCAACCGTAAACGGCCCCACTGAGTGCCTGTACACCGCTCCCTGCCCACAAAGTACAACTCCCCGTAGGTGCAATGAAGTCACAATGCAACCAGTGAAATGTACAAGTCACCCATGCATGCCAACGAACAAAAGAAACACAAGAGGGGCCAATGGGAGCTGCAGGGCACAGATGGCACGAATACAGAAGCCATTCCAATGGACATGACCACAGTCCCCCCCCCCGAAACGCACCCAAACACAGGCACCTGTGACCAGCAATATTCCGAAAATCACAACATGCCACCAGTCCACCTGGCTGACCGGCATCTGTTACACAAAACCCATTCCCCCGCCCCTGAGCATGACAACATGCAAACAGTCACATTGGCAGCCCCCATCCCTGACCTCACTGGGCTCCGTAGGCAAACGCGCCCAGCACAGTACCACGCGACTAAACTCCGAAGCTGGAACCCAATGCAGATCTCCTCACAATACATCGCTCCCCAAATAGGAATATGCCACATCACTCGCAAAGAAGAACGCTACACGGCCCATATCAGAATAGAAATTTAATGCACAACTAAATCACCAAGCCCATACAGCCATTAGTCCATGAACTCCAAAACACATATCACCATTGTGGGCTGCATCCGCAAGGAATGACCAGCTACTACTTGTGTGACGCCCTGTTCCATCATGGTACACAGAGCCACATTCACGTACGAAAAGGCAACATGGAAGCGCACAGACCCGCAGGGCCGTCCCAATGGGGAGGCACTAGTCCAGCTGAAAGGCCGAAATGTTGCTCCGAGCCACTAGTACTGCGTAAGGGCATGTGGCCCATTGGCGATCGTCCCATAAGATCGTAATGCTGCTCCACTGATTAACACGAAGCAGCAGGTGTCGGGAGTAAACGCCATCTGCAGGAGTGGCATACAGATGGCAGTGGCAAAAGGGGAGGAGATACCTGTCAACCAAAAGAAAAGAAAAAGAACAGAATGGCCATCAGAACTACATTCGAACAACTCACTTCAATGATCACACTAAATCCACAGTCATATGCATGCTAGCCCACTCCAAAGGATCATCACCACCCCGAAACCACTTGCGACTCATAACTATCTATATCGAGGTGTAAACACCATCACAAACGAGTGTACCTGTGCATGCGTCTGTCAGAACAGATTCCATCAGATGGGAATGTTAACGTGCATGGACACAAGTGTCTGAAGGCGCGTCGAGACAGGGAGGGCTCAACAAGGCCAGATAGACGATGGTCCCACTATGGCAGCCCTGCATCACATAGCGCAGGGGAGGCGGATAGATTCCAACAAGCCCTGTACATGGCAAACCCTGTATCAAATCACCTGCCCATGCATCCATTCATCATTCCCTCATCCTGTTATAAAAACGCCTGAATATTTACTCACAAAACATTCGAACTTTCCATTGAGTCTGTGCGTTATGCAGCCTGCAAAATCCACAGTGCCCCAGCCCGTAATTCCAGTGTTGTGAAGTTACATGTATTTGGGAACGTCCGGCCTCATCGCCCACGTCACTATTGCGCATCCAAAACTATTCATATCAATCATTGCTTCCTCGCCATGGCCCCTGTCTCAAGGACATCGAACAAAAGAACGTTATATTTGCAGTCAGACCTGTGGGCATCTCCCCGGCGCTAGCTGAAAACCGAAAGCGCCGGCCTTCGAATTCCTCATTTGCAACATCACGTCGAAGAGGCATCTGTGGCCGTTTGAAATCACTAATTAATCCATCGAGTGCGGCTGTGTGTGAAAATGGCAACTGCCTTCACCCACGAATGGGACGCCCCGCCCGTCGTTGCAACTCGGTACAGTGATGCATGAGGGCCCACCGTTACTCGAGTACTACGTCCCACTGACCCATCACAAGTCTGTTCGCGACTGCAAAGATTGTATGTGAAACAATGGGACCATAGCCGAATGTACATATCAACAAATGTTACACGGCCATCGGGTACAAATACATGAATGCAAGAGCAAGATGCCATGCGTCACATTGCAGCGTTGTGTGCGGGACGTGCTCGGCCAAAGGGGAGAGCAGCTTGCACAGGTGGAATGAATCACCACAGGTGGAGGCCATACAGCCTGAAAACACATAAATTGCACACCCAGTCTCCTCCCACAACCACACCCACTCCGAAATGCTACCGGCAGGACTCGCGATGTTGGCCCTGGGGGACCTGATAGCACTGCAAGTGCTCCAACTCCAAGAAGAAGACGAACACCAACTACAACCGGCCGCACGGAGGAGACGCAGGAGGAGGAGGAGGGCAAGGCAGGGCCAGCAAGGGCCACCAGCACAGCCACTACCACCACGCAGGCAGCCCGCAATCCCACGCCTCCGAGCACATCCGTTCAACCTCACTGATGAGCAGATCCACACCCTCTACCGTTTGGACCGGGACACCATAGCCGCCATCGTGGACATGACACAGGCTGACCTTGTCAGCATGATAGATAGCCCAACCGCCATCCCACCCCTACTGAAGGTGGTGTCTGTACTACACTTCCTGGCCACAGGCACCTACCAGCACACAGTCGGACAGTTGCATGGCATTTCACAGCCACTGTTCTCACGGACACTATTGCAAGTGCTCGATGCCCTCCTGCAGCACGCAGACGACTACATCTCCCTACCACGCTCGGAGCAGGAAATTACCAACACAAAAGTGGGATTCCATGCACTTGCCGGCATACCGGGTTGCATTGGTGCCATCGACTGCACCCATGTGGAATTGGTCGTTCCACATGCCATGGAGGCCCAGTACCGCAACCGAAAACAATTTCATTCCCTGAATGTACAAATGGTGTGTGACTCCAACAGGATCATTACACATTGTTGTGCCAGATTCCCTGGATCAACCCATGATTCCATGGTCTTGAGGAACTCTACTATACCACGCTACATGGAGCGACACGCAGGGAACAGATCCTGGCTACTCAGTGAGTCTCATTTCATGCATGATGATGTGGGGTATGTGATGCGGCAATGAACTGCCAGGAGGGGGGGGGGTGCGTACGTAGCAATGGCATTCCACATCATACGTTTCTCGTCCACATACAGGTGATGCTGGGTATCCACTGAAGAGATGGCTCCTCACACCAGTCCGGAACCCACGGGACCAGCATGAGGAGGACTACAACCATGCCCACTCATGTACCCGTGTAGTCATTGAACAGGCATTCGGCCTACTGAAGACTCGTTTCCGCTGCCTCAGCAGGTCTGGCGGGGCACTCCTGTACCGCCATGAGAAGGTTGCAAAGATGGTCATGGCATGTGTCATGCTCCACAACATGTGCGTACGTAGAAATGTGCCCATGCCCCCTGACGCTGAACTGCAAGCACCTGATGATGGTCATGATGAGGGTGGGGATGTGGCAGCACCTCAAGGAGTCTGCGAGGCACCGGAGGGCCGTGACATTCGTCAACATCTCATTGATGCATGCTTCTAGCACTCACGCCTGGTGGCTGATACATGGACACGGGACTCGTGGCACTGTGTGTGTCTGGTACATGCACAATATGGACTGTACGCCTATGATGGCCTAGTACACAAAGATCATTGTCCACACATCTCATTGGTTGATCGTGCACTGTTTATGGCATATGTGATATCATGTAGAACACCCTATCGACCCGCCACCCAAGTGAGCCCAACACACCCCCTCCACCCTCCTACCTCCCCCCCGAACACCAGTGTCCAAAGAAGCTCATTGTCAGTGGGCTGTCGCTATTGCAAGCCCCCTCTGCGGGTATCAGGGGCACCCCTGCCTGTGGAGCGCAGGTTCCTCCCAGATCTACGTTGGGGGCTGCCCTGGACGGAACTTGCAACGGATGACGTCTCTGCCTGCTCACGTCCATGCATGTCCCTAAGGGTTTGTGAGAGCTCAGTGAGCACACGGCGCACTGCGGCAAGTTCGGCACATACGTCTTTGGACGTCGCATGCAGTTCCCCCCTGAGGCTCTCGGTGCTTCTCTCCATTTGGACTCTCAGGCTCTCGGTGCTACTTTCCATTTGGACTCTCAGGCTCTCGGTGCTACTCTCCATTTGGACTCTCAGGCTCTCGGTGCTACTCTCCATTTGGACTCTCAGGCTCTCGGTGCTACTCTCCATTTGTGCCCTGAGTGTCTCAGTTGATGTTTCTATGTCTGCCTTAGTGCCCCCACATTCATCGGCATGGTCCTTGAGGAGCGTGGCCAGTTGCTGCTGTTGCACGATTAACTGGTCGAGGGACTGTTGCCTCTGCTGGGCCATGGCCATTTGCGGGGGTGTCACAGAGGGGCTGTTGACCTCATGTTGCCTTGCCACAGGGCTTGGGGGGGATGGCCAGTCGTCGTCTTGTGGGTGCCCCTGCGTGGTATCCTCATGTTGTACGGGATGGGACAGACAGGGGGAATGGGACAGGTCATGGATGGATCTGACTTCGACATCCCCGTCTTCTGTGTCGGAGCATGCTGCCATCAATGGGGTGTCACCTATGGTGCTGCTGCCACCAGAGGCAGTGCCTTCTGTGGCATCCGTTGGGGGGACCTGTGGTGGTGGTGTTGTGGGCATGCTGGCTGCTGGGGTGCCTGTTGATGTTCCCCCCTCTGTGCTGCCACCTGATTTGTGCTGCTGCCGTGTCTTGATGCGTGCAGCTGAGGTGGAGGGTCTTTGGCCGTTGGTCTTGGCCCTCTTTGCAGGTGTGCTGGTAGGGGTGTCCTGATGCTCGTCGTTTGGATCGGAGCCTGTGGTGGAGTAAAGGAGGGCGAGGGTTATTAATGGGTCTGTGGGTATTGGAATGGCATTGTATCACATGCATTGGGGTGGTACATGAGGGTGATTTGGGTCGGTGCCTTGGAGGTGCTTTTATTTGTGTGTGGGGTGAGGGTGCAGTTGTTTGGCAGCCTGCAGTTAGGGTGTGCCTGCTGGACGTGTGGTGGGTGTTTTAGGGGTTTTTAATTATTTATGTATTTATTGTGGTTTTAAGGTGCACTATCAGGGCGATGCGTGTGGACGTTCTCCTGGACATGTGTTTCTGTTGCACTATGTGGACACATGGTACTTCACATGATTGGACATTGTGGATTTAGCATTGTTTTATCTGGGCCACCTACCTGATTCTTCTGATGTCTGCACTCCTTTCTCCATCCCTCCGACTCCCTCTATGCTCTCCATTCCGATGGTGGAGGCACAGATTTCTTCCCAGGGGGTCAACTTGATGGGTGATTCAGGACCTCCCCCGGTGGCTGTGGCAATGTTGCGGTTGGCAGAGAGTATGCTGCGGACGCGTATCCGCAGGTCGTCCCACCGCTTTCTGCATTGCTGTGGGTTGCGGGGTGCGGTCCCCACCGCGCTTACCCGCTGTGCCACCAGAGCCCATATGGCCTTCTTGTTGGCAAGTGCCGTCCTGGTCATTTGCGTGGAGAAGACGGTGGCGGCATTCTCCTGGAGGGTCTCTGTTAGCACGGTGAGTTCCTCACGGGAGAAGTGGACCTGCCGCTTGCGGTCGCACGCTTTCTTCGCTACTTTTCCCATTTTTCTTGGTTTCGCTAGGGTGGATGACGGGTTGGGGTGTGTCTCAGGGTAGTGATTTTAGTGGTTGTGTGGTTTTAGTGGTTTTATGGGTGCACGGCGGGATGTTTCCCGTTCCGGGCCCATGTTTTAACTTCCGTTTCCGTATATTTCCGGTCACCGTACTTTCCGGTAGGCGCACTCTGCGGTGCCCGCTGTGATGGGTGGCGGTATTGCACCTAGGGCGCCGTACGGCGGCGGTGTGGGCCGTTTTGGGGTCATTTCCGCCATCGCGGACTTTGCACTTCCGCCATGCCGTGGTGCTCGTGCCCGATGGGTCGGAATGGGCCGCAATTTGCTCCTTCGTGCAATGGCGGAAACGCTATTTACGCTGTGGCGGTCCGGTCGGTTGATTTCCGCAAGGGTCGTAATGAGGGCCTATGTGTTTTAAATGCATATCTTGTCTGTTTAATCTGGCACATTATGAGCCATCTCTATTTCTGTGTGGCGGTTTTTCCGTCAGCGAGTCATTTTTTTTCTTTCGAAAAATGTGTCTTTTTTATTTTGTATTGTTTGTCTTTTAGGAAGTGGAAATAGAAATCTTCTACCAAACCAGCAAACCCCTTATGTCACAGATAATAGAAAATGGTCCTTAGATCAAGTTCACCATGATCAGCAAGCCCAGTATCCAGCAGGAGCTTCAAATTTACATCAAGTCGCAATGCAAAATCATCCTTCTTTTGGACATGGAAATTGGGATCGAGAACTAATGATGCAAAATGCATTGCTGCCCCAAAAAGACCAGAGCCATGACTCGATGATGCAAGATAAGCTATCCCTAAATGCAGGCGTAAGTAAACCGGCTTCCTTTGGTAGGGCATTGGGCCCATTTGGACCCAAAGGCATGGGCCTTGAGCTAAGAACGTTTCCTCCCAATGAGCCTCATGGCCCAGGTGGGGTTCCCTCTGGAAATCGTAACTTTGGAAATGAATACAGGCTATCTGATCGTGAACCCCTCGCTGGCAGTTTAGCAGGAGGTCTGCCACCACTCTTAGCCCGTAACAACTCTTTAACACCTGGCATAAACAGACATTTTGATGTTCCTAGAGGTCAGCCTACAGAAAGATCAATTAGAACTGTACAAGAGCAAGGAACTCTTAATCAACCCGTCTCTTCTGAAGGGTATACTTCTGGATCCCTTTGCAATTTCAGGGCTGGTCCAAAAATGCTGCCTCCGAATATGAACATTGAGGGAAGACTGGGCAGTGTTGGAATGTCTCCGTTTCTGCCTCCAAATACCTGTTTGAATGAAGGTCATGTGACACCGGCTCCTTTTTCTGCAATGACATTTCCAAGGGCTATGGAAGCAGAGCAGTCCGAGAGAAAGGTCAGTCCTCTAACTGCAGAGATCCTTAATCGGATTCGTGGAAAGGATTTTAAATCTGCATCATTTATTCTGACCTCTCTTGCTGCGTCGAATCCCGCTCTTCAAAGTAAGTTGTTTCTTTTGTTTGTAATCTGTTAGACTAGATGAAACATCAATGGAAAGTTTTTATTTGGATGTTACTGTGTTTAAGCAATACAATAACTTGATGGATTACTCTTGGCAAGTATAAAACTCTGGTAGTAGGTTATTATAAACTGTCATTAATTCCATTAATTTACTAACCTGTCACAATTTTAAAAAAAGGCACCTCCCACTCCTTAAATGTCAAAACAGCTGTTCCCTTTAAAATGCATTGCATGAAAATCCATATTTCTTTAAAGGGGAACTGTTGGAATTGATCTTGGAACCTATCAAGTTAGGTTTCCTCATCCAGTCCTTTCATAAATTAAAAGGAATGTGAGTTGGTTGCGTGAATGAAAACCATGTAAGTATTTATTTTTGATGTTAGATTACTATTTCTTGTTCAAAACGTGTGGTGAACTGCAGTATCTGCATGACTTATTGGTTATATATCAGGCATCTCTATAATCCTGTTCCCTTTCTGGACCTCTTTAGTAGAACCTATGTCTGAGAGCGAGCACGCTACAACCTGTTTTGTCCCCTCACCTGCTCCCCTTTTCAGTATTTTTCTCAGCCCTAGGAACTGGACTTTCATTTGGCACAGCGCTCACTGGATTTGTTCTGTGGCCTTATCCCGGCTTCAAGCAGTGCACTGTCTGCATGCGTTTTTTCTCAGAAGCAGACCTGCATCTGCTCTGTATGCAGTGTTTGGAGTCTGCTATCTTTTTTTTGTCTAAGCCCCCTTCCTGTAACAGCATGTCTAGGAAACAAATGTCCTTGTATGCCCTCACATTTTGATCAAGTCCTAATTAGGGCTGTACCGAATAGCATATTTAGTATTCGGCCGAATACCGAATAGTTTGTCAACTATTCGGCTGAAGCCGACTATGAAGCCGAATAGTTGCTTTATTTAATAAATCATGTTCCAAACT
Organism: Ambystoma mexicanum; assembly: GCF_040938575.1. NCBI lineage: Eukaryota > Metazoa > Chordata > Amphibia > Caudata > Ambystomatidae > Ambystoma > Ambystoma mexicanum. Next base: position 64,312,469 of record NC_090933.1, read on the forward strand.
TCAAAAAACACACTTAATAAAAAAACGAATAAAGCACCATTTTAAATGCATTCTATACTTTTATTTCTCTTCATTGTAATTAATATAGCATCTTTATTTAAAGCATAAAAGCCAGAAATAAAGCAGTTTTAACCAAAATGAAGGGACCAAATGTACATACGATTGTTGCATATTCAGTGCCAGTTAAAGTAGGAGGCTTCACAAATGCTAAAGGACTGCCTTTTGTGAATCAGATGCATTGCATTCTCTATCCAGTTGCAAAGTCGATGCGGTTGAGTTTCGAAACTTCTTTGCAGCTCACATAGAAATGTATATAATGTTTCATGTCGGCTCATGCAGGACTAAAGTCATTAGGAAATATTAAATATGTAAACTCCATCTCACAACTATTCACCCCACCCAAACAAATGCTGCTCACTTTTCTCTTAGCCACTCCTTCCCGCCAATACACAAACCTATGCAACTTATCATTCCTAATAAAATATTAGATAATGTTAAACTCAGGACTCAAGTCCTTAAAAAAAGAGTTTGGGGGACTATGACGTACGCAATGGGAAGTGACATGACATGAACTGAAAGTATCTATGCACATTTCTTTCAGTTTGTCTTTTCCAACTGAAAAAAGGGCTCATTGCATATAAACATTTGCCAAAAGAAAAGATGTTCCTTTATTGTTGCAGGCTAAGTATAAAAGATGAGCACCTTTTATGTCTAAAAATCTGTAACAAAACATGCCCTAAAGAGCAGATTACAATATAAGATATTTTTCAGCTGTGTGATAGTAATTTGTCTGGTCTATTCAGTTTTGCAAACTGAAGTCTATATTTGCCTTGCTGAGTTCATGTTGCATTGTATTCTAATGAGAATGTCAAAGTATTCGGCAAGAGCCGAATAGTAAGAAACTATTCGGCAAGAGCCGAATAGTAAGAAACTATTCGGCCGGAGCCGAATAGTAAGAAACTATTCGGCCGGAGCCGAATAGCTCTTTTTCAGCCGGAATTCGGCCGAATATATACTCGAAGCCGAAGTCCGGTATACACCCCTAGTCCTAATCGAATTCATGGTTATAGGATAAAGGAGCTGTCAGTTGCAGTTCAACAAAAGAGCTATGCAGATGTTGGACCTGACTAAAAGAAAAGCAAATCAATGACCCTGGATACTGATTGTGACCCTGTCAGGGAACAAAAGTAGATGGGGTCGGGGAGCTAGTCTGACACTCCCTCTTGTACTGTGCAGGTTGTTAATGGTGCTACCCTCTGTCGAAAAATAGCTACTATCAAGGACAGTGGTTTTCTTCTTTTTTAGAACCACAACTCCTATGGTACACATTGGAGCAACCAGGAAAACCCTGACCGCAACCAACCAAAGGGAAAAACAGAAATAGTACAACTAATAGGGAATATGAGCCTTTGCCAAAATCGAACAGCGTCCAGCACCTCATAAAAGTCAAGAACTCAGCACAATAAAAACAAAAATCCAGACCCACAGCACACCAGAGAATTAGCACCGGAGCCATCAAGCACTGACAACAAAATCATGCTTGAAAAGGGGGAGCGTTTTTTAAAAACATTTTAGTGGTGTAACCCAGCCCTGGGGAAAAGACGGGTGCACAGTGACCATTAAAGTTGAGTGATCGCTGGATGCAATAGAGGGGGGTGTTAGAAGCTGGAGAGGCACAGTATAAAGGGGAAGCAACTGAAAGGCAAAGTGTGGGTTGCAGGGATGAGGTCAGGCAGGGATGTTACTAGATCCGGAAAAGATCCAGGGCTATGCTAATATCTGGACTTTCGGAACTCAGGGATAGCAAGCCTTTTGGTTATAGCCCCCTGAGCTTCTTTTTTATATTTTTATTTACCGTTGTTTGGCTAACAAATGTCAAACTTTCAACGTAAAAACATTATGTTACAAAATAATAGCATAACATGGTGTTCAATTACAATTCACAATTCAAATTACAATTCACAATTTAAAAATAAGATACATTTATACATCCATAAAAAACATCTTCTTTCCAACAAAACTTAAAATACCCATATGGATTCCATCGTCTATACATCAACACGAAAGTATAGTCATTAGATTATCAGTCGTATTTGCACGTTAACCAGGAAAAAAAAAATTAAATTACATTACATTCGTAGTATTGGTTTCTACTGTTGTAGTCTTAAGATTAATTTTATGTAGAATGTTTGTATTAGCATATCTGATCGATGGCCTCTCAGTGTGGTACAAGGCCTCCCAGAGTTGTATATCATCTAAATTAACATATTTCTCAAAATAACATTTAAAATAAAAACACCTTAAAGGAAAGGTAACAAATTATAACAACTAACTATCAAATGTCATAATGTTTCAGGTTCCAAGTTACAATATCAACATAGGACATCGTTCGGTTTCAACATTTTCCATCTAATCAGGATTGCTTTGCTGGTCCACAGATTTAATCTAAATCTCAAGAAATCCAAGCGATGATGGGGATTGGGCAACTGTAATAAGTATGCAGCTGTTTCACCGTTTTTTTTTAAATAAAATGGATTTTATTTGAATTTAACATGTTTCATGCAGCATTTTCGAGTTGAGCGCCAATCTTGTTCGTATAATTTTTGCTTAGCTTTCACTGGGTTATTCATCAAGAGGTCAGGGGAGATGTCAGCGCTACACAATATTCTTAGAGCTCTATGCCGCCACAATCTTACAAACTCATCATTGGATGTTTTTATATATTCAGCTATTTGAATCATTAGACCATTAATATTGTCGTTAATATTGCATTTCCTATACAAGCAACAAATCTTCCATTTGTATATAGCATGCATTGATATTAGGCCTAGTTCATGTCGAATCAATACAAAGGATTCTGATGCGGGAAGAAGCAATGCTTTCTTCCAGTATTTACCCTCGATTTTCACCAATTATAAGTATGATTTCCATTGTTTGGTTTCTGCGCCATAGAGAAAAACAGGTATCATTTTCTTTTATAATGGATCAATTGAAAATTTACAGTATTCAGATCTAATTATACGTGATTGGGATATCGCAGTACCCATTTTCCTTTTTATGGTATCTTCATATGGAGCATCATGGGGATGGTTATTAATAGAAACTCCTAGATACGTGTAGCTTGACACTACTTGTAAGAATGTCTCTCTTATATTTTGTATTCCTCTGTTTAATGTTTCCAAATTGTATAATTTGCGTTTTCTCAGTATTGATGGTAATGTAGTTATTTACAGCGTACCTCTCTAGTGCTGCTAGGAGTGACCTTAATCTTTGCGGGGTTCTAGATAGTAATACCATATCATCTGCCGAGAAGTGAATGGCGTGGATGAAATAGTTAGAATGGATGAAGCAGGTGGAACAGATGAATGCGCTGAGTGGAAGAATGCATGAATGGAAGAACAGACAACTATATAGTTCGAATAAGTATGGAAATCGAATGAATATGTAGATCTGATGAGTGTATAGAACGGATAAACATATTCAAAGTATGAGTATGTAGAGCGGACGAGCGTATAGCGCAGTGAGTGCGTAAATACATAGAAACGAGTAGAAAGCAGGAATGCATAAACCTGATGAATGTGCAGAATGGATGAGCGTAATCCGGATGAGTGTGTAGAACAGATGAGTATATGGAGCGGATGAGTATCTAGAGCGCACAAGTGTGGATAGCGGATGAATACGGAAGTACAGAGAGTGTGTAGATTGCCGGAGCAGATGAATGTACAGACCTGGCGAATGTATAGAATGGATGGGTGTATAGAGCACATGAGTGTATAGGGCGGATGTGTGTATAGGGCGGATGAGTGTATAGGGCGCGGATGAGTGTATATGGAGCGGATCGGTATATGGAGCGCATGGGTGTATGGAGCGCATGGGTGTATGGAGCGCATGGGTGTATGGAGTAGATGAGAATATAGAGAGGATGAGTGTGCAGAGCCGATGAAGGTATAGAACAGATGAGTGTATGAGATGAATTTATAGAACAGGATATTGCTGTTGGATGCGTGAAAAGCACGAGTGCTTAAAGCGGATGAGTGCGGAGAGGGGATGAGTGCATGGAGCGGATGAGTGCATAGAGGGGGTGAGTGCATAGAGGGGGTGAGTGCGTAGAGGGGGTGAGTGCGTAGAGGGGATGAGTGCGTAGAGGGGATGAGTGCGTAGAGGGGGTAAGTGAGTAGCGTGGATGAGTGCATAAATATCAGAGAAGCGAGTAGAATGCAGGAATGCGCAAACCAGATGAATGTGCAGAATGGATAAGCGTAAACCGGATGAGTGTGTAGAACAGATGAGTATGTGGAGCGGATGAGGATATAGAGCCCATGAGTATGGATAGGGGATGAATACGGAGTTGCAAGGTGTGTGTAGATCGTCGGAGCAGATGAATATACAGACCTGGCGAATGTATAGAACGGATGAGTGTATAGAGCACATAAGTCTATGGAGCGGATGAGTGTAGGGAGCGGATGAGTGTAGGGAGTGGATGGGTGTAGGGAGCGGATGGGTGTATGGAGCGGATGGGTGTATGGAGCGGATGGGTGGATGGTTGTGGATGGGTGTATTGAGCAGAGGAGTATATGAAGAGGATGAATATGCAGAGCAGATGACGGTATAGAACAGATGAATGTAGAGATGAATATATAGAACAGGATATTACTGTTGGATGCGTGAAAAATATGAGTGCCTAAAGCGGATGAGTGCCTAAAGCGGATGAGTGCGGAGAGGGGACGAGTGCGGAGAGGGGACGAATGCATAGAGGGGGTGAGTGCGTGGAGCGGGTAAAACAGGTGAATGCATAGTACGCGCGAGGGCATAAAGCGAATGAGTACCTGGGGCGAATGAGTGCCTGGAGCGATCGAATGGCCTGAGTGAACTGACGGGTCGCGTAGAGCGGACGAGTACATAGAACGATCGAGCACAGATGCATCCAGTACTGATGAGTGCATAGAATGGATGAATACGTAGAGCTACTGAATGAGTAGAGCATGAGGCAGACAGGAATGAATACGTGGGGCAGACAAGAGTACATGCGTGGAGCAGACAAGAGTACATGCGTGGGACAGACAAGAGGGCATGCGTGGGGCGGACAAGAGGGCATGCGTGGTGCGAACAAGAGCGCATGCGTGGGGCGGACAAGAGCGCATGCGCGGGGCAGACTAGAGCACGCGGGGCGTACATAGTATGGTTTGGAATTCAGAGAACGTTGAAAGAGCGTATAACCCATCATATCACACCACCACTCTTACTCTCTCCTTTACATCACCACTCAACTAGAACACAGAGATACTATGACACCATTCAGTATAACTGTTCTCATACCAACATCTGCCGCTTACTCCACATCATTCTAAGTAAACACTGCTGGTTTCACACCCCCATCCAGGCGTTCTCCTCAGGCTTAACGCAGCCGCAGCCGTTCTGGATAAACCTGCAGAACGAACACATTCTCCTGATCTCTCAACCACCACACCTACTGCTAAGAAGCAGCTATTACACGAATACCGCATGAGCTGCACACTACCTGGTGCTCACATGCACCTTTGACTCTCTCTACTCTCTCTGCTGATCTGAACTTCGGTTCCCAGGGGCGTTCAACCTACCAGCGCCTTCAGACCATACCAATGGTATATAAGGCGCTATATAAGTGCAAAATAACATAAAAATAACATAACATACATTAATATATGAACAGGTTTACCACTGATCCTCGGAGCATCAGTTTTTAACTCTTCAAAACAATCATTTATATCTGCAATAAAATAATTAAATAGGGCTGAGGCTAGTACACAGCCCTGTTTCAGACCACGGTCTGTTTTGATCTGGTCTGATGATAGACCCTCTTGGCTTAATCAAATTTGTATAGAGGTGCCTGAATGTAACTCGATTAGCCACTTCAATATATTTCATGGACATTTATTGTTCAATAATTTCTTGAAGAGGAGTTCACGAAGTATTGCATCAAATGCTGTTTTAAAGTCAATAAAAGCAATAAACAAAGGTTGCTCATGTTGGCTCTCATGGAAAATAATAGACTGCAGGGTAATCAGGTTGATGCTAGTGCCGAGACCTGGGAGGAACACCGTTTGAAAGATGTTAGCCAGAATCCCATGCAGTACCCTTTGGGAACACTACACAAGATTAAGAGTACAAGGGGCAGCACAAAATCACCTTTGGTACTAGCCCGTGCCACACAGAAAAAGTGGTAGCAGTGGCTGAGCAGCCAGACTTATCTCAAGCGTAAGTGAGCATTATCAAATAGTTACACAAAGGACAGCCATTACTATGATTCAGGCAAACACTGACTCAAAGTTTTCAAGTAAAAGAATATACATTTATTTTACTCTTCAGTTGTATAACATTACACTATTATTAGCAGTTTAAAAATCACACTCTTAATACACCACACCACTCCCAATAGTTTTCAGACAAGTTAAGCTCACAAAATGAAGTGGGAGCAAAATGGCACTCTGATAATTAAAAAAGGGAGGGAAAGACAAAGTTAGGTAGAAATTGAACCACACCAACAGGTAAGTACTCAGGGCAACTGAACAAGAGAAACTACAGTGATAGGATCAGGTAAAAAAAGGCCTAGGGCCAAAGTAAATGGGACAAAAGTCTTTTGCTCAATTTTACACAGTTCAGGGTAGTTCGCGGTAAAGTTCGTGCCACGAGTTCCGGACGACGTTGGTCAGCAGAAAAGTTAGTGTTATAAGAAGAGAAGGACAAGCCCTCGATTTGGCGAAAGATTTCACCACTTTCACCGCGGCTGAACAAAACAAACAACTGGGTTTGCACAGTACCTTAAAACGGAGAAGAAGCTGTAGCTGAGGCAGACGTTCCTGGCAGTTCCTGCAGGCTCACGGTTCCTGAAGCGACTGTCAGACTGACACGAAGTAGGAATCTGGAGGGTCCTCCGCTACCCAGGGAAGAAACCAGCAGCAGAGCAAAACAACAAATAAAAGGTGCGCTCCTTAAAACCCAAGCAGGGTCTGCCCGTATTGGCTATCTGGCCCACTGTAGCTCTCTACAGTGAATTCGACCAGAGGAGGGGTCCTGGCTTGAAGTTTGGGCAAACTGGTTGGTCCCACCAGCTCAAGGGAAGAAGATTCCTGGAGGATCCTCTTGTGTCGTTGGGGTTGAAGATTCGGACCTGCAGCAGTGATTCACCGGGCGGTTCAGTCGTGGTAGGGGTCCTCTTCCATCAGCTCCTCATCAGTTCTTTTGTTCCAGTGGCGACTCTCCTCTTCCAGACCCAGAGACCTGCTTCTTATGCAGTTTTCCCCCATTCACACAGCCTGGCTGTCAATCACATAGCAGGGTGGCTGTCCTGGCAAGGACAGTTGCCCAGCCAATCAAACAGGAGTGTGACTTGGGTTACCAAGGGAACCCATGGCAGGGGTCCGAAGACCCCTCCCTCACATCCTGCCTACCCAGACTTTCAGGCAGCTAAAGGAGGGCTTCTGTGCAGAAGCCCACGAAAAGACGGTGAACAAAGGAACCAAACCTGGTTTGGCGCATAGAGACGAACACGAGAAAGACTTTACCAAAAAGAAATGGCGACTAAACACAGCCAGAACAATATTAAGATCAATATGGTCAAGCGGGTTTAAGTTCGAGGCTAATATAATAGCCTAAAACAATACCATGGTTATATAAGATAACCGTGGTAGAAAAAACAGGGTAGTTACCACTGCCACCAGCCAAGTCCTAATGGAAAGGGAGCGAAACAGTGCTCCAAGAGGGGCAGACAAAAATGGGTAAGATTTAACCCTTTCCAATACTCCATGTAAGATGGTGTGTACTGGGTCTGTGGATTAAAGAGACTAAGTAAAGTTAATGGTAACTTTACATGTTTCTGGGAGACAGTAGTCAGTACCAGAAACTGGAGTCAGTGGGAAGTCTGAAAGACAACCCTGTGTCACTGCACTGAGGGTACTGTGTAACACACATAAGAAATTGGTGTCTATGGAGTAGGTGAGGCTCCATAGCCCAAGATCACACAAAATGCCAAACACACATAGCAAAACACGTGTAAGAGTGGGAAAAAAGGCTCACACTCTTACCAGGTGAAAAAAATAAACCCTATAAATCCAGCAAAGCTGCTGAGGGACTCATTAGGTAAGGGAAATCAGCCATTTATGAGTATTCTCCCTAACAAAAGGGGTCTCTTAAATATGTGTTTGATAGCCATTGCAAGTACTAGACGGGCAAATATTTTCCCAGGGCAATCTAGTAAGGCTATGGGCTGGTATGATTTAGGATCCAGCCTATTGCCTTTCTTAAAAATTGGCAGAATATAAGCTTTTTTCCACGAGATAGGAATGTGGCCAGTTTGCATAATCTGCGTATAGATTTGAAATAGGATGGAGGCCCAGCCTTGAGGATTTGCTTTCATGGTCCGATTGTGTAGCCCATTGAGCCCCACAACCCTTGAGTTACTAAGCTTAGATATACAGTGAATGATATCGTCTCTATCAAACGGTAAACAATGGTCAAACTTTATCATGTCAAAATTAGTATTGCACTTGGAAAAAGGAAATTGATAAACTAGTTTGAAATAGTAATTCCATGTTCCCTCAGGTATGGGATTCAACTGAACAACTGCTTGAGCCGAATAGCTCTTTTTCAGCCGGAATTCGGCCGAATATATACTCGAAGCCGAAGTCCGGTATACACCCCTAGTCCTAATCTAAGTCATGGTTATAGGATAAAGGAGCTGTCAGTTGCAGTTCAACAAAAGAGCTATGCAGATGTTGGACCTGACTAAAAGAAAAGCAAATCAATGACCCTGGATACTGATTGTGACCCTGTCAGGGAACAAAAGTAGATGGGGGCGGGGAGCTAGTCTGACACTCCCTCTTGTACTGTGCAGGTTGTTAATGGTGCTACCCTCTGTCGAAAAATAGCTACTATCAAGGACAGTGGTTTTCTTCTTTTTTAGAACCACAACTCCTATGGTACACATTGGAGCAACCAGGAAAACCCTGACCGCAACCAACCAAAGGGAAAAACAGAAATAGTACAACTAATAGGGAATATGAGCCTTTGCCAAAATCGAACAGCGTCCAGCACCTCATAAAAGTCAAGAACTCAGCACAATAAAAACAAAAATCCAGACCCACAGCACACAAGAGAATTAGCACCGGAGCCATCAAGCACTGACAACAAAATCATGCTTGAAAAGGGGGAGCGTTTTTTAAAAACATTTTAGTGGTGTAACCCAGCCCTGGGGAAAAGACGGGTGCACAGTGACCATTAAAGTTGAGTGATCGCTGGATGCAATAGAGGGGGGTGTTAGAAGCTGGAGAGGCACAGTATAAAGGGGAAGCAACTGAAAGGCAAAGTGTGGGTTGCAGGGATGAGGTCAGGCAGGGATGTTACTAGATCCGGAAAAGATCCAGGGCTATGCTAATATCTGGACTTTCAGAACTCAGGGCTAGCAAGCCTTTTGGTTATAGCCCCCTGAGCTTCTTTTTTATATTTTTATTTACCGTTGTTTGGCTAACAAATGTCAAACTTTCAACGTAAAAACATTATGTTACAAAATAATAGCATAACATGGTGTTCAATTACAATTCACAATTCAAATTACAATTCACAATTTAAAAATAAGATACATTTATACATCCATAAAAAACATCTTCTTTCCAACAAAACTTAAAATACCCATATGGATTCCATCGTCTATACATCAACACGAAAGTATAGTCATTAGATTATCAGTCGTATTTGCACGTTAACCAGGAAAAAATTTTTTAAATTACATTACATTCGTAGTATTGGTTTCTACTGTTGTAGTCTTAAGATTAATTTTATGTAGAATGTTTGTATTAGCATATCTGATCGATGGCCTCTCAGTGTGGTACAAGGCCTCCCAGAGTTGTATATCATCTAAATTAACATATTTCTCAAAATAACATTTAAAATAAAAACACCTTAAAGGAAAGGTAACAAATTATAACAACTAACTATCAAATGTCATAATGTTTCAGGTTCCAAGTTACAATATCAACATAGGACATCGTTCGGTTTCAACATTTTCCATCTAATCAGGATTGCTTTGGTGGTCCACAGATTTAATCTAAATCTCAAGAAATCCAAGCGATGATGGGGATTGGGCAACTGTAATAAGTATGCAGCTGTTTCACCGTTTTTTTTAAAATAAAATGGATTTTATTTGAATTTAACATGTTTCATGCAGCATTTTCGAGTTGAGCGCCAATCTTGTTCGTATAATTTTTGCTTAGCTTTCACTGGGTTATTCATCAAGAGGTCAGGGGAGATGTCAGCGCTACACAATATTCTTAGAGCTCTATGCCGCCACAATCTTACAAACTCATCATTGGATGTTTTTATATATTCAGCTATTTGAATCATTAGACCATTAATATTGTCGTTAATATTGCATTTCCTATACAAGCAACAAATCTTCCATTTGTATATAGCATGCATTGATATTAGGCCTAGTTCATGTCGAATCAATACAAAGGATTCTGATGCGGGAAGAAGCAATGCTTTCTTCCAGTATTTACCCTCGATTTTCACCAATTATAAGTATGATTTCCATTGTTTGGTTTCTGCGCCATAGAGAAAAACAGGTATCATTTTCTTTTATAATGGATCAATTGAAAATGTACAGTATTCAGATCTAATTATACGTGATTGGGATATCGCAGTACCCATTTTCCTTTTTATGGTATCTTCATATGGAGCATCATGGGGATGGTTATTAATAGAAGTTCCTAGATACGTGTAGCTTGACACTACTTGTAAGAATGTCTCTCTTATATTTTGTATTCCTCTGTTTAATGTTTCCAAATTGTATAATTTGCGTTTTCTCAGTATTGATGGTAATGTAGTTATTTACAGCGTACCTCTCTAGTGCTGCTAGGAGTGACCTTAATCCTTGCGGGGTTCTAGATAGTAATACCATATCATCTGCCGAGAAGTGAATGGCGTGGATGAAATAGTTAGAATGGATGAAGCAGGTGGAACAGATGAATGCGCTGAGTGGAAGAATGCATGAATGGAAGAACAGACAACTATATAGTTCGAATAAGTATGGAAATCGAATGAATATGTAGATCTGATGAGTGTATAGAACGGATAAACATATTCAACGTATGAGTATGTAGAGCGGACGAGCGTATAGCGCAGTGAGTGCGTAAATACATAGAAACGAGTAGAACGCAGGAATGCATAAACCTGATGAATGTGCAGAATGGATGAGCGTAATCCGGATGAGTGTGTAGAACAGATGAGTATATGGAGCGGATGAGTATCTAGAGCGCACGAGTGTGGATAGCGGATGAATACGGAAGTACAGAGAGTGTGTAGATTGCCGGAGCAGATGAATGTACAGACCTGGCGAATGTATAGAATGGATGGGTGTATAGAGCACATGAGTGTATAGGGCGGATGTGTGTATAGGGTGGATGAGTGTATAGGGCGCGGATGAGTGTATATGGAGCGGATCGGTATATGGAGCGCATGGGTGTATGGAGCGCATGGGTGTATGTAGCGCATGGGTGTATGGAGTAGATGAGAATATAGAGAGGATGAGTGTGCAGAGCCGATGAAGGTATAGAACAGATGAGTGTATGAGATGAATTTATAGAACAGGATATTGCTGTTGGATGCGTGAAAAGCACGAGTGCTTAAAGCGGATGAGTGCGGAGAGGGGATGAGTGCATGGAGCGGATGAGTGCATAGAGGGGGTGAGTGCGTAGAGGGGGTGAGTGCGTAGAGGGGGTGAGTGCGTAGAGGGGATGAGTGCATAGAGGGGGTAAGTGAGTAGCGTGGATGAGTGCATAAATATCAGAGAAGCGAGTAGAATGCAGGAATGTGCAAACCAGATGAATGTGCAGAATGGATAAGCGTAAACCGGATGAGTGTGTAGAACAGATGAGTATGTGGAGCGGATGAGGATATAGAGCCCATGAGTATGGATAGGGGATGAATACGGAGTTGCAAGGTGTGTGTAGATCGTCGGAGCAGATGAATATACAGACCTGGCGAATGTATAGAACGGATGAGTGTATAGAGCACATAAGTGTATGGAGCGGATGAGTGTAGGGAGCGGATGGGTGTAGGGAGCGGATGGGTGTAGGGAGCGGATGGGTGTATGGAGCGGATGGGTGTATGGAGCGGATGGGTGGATGGTTGTGGATGGGTGTATGGAGCAGAGGAGTATATGAAGAGGATGAATATGCAGAGCAGATGACGGTATAGAACAGATGAATGTAGAGATGAATATATAGAACAGGATATTACTGTTGGATGCATGAAAAATATGAGTGCCTAAAGCGGATGAGTGCCTAAAGCGGATGAGTGCGGAGAGGGGACGAGTGCGGAGAGGGGACGAATGCATAGAGGGGGTGAGTGCGTGGAGCGCGTAAAACAGGTGAATGCATAGTACGCGCGAGGGCATAAAGCGAATGAGTACCTGGGGCGAATGAGTGCCTGGAGTGATCGAATGGCCTGAGTGAACTGACGTGTCGCGTAGAGCGGACGAGTACATAGAACGAACGAGCACAGATGCATCCAATACTGATGAGTGCATAGAATGGATGAATACGTAGAGCTACTGAATGAGTAGAGCATGAGGCAGACAGGAATGAATACGTGGGGCAGACAAGAGTACATGCGTGGAGCAGACAAGAGTACATGCGTGGGACAGACAAGAGGGCATGCGTGGGGCGGACAAGAGGGCATGCGTGGTGCGGACAAGAGCGCATGCGTGGGGCGGACAAGAGCGCATGCGCGGGGCAGACTAGAGCACGCGGGGCGTACATAGTATGGTTTGGAATTCAGAGAACGTTGAAAGAGCGTATAACCCATCATATCACACCACCACGCTTACTCTCTCCTTTACATCACCACTCAACTAGAACACAGAGATACTATGACACCATTCAGTATAACTGTTCTCATACCAACATCTGCCGCTTACTCCACATCATTCTAAGTAAACACTGCTGGTTTCACACCCCCAGCCAGGCTTTTTCCTCAGGCCTAACGCAGCCGCAGCCGTTCTGGATAAACCTGCAGAACGAACACATTCTCCTGATCTCTCAACCACCACATCTACTGCTAAGAAGCAGCTATTACACGAATACCGCATGAGCTGCACACTACCTGGTGCTCACATGCACCTTTGACTCTCTCTACTCTCTCTGCTGATCTGAACTTCGGTTCCCAGGGGCGTTCAACCTACCAGCGCCTTCAGACCATACCAATGGTATATAAGGCGCTATATAAGTGCAAAATAACATAAAAATAACATAACATACATTAATATATGAACAGGTTTACCACTGATCCTCGGAGCATCAGTTTTTAACTCTTCAAAACAATCATTTATATCTGCAATAAAATAATTAAATAGGGCTGAGGCTAGTACACAGCCCTGTTTCAGACCACGGTCTGTTTTGATCTGGTCTGATGATAGACCCTCTTGGCTTAATCAAATTTGTATAGAGGTGCCTGAATGTAACTCGATTAGCCACTTCAATATATTTCATGGACATTTATTGTTCAATAATTTCTTGAAGAGGAGTTCACGAAGTATTGCATCAAATGCTGTTTTAAAGTCAATAAAAGCAATAAACAAAGGTTGCTCATGTTGGCTCTCATGAAAATAATAGACTGCAGGGCAATCAGGTTGATGCTAGTGCCGAGACCTCGGAGGAACACCGTTTGAAAGATGTTAGCCAGAATCCCATGCAGTACCCTTTGGGAACACTACACAAGATTAAGAGTACAAGTGGCAGCACAAAATCACCTTTGGTACAAGCCCGTGCCACACAGAAAAAGTGGTAGCAGTGGCTGAGCAGCCAGACTTATCTCAAGAGTAAGTGAGCATTATCAAATAGTTACACAAAGGACAGCCATTACTATGATTCAGGCAAACACTGACTCAAAGTTTTCAAGTAAAAGAATATACATTTATTTTACTCTTCAGTTGTATAACATTACACTATTATTAGCAGTTTAAAAATCACACTCTTAATACACCACACCACTCCCAATAGTTTTCAGACAAGTTAAGCTCACAAAATGAAGTGGGAGCAAAATGGCACTCTGATAATTAAAAAGGGAGGGAAAGACAAAGTTAGGTAGAAATTGAACCACACCAACAGGTAAGTACTCAGGGCAACTGAACAAGAGAAACTACAGTGATAGGATCAGGTAAAAAAAGGCCTAGGGCCAAAGTAAATGGGACAAAAGTCTTTTGCTCAATTTCACACAGTTCAGGGTAGTTCGCGGTAAAGTTCGTGCCACGAGTTCCGGACGACGTTGGTCAGCAGAAAAGTTAGTGTTATAAGAAGAGAAGGACAAGCCCTCGATTTGGCGAAAGATTTCACCACTTTCACCGCGGCTGAACAAAACAAACAACTGGGTTTGCACAGTACCTTAAAACAGAGAAGAAGCTGTAGCTGAGGCAGACGTTCCTGGCAGTTCCTGCAGGCTCACGGTTCCTGAAGCGACTGTCAGACTGACACGAAGTAGGAATCTGGAGGGTCCTCCGCTACCCAGGGAAGAAACCAGCAGCAGAGCAAAACAACAAATAAAAGGTGCGCTCCTTAAAACCCAAGCAGGGTCTGCCCGTATTGGCTATCTGGCCCACTGTAGCTCTGTACAGTGTATTCGACCAGAGCAGGGGTCCTGGCTTGAAGTTTGGGCAAACTGGTTGGTCCCACCAGCTCAAGGGAAGAAGATTCCTGGATGATCCTCTTGTGTCGTTGGGGTTGAAGATTCGGACCTGCAGCAGTGATTCACCGGGCGGTTCAGTCGTGGTAGGGGTCCTCTTCCATCAGCTCCTCATCAGTTCTTTTGTTCCAGTGGCGACTCTCCTCTTCCAGACCCAGAGACCTGCTTCTTATGCAGTTTTCCCCCATTCACACAGCCTGGCTGTCAATCACATAGCAGGGTGGCTGTCCTGGCAAGGACAGTTGCCCAGCCAATCAAACAGGAGTGTGACTTGGGTTACCAAGGGACCCATGGCAGGGGTCCGAAGACCCCTCCCTCACATCCTGCCTACCCAGACTTTCAGGCAGCTAAAGGAGGGCTTCTGTGCAGAAGCCCACGAAAAGACGGTGAACAAAGGAACCAAACCTGGTTTGGCGCATAGAGACGAACACGAGAAAGACTTTACCAAAAAGAAATGGCGACTAAACACAGCCAGAACAATATTAAGATCAATATGGTCAAGCGGGTTTAAGTTCGAGGCTAATATAATAGCCTAAAACAATACCATGGTTATATAAGATAACCGTGGTAGAAAAAATAGGGTAGTTACCACTGCCACCAGCCAAGTCCTAATGGAAAGGGAGCGAAACAGTGCTCCAAGAGGGGCAGACAAAAATGGGTAAGATTTAACCCTTTCCAATACTCCATGTAAGATGGTGTGTACTGGGTCTGTGGTTTAAAGAGACTAAGTAAAGTTAATGGTAACTTTACATGTTTCTGGGAGACAGTAGTCAGTACCAGAAACTGGAGTCAGTGGGAAGTCTGAAAGACAACCCTGTGTCACTGCACTGAGGGTACTGTGTAACACACATAAGAAATTGGTGTCTATGGAGTAGGTGAGGCTCCATAGCCCAAGATCACACAAAATGCCAAACACACATAGCAAAACACGTGTAAGAGTGGGAAAAAAGGCTCACACTCTTACCAGGTGAAAAAAATAAACCCTATAAATCCAGCAAAGCTGCTGAGGGACTCATTAGGTAAGGGAAATCAGCCATTTATGAGTATTCTCCCTAACAAAAGGGGTCTCTTAAATATGTGTTTGATAGCCATTGCAAGTACTAGACGGGCAAATATTTTCCCAGGGCAATCTAGTAAGGCTATGGGCTGGTATGATTTAGGATCCAGCCTATTGCCTTTCTTAAAAATTGGCAGAATATAAGCTTTTTTCCACGAGATAGGAATGTGGCCAGTTTGCATAATCTGCGTATAGATTTGAAATAGGATGGAGGCCCAGCCTTGAGGATTTGCTTTCATGGTCCGATTGTGTAGCCCATTGAGCCCCACAACCCTTGAGTTACTAAGCTTAGATATACAGTGAATGATATCGTCTCTATCAAACGGTAAACAATGGTCAAACTTTATCATGTCAAAATTAGTATTGCACTTGGAAAAATGAAATTGATAAACTAGTTTGAAATAGTAATTCCATGTTCTCTCAGGTATGGGATTCAACTGAACAACTGCTTGAGTTTTATCTAGTACATTATTAACCAAGGCCCAAATTCCCCCTGTGGACTTCAACATAATCTGATGCATCATAAATTCACCATCTCTTTAATACATTAGTGACCTTCTTCCTTTTATCCTTTTTTTGTAGGTAATTTTAAGATTTTTAATTTGTGTCAATCTTGCTTCTATGGGAATCTCATGTAGAGTTTTTATAGATTGTCTCAATTTTTTTTTCTTTTCCCTCACTTCCAGATCTAAAGCATGAAGATGCTTGTTTTGGGGTCGCCAATTTGCGGTCGTGTTTGGACAAATACCTGCATTGATTGATTGTAACAGAGGTTATAACCTGTATGTTCTCTTGCAAGTATTTTCTCAAATTGTGCCGGTTTCGAATTCGTCCACCTGATTCGATTGCCTGCGTTATTTATATGCATATGTGCCTAATTGGGATTTTCCGGTTTGTTTAATTGTTTCCCAGGCCAGAACCATTGGAGATGTAACTGCTTGTGATCACTGGGAACTTTTGGTTTGACATATGTCTGGACTATGTTCACAAATTTAGGATTACAATAAATGTAATCTAATGTTGCCTCTTGTAAACACCTACTCCAAGTGATATTTGGCAGGATATCCCCTTTGATGGTGCCATTCAACATCACAAAGTTCCTGCATTCCATTAGTTCAGCCCTTCGTAATTCACTAGAAATTAAAGGGGCCAGAGTTTTTTGTATCAGATGACAATTCAAATCACCCATAATAAGGGTGTAATTGATGGACGTATCTAATCCAATTGTGTCCAACAGCAAGTTTAGATGTTCAAAAAAGATCTTCAATGATAATTGAATATGACCCCAATATATGTTAATGATGATTATGGAAAACCCATTTTTCGTTAATTTTATCATCTGGATATAAGGGGTGATATGTTTATAGATCTCGATTTTGAAACCTTTGGATTTCCTAATTGCTATCAAGAGGCCTGCCATAGGGCGTACTCTTTTGTTTTTTATAGCAGGAACTGTGTAGATGTCAAATGGGTCCCATATCGGATCAATGGTCATCCATGCCTCCTGAAACACGACGATATCCAAGGATATACTATTATGGAAAAGGTATATAGATGACGTTCTGATCATTTGGAGAGGAGAGGAAAACATTGCAACCTTGTTCTTCGATTGGATTAATCAACAAAATCAACATCTAAAATTCACGGAGAACTTGAGTAAGGTAGAGATCAACTATCTCGATGTCACCATCAATGTGGACCCACAGAAGGGAGAACTGTATGTAAAACCATATAAGAAACCTACTGACCGTAATGCCCTGTTACATTATACAAGTTTCCACCCGACCCACACACGCGATAACTTACCCTTTGGTCAGTTTCTACGGTTAAAAAAGAACAGTACCAATAGGGCAGACTATAAAGAAGGAGCCCAGAAACTGAGAACCAATTTAAACAAAAGGGGATATCCAACAAAGCTGACAAAAAAGGCCATGAAGAGAGCCGATAATAATAACCGAGAAGCAATTCTTGAACAAATCCCTAGAGAGCAAAACAAAGACAACTTAGTGTTCGTTAACACATAGAGCAATCTCTCTAATAGAATTTAAAAAATTGTCCATCGTAATTGGGGGATTCCTGAGAAAGGGAAAGTGCTGCTACAGAGACCTTTGATGGCATTTCGAAGGAGCAGATCAATTAAAGACCAGATCATGCAAAATGATATTACCAAACAGATTCAACCACAACCGACCCTAACAGAGACATGGGGGATGCGGGCACCAGGGGGGCATTATCCGTGTGGATCCTATGTCTGTTGCCAACAAACTAAAAAAACCAACAGAAATAGATATAGGTCTAAAAAGTCCATGGAAGCAAAAAATTCTTACGAACTGCAACTCCTGTTTTGTAGTTTACGTGATCTGGTGTCCCTGTAAGAAGGTGTATATAGGTAGACAGAGAGAAAAATTAAAATCCGTATCACAGAAAATAAAAGTTGCATAAAAAACAGAGTGCACTCTGCCCCTTTAGTTGGACACTTTATAGAGATGCTACACAAAGTCGAAGGTCTCAGATGGTCGATTGTCTATCTGGTGAGGCCCACAAACAATATAAACCTCGATAGAAGGAAGCTAGCTCAAAAAGAAAAGGAATTTATTTTCTTAACCAAAAGTATAGAATTGGGTCTGAACGAGAAAACAGAATGACAATGGATATTCTACCCACCTAGACATATGATACTAAAATATGTTCTCTAGGCTTGAATGAGAAATTAGGAAGATAAAGTCCATCTCGTCCACACAGCCACAAGATACAAAAACAGGGCACCCGCTAATATGCATAGATGATATCTATAAGAATGGCCCATGAGACTAACTTACACACATTAAGGATTATTTTCTTAAAATGAGAACATCGGACACTTTTGTATCCAACTACCTAAAGGTGTCTCAAAGTCGAATAGAGGACCAAGGCCCGGTAAGAATCGATATATTTTTCCATTTGGTGGCCGTAGCTAACAATTAAAAATGTTTGTGCTATGGCACCCCGTAATGGGACCCAATGGATTGTTGTCTCTTTATATTATGTAGGTACAATAGCCCATACCTGGGGTTGATAAATAGGTCTTGTAGCCTAACATACACATTTTAATAACATCTACTAAACAATATGGTGCGAATACCCCGTATAAATGGAGAAAATAAGCCATTGAAAACAGTCTAGAAAAGGACGTGTGAATTTGTGAATAACTAGGAGGGTCGAGGGAATGGATTGTCTAACCTTCGAGTAGAGTGCATCCTTATATACATCCCCCCACCCCTCTTTATTAAGCACAAACCATTAGAACTTACGAGGCAAGAGGCTGGGGGGGGTCCCAGCGGACGCGGGTGTTTTCGCGTTTTTGGTGCGCGTTGCCGCGCCGCGTTGATGTGGTTAGCTGCTGGAACCATGGGGAGGTGCAAATGGGGGGCCGAAGGCAGGAGACGGCAAGATAAGCTTGAATAAGAAAGCGTGTAACCCACAACACACCTCCCGATCATGTGAACAAATAAAAAGCGATGCCGGACACCAAAAGGGAAAGCAGGCGAACAGTGAGAACAGAAGAAAACTCAGCTGCCAGAGAAGATGGTGGACAGCCCAGATAGGAGCAGGGCGAGTCACAATCCGAACCCGGGAAAGAGCAGGGAAACAAAAGGAACCCTAGGTAAGATTGGCGTGACCAATAGAGTAATCAGAAGGTCATAATAATAAGACAATAAATGACAATATGCCAGCCGAATGCCCGAACGCCCAAAAGATTGACCTAGCTTTCTTTCTTGTTTTCTGTCGTGTTTTTCTTTATTAGAAATATACGCAGATGGTATCTCCCAAAAATAATCATAGAGGACCCGACCCTTTCAACTAAAGACACACAGAGTGAACCGCCAAGACTTACCAAAACCTGTGACCTGAGATAGACAAGATTATTAGGTCAGTATGTAATGCATCAAATATTTCAACCCGCAGCAATGAAAGTAAACAAGATGAAAAAGAAAAAAACTCATGGGGCCTCATTACGAGTCCGGCGGTAACTGAGGCGGTAAAACCGCCTGGTTACCGCCGGACTCGTATTACCATTCCGCCTCCGTGATCCCGGAATTACCGGGGCATTACAACCCCGGTTTTCCGGGAATCACGGAGGCGGAATGGTGTTAATCCCCATTCCCATTGAGCCCTATCAGACTCAATGGGAAGGGGGATCATGGAAACACCGGCAGCATCTCGTAATGCTGCCGGTGTTTCCTCGTCCGCCTGCAGGCGGGTGGTGTTAAACCTGCCAGGACAGACCTGGTGGGAACATCACCTCCCGCCTGCAGGAGTCGGGATCAGGCGGTCCGGAAACACGGTGGCGGCGGGTTTACCGCCACCGTTATTTCTGGACCGCCTGATTTGTAATGAGGCCCATGGTATATTATTAATGTCTCCCACATAGGGGTATGCCCCAGTGGCCTATTATATGTGGCGGTGAGCAGTTTTGGTTATCATAACAATCTGTAAGTGTGGACACAGGATTAGACGGGCCGCACCTAGAAGTAACAGAAACGAGGTGATTGTTACAAAGGTAATGTGTCAAGATAACCTTAGAGATCCATTAATGCATGATGTAATCATGGTGTGCGTTATAGGAGTATGATTCACAGAATTAAGGGTGATATAAAATCAACCACGAATGAACCTATCATGTCAAGCCTGTACCAAGCTAGAAAGAGCTATGATGTCACAACAGATGTAGAGAAGGAGGTTGTATATAATAAAAATTACAACCGGGATGTTATTCGAGTACTAAAATTCGATTATCCCACACTTGCTTCCCACAGCTATCCGTTTGATGGTTGGACCTGACGAAAGGATTAACGGGATTTCATTTGAAGTCAATTCCCAGAAAAAAATCCAAAAGAAGACAAACACAATTGTACATTTTAAATTAATGTGGTACAACAAAACCGCTGAAGAATTTCCTTGCTATTAGTACGAAAGTGTGAAAGGAATGAAACATATCGGGTATGGTATGAATGTGGCATGAAAGTAAGCATGGGTGATATGAACACAGAGTTAAATGTTGTATGGATTGGGATGTATTTCTCTATGAGAGAGGAGAGCAAACAACAGATCCTTATTGAGATATTATTCTTATAATTGTCAATTGATGGAGTACTACAGTATATTAAATGTGCACAGCTAAATTGAATATTATTGTGAAATGTCTGTTTTTTTAATAAAATGTTTTTTATAAATTGTTTAATAACTCTCTAATACTGTAGATGTGGAAAAAAGTTTTTTTATTGAGGATATGTTATAAATAATAATTATTTTTATATAAATGTGAGTAGTATATGAGAATTTAATGAGTATTAATCATATACAGAAGGGAAAACCCCAGATGGACTTGGGGAAGCAAGTGACCCTGTGAACACATTATATGGTCAAACAAGTGTTTTTGTAGAGGGCTGTTCACAAGAGGTCGTTGAAAACATTACCTCTGGTCTCTCAAAGTGAGTTGTGATGTCAAATGGGTCCCATATCGGATCAATGGTCATCCATGTTTCCTGAAACACGACGATATCCAAGGTGTTCAACTCATTGTTTCCAATGTTTATAAGATCTACTGCCTCTCGTGTTCCAGGAGATTAGATTTATACAATCATTTAATACAAATTGTTATAGTCTTTTTGGCTGGGTCCGTTGTTTCCATTTTTCCAGTTTTGCAAAATCTGAGAGGATGGTCTCATGATGTTTTTATGTATTGGTGTAAGTCCTCATCATTGTCAAAGGGTGTTGGCACTTATCTATATCCTTTAGTGCAGTGTCTTCAGAGAGAATAAAACCCAAGTCATACAGAGCCGCTCTTGCTTGCCATAGAGTATTGGCAATAAGTACAGGCTTTATAAATATTCTTGCCTAGTTAAGTCCTGGTCATTCATGAATTCCACTAGCTTGATGTCGTTTTAAATTAGATCTGCCAGATTCGGTACATCTCTGCATATATGCATGCCCTGTTTAGATCGTATTGCAAACAGGACTGCTCTCGACATCTTAATAGTAATCTATAATGATTTTTGTATTTGTGATCATTAGAATTTGCCGGTGCATTTGTTTTATTTCCAATATGAGCAAACGGGATAAATCGTTGATTCTCACTTTCATCGTTTGCAGGTTTTGTTATTTCAGTGAGTTTATGTGCTTGGTTGTTATCTCTCTGAAGACGGACAGGACCCTTCAATAGCGGAGTATACAATGTCTGGGGTAAATTCGGAATGGGATTAAGACTTTTATTAGTGATACTTCGAAATTCCTCAATGTACTGTCCAATTGAACTACATATTTCCTCTCTTAGCTGCTGGATACCTGGGATCTCTGGCTCTTTTATCGTTTCTTGTGCCGTACCTTTGGCTGTAGAACAGCTCGGTTGGGCCAAAGAAACCTCTGAGCTTTCGTTCTTTTTGTGAGGGCTACAATTTCATTCAGGGGTTGATAATCGAGAGGCTTTTGGACTCCCGTCTTCGGCCTACAACTACCTAAACTCCACGAGTTTGAGTTGTTAATAGTTCAATAAATCGTCTCGTTTTGGATTTTTGTTCTCTGGCAAGAGATGATTTTGCTACTGGGGCTTTCCGCCTTACTACTAGTTTCCTCAAGGGTTTGGTTTGAGTAGGCTGTACTTTGGCAAAGACATTGAAAGGATTTTGCTGTGGATTGGGATCTGAAATGGGGGGCTACTTCTACAAGGGAAACTGTGTGGTTTCAAAACTTTTACATTTCCGGTTTCTCTTGTATTTCCCTTTTCAAACAGATTCTCATCGTATTTTACGATCTGTGTAGAGTTAGTTTTGGTTTTAATCTCAACCGCCTTGTGGTTATCATTGTTCACATATTCAGATGTTCTGTCGAATTTTGTATCAGAGGGATTTTTGCCATTCATACTTGATGCTAGAGATGTTAGTAATATTTTTTGCTGCTCACAGATGGATTTAGTTTGGGCATTTTCAGACATTACTTGAATTAACAGATCGGTTTGCTTTGCAATTTTCAGATCTAGTACTTCATATATTTTGGACACTGATAACAGCGCTGTATTAATTGCGCATAATGTGTTGTTTAGCGCAGGGGCTTCTGGGAAAGAGAAGCGATTAGATTGCCGCTTTTGTATACGAAATTGTCATTCACCAGCCGTATCACTAAATCTTGGCCTTCGTGGGGTCGGCGCTATGAAGGACAGTGAGTAATTTGGCGAACAAGTATCAGATTTCTGAAATAGAATTGGAGATTTAGACATTTTGTGCACAGAAGTAGTTGTTTCTGGGACTTCATTCAAGGATGTCTTTTCTCTCTAGTCCTTGTATAATGATACTGGGACCTTCATGTAATTGTATAAGGTCACCTGTATTAGAGCATATATGCATGACTTCCGCTGATTCAGAGGTTTTTGAACTGGTAGTGTTCAGAAATTCCATCGCGTCTTCGTCAATATCACCTGCTATGGTTAACTGGTCGTAAGCCGCTCGCAGAATATGTTGCGCTTCGACCGAGCAGGCAGGAACAGGCTTCAGTGACGCTATGATGGGAACTGGGTTACACTGGGGGTGCAACTCGCTACTGCAGACTCTTGGTTGCATTGACATCATTTCACCATGCTGACATGCCATTTCTAGAATTGAGTCAGATATTTCTACCGGGACCTGGATTTGAGTGCCGTCTTGTATTGACGATATGACGGGGAGAGTATACAAGTTTCTGCAATAGTTTTGTTAATTTCAATGATATCTATTGCAGATGTCGTGTTTTTTTCGCTTGTCAGCTCGGAATTTCCAGACAAAAGAACCTTATATCTGCTGATAAGGAGATAGCTAGCACGTTGATGTTTTTCTCTAAGCCACTCAACTTACGAGTTATTATCGGTAAAGTTTTCATGACTTTGGGACGATTTAAAGTAGCCCCTTTGTCATGTGTATCATTCTCTGGCATCCCTGTTTTCAGTGAGTAAATATTTGTTAGCATACCAAGATCAAGAATAATTCAAATTGTATAATAATGTTCGACTTGCCTCTGGGTTAAAATGGCTGCCCCCGCCTCCCGCTATTCAGCTAGAGACAGCAGAAGCAAAAACACTTCTGCAAAAGCACTTGAGCAAATGCGCGCGCGCAAATGCACATGCACTGTGCTTATACAGAGTTCTGGGAATGGAGGCATGGTGGGCACCGTGCGCGAAAGGAAATAGAAACAATTACTGAATGGAACTCGCACTGGGCTCCTTCACGGCTCTCAGCCTATGGGCTACAGTCTATGTGCCGGAGCCAGATAATGTCCTTCAAATATTCGTACCGCTCTGTTCGTATTGGTGCAATCACAGCAGGTGATCACATGGTTTCCTCGACACTGCAGCAACATCAGAAAGTCCAGAAGGGCTGGCAGGTACGCAGCGAGACAGCAGAAGCAAAAACACTTCTGTAAAAGCACTTGAGCAAATGCGCGCCCCTGAGCTTCTATCCTTGGCTACAACCAAAAGATCTGTGGCTATAGCCCCCTCAGCCATCCCCTAGCAACGCATCTGAGGTCGGTTGGTGTGGCGGTAAATTGAGACCATGCAGGAGGACAGAGGGAGGAATAGAGTGCTGAGGAGTTGGTGGCAGAATTGGAGTAGAGGGCCTGTGGGCCTGTGAGGAATTTGTGAAAGAGAGTGGTACCACTTCATGAGGATGAAGCAGCTATTGAGAGTGTTCGTGAGAGTGAGGGTAGTCATGAAGGAAGAATGGTAGACAGAAGTAGGGTAGTAGGTAGAGTGAAAGCGAGTGAGTGTTGGGAGAGAATAAGAATAGTAGAGAGGGGTGTTGGAGTCGCGTGCAAGAAGGGTGTAGGAGAGCAGTGGGCGTGAGAATAGTGAGAATGAGCGTTTTGGAAGAGTGAGCAGGCCATTATATCACTTGAAGAATGAGCAGGGCACCATATGAGTAGGGTGGGTAAGGAAGGCATGGTATCAAGAATAGACAGACACAAGTGATCACAGTTCAAGGGTGTTTCTTAAACTGTTTATGCAGGTTGGAAAAATGCCTAATCTAAACCTAAATCTAAGATGGGAGCAAGCTACAACCATCAGATCAAAATAAGACGGTCCTAGTGGTGTCTTGTCAAAATAAAAGGGCCTATACTAAAATAAAACTATTGTCAAACCTTACAACTAAATACCAAAAAGAGTGTGAGATAGGATTCACAGGAAGGCAAGCACTGTTCATAAATGATAAGTCAGGATGGCGTAGCTGGGGTCTCTCTTCCCCGCGTTTTGAGCACGGGAGCACAAGACAACACTTCCAGCTTCAGCTATCAGGACCTTTGGTGGTCAAGTGTCTTTTCTACAAAAAAAGTCTCTTGCCTCTGAGGACCTGATGAGATCATCAATAACAAACAAAAGTTCCTTTCAAAGGGATGTTGGGTGATGGCTTTTCACCCTTGGATCCCCCTCTTCCGGGCTTAGATTCACAAACAGTTCCTATCTATACCAGGACCTTCAGTGGTTGACTTCCTTGCTTCTGAGGGCCTGATAGGCTCAAATACAACAAACAAAAAGTTGCTTTCGGATTACACTTGAGGTGATGATTCTTCACCCCTGGCTTCCCCTCTTCCGGACACAGACACCTCTCAAATATCAGCCTCCCTTCCGTCAGGTTCACTGCGACTTATATTCAAATGACTTCTCAATTGCATTCACATATTGTTGGGATGATGGCTTCTCACTTCTGGATCTCCCTTTTCTGGGCTCAGACCCTTTTCAAACGTTTGCCTCCCTCCGTCCGGTTCACTACAGCTTTGGCAAAGATATTTTCTCCCTGGCATTCACAAATCTTAATGTCTTATTAAACAGTTCACCATGGACATCCCTCTGCCGGGTTCACACTGTTTCTTTGGACTTTACACTTTGCCCCTTTTCGTCGGTGTCCCTGCGTCAGGTTTCCTCTTGCCAACCTTTCCTAATCACACATTTTCTTCTACTTTCCTACGATGCAGGATTCACTTCCTTTAACGTTACAGCCTTCTGCTGGTCAAAGACGATCGACTGTACAGAGGATTTTACCAGACCCCTGTAGGATAACTTTGACCCCTTTCTCGACCCATTCCCAAGGCCTTCTGGTAACGGAAGTTTCAACACTAGAGTGTTCACCCAGAGTTTCACAAATTAGCACCCATGTTGTGCCGGACTCCTCTGCAGCTGGGTTTCCCCTTTCGTTTTAACAGTTCTTTGTACTTTTCTAAATTTGCCATTTTGCAATTTTCATTCAACACAGTTCGGTTTCTTATCAATTCTCCCCTCGACTCACCGGCTGTGTTGAACTGCTTGGCTTTACTTGTATCGGGAGTCAAGGCCGGTACCACAGTAGCAGGTGTCTCCCTCTGTCCTGCTGATCAGTGTAGGCATGCTCTGTGTACCGTTGACATTTGCTGTAACACACTTGGTCTATTGTTTGCGGTTTTACGATTCCTTCTGTGGAGGTTTCACAGGCCTGGCATGGAAAGGCTAAGGTCGTTTCTCTCCTTGTCACCCTCTCAGTTCGCACCATCTTTCTCCTCCTTTTGAACTGCTGTGCTGAGTTAGCTCTCTCGTTGTGCGGTCTGCCTTGCGCTCATCTTGTGGACTTGTGCTCCACTTTTTTCCCTTTGGGGAAGGGAAAGGGGTGTCAGTTGTGTGTGATCCTGGTCAATGTGTTACTCACGGTTGAGCTGATCAGGCCGGGGCGTTGCTCCAACCTCGAATCCACAGATAAGAGGGAGCTGCTCCGTATATTGTTCAGCCCAAGCTGGTGTGTGCCAGCCAGGGGAACACCCAGAACCAGGCATCCTCAACTTGAGGATCTCTTTTATACAATATACCCCTCTGCTGTGTGGGAACAAGTCAGAGGAGTTGATTACTCAAAAGAGCGGGGATACCCACACCGCAGTACCAAGGCTGTAAAGAAAAATCAAAATATTAGTTACAAGTATGACACAACTCCCTAAATGCAGTACACCAAATGGTAGAGAAGCTACCTGTTAAAGTTGGACTAGAGAACAGACTGGGGAACTGTATCAGTAGAAAAACCAGCAACTAAAGGAAGAAGGAGAGAGGGTAGGTTTACCTATACTATAAGGCAGGGAGGCAGTTGTAATACACCAAATTTTTCTTACCTTAATTTGGAACCGGCAAAGGGTAGAAACAGTTTGGTAGACAACGGTGGTGTAAAATAATAAACGGTAAGGTTAGTAGGGGTAAACTCCCCGGGCGAAATGAGGGACGCAACCTAGAGTCGGGATGGTGCACAAAACAGGGTAGCGTCCAGGAGTGCACTGTTGATCCAAGAAGCGTGTCTTTCCAGGAAACACACAACAATCCAGAGAAGTCAAAAATTGTGCAATTCAACAGAACTAAACGGGAAATTATATTCCAATTATAGGTTGCGTTGTATGACACATGGAGTGTCTTGGATGGGTAATTCAGTTCCCTATGGGTACCCCGCTGGGATTGCCGTAGGGAAAGCCAAACAGTAGAGGCACGTTTCCCAAACTCAAGCGGCTCACCTGTTGGAGGTATAAGCAGGAGTGCAGTATTTTCTGGGTGGTGAGATCGCTTCCCCTAGGGAAGCGGAGTTGGCTGAACGGGACCTTCGAAATAACAGCCCGTAATAAGGAAAATAAATCCCGCGGTGCGCGGGTGAGGGGACTCGAGTCAGCGGCTCCAGTACTTCGGAAGATGTAAAGTCCAGGTTACCAAAACAGAAGCAGGTCAAGAAACCAATACCGTGGTCAAGATTCAAAGGATCCAGGAGTAAGAAAGTTTGGAATAACGCTAATTAGAAGGGCCGTCTTCCGGTTGTAGAGAGCTTATGTGCGTTTACCAAGGGGCGGAGTCTGACTTGACGTGTGGCAGTCAGCTGACTAGACACGTGACCCGCTCGTAGCCAGGAACTGGAAACACTGCATCTCCATGGCAACTGCCAGTGATGCAGAAACGAGGAAGCTAGTCGCCCATACCTACGGCGTGGAACCTGGAGTGTAACAGCATCCTTCTGCAAAGGCCAGGGCAACCCCCTGGCACATGGAAGGCCCGCAGCAAGGGAGGCGAGTGGATATGGGACAGAGGCTCCCACGTACGGTCTTCCGGACCGTAACCCTTCCAGTCCACCAAGTAGAACAACCTACCCCTGGACACTTTGTTGTCCAAGATAGCCGAGACCTTGAATTCCTCTTCCCCATGAACCATGACAGGGGCCGGGCGGCGGGGCAGGCGGGTACCAGCAGGACATGGCTTCAGCAAGGAAACGTGGAAGACCGGTTGGATGCGCCACGAAGCAGGTAAAGATAGACGAATAGCAGTAGGGTTAACAACCGACTGAACAAGATATGGCCCCACAAACCTAGGAACCAGCATTCCGAGTGGACAACCAGAGCCTCATTCCGGGTAGGTAAACAGGGGCCGGAGACCGGTGTGCATCGGCATATTTCTTGGCTCTCACCTGGGCCCGCAGAAGGTGAAGACGTATGTCATGATGCACTTGGTCCATGTCCCACACACAAGCGAGAGCGGCCGGATTGTCCGTGGGCAATGAAGGATCAAGAGGTAAAGAACAGGGATGAAAACCGTGCAGAGCAAAAAACAGAGAAGAGCCCATAGCCGAATGCAGAGAGTTGTTATAAGCAAACTCGGCCTGTGCCAGAGCTGTGAACCAGGTGCTCTGGAACTGCAAACACAAACACCTCAAATACTGCTCCATGGTGGCATTCAGGCGTTCGATCTGTCCATGAGTTTGAGGGTGAAAAGCAGTTGAGAATCTGTCCTCGATCTTAAATGAGGAGATGAGAGCCTTCCAAAACCGCAAAGTGAACTGAGGCCCTCTGTCAGTTACAATGACGGAAGGTAAACCAAAATCTCTGAAAACGTGCAAGATAACGAGATCGGCCAAAGCAGGAGCTGACGGAATTCCATAACAAGGAACAAAGATGGAATATTTAGTGAAGTAGTCAATGACCACTAGCACTAGAACAGTATCTAGACCGTTAACCGGGGGCAGTTCCACTAGGAAGTCCATGTATAGCATCTGCCATGGCTTATATGGAACCGGGAGCGGTTGCAGGAGACCCATCGGTTTAGATCTAGATGGCTTGCTTTGTGCACAAACCGCGCAGGTAGACACGTGATCAAAAACGTCCCGCGACATCGAAGGCCACCATGACCAACACTGAAGTGACTCCAGGGTCTTCTGCTGTCCTGGATGTGCAGCGACGATCGAGTCATGGGCCCAGTTTAAGGCTTTTAAACGTGCCCGACCAGGGGGCACAAAAGCACGACCTTGGATAAAGGGCAACCCCCCTTGCACATCGAGGTTGAGTGAGACCACCTCCTCGGGGTTAGTGACGACCCATTCCTCAATGAGAGAATGCAACGAAGAATGGACAGTGCACCCACACACAACGTTATTGGACAGAAGCGGAACAGGGTTTCTTATTTCCTGGGGCATTGGGGAAGCCTGTCCGGATAATGCATCTGCCGGAATGTGCAACCGTGCCGGGCTATAGGTAATGATGAACTGAAATTGCAAGAAAGAGAGGTGCCACCTTGCTTGTCGGGCTGTGAGGCACTTCATTGACTTGAAGGCGAGCAGACTCCTGTGATCTAAATACACAGTGACGAGATGTCTGGCCCCCAAAAGGTGATGCCTCCATTCCATGAACGCATCCTTGGTGGCCATCAATTCCCTCTCCGTGATGGAATAGTTCCTTTCATAACTGGAGAGCTTTCGAGAGTAGAACGCAACAGGATGCACCTCCCCTGATTGCGGACATGATGAGAAAGCACTGCCCCTACGGCATACCCTGAAGCATCGGCTTCCACAAAATAGGGTTGATCCGGGTTAGGATGCTGTAACAGCGGAGCAGAGATGAATGCTTCCTTCCTTTAAATGGTCGAAAGCATTCTGGGCCGCAGTATTCCAAACAAACGAGGTCTTGGAGCTGGTGAGAGCAGCGAGAGGTGCAGAAAAGGAGTGGATGAACCTGCGATAAAAATTTGCGAATCCTAAAAAAGGATTGGAGCGCTTTCACTGACTTAGGGACAGGCGATTCCATGACCGCCTTCACTTTGGAGGAGCTCATCCTTATACCCTGGTCAGTGATGTCAAAGCCTAAGAACTCCACCTCTGTGGCTTGGAATACACACTTTTCTGCTTTTACAAATAAATGATTATCCCTTAGACGCTGTAAGACGTTTGAAACGTGTTGAACCTGATCGGACACAGAGGCAGAATAAAGGAGTATATCGTCTAAGTAAACCACAATTCATAAACGCCTGGAATGTAGCAAGGGCGTTACATAGGCCGAATGGCATAACCATATATTCGTAAAGACCAAAGTGGGTCTTAAAGGCCGTTTTCCATTCGTCACCGCTTCGGATACAAACAAGATTATAGGCTCCACGAAGATCTAGTTTGGTAAACACCTGTGAATTGCCCAATTGATCAACCAGTACCGAAATGAGGGGTAAGTGGTATTGGTTCTTGACAGTGACTTCGTTCAATGGCCGATAATCTATGCAAGGGCATAGGTCACCCTCCTTTTTGGGCACAAAAAATAATGGGGAGGCAGCCGACTGAAACCCATGGCAAGAGCTTTGTCCAAGTAATCCTTCAGAACCTGGTCTTCTTTTCAGAGACAGGGAGTATACACGACCTGATGGTATCTTTGCCCCAGGAACCAGGTCTATAGGGCAATCATAGATGTGATGAGGGGGCAGCACCTCCGCCTTCCCCTTGTCGAACACGTCATGATACTTGGTGTATTCTGGTGGAACATTATGGATAGCATCGGACGATATTACCCCTATGCTTGGTGGCATAGAGGATAGAGCCTGACTAGGGACCACCGAGGCGATGCCCAGGCTGGAGAAGCACATACTGTTGCAATGTACAGAAGGGAATTGGAGCAACCCCAAGGCCCAATCGATAACAGGGTTGTGAAGGCGAACCATGGAATACCTAAGATAACATGATAGGCTGGAGCCTTGATGACATCGAAAACAATATCTTCAGAGTGTCCCTCCAGGGTGCTCATGGTAATGGGGACAGTCTGTTGGGTGACCAGGCCAGAAACAAGGGCTGAACCATCAACAGCGCTAACAGACTCTGGTTGGGGCTTTTCAGCTAGAGTGATAACAGAGAACCTAGCAAAGTGTTGGTCAATGTAATTCCTGGTGGTTCCGGAATCGATAACCACAGATAATGGAAAGGAAGGACCGGACGCCACAGAGAAGGAAACAGAGAGGTGAAACAATGTCATTTGGTCATGATTGCGGGAGTCCAAAGCCATTTTTCCCAACGTATGGACTCCATATACTGTTGGGATTTGGCGTTTCCTGCCCTTTTTAGTTTCTTAGTACAGTCGGGCAGTAGATGCTCTGCAGAGCCACAATACATACAGAGGTTATGACTGCAGCGATATTCCCTTTGTGCTGGAGTAAGGGGTCCCCTGACCGCCCTAATCTGCATGGGTTCAGGTGTAGAAACGGTTGCCATAGGGGTTTCCGGAAGCAAAGGCGGGCGTTAGGTCTTTTCTCACCTTTCCGTTCCGTCCTACGGGCGTCTATCTGAAGTACCATGTCGAGGAGTTCCCCAAATGCGGTTGGTACAACAGGTACTGTGGAAAGTGTGTCTTTCAATTCTTCAGATAGACCCTGATAAAAGACATCGGATTTCGAGGAGAGGGCACTACAGCCCCACTCTCCAGTCTTTGGTGTTCTAACAATCTTTCAATCATTTCTGATTTCTTGCTTTTGACAGGAAGACTTTTCTGTCTGCACAGATCCATTAAATAATCAGCGGTATTTACAATCACTAAAAGTTAATTTTAAAAAGTCAAATATGGAAAGCTATAGCCAGGAGACCCTCCTTGTAAATACCGCTGATTATTTAATGGATCTGTGCAGACAGAAAAGTCTTCCTGTCAAAAGCAAGAAATTAAATGTCTCCCTCTCGTTTAGATTAAGATTTTCTCCCGGGGGGGTCTCAATGCTGGTGGTGTCTCTAACTAGGATGATGTTGTTCCTTGCTTTTAATATTTTCGCAGCAAAGCCCTCTTGTACCTTGTCACAGTCTTCTTTTGATGGAATGTGTGGGGTCCTCTGCCTGCTCAAAGGCCTCAACCTGTGGCTACTAGACCATTGTCAGGTCCCACATTAAGTCCTGAATTTATCTCTCTAGAGAAAATGAGGCTTGAACTTGAATTCAAAAGAATTAGTGCCCAAACTGAACAGACACATCAATAACTAAGGCTCAAAGAAATGGAGCTCAATCATGAGCTAGAGGTGAAGAAATTGTCTTTGGAAAATGCTTCTCTCCCCGAATCCTCTAGATCCTCTAGTCCAAAAAGACCCTGGATGCCTAAAGAGATTGTGGGTATGTATGAACCTAAGTTGGATGTGTTAGATTGGTTAGCTATGTTTGAGTACAATCATGGGCTCCAGGAAATCACAGGGAATCAGTTGATCCCCTGGTTATTCTCTAGGCTCCCCCTGTTGCATCTGATGTGGTAATGGAGTTGGGGGGGTGGATAGGATGAATTATGAATGTGTGAAACTAGCTTTGATAGCTAGATTTGGGAAGACCCCTTCCCAGTACCTTAAGAGGTTTAGGACCCTCAAAAAGCATGATAGTACCCCTTGGGCTACTTGGGTGAATGAATGTTTGAAAAACCTAGAGGGATGGATTAAGGGTTACAGAGTGAACACTTGTGAAGGAATGAGAAATGTTTTCATGTTGGAGTCTATCTATGAGGCCTGCTCTCCTGAGCTCAGACAGCACTTGGCTGATAGAAAGGAACTAGATTCCAAGAAGCTAGCTAAGACTGCTGACTTGTTGGTTGCCAACAGGGCTACTCACAAGGATTCAGAGATCACTCGGAAAAAGGATGAGGGAAAGCAGCCTAAGAAAGACAACAAAGAGAATTCAAATCATTCCAATTCCAAAGAGGGCCACAAACAAAACTCTAAGGGTAAGCCACAAGGGAAACCACCATTCATAAAGTCATTTGGAAAATGTTATGTTTGTGGTTCAACTGACAATGTGAAAGGGGATCCCAGATGTAAGGGTAAACCTTCAGGGGTCCACACTGTCTCCTTAGCCTTCGCTCCAGAGGAGGAAGTACAAATGGTCAGTGGAAACTTTCAACTTCTAGCTGAAGACCCCATCCGAGTCTCAGCTAGTGTATCTTTAGTATCCTTGCAGTTGTGGGAACAACAGAATTTAGATTTGTATAATCCTATCCCAAATAATACTAAAGAGTATTATAAAGACAGTGGCCCTCATTACAACTGAGGTGCTAAGTGCACCAACTTTACCACCATGGTGTAAACTACGTTTACACCATGGTGGATGGCGGATTTACCGCCCCATTACAAGGTGAGTGGGGCGGTAAATCCCCATTTCCCATTTTCCCTTCCCCATTCCCATTTTTGCCCCATAGGGCATAATGGGAGTGGGGAAGGCGCTAATTACGGCACCGTAAATTACGGTGCCGTAATTAGCACCAAGGTGCCTTAGCACCATGGAACTTAACGCCTGCAAAAAGCAGGCGTTAAGGTGGGAATCAGGCGTTAAGGGTTAACGGTGGCGTTAACCCTTAACGCCTGAGTTGTAATGAGGGCCAGTGTCCTAGTGAATGGTCAGGAGACCCCTGCCATTAGAGACACTGGAGCCTGCATAACTGTGGTGGATGAATCTTTTTTCAAGGTGGAGGATGTTGTTAAGGCACCCAAACGCCTCACCAAGTTAGCTGGGTGCAGGGCCTGTGCAGATGCTTCCCCAGTTACCAGCTCTCATCCAGTGCAATGAAATGCCTGTCGGGGTAGCTGTTAGTGTGCAATCTGAAGTACCTGGAAGGGTGTTGTTGGGCAATGATCTTAAAGATCTTGGAGTAGTGTCAAGTACTCCCAGACCTCCTAGTAAAAGATTACAGGAGCTCACCAGACCTACAAGGGAGAGGTACCTTGAGAGGCTCTCCTGAGGAGATGATAGAAAAAGAAATCACTCCTACTCCACTGGAGTTACTAACTGCCATTTCGAAGCAACCAGAAGCAAAGGGGAAACCCAAGACTTCTAAAAAGAAACCAGCAGAAAGCAATCCAGTGCTTCCAACCAGGAAATCTCCTAGGTTGTCCAAAATCACACCTGTGATTCCTCCTCCAGCTGAGGCTGAGAGAGAGGTACAACCCTGTGTGGTTGAACTCGAGCCTGAGGAATCAGATCTAGTAGAAGGCCAGGATTTTATTGGAGATCTGGACCCTTTGGACCATCCTGAGCTGCAGTCTTTACTGGCAGAAGGTGGTCCCAACAGCGCAGACTTCAGTAAGGGGCAAAGAGAACGTCCAACTCTGGAAGGTCTTTGGCACCAGGCAGCTTCTCAGCTTGAAGGGCAAGAGCCTGGGAAGTATAGGTTACACTGGGAAGATGGCCTCTTCTATAGTGAACCGACTGAGTCAATCCATGGAGACTACAAAAGACTTGTAGAACCCCAAGGGAACAGACTCCAATTCTTGCAACTAGCCCATGAGATACCTTTGGATGGTCACTTGAGTTTCAAGAAGACCCAAGGAGAGGCTCGCTCTCTACTTTTATTGGCCGAAAATGGGGGCTGAAGTAGATAAGTACTGCAAGTGTGTCCACACCTGCCAAACTTCTGGTAAGAGTGGTTCCAGGAATGTGGCACCTTTAGTACCTCTCCCTGTGGTGGGAGTACCATTTGAGAGGGTGGGAATCAACATTGTCGGTCCTCTTGACCCTCCAACCTCTTCAGGCAACAGGTTTATCCTTGTTGTAGTAGACCATGCTGCTAGGTACCCTGAAGCAATTCCTATGAGGACTGTTACAGCTCAGGCTGTGGCTAAGGCCCTCCTTGGTATTTTTTATCAGGGTTGGGTTTCCTAAGGAGGTAATATCCGACAGGGGGTCAAATTTTATGTCCCACTACATTAAGGCCATGTGGAAAAACTGTGGAGTTACCTACAAGTTCTCAACTGCATACCACCTTCAGACAAATGGGTTGGTAGAAAGGTTCAACAGAACCACGAAGAGCATGATAGGAGCTTTTAGAAGACCCCCTTAAGAAAAAGTGGGATCTTCTACTGCCATGCCTTCTTTTTGCATAGCGATAAATCCCTCAGGAGGGAGTGGGTCACAGTCCCTTTGAACTTCTTTATGGCCATCCGGTCAAAGGTCCATTGGCCCTGATCAAGGAGGGGTTGGAGAATGCTCCTTCCCCCAAGCCAGTCAGAGTAACTGACTATGTGATAGGACTCCGGAGGAGAATGTCACACATGATGGCTGAGGCAAGTGATAACTTGAAAGCAGGCCAGGCTCTGGTTAAGCATTGGCATGACCAGAATGCCAACAAGGTTGAGTTCGCTCAAGACCAGCTAGTTTTTGTTATGGTGCCAACAAGGCAGAGGGCCTTGCAGGACAAGTGGATAGGACCCTTCAAGAGTGTGGGAAAACTTGGAGAGGTGAACTATCTGGTGGACTTGGGCAATCCTAAGGAGGCTCCCAGAGTCTTTCACACCAACCTTCTAAAAGCTTATGTCTCGAGACCAGAACTGGGAGCTTTGCTTCTAGCTTCCGCTCAAGAGGATGAGGAGAGTGAACCTCTGCCTGACCTTCTCAGAGGCAAACCTTTGGATGAGCAAATAGAAGGAGTCAATCTCTCTTCTAATCTGACTTCTGAACAACAGGATGAGGGCAAAGTTTTGTTAAATTAATTTGCCCCCTTGTTTTCACTTTCACCAGGCTTGACCCCTTGGGGCCAGCATGACATAAACACTGGTGACTGTTTACCTGTCAAAAGCAGGGGTTACAGAATGTCAGAGAATGTAAGAACCCACATAAAAGGGAGAGGTCAACAAGATGCTTGAACTCGGGGGTAATAGAACCCTCTACTAGTCCATGGTCTAGCCCAGTTGTGTTAGTACCAAAGGCAGGATCCAAGGTGTTGAGATTCTGTGTGGACTATAGAACTCTAAATGCAGTCACTAAGACTGATGCCCATCCTTTGCAAAGGACAGATGAGCTGGTGGATAGACTTGATTCAGCCAAGTTCCTCAGCACATTTGATCTCACGTTAGGCTATTGGCAAATAGCCCTGACAGACCATGCCAAGGAGAAAACTGCATTCTCGACCCCAGTTGGCTTATACCAGTTTAAGGTTATGCCTTTTGGCTTAAAGAATGCACCTGCTACATTCCAAAGGATGGTTAACCAGGTTCTGAATGGCATGGAGGACTTCTGCATGACATACTTGGATGACATTGCAGTGTTCAGCCCTACTTGGAAAGAACATGTTGACCACCTAATATATGTTTTGCAGGCTCTTGAGCAGGCCCAACTGACCATAAAGGCAAGCAAATGTCAAATTAGTCAGAGAAAAGTGGTCTACCTTGGTCATGAGGTAGGAGGTGGTGAAATAAGGTAATTGCTCAGCAAGATAGAAGCTGTGCAAAATGGGACAACACCTGCTACTCAAACCCAGGTGAGAGCCTTCTTAGGCATCACTGGATATTACAGGAATTTCATTGATAACTATGGGACCATAGCTTCTCCACTGAATGTAATCTCCTCTCCAGAATTCCCAAAAAAGGTCAAATGGAATGAGGAGTGCAATCTGGCCTTTGAAAGCCTAAAAAGAGCCCTCTGTCAAGCTCCAGTTCTAAGAGCTCCTGACTACCACCAACCCTTCATTGTGCAAACAGATGCTATCAATACAGGTATAGGTGCAGTGCTTAGTCAACTGGATGAGAAAGGTAGGGAGCACCCCATTTGCTTCATCAGTAGGAAACTGAAGGAACCTGAGACAAGGTGACCAACTATTGAGAGAGAATGTTTTGCCATTGTGTGGTCTCTTAAGAAGTTTAGGCCATACTTGTATGGTTCTACTTTCACCATTCAGACTGACCACCAACCCTTGAGATGGTTGATGCAAATGAAAGGGGAAAACCCAAAACTGTTAAGTGTCAAGGAGTTCCCCCCCTTCTCACCTGAGTTCGATCTTTGCTGGATTTCTTGATCGAAGCCTTCTTGCAGACGGATCAAGTCTTGAATAAGGCTGCACAAGTCTCTTCTGACTCCAGCGTGCGTTCAAAGTTCCGGGTTGCAAAGATCCAGGAGTCTGGGAAATTTACACAGTGCGCTACTAGCACACGAGTCCAGGAATCAAGAAAGGAAGGAAAGGGACTAGGAATGGGGTTGGCTGGAAAGAAGCAAGGAAAACAATACCGCGAGCTACGGAGCACACATCTGGTCGCTACTTCGCAATAGCATTGAGACGCGCGGAGCCGCGGGAGGCGTGGTCTATTAATAGAACACGCTACGTCCAAGGTGTAGGGCGAGGAAGGTGTTTCACAGTGGACGGCCATGTTGGGAGTACAAGGGAGTGTAAGCCCCGTTGAGACAAGGACCAGGAAGTCCAAAAGGGGCGTGTTCTGTAGTTCATGACAGTTAAGATGGTCAATCTGCCTCCAAGGGTTTGATTTTACCATTGAGCACAGGTCAGGATGTCACCACCAAAATACTGATGGTCTCTATAGGATGTTTTTCACCGACTAGAGGCAAGAGACTCATCCAGGAGTGGATTAGATCCTCCTGTCCCTTAGTCTCGGGGGGGTGAGTGTTAGGGAGAATTCTCTTCTAAGGCCAATTTCCCTTACCTATAGAGTCCCCCAGCAGCTTTGCTGGATTTGAAGGGTTTATTTTTTCCTCCTGCTAAGAGTGAGACCCTTTTTTCCCACTCTTAGACATATTGCTGATGTGTGTTTTAGGCTATCTTGTGTGCTTATGGCCTATGGGGTTTTTCTCATCCTTGTAGGAATCATCTTTTCCACATGTGTGTTACCCAGCACCCTCTGTGCCGTAACACAGAGGTGTTGTAGCTACCCCCAAACATAGACTGCATGCCTTGGGACTGACTACTGTCTCCCAGGTTATGTAAAGTTACCATTGACTTTACTAGCCAATAGTTATGAACAGAACCAGTGCAACCCATCTTACTATGGAAGGACTGGGAAGGGTTATTCGTTTTTCCCTGGTGTTCATTATCGAGCGGGTACCGTACAGTCCCACTCCCTCTCCCCAAAGTTTCTGGCTGGTGGCAGTGGTTACTACCGTAAATATTCGACCGCAAATATTTCCCTATGGGATTTTCCCATTGTTCGAGGCTACCACTTTTACTGACAGCTTCTAACATACCACCAGTTTATTTTAATATCAACTTTACTCCGGTAGGTTTTTATTGCCAGAACTTTAATAATATTTCTTTCTCGTGTCTTTCTCTGAAATCCTAACCCAGGTCGGGGATCCTTTGTTCGTCCTTTTGGCAGACTTCTGCACAGAAGCCCTCCTTTCGGCGCCACTGAGTCTGGGGTAGACGGGATGTGTGGGAGGGGGAATAGGTACCCTGGACAGGGTTACCTAGGCAACCCAAGTCGCACTCTGCCCTGATAGGCTGCAGAGTAATCATGCCAGGATAGCCACCCCACTTTGTGAGTGACAGCTAGGCTTTATGAATGGGGGTCTTGCTGCATAAAAGCAGGGTCCTGAGGACTGGAGGACAAGACGTCGCCACTGGAACTAAGAAGCCGAAGAGGAGTGAAGCCAAAGACATCTACAACGACTGAACCACCGGTGAAGCCCTGCTGCAGATCCTCACCACTTTTCTCCAACGACTCCAGAAGAGTCTTCTTCCCTTGAGCTGGTGGGGTCAACCAGTTCTCCAATCGCCTTCCAGGACCTGCCTTGGTCGAATCGCCAGTGCCACGCACTAGGAGACTGGATAGCCAGGCCCCAGTCCACCACGACCGCGATTTAAAGGAGCGTACCTTTTATCCGTTTTAGCAGCACCGCGGCTGGTTTCATCCCTGGGCAGTGCAGTAACTCGAACCTTCCTCCACGACGAGAGCCTCTCTTCCTCTGCTGGATCTCCTGAACTGCAGGAACTGCCAGGAACTACCGCCACCGCAGGAGCCTCTTCCACTTTCAAGGAACATTGTTCCGCCAGGCCTCCTGTTTCGTTGGGTATTGCTAAAGGTGTTTTAAATCCGTTACCTACCTTCTGGGCTGGCCGCCTTTTCGTCTAACATTATCTTTCTACGTCCTGCAACCGCCTTTTCAATCGTTTAACAAAGACTTGACTGCAGCTACTAGAACATTTTGAACCTAGGCACTTTGCCTTGTACCACTGACTATGGCACAAGCCTCCTTACTCTGGCTAAATCTGTCACAACTGCCTTCTCTAGATTGTTTCTCATCAAGAAATGTGTTGGTGCACCTAAAACTCTTATAACCACCTTTTCTTCCCCTTAATATATTGCTGAAGTGCCATTTTGCTTGGTTTTTACCAACGTACTGTTGATGCTAAAGTGCTGACTTGCTTAACTTGTTCACAATCCACTTGGAAAGTGTTGCTGGTGTGTTTAAGAGGTTTAACCTGTATAACTTGTTCTTTCCCTCCCTCTGAAGAAATTGTTAGAGTGCTATTTGTGCTTATTCTAACACCGTGCCGTTTTGCTCAGTTTTCACTCTTGCGCAAACTTGTGTACAATTTAAATAGGGAGTTGTGTATACCCTTCCTGACTGTTTTAACTTACTTGAATAATAGACATTTGTGTGTGAACATCAGTGTATAAAATAAATATATATATAATCTTTTTGACACAAAGCTTTGGTCAGTGTTTCTTGTTCCATAGTATTGTAGTCCTATTGTGCAAACCCTGAATACTGCTCATCTCCCTCTTGAGATAAGTCTGACTGCTTAGCCACAGCTAGCAACAACTAAATCTTTGTGGTATAGACTGATACCAAAGGGGATTTATTGCATATGCCTGCAGTCTTAATCTTCTGTAGTGCTCCCGAAGGGAACCGCACAAGATTCTGCCTAACAGAGGAGAGAAGAGGGGCGTAGAGGGAGGAGAGAAGAGGGGCGTAGTGAAAGGAGAGAAAAGGGGCATAGTCGGAAGAGAGAAGAGGGGCATAGTGGGAAGAGAAAAGAGGGGCATAGTGGGAGGAGAGAATGGGCATTGTGAGAGGAGAGAAAAGGAGTGTAGTGAGAGGTGAGAAGGGGGACGTAGTGGGAGGAGAGAAGAGGGATGTAGTGGGAGGTGAGAAGAGGGGCTTAGTGGGAGGAGAGAAGAGGTGAGTAGTGAGAGAAGAGAAGAGGGGCCTAGAGGGAGGAGAGAAGAGGGACATAGTGGGAGGAGAGAATGGGCATAGCGAGAGGAGAGAAAATGGGTGTAGTGAGAGCAGAGAAAAAGGGAGAAGTGGTGTGAAGAGGGTCTTAGTGAGAGGTGTGACGAGGGATGCAGAGGAATTAAGTGGAGTAGGAGAACGGTGAGAACAAGGAGAGTGAGAGAGTGTGGAATATCGGGGGACGATGAGGGAGAGGGAGGAGATGGGAGGTTGGAGTATCACAGGAGCGGGAAAGGAGAGAGAAAGGAATGGGTGAGTGCGAGAAAGTTCTGGGGTGTCTGCAGTTGGCACAAAGAAACAATCACCTCTTTTGAACACAAGGGCGATACATATGCTTAGTAGAACCACAGAGGGAGATGGGCAGAAACAGCATTTGCCCGAACGCTGTCATCTAAGCTAGCCTTGGATTGTAGTTGTTATCAACCACTAATGGAGAAACCAGGGATTTAGAGGCGCCAGGGCTAGTGGGAAAACCTGAGGGAGACAAGAGAGAGGTATGCCTATTGGTGTAAACATGCAAACACTGCCCTCCCCCAGCCCGGTGCGTTACATTGAGCCATTTGCACATTCTCACATCAACCGTTGATGTACCTTAAGCGGTTATTTCAAAATCCAAAATGTAAACCTTTCAATCTTCCTGGAGACTCAGCAAGTTATTAACGCCATCTCAGACATGATGTAGGACTGTGGAAGTCCAAACCAGATATTCTCCAGCATGGGGTCTTGCATGGATTCACATGCTCATGGATAGCCCTCTCGTCAGGCTGGGAATCCTTGGTAAATAGAAAGCAGTTTCACTTTAGACTGAACAAAAACTGCTTGTTATGTTAATTACATTTATTGGGTGCACGTTCAGTGTAGGGGTATCATGGTACTGAGTGACATGAAGGCAGAAGGGAAAAAAGAATTGGAATAGGTAGGTTTCTAGAGCACTGCAAAGTGCCAAATGGTTCGGTAGCGAATGCATGGCTCGGATAAGAGAGTTCCAAAGAATGGAGGCTGCCACAGAGAAACCGTGTCCCCTAATCTGACAGAGCCTGGTCCTAGGGACTTGCAAAAGACATACCTCAGCAGACCACAAGACACATCCCAGGACATACGGGTGAAACTTGGCCTGCAGATACTCAGCCTCAAGACCAAAGAAAGCCTGATGAACCAGGCAGACAGCCTTAAATACATCACGCTGTTTAACCAGCAACCAGTGGAGAAGATGTAGAACAGGGGAAATGTGAGAACAGTGCGGAGTAGAAGTGGCAAGGCGAGCATCCGAGTTTTGAAGTACCTGAAGACACCAAAGGAGATAGAGAGAATGAGCTAGAAATAAAGAATTGCAGTAGTCAGTAGAAGAGGAAACCAAGGCTGCCACCACAGGAGCCCTAGTCTGAGCCTGGATGATCGGGAAGATTTTCCGAAGAAGTTTTAGCTGGAAATAGCCACATTAGCAAATGGCGCTAACCTGGTGCTCCATAGAAAGGGTGGAAAAAATGTTTACCCCCAGATCATTCAACACAGTGGTGGGGACAGGGATAGGACCCAAGGAAAGAGGCCAAAAGTCAGAAGTACATTAGGCAGACGCAGAAGGGGAACCAACCACCATCACCTCATCACCTCAGCTTTTGCCGCGTTCAACTAGAGCCAGTTCTGCATCAATTTGCCCACTGCCTCCAGACAAACCCTGAACTTGGTGGCCGACTCAGGAAGGTTAAGGTCAAAGTCGCGCCAGAATCTGGGTATCGTCAGCATAAGAACAACACAGCAAACCGGGGGATAAGATGAGCTTTGTCAGAGGTTGAAAGTAGACATTAAACAAGACTGGTAAGATGGTGGACCCTTGAGGGACACCAGAAGTGATGGCCATGGCCTGAGACAGAAAGGGTTTGACAATGGTCAGACAAAAAGGAAGAGAACCAGACCAGGACATTCCTAGAGAGGCCGGCCTTAGGCAGACGACCGAGCAGGACCGCGTGATCAATGGTATCAAAAACAGTAGAGAGGCAAGGAGAACCAAAGCACCAACTCCGTCCTGATCCTACAGTCGAGTCAGATTGTCTACCATGGAGACCAGCACACACTCTGTGCCTTGGCCTGGATAGAACCCAGACTGTGAAGAGTGAAAAAAGGGAAACTTCAAGGAAAGTGCTAAGCAGAGGACAG
Source organism: Ambystoma mexicanum (assembly GCF_040938575.1). Taxonomy (NCBI): domain Eukaryota; kingdom Metazoa; phylum Chordata; class Amphibia; order Caudata; family Ambystomatidae; genus Ambystoma; species Ambystoma mexicanum. The sequence continues at coordinate 64,354,601 of NC_090933.1, forward strand.
ACCAGAGATTCCAAGAGTTTCATAAGAAAAGGGAGCAACGAAATAGGCTGGAAATTAGCAGAATGAAGAGAATACAGGGAAGGTTTTTTGAGTAGTGGGATAGCAATAGCATGTTTAAGAGGAACAGGAATAGCTCCAGTCCTTAAAGATTTTTTGATAGCAGCCTGTAGCAAGGAAGAAATATGAGGAAAAAATATTTTTAAAATAGCAAGAGGGATAGGGTCTTTTGGAGAGGCTGACTTGAGTTTAAGGACAGCAGCAGAGATATCATTGGCTGTAAAAACAGGAACAATTGACCAAATTTGTTGAGCGGAAGAGCAAGACGTCGCAGTGGAAGAGGATGCCATCATATTGCCAGGGAGACCGATGTCAGCATGTATTTTGTTGATCTTATCACAAAAAAGAGGGCATGGGAGTCAAACAGATCCTGTGATGGATGGATAGGCTCAGAGGGAACCAAAGAAAGGGAGCAGACTACTTTGAACAGCTCCTTAGAGTGGTTGATGGAAACTCGATACGCAATGAGAAGTGGGCCCGCCTGGCTAAGAAGATTGCATTGTGGTAGTTGGCTGAAGCATTCTGAAAGGCCCCCTGTCTCTATAACCAATCATTGTCCTTTGGGTCATACGGCCCCAGCCAATGACAACCAGGAAACCTTCCGGCGCCGCTCCCAGGCCTACGGCAGCAGAGGCCAGCATCAATGTCATCCACAGACCAGGATGCAGACGCCGCGAGCAGGCCTGAACCAGCAGGGACTCCACGCCCCTAGTTTCACACCCCAGTGGGAGGCCAGCTATCGAATTTTGTCGGAAAGTAGAGAAAGAGCGCCACAAACAAATGGGTGCTGGACATTCTTCAGCAAGAGCATGCCTTGTAATTTCGACACGCATTCCTCCTGTAGCACGTCAAGAATATAGACAAGGTCCTAGACCCCTCAAACTGAATGCAGGTAATATGCCAGGCTGATCAAACGTTCCAGTATCGCAAAAATCAGAATTATAGAGCTTCTTGAAGACAGAAATACACATAGGGCGACGTATTCCTTTGCGGCCAGAATTACTCAGGAGATGGAGGGTGTCTCAGGTATTACACATACAACATGGATATCGAAAATGTAATCTGTAAACTGACCTCAAAATGAATTATTTTTAAAGGTTTTTTGGTAGTGTGGCTGAATCTCTAGGCTAAGCAAGTTCAGATGAATTTTAAGATGGATGCTGAATATAAAATGATGGCCTGCAAACAGATGAATAGCTGAATCATTCTGATGTTGAATATTTTTTGGCAGACAGCTGGGAATTGTGTATTTAGAATTTCTTGCTAGGAAGAACTGACAGTGATGGATCATAGATCCGGCTAAAGGCCTGGGAAGACTACCAATTCGAGCAAGCAGCTGCTTAACTAGCAACAAATTTGCTGAGCTCATGAGAGGTTTTCACAGTATAGCCTGCCAAGTGAACTTGGCAGGTCTCGGCGATCAGATATGAGGCTGTTTTGGCAGGCGATAAAGTATTTATAATGAGATCCAGCAGGATCTCACACAAGTTTAATTTGTCTATGTGTCAGTCAAATAAGGCGTGCCAAGATAAATCATGTGGGCTTGGTGAGTGGCAGTTAAGACAACCAATAATAAGAAGTAGGGGTTTGCTTTTGGCTGCAGGGACCAATCAGTATGTATTGTGCAATCATATGTAATTATCAAGTTCACTAGGTTTGTCATTTTACTTCAGATAACTCCTCTTTGTCCTCACCTGGCTCACTGGAACTTTCCTGCAGATTCTTGCCTCTTCCTCTCCGCCAGGTTTTCAGTTTTGTGTGGTAGAGATAGGGTCTTCCTCGGAGGGAAGCAACCATGCCTGCCTACTGGAATTGGCGGGCTAGTGGCCCTTTCTCAGAGGACGCTGCAAAGGGGAAAAAGCCTTGGAAGGCAGCAAAAACAACATTCTGTTGTGATCTGAATGGTTGGGGCTGCGAAGACAGTAGCCCGGAGTATTGAAAGATCGATTTACAAATGGTAAAATTCCAGTGTAGAAATCCTTTCAGAAGCGGCCCACACCTTCTGCAGACCGTAGGTAAGAAAACATTGTAGTCCAGCCAGGAGGAACAGTAAAGAGTGTTGGGACTTCCAAAGTCCAGTGGGATAACACAAGGGCAATCAAAGAAGGCTAGGAGAGAGAGAAGCCCTGGGGTGAGAGAGAGAGCAGCACCTGCACAGAAAGAAAGCACATAGGGAGAACCTAGAGAGAAATCAAAGCTGGCACCCACAGAGCAGGGGAAGGAGCGAATGCCATGAGAGGAGAGAGAGAGTGCGATCGAGGGAGGGCCACGGCCAATGCTGAGTAGAAACCAAGGTAACATAAAGAGCCGTCTAGGAACGGCAGGCAGGTGGAAAGGCAAGGCGAAAGAAATGCAGAAAGAGAAAGGGCTAGGTGCCAAGTGGAGGGCAAAGGCAGAAAACTAGCGTCAGACCCAAAGACAGGTAGCTCACGGGTTGCAACGCGCCGCCCGCCGGGTGCCGAATGGCTAAATGCAACCCAGCGGCAGCCATGTTGGAAAGAACTGGACCATCACTTCACATTGCTGAAAAGCGTGGTGTGCCGATCAACGGCGGTGTAATCTCCATTCATTCCACATGCGCCATCTGAGCGGGCACGTGTCAGTATACCACCTGCCACTTCTGGGTTTACCGGGCTTGCCCGGGTGTGTTCTATGACATTTCTGAACAAGCCTGGGAGCATGTACATGGGAGCGAGGTGCATAGGAATCTTCAGTATGTGAGTACCCTTTCCAACGTATTAGGTATTCAAGTCTTCCCTTCTTGTACCAGGAGTCCAATATTTGGGAAACCTCATATTCCGCCGGTGTCTCAACTGTGGGTAAGCAAGGTTTGCTTAGGGAGCGATTGTAGCAATCTTCGACAGAGTCCCTGAACAAGGACGCATGAAACACAGGGTGGATGCGACTAAGGCGTTTGGGCAGCTGAAGCTTGAATGTGGCTGGATTGATTCGTTCAGTGATCGAAAAAGGACCCAAAAAGCATGGTGATAACTTGGAAGGGCGTACCCATCAGGGCAGAAATTTAGTAGCAAGCCATACCTTGGAACCCTTCTTCCAGTCAGGCGTTTCTCGACGATGACGGTCCGCTTGGACCTGATAGCGGCTCTTACTATCCTGAAGACTCTGTTGGGCTATCTGGTGAGCTTCGGTGATGTCGGACAGCACAGCGTCGACGGAAGTATTGAGAGAACTTGGTAGGAAACTGAGTGGCTGTTGACCGTAGTTACAGAAGAACGGGCGAAGACCTGTGGCTGAATGTGAGGAGTTATTATAGGAAAACTCTGCGGTGGGCAAGAGGGCCACCCAGTTATTCTGCTGGAAATTGATGAAGCAGCATAAGTATTGTTCCAAGGTGGCATTGAGCTGTTCTGTCTGCGCATTTGTCTGGGGATGAGATCTGGAAGACATGGCCCTTTTTATTCCAAGCTGTTAGCATAATGCCTTCCAGAACTTGGAGGTATACTGGCTACCGCAATCGGATATTATCTTTTCAGGTAGGCCATGCAGATGGAATACTTATTTGGCAAAAACCGCATCCATAACTGAAACCGAAGGTAATCCTGGGAGAGGAGAGAAATGGGCCATTTTGGACAACCAACCAACTGTAACAATGATACACGAACATCCTTCAGAGGGAGGAAGGTCAACAATAAAGTCAGTTGAGATATGACTCCATGGTATAGAAGGTACAGGTCCTTGTTCTAGCAAACCCACTGGTTTCTGTGTGCTGTATTTACCACGAGTACATGTCGGACAAGCCTTGGAATACTTTTTGACATCAGCAGGTAACCCCGGCCACCAGAAGTTACTACAAATAAGCAGTAGGGTGTAGAAACTTCCTCGATGTCCCACTAGCTTACTGTTGTGGCACCAGCATAATACGTGGCGACGAGAATCTTCGGCAGGAAGCTATAAACGATGATTGGCAAAAACCAACCCATCCTTCTTCAAGATCTGGTCCTTGATGGAGACCTTAGGTGTGGTAGTACCTTGGCTGATGGCTTCCTTAACTTTCTGGAGAAAGACCGACACTTGTCACACAATCTTATTGCGTACAAAGAGTAGTTCCGGTCCGTGTTCCAAGCAAAGACCAGGCACTGGGATGTGCGACAATGTGTCTGCCAGGACGTTTTGTAGATATTTATTTATTTATTCAGATTTTTAAAGCACGCAATCAGCCCGAGGGAAGCCAATGCCTTCAGTTTTGGCTCTTCTTATGATGGGAACTTGGAGTTGGTTGTCATATTGGCTTCTTGTTGGACGGAGCAAGGATTTCCTGTTTATGGTTTCTGATAAGTATGATGGAGCAGTATGATTGATACATTTGTGAGTGAGGGTGAGTATTTTGAAATGGATTTTTTCCTTGACTGGAAGCCAGTGCGCATCTCTACGGGCCTGAGATACATGGTCGGATTTAGGGATGTGCAGGGCAGCGCGGAGCGCATTGTTTTGCACTATTTGGAGCTTTTTTAGATTTATTGCAGATGTGCCGGCTAGGAGGGCATTGCATTAGTCTAATTTGGCTCCTACGGTTGCTCTAGCGATGGAGAGGCAGTTGGGCGTGGTGAGGTAGGGTTTTATGGCAAAGATGAGTTTGGTGGTCAGTGCGGATGAAGAGGAGATGGCGCTGACTTGTCTGGACATGGAGAGTGTGGTGCCCAGGTAGACTCCTAGGGTCTTGACGGCAGTGGAGACCGGTATGTTGATGTTGTCAACGGTCATGTGTGAATAGTCTTGGCTGAGTCTGGAAAGAATTTCGCTGGGTGCCAGGATGATGATCTTGGTTTTATCACTGTTAATGCAAAGACCATTAATCACCATCCAGGTCTGAATTGTGGAGTAGATGTTGAGGAGAGCTTCTGTGTCTTTGGCATAATCTCCAGTGAGTGGGAGTAGGACTTGTGTGTCATCGGCATAGTTGGTGTAGGCTATGCCGAGAGCGTCCAGTAAGTAAAAGAGGGTTTTAGTGAAGAGGTTGTAGAGGGTCGGTGCAGTGCAGGAGCCTTGTGGGACTCCACAGTTTATGGTGTTGGGGGGAGCGTTGGCCTGGTCAGAGTAGACTTTCATGGCTCTGCCTTCAAGAAATGAGGTGATCCAGGTGGTTGCTTTGTGGGAGAAGTGGGCTGCATTGGAAAGGTGAGATGTGAGGATGTTATGGTCGACTAGGTCGAATGTATGTGATGGCCAAATCGTATTGAGCAAAGAAATGCGCCCACTTTGCCTGGCGTGAGTTAACACACTCCATTTATTGGAGTACTCTCAATTTCTTATGGTCAGTACAGATCAAAAAAGAATAGGAACCCCTTTGGAGCAGGTGGCGCCATTCCTCACAGGCCAGTAATTCTTTCTCACAGATTAGCTGGCTTGGCTGGGAGTGAGGGTCTTCGAGAGATAGGCCACAGGATGCTCTACACCTTTGAAGTCCTGTAACAAGGCTGCCCCAATAGCCGCAGCGGGCACGTCTGCTTCCACTATGAACGGGCGGGACTGATCCGTTTGTCGTAGTGCAGGAGCCCAGCAAAACAGGGCTTTAAGATGTTGGAAAGCAGCATCTGCGGCTTCAGTCCAACAGAAAGTGGTTGCTGTTTTCTTAAGCAAAGATGTTATTGGAAGACCGACTCTGGAGAATTCCGGGATGAATTTCCAGTAAAAGTTAGCTAAGCCCAAAAACCTTTGGATGTCCTTTAAGGAGATCGGAGTAGGCCACCCAAGAATGGGTGCTACCTTGTTGGGATCCATCTTGACACACTGTTTGGACAGATTGAAGCCCAAATAGGGCACTGAGGATACCTGAAACAGGCATTTCTCGGGTTTGACCAAAAGCGGATGTTCTTGTGGCCGTTGTAGCACCTCATGTACATGCCCTTGATGTTGCTGGGAAGAAGAGGAAAAAAACAGGATGTCTTCTAGATAGACAATCATGGTATGGAACAGCAAGTCAGAAAACAAACGTCCATTAACCGCTGTAAAACGGCTGGGGCATTGAAAAGCCCTAAGGGCATCACTTTGTATTCAAAATGACCAAACGGGGTTCGAAAGGCGGTCTTCCATTCATCACCTGCCTGGATTCTCAGGAGAAGGTATGCCTGTCTGAGGTCTAGCTTAGATAAGATGACCGCTCCTTAAACAGCTTCAAAGATATCCTTTATTAAAGGCATCGGTAATGGTCTCGGATGGTAACCCGGTTCAATCCCCGGTAATCAATGCACGGCCTGAGCTCCTTGGAATCACGTTTCAGTATGAAAAACAGCAGGAGAGCAAGAAGGTTGGATGAGGCCGTTTTGAAGGTTGGAGTCCAAATATTCTCGGAGTACTTTCTTCTCGCTCAACGACAATGGGTACATCCTCCCAAACGGAATCAGTGCCCCAGGGATGAGATTGATACCACAATGTCGATGGGGTGGTAGATTTTGGGCGTCCTTATCCAGGAAGACTTCCCTGAATTTGGTGAACTCCGTAAGCAAGCAATGTACTCCTCGGGAGTCAAGGAGAGAGGTGGCTACGGCCTTGACTGTTTCATACAAAGCTTCTGAAAGACATGACTTGCTGCAATACAAAAACAATACAAGATCACCCTCAATCAAGCATTCCTGCAGGCTCTACAATGGTGGGCGGTGCATTCACATCTCACTCAAGGAGCCCCCTTTCGGATTCCTCCGTACCAGGCCACGGTCACCACGGACGCCTCCCTAGAGGGTTGGGGAGCCCACACAGGGCAGTCTCGCACCAGAGATCTCTGGCTCCAGGAGTACATAAACGTCCTGGAGCTTTGAGCGGTCTTCTGGGCCCTCAAGTCATTCCAGCCTCAGCTATAGGGGAAGGTGGTGTGGATCTACCCGGACAACACCAACACCATGTTCTACATCCCGAAATAGGGCGGGACGTGCTCCCCGACTCTCTCCCTGCAAGCCCAGTTCCTGTGGTACTGGGCCATTCTTCAGGACATGTTCCTCATCCACTTTCACCTGGCATACACCAAGAACACCATTGCAGACTCACTCACCAGGGAGCTGCTGTCCTGCCACGAGTGGGCACTTGTACGTCCCATCCCCTTTCCTCCATCCTACATGGGCGTCCCTCGCTAGGGACGGGAACAGAGCCTATTTCACCAGAAAAATCACACTTTCTCTTTAAATTCATAGGTGCACTCCCTTAACCCTGCCCACCGGTGCCACACCCCAGTCCTCTTTTCCACTGTGACAGGAGCGGACTGGTTTCACCAGCGCTTGTAGTTAAGCCCGCCTGGGCCTCTAATTCCACGCGCTTTCCCATAGTCTTGTTTAGAGTCTAATAATTCTATTAAATCTTTTTCAGATACCTCAACTATTTCCAGGGGTACACCGTCCACCTGTGCCCCAACCTGTCCCCGGCACATGGTGTCTGTGGCAGGCTTCAGTAGGTGCCCGTTGTGTGATGTTTCATTTCCCACGTCGGACCTGCACGCCCACTGCCTCTGGTGCCTGGTAGAAGACCACGGATGGGAAGGCTGCTCGGCATGCAACATGCTCACTCCCCGATCCCCCAATAACCGGTTTGCGCAGTATAGTGAGCTGCTCTCCAGGTTGCCACTGGAGCACATTAAGGAGTACGTGTGGAGGAAGACCAAGAAAGCTAGTATATAGTTCAGCAAAGCACCCCGTAAGGGCGACTCCTTCCCGGTGAAGCCTACCAACAGGAGGGACAAGTCGGGCATTATCAGCGGCAAGAAGGGTACTTAGACTGGAGCAGCTACCGGCCTGTCGTCCGAGGGGTCCACGGGTCCTCCCAGTCCCGCTGTCAAGGGGCTGAGCTAAGGGGCTCACACACCAGGACTCATCCCGTGGGGCTTTACCCTATTACAAGGCCTATGCATAAGGCGGCGCCTAAACGCAGCACAGACAGCACTACCGGCACCCTGGCCGAGGGCCAACAGCCTACCAGTCGTACACCTGATGTGTAAGGACAGAGCCTACACATAACAGCAAACAGGCAGAACACAGGCCCATGTCATCCATGGATCCATGTGCAGAAGGCGCAGACAAGATGGCGGCCAGACCAGAGACACGCCAATCTGACGAAGCCCAAAGGCAGGAAACCTTAGCTACCAGGCCAGAAGCCCGCCCATCCTGCGAACCTACAAGGCGGGGCTCCACTAAAAGGTCAGAATGGGTGCCTACGCCTTAGGTCATTTGGTGCACAATTTACCCGACCATCGCGGGACAAGCACGCTACACGAAAGTGTCGTTCTCGCATATCCCGGGCAGGCAGCAGTTCATGTCCCCACAGCAGGCTGCGGCCCAGGTTCAAGGAGCGATTCTTTGATGAATTCCTAAAGCTCATGCGGTCGATGCAGATTGGAAGCATCCTTAGAGGCATCAGACAAGACATGATAGCCCCCATGCTTCCTCAGCAGCTGGCACCGGTGCAACCCACGCCACTGCCACAACCCATGACACTAGTGGCTCCATTCGCCACAGCCCGCCTCCACCTGCTGCACCCTTGCAGCTGCTGACACATGATTCTACGCCGGTTGACCCTATGGCGCAGCTCTTCTTCATCACTAACTACTCGGCAACCAAAGGTAGAACCCATGCAAGTAGAAATGGCTCAAGCCCCTCTAACGCCTGAAGAGTGAAAGAGAAGGAGGGAAGGAAGCCTGTGTATGTATTGTTGTATTGGGCTCACTTGTTAAGAGACTGCCCTGAAGTTCCCCCTAGGCACTCGGGAAACGGGTGCCTTTGGTGTTAAGAGGGACAGAATACTGAGGCCGCCAGAACAGGCCCTATGTCGCCTTAGCAGTCTCTTCTCCCAATGCTTCGGAGGACTCCCGTCTTATGGTGGTGGCCATACAGTTTATGTTCGGAGAACAGAAGATCGACACTCTGGCATTGTCGGAGTGTGGAGCCACAGGGAATTCTTTCAATACTCTCTGGGCTTAGAAGATAGGTCTCAGATGCATAGAAAAGAAGGAAGACCAGAAGGTTGAAGGGGTTGATGGCGAGCCCCTGAGCGTAGGTCTTATTACCCACACTACTGACGAACTACCAGTTACCATTCTGAAGCATACCGAAAGGTTGTCGTTCGACATAATCCGAGCGGCTCACTTTTCTGTCATCCTGAGTATAGGGTGGCTTCGCAAGCATAACCCAACCATCAATTGGACTGAAAACCAACTCAGTTTTCATTCACCCTATTGTAATCAGAATTGCCGTTTTGAGACAACCAAGATGGTGTCTATCGCTGAGTCCAGTTCCATCCATTGTCTCCCAGTTGATCTAATGGAATTTAAGGAAGTTTTGCTTGAGAAGATACCTATGGAACTTCCACCTCATAGACCCGAGGATTGCACCATTCATCTTGTTCCTGGTGCGTTAGTACCTTTTGGGCGGATGTATTCCCTTTCCATCACAGAGAAACACGTCGTTAGGGACTATCTGGATGCTAATCTCACCAATGGCCTCATCAAAACTTCTTGCTCACAAGCCGGGACCTCCCTTTTCTTTATCCCGAAAAGGGATTCCAAGGAGTTGAGGCTGTGCATCGATTTTCGCGGTCTTAACAAAGTTATCATCAGGGACCGATACCCTATGCCCCTCATTTCCGATATCATGGAGGCTGTTCAGGGGACAACCATCTTTACCAAACTGGACTTGAGGAGCACCTATCATCTCCTCCATGTCCGAACTGGTAATCAGTGGAAAACGGCATTCAGAACCCACTTTGGGCATTTCAAATACCAAGTCATGCTGTTTGGATTAGTCAATGCCCCCTCCATATTCCAAAGGTTCATGGACAGGTTGCTTTTGGACTTGCTTTTCCACTCGACTATCATCTATCTAGATGACATTCTTGTGTTTTCTCGCACCAAACAAAGCCAACAGACCCACGTACAGGAAGTACTCTGCAGACTCCAGACTCATCACCTCCTGGTCAAACCGGAGAAGTGTGTTTTTTCTACCTCCACCATTCGATATCTTGGGTTTATTCTGTCAGATCAAGGAATTACCATGGTCCTGTAGAAAGTCTCCGCTATTTTGGAATGGCCCTCGCCCAAATCAGTCAAGGAGGTGCAAAGGTTCATAGGTCTTGCAAACTTTTACCGGAAATTCATCCCGGAGTTCTCTAATGTGGTGTTACCTATCACAAGTCTTCTAAAGAAATCTTCCACTCTGTTCCAGTGGACCCAAGCCACAGAAGCAAGCCGCAACCAACTCCAGAACCGCTTCTGCTTGCCACCCATTCCCCATCAACCAGACCAATCCAAACCATTTATCTTGGAGACTGACGTGTCATTTGTGGCAGTCAGAGCGGCTCTCCTTCAAGAACATGAAGGTATAGAACATCCCATCTCGTATTTCTCTAAGACTTTATCTCCCAGCCAGAGAAACTATTCAGTGATAGAGAAAGAGCTATTGGCAATGAAGCTCGCCTGAGAGGAGTGGCGTCACCTCTTGCAAGGCAGAGAACACCCTTTTACTATACCCACAGACCATAAGAATCGACAGGTCCTCCAACAAATGGAGTGCGTCAATACCCGCCAAGCCTGATGGGCTCACTTCTTTGCTCAGTTTGATTTCAGTATCACCTACCCACTGGGCTCTCTTAACATCCTGGCCGATGCTCTTTCCCGGAGATGGGATCATGACCTCAACTCTGAGCACTCCAAGGAACTTATGCTTCCCCATAGTAAGATTGTATCCATGATATCCACTTTTCTCCAAGAAGTCAAAGACGCTTCCAAAGTCATGCAAGAGTCTATGGAAAACAAAGCCTGTAACCAATTCTATGAAAGGGAAGGACTACTCTTCGTCAAACAGAGGTAGTTTCTTCGCACCATAGAATTGCGCTGTTCGGGTCTCTCATGGTGTCATGACTCTATTACCGCAGGACACTGAAGGAGTAAGGGAACCCTGGACCTCTTCAAGCGTTCTTTCTACTGGCCTGGTAAGGCACTGGACATTGAGGAATATACCAAAGCCTGTCCTGTGTGCATACACAGCAAACACAACACTCAGAAACCCATTGGTCTCCTAGAACAAAGCCTGATTCCTCCAGGTCCTTGGAGATACATATCCACAGACTTTGTGGTTGAATTACTGATTTTGCAAGGCTGTACCTGCATCATGTTGACAGATCATACCTTCTACAAGCTAGCACATTATTCACCATTGCCTGGCATACCTTCTGCGTCTGAAATGGCTGAAGTGTTCATAAGGGATATTTTCAGACTCCACGGCTTACCCAAGAAGATTGTATCGGACCAAGACAGCCAATACACCTCCCGATTCTGGAAAGCCCTCTGTGAAAGACTGAACATAGATCGGGCACTCTCATCCGGGTTTCACCCGCAAACCAATGGCCAAACAGAGCATCTCAACAGTACATTGGAGCAATATCTCCATTGTTACATCAACCAACTGCAAGACAATTGGGTCTTCCTACTACTGACCTCAGAGTTTGCGTACAATAACACCATTCACACCGCCCTGGGTATGAGTCAATTTTTCTGCACGTATGGCCTGCATCCCCAATCTAACTTGCCGGTGGTATCTTTGTCTTCCAACATACCATCCATAGAAGATACGCTTGCCAGAATCTCAGAAGCCCATAAGACCACCGAAAGAAGTCTACAGGACACCAGAGACTGCTATAAGATTCAAGCTGATAAACACAGGCAAAAAGGCCTGGAATGTGAGGTCGGTTCAAAGGTCTGGTTATCCGCCAAATTCCTACCGCTTTGGGTCCATCCCACCAAGTTGTCTCCATGGTTTATTGGTCCTACGAGATTGTTTCCAAAATCAATCCTGTTGCTTTTTGTCTAAGACTCCCTCACAGTCTCAGACGTATCCATCCTGTGTTTCACTCTTCCCTTTTTTGCCCTGTGACACCAGATTCCTTAATTTGACCGGTTCCTTGCGACCGAATTCCTCCTATAACCACTCCTGAGGAATACAAAGTTGCACAAATATGTGACTCTTGCTATCGCAGAGGACGACTGGAATACTTGAAATGGAAGGGCTATCCGAGTTCTGAAAATTCCTGGGAACCAGTATCCTTTGTACATGCCCCTCGTTTGTTACATCAGTTACAGCGGGTGCACCCGGGTAAGCCTGGAGGGTTTAGACACAGGAGGGGGCATACTGTCACAATCCCGGGGGGTTGGTGCAAATGGAATCACTGGAGGCAGCGACTCCATTGATCTTGCCATCACGTTGTTTGCCACTTCTCTCTTTGTGGTCTAGTTGTTTTGCAGCATGGTCAATGCTGGGAGCTTATTAGCCACTCCCTCCCAGCGGTGGACGCGTTGCAACTTTCTTGGATTTTCTCTTTAAGTCCCCACGCTGTTTTTTCCTCTTTTGTGGTGCTGCGCTACTTTCCCTTGGTCCCCTGACTGTGCTATTGCATTTCGCCCGCTTGCCGTGGCGGTCCCATTCCGCCCGCAGTTTCCCGCTTGCTTTCTCTTTCTTTCTCTTTCCCCGCAGCGGCTCGCCGCTCGCGGTCTGCATCTCTCCCCAACTTTGGGTTCTGGTTCACTTACATTGCTCTTTCTCGGCCTCTCCTCTGCTTCGTTCTGTGCTGTCGCTTGGGATCGCCGTGATCCCTGGTTTCGGCCAAAGTTTTCTGTCCTCCAGGCTGTTCCGGTTCTTTTTCCCAGAGCTCCTCCACCTTGTGACTTTACTTCACTAGGCTGGGATTCTCTACTAGGGGATTGTCTTTTGAATCCCCGGTCTCTGTGGGGTGTTCACCCATTATTGCCTGGACTTCTGGACCTTTCACTGGAAATACTATCCTCATACGACTTGAGAACAGGATCCAAGGGTCTTATTGAGGACTCCACGACAAGAAAGGAGGTCACTACCACTCCAGCAACGATACTTGAAGATTGGAAGTAACAGGGTTTTTTTACGCTACAAGGCTTTTTCCCCTACTTTGTGGCTGTCCCGGAAGCGAGGTCATTGGCCTGCTGAATCTTCGCGGCCACAGTGGCTTCCTTCCGTGGCAGGCCCTATCTTCATAAAAAAAGGAGTTTCCTACAAGGAGAAGGAAGAAGATTCTGCCTCCGGACCCAAGCTCTTCAGGTGAGTAATACAAGGGGGTTTTTGAGACAGAGTCTGTTGACGCAGAGGAAGATCTCTCTGACACCGAGCCCGAACAAGATAGACCAGTTGTGAATATTTGATCCGAGCCCAAATGAGGGAGATCCAGGGTCTGAGCCAGAACAAGGGAGACCAAATGTGAATATTGTGCTACAATGATCCAAGCCCGAACGAGGGAGACCAAATGTTAAAATTGTGCTACAAGGATCCAAGCCCGAATCACGGAGACCAAATGTGATTAGTGTGAATAAAAGATCTGAGCCCGAACGAGGGAGAAGCATGGTTTGATCCCGACCGGGGGAGACTAATTGTGAACATTCTGGCAAAAGGGGTCCCAACCTGAAGGAGAGAGACCCATGATGAATATTGAAAACTAGAACTTGTACATGTGAGAATGTTGAGAAGAAAAGAACTTTGGTGCATAATTATTGCAACAGGCCCTCTGCAGTAAGAGACTGTTATTAGAAGAGAAGCTTTGGCAAAAGGCTGTGATACCTTTTGCTTTGAACTGTATCCTCGTGGCAGAGAAGCCGGAGTGTATGTGAAGCTCGAGTTCGTTGCCTTGTCTCAGATCGTGCCACTCTCTGTTGGACAGCCCTCTCACCTTCTGAGTCTAAAGAATCAGCTGTGGACTTCTTCTTCTTCTTTTTTTTTTTTTTATTCAAAATTGTTTTAGTTGAAAAATCAACTTTTTCAATATTTTACATCAAGGTTACATTTCTTTCTTTTTACACAGACATATGTATCAGGTCATATATTTCATTACAATAAGCTATCCAACTTGGAGTCACATAGATCAAAAAAAGAAAACAAGTGATATTTTGTGTGATATGATACGATGGAAAGACATCACAGCAGTTACATGGTATAATGGTTGCATTGGTTTCCCAAGTTCAGAGAATTCAGATATTGCACCGTTGCTATAATTAAGGAGACATTTGCTGTGTTAAATATTTCATACCACAATTGTTCTTTTGTGAGTAGTGCTTTATGTTTAAAGAACTTAAAGAAATATCTTATCCTTAGATCAAGTAAAGAAGAGCATTCCGAGATTAGATGGAAGGTAGATTCTTCTTTCATAGGGTTTCTGCAAAATCTGCAGGTGGTGTTTAGGATTAGAGTTTTGGAGTATTGGGCCAGTTTGATCTTAGTTGGAATTAGGTCTAATCTATAGCGCAAAAAAGTATCCGCATATGATCTATCAGGGAAAGTTGAAATGTATTTCGGAATGTCATTCAGTGCTTTTACAATAAACGGGCCTGCTTTAAAGGCTGAGTATTGAAGACATTTTTCCCTTGTGGTGATCCAGTCATATCTAAGAAGCTTGATTTTTGCTTTATCCGGGAAAAGGGCAAGGTCATTGAGAGAAATGTCAGCTCTATCAAGAGTTTTTTTACATTCCTCAACCCATGTAGAGATCGAGTTATCGTTTGAGGAATTCATCCAGTCTCTTATTGCCGGAAATACATTTTTGGCGTTATCTGGAGTAAGCAGGGCTTTCCGGTAAAGTGCTAACATTGCCCATGAGACTGCCACGGCTAAAGAAGACAGCCCAAGTTCATATCTAAGTATGGTTATTGGGAAACTCTGCGGGACTGACAGTAATGTTTTTCAGTATATACCTTCAATGTAGTCCCAGTTTATTTGTTTATTCATAATCTTGGTGTGACTTCCATATGTTATAATAGGAACTGCTTTCTGTAAGTAAAACATACGAGCAGGTATGAAGGAAAACTGACCATACTTTCTTTGTAAAGCTTTAGCTTGAATTGCCAAGAGTTTCATTCTGTTAGAGATTTCATCTTTGTATGGAGTGTCGGCTATACTTGCATTGATGTTAACTCCTAGATATTTATACTGGTATATTATCTCGAGTCGGCAGTTAGATATGTACCACTTGAATTTGATTTTGGATTTTTTGGGAGATGTTTGAACAGTTAAGATTTTTGTTTTTTTTATATTGATTTCAAGTTTGTTTGTTTCTGCATATTTTGATAATGCACCTAGTTTCCTCTGAAGTCCTATGGGTGTTTTGTCAAAGAGGACCATATCATTTGCATATAGTATATAGTGAATTATTAAGGAACCTATCCGTGGTGAGAACGACCGGACGTTCAACATTTCTTTAAAAAAATCACTGATATAAAAGTTAAAAAGGATTGATGTCAGAAAGCACCAAAGTATTAACTGAAAAGGATACGGTACTTAAAAGGATACAGATGGTAGGGTCTTCCGGATCCCTGTTCACGCGTTTTGATAGTTGTGAAGTCCAGTTAAGACCTTCCAAATGATACAACTCTCTGACTGGTAAAACAGGCAGAGCGATGGATCACTGGAAAGGGCGTGGGTAAGGTATAAGAAGTCAGCCTAGAACAAAATAAAGTATCATGAATAACTGCCCCGACCTGGGTATGGTGGAATAGGAAATGTTATGAATGCACACACTGACCTTGAGTCTAGGGCAGATGAATCCAGCAGAGTTTCTTGAGGAATCCAAGGTAGAACAAACGACAAGGAAGGGAAGATTAGTAAGGGAGACTTATCCCGAACGGAACGAGGCTCACGCTAGATACCGGGTTGAATGCACCACAGGATAGCGTCCAAAGTACTGTTCACTGTCACCTTCCAATTATCCTTGATAAGTTTCCTTCCCACGTAGTGTACAGTATAGAAATGAATCAATCCCCCTGTTAACAACACAGGTGCAGGAATTGGAAATAGAGCTCCTTTTAAGGTATAAACAAAGTACACGCGGTTCTGGACAGCCGCGAAGAAAAGAGCGTGTGCGTGTGGATTTACACGTGATTAGGATTCACGCAGTCCAGGCCAGCAGCGCTTGAAGACAACATATGCGTGTGGATTTTACACGCGAGCAGGATTCCCGCAGTCCAGACCAGCAGCGCTTGAAGATAGCGTGCGCGTGTGGATTTACACGCGAGCAGGATTCACGCAGTCCAGGCCAGCAGCGCTTGAAGATAGCGTGCGCGTGTGGATTTACACGCGAGCAGGATTCACGCAGTCCAGGCCAGCAGCGCTTGAAGATAGTGTACGCGTGTGGATTTACACGCGAGCAGGATTCACGCAGTCCAGACCAGCAGCGCTTGAAGATAGCGTGCGCGTGTGGGTTTACACGCGAGCAGGATTCACGCAGTCCAGACCAGCAGCGCTTGAAGATAGCGTGCGCGTGTGGATTTACACGCGAACAGGATTCACGCAGCACAGGCCAGCCGCGTTTGAAGATAGCGTGCGCGTGTGGATTTACACGCGAACAGGATTCACGCAGCCCAGGCCAGCCGCGTTTGAAGATAGCGTGCGTGTGTGGATTTACACGCGAACAGGATTCACGCAGCCCAGGCCAGCCGCGTTTGAAGATAGCGTGGGAGCAACCAACAGCTCCAGGAATCAGCGTGTGGCGGAAAACACGCTACAGAAGGCCAAAAGTTAGCTGTAGTAACCTGCAAGGATGCAGACCGGAGGATCAGCTACACAACGCCAAATGATTCGATCAGAAGCAGCGAGTGAAGTTTCCACGCTGCTTAAATACGTAATGCCGTAGTTCACGTGACAAAGCAGAATACACGCGAGTTAGCGACGTGAAAAGTGCAAACGTCGTTTTCCCGGCAACGTGTCGAACAACCGCCATTTGGAATAGAACGGTCTAGCTGTTCTACGAGCGTAGGAGGCAGGACCACGTCCAGCATGCATGACAGTGCCATCCCCCAAAGGGGCAACCTCTCCCCTTCTCATGTGAAAACGCTTCAATAAAGCAGGAGCATGAATATTAGAAAGAGGTTCCCAGGATCTATCTTCGGGACCATAGCTCTTCCAGTCCATCAGATAAAACGGCCTACCAGAACGTAGTCTCATATCTAGTATGTCCTGTACCTCGTATTCATCCGAACCCCGCACAGAAATAGCAACAGGCCGTACAGGCAATCTAGTAGCTTCAGAACATGGCTTAACGAGTGACACGTGGAATACGGGATGCACTCGCCATCGTTGTGGCAAAGCCAGACGGACAGCAGCCGGATTAATTACTTGGAGCACTATATACGGACCAATGTATTTAGGCAATAATTTCTTTTTGCCAGGAATTCTCAAGTGCTTAGAGGACAGCCATACTTTCATACCAGCCTTGTAGACGGGTGCGGGTGTTCTATGAGCATCGGCATAGAACTTGTCGCGTCTTTTAGCTTGCTCCAATTGCTGCTTCACTTTCCTTTGTAATTTCTTTAGATCACGAAAGGTACGGCCTGCGGCAGGAGTATCCAAAGACAAGCTGGAATCCAAAGGTATTGATCGAGGGTGCTGTCCATAAAGCGCATAGAACGGTGACGTGCCTATGGCACTATGACAGGAGTTGTTATAGGCGAATTCAGCTGCCGGCAGGACCGTGAGCCAATCCGATTGGTACTGCAGACACAGACACCGCAGATATTGTTCCATAGTGCAGTTGACTCTTTCGGTCTGTCCATCAGTTTGAGGGTGATAAGCACTGGACATCCTATCATCAATCAGTAATGCAGAGGTTAGTGCTCTCCAAAAGCGTGACGCAAACTGTGAGCCCCTGTCTGTAATGATTACTGACAGTAGACCAAAGAAACAAAATATATGTTGAATGAACAGGTCAGCCAGAACAGTAGCGGTTGGTAAACCAATACAGGGAACAAAAAGAGCCAATTTAGTGAAATAATCCACTACAACCCATATGGTATCGAACTCATGGTTTGGTGGGAGTTCTACCACAAAGTCCATAGATATCATGTCCCATGGTTTGTTAGGGACAGGTAGGGACTGGAGTAAACCCACTGGTCTACCAGGGGTGTTTTTACATTGGATGCATACAGAACAAGTAGATACATGATCTATGACATCTTTTGACATGGACGGCCACCAGCACCATCTTTTGAGTAGTTCTAGTGTCTTCTTCCGTCCAGGATGAGCTGCGATCAAGGAATCATGATTCCACTTGAGGGCTTTATTCCGCGTTGAAGACGTCGGTAGGTAGAGCACTCCTTGTGTGAATGGTAAACCGTTATGTACGTCCAGATTCATATCCTGGATAACTTGTGGATGATTTTTTACCCACTCTTGTACTTCGGTTTTTAAGGATGGTTGAACAGAACAACTACATATTACATGATCTGCCAACAACAACTGATTCTGTACTTGTGCTTCTTCCTTCGCCTCTTCACTCATACGGGACAATGCGTCCGACTTAACGTGTTCTCGGGCAGGACGATATGTGACCTGGAAATCGTATGGGGCAAAAAAGACATGCCATCTGGCCTGTCGGGCCGTAAGGCATTTCATGGATTTGAATGCTTGAAGATTTCTATGGTCAGAGTACACTAACACCTGATGTTTGGCCCCAAGAAGATGGTGACGCCATTCTCGGAAGGCATCCTTGATAGCCAGCAGTTCCCGCTCAGTGACGGTGTAGTTCCGTTCATATGGGGTAAGTTTGCGAGAGAAGAAAGCCACTGGGTGCTCCTCCTTGGTTTCTGTGCAAACTTGTGAGAGTACCGCTCCAGTAGCGACACTGGATGCATCCGCTTCAACGATAAACTGGCGATCTGGATCTGGATGTTGAAGCACGGGTGCAGTGGTGAATGCTTCTTTCAACTTTTCGAATGATGCTTGGGCATTTGGGTTCCAACAGAAAGGAACTTTAGAGCTAGTTAAGGCTGTCAAAGGAGCTACTGTTTTGGAGAAGGAATGAATAAATCTGCGATAAAAATTCGCAAAGCCTAAGAAAGACTGTAATGACTTGACATTGTGCGGAATCGGCCAATTCAGTATGGCCTTCACCTTGGAACGGCTCATTCGAGCACCTAGATTGGTAATGTCATAGCCCAGGAATTCCACTTCCTGTGAATGAAAGACGCACTTCTCGGCTTTCACATAAAGAAGGTTCTCCCTGAGTCTTTGTAGGACTGTAGAAACGTGTTTGACGTGTTCTGAAAAAGATGATGAATAGATCAGAATGTCATCCAGATAAATCACCACAAACTGGTCCATTATGTCCCTGAATATATCATTCATGAAGAATTGAAAAGTGGCGGGAGCGTTGCACAGACCAAAAGGCATCACCAAATACTCATAAAGACCATAGCGTGTCTTGAAAGCGGTCTTCCATTCGTCGCCTGCACGAATGCGAACCAAATTGTATGCTCCTCGCAAGTCCAATTTGGTGAAGTAACTGGACGTACCTAATTGATCCAATAGAACGTTTATCAGTGGTAAAGGATATTGGTTTTTTATGGTGATGTCGTTAAGTGCCCTGTAATCAATACAAGGACTTAGGTCTCCCTCTTTCTTCGGTACAAAGAATAGAGGAGACGCAGCAGGTGATTGTGATGGCCGTATGAAACCCATCGCTAATGCTTTGTCAATGTATTCTTTCAACACAACGTCTTCCTTTGGGGTCAGTGAATATAAACGACCTGTAGGGATTTTGGCACCAGGAATCAATTCAATAGGACAGTCGTACTGTCGATGGGGAGGCAATCGTTCTGCCTGGCCTTTGTCAAAGACATCAGCATACTCAGAGTATTCGCATGGTATGGTAGTGTCGCTTTGATGAACCACGCTGATAGTTGCAGCTCCCACCATAGAGGCTAATATGTGTTGCTTGTTTGAAACCTCCTGACTGGTAAAGCAATGTTCATTGCAATGAATCGAAGGATACTGGAGCAATCCCGAAACCCAGTCAACGGCGGGATTATGAAGGGTTAACCATGCAAGACCAAGTATGATCTCGTACTGCGGAGCAGCTATGACATCGAAGACGATTTCTTCCGAATGGTTATTCGATAATGTCATCTGAACGGATACCGTCTCCTGGGTTACCATACCAGAAGTCAAAACAGATCCGTCCACGGTATTAACCGTTTCAGGTTTATTCTTGTTTACAAGGGGTATGGAACAATTCTTGGCATATGTGATGTCTATGTAATTGTTGGTGGCTCCGGAATCAACCATGGCCTTGGAAACCAGTTCTCGTTCACCACAACGTAACGTCACCTCAACAATTACGGGTGCGTGTTTAGGAATGGTACTGGAGTCCGATGAAATACTCGACATAGGGACTCCTGCTATTGTCGAGTTTTGGCGTTTCCCGAACGCTTGATGGGTTTTTTGGGACATGTCGCCAATAAATGCTCGGATGAACCGCAATACATACATAAATGGTTCTTTCTTCGGTTCTCTCGTTCTGCATTGGACAATCGGCCTCTCACGACACCAATCTGCATGGGTTCGGGGTCGTTCGAGAGGACTGCCGGTGTTTCTGAACGCCCCGAGGCTTGCATGAAAGGTTTTTTCTCTCCTTTCCGAGCATTCCTTCGGGCATCGATTTGCAAAACCAAATCGAGCAGCTCTGTGAATCCCGTAGGAACCACCGGAACAGTAGATAAGGCGTCTTTCAGTTCTTCTGAAAGACCCTTGTAGAAAACAGCCGTTTTCTTGCCGTCAGGCCATTGAGTCTCGGCTGTTAGTTGATTGAACCGGGCAATGTAAGGCAAAAGAGGTTGATTGCCTTGTTGTAGATTAAGTAACTCCAGATCCATGGCTTGAGTAGCATAACGCATGTCAAAGACTTTACTCATAGCAGCCAAGAGATCGTCACAGTCGTACAACAAAGGGCTATTTCTTTCCAACAAAGGGTTAGCCCAAGCAGCAGCTGTGCCCCCTAAATGGGAAAGCACGAATGCTGCTTTTGTGGTTAGGTCAGGAAAAGATGTAGGACGGCAAAGAAAATGGAGTCGGCACTGATTAACGAAGGTTCTATAGGTTTTGGGATCACCAGTGAACCGTTCCGGAGGGGCCAAGGGAAACTGAGTGGGCATAACCACATTAATAGTTTCCTGTGGGGGTGTCATAGTCCCAGATCCAGATGCAGTGGCCATCGGAACTTGTGCTCCCTGAGGACTACCGTGCATGGCGTCTTGCATAACGTCCATACGGTGCCGTAACATGTCCTGTGCCGTAACCATTTCATTTCTCAAATCGCTGATCAACTGAGTCAAAACAGCTAAAGGATCCGTACCCTCCATGGCTTCTGATTCTGTCAGAAAGCACCAAAGTATTAACTGAAAAGGATACGGTACTTAAAAGGATACAGATGGTCGGGTCTTCCGGATCCCTGTTCACGCGTTTTGATAGTTGTGAAGTCAAGTTAAGACCTTCCAAATGATACAACTCTCTGACTGGTAAAACAGGCAGAGCGATGGATCACTGGAAAGGGCGTGGGTAAGGTATAAGAAGTCAGCCTAGAACAAAATAAAGTATCATGAATAACTGCCCCGACCTGGGTATGGTGGAATAGGAAATGTTATGAATGCACACACTGACCTTGAGTCTAGGGCAGATGAATCCAGCAGAGTTTCTTGAGGAATCCAAGGTAGAACAAACGACAAGGAAGGGAAGATTAGTAAGGGAGACTTATCCCGAACGGAACGAGGCTCACGCTAGATACCGGGTTGAATGCACCACAGGATAGCGTCCAAAGTTTTTCACTGTCACTTTCCAATTATCCTTGATAAGTTTCCTTCCCACGTAGTGTACAGTATAGAAATGAATCAATCCCCCTGTTAACAACACAGGTGCAGGAATTGGAAATAGAGCTCCTTTTAAGGTATAAACAAAGTACACGCGGTTCTGGACAGCCGCGAAGAAAAGAGCGTGTGCGTGTGGATTTACACGCGATTAGGATTCACGCAGTCCAGGCCAGCAGCGCTTGAAGACAACATATGCGTGTGGATTTTACACGCGAGCAGGATTCCCGCAGTCCAGACCAGCAGCGCTTGAAGATAGCGTGCGCGTGTGGATTTACACGCGAGCAGGATTCACGCAGTCCAGGCCAGCAGCGCTTGAAGATAGTGTACGCGTGTGGATTTACACGCGAGCAGGATTCACGCAGTCCAGGCCAGCAGCGCTTGAAGATAGCATGCGCGTGTGGGTTTACACGCGAGCAGGATTCACGCAGTCCAGACCAGCAGCGCTTGAAGATAGCGTGCGCGTGTGGATTTACATGCGAACAGGATTCACGCAGCCCAGGCCAGCCGCGTTTGAAGATAGCGTGCGCGTGTGGATTTACACGCGAACAGGATTCACGCAGCCCAGGCCAGCCGCGTTTGAAGATAGCGTGCGCGTGTGGATTTACACGCGAACAGGATTCACGCAGCCCAGGCCAGCCGCGTTTGAAGATAGCGTGGGAGCAACCAACAGCTCCAGGAATCAGCGTGTGGCGGAAAACACGCTACAGAAGGCCAAAAGTTAGCTGTAGTAACCTGCAAGGATGCAGACCGGAGGATCAGCTACACAACGCCAAATGATTCGATCAGAAGCAGCGAGTGAAGTTTCCACGCTGCTTAAATACGTAATGCCATAGTTCACGTGACAAAGCAGAATACACGTGAGTTAGCGACGTGAAAAGTGCAAACGTCGTTTTCCCGGCAACGTGTCGAACAACCGCCATTTGGAATAGAACGGTCTAGCTGTTCTACGAGCGTAGGAGGCAGGACCACGTCCAGCATGCATGACAATTGAGGCGAATGGACATCCCTGTTTTAGACCTGTATTTGTTCTTATTGTATCAGACAGGAGTCCGTCAGTGGTAAGTTTTACTCTTACACTCGTGTTCGAGTAGAACAATAAAATTAAATCAAGAATATGTGTCGGGCAGTTGGCATTACCAAGTTTCTCCCATAGCAGGGTGCGAGAAATAGAGTAGAAGGCTGTCTGAAGTAGACTAGGGCAAGATAGATTGGTTGTTTTAAACGAATGGCTTCAGCTTTCAATATGGCAATAGTGATTACATTTAGTGATGTACCTATGCATGGTACAAAGCCAGATTGATAGTGATCCATTAGATCCTGTTCGCAGAGCCAATTTGTAAAGTCACGGACTACCAGTCTTGCTAAAATTTTCCCTGGCACATCTCAAAGAGCTATAGGGCGGTAGTTAGAAGGGGAAGTTCTATCGCCCGATTTAAAAATAGGATTATAATTGCTGTTTGCCATGATGGTGGAAATTTGTTTTGGGTTATGATATTTTTAAAAATTAAGAATAAAACCTCAGCCCATGCTTCTGGGTTTTCTTTTAAAATAGCATTTGTTATCATGTCAGGGCCGAGGGCATGTGAATTATTTAGTTTTTTGATTATAGTGATTATATCCAGGAGATCAAAAGCTAGTGTTTTGTTACCAAAACTACTTTGATTTGTAGCAGAGTTAACTTCTTGCGGTTTGAATAGAAGGTTTCCATAATGTTTTACCCAGATCCTTTGGTCGATGCAGTTTAATAGGATGGATTTTTCAGCTGTTTTATCTGATCTGTTTATTAGTTCCCATATTTCGCCAGCTTTTTGGGATAAAATTGCTTTTAGCATAGTTTCTGTGTTGTGTTGCTTTGTAGACGCTATTATTTGCTTACTTTGATTTCTATATTTATTTTTTGTTTTGCTGGTGTATTATTTAGAGCCGAGAATGATCTTAAGTCAGATCTTAGTTTTGCTTTGAGGGCAGTTATATCAGGGTTCCATTTGTATTTATGTTTAAAGGTCGGCTTGGTATATTTATTGCTCGATTCGTGAATAATTTGAATTAAATCGTTGTAGTGGGTATGGGCCGACTGATCTTGTTGTTGATGCAAGAGTTGTGTTAGGTAATTTATGCGAGGTGAGGTCCACCGGAGTCTTGTCCTTGCATTATTAATTGCAAGCGGGACTTTATAGTACTCATTATTTAATTTAGGATAAGGACTCCAAGTGTTTACTACCAAGTTGTGATCGCTCGCGGAGGTTTCAAGGATTTGAAAGTTATTTATTGTTTTTGTTGAGTTGTTGGAAATGAAAACATAGTCTAGAGTTGATTGAATATTGCCTCGTTTCCAAGTTGGTCTTGGGGGCACATCCATAGGGAATGTGCCATTTAGTAATGTAAAATTTCTGATTTTCATTAGAGATAGCCATTTGCTTGGTCTAGTATTGTTTAGTTTTTCAAAGGACTGTAAGAGATTCATGTTAAAATCGCCAGCGATTATTGTATTAGTTATGTCAGGTTCGAAGAATTTGGTCAAGAATAAGCTTGACTTTGTTAGCGAATTGTGGAGCATCAGCAGAGACTGGATTCCAATATATGTTAATAACCGCAGTCTTAGGATAGAAAGGATGGTTTTTATTCTCAGTCATAATTAAGGCTCGTTGGATGCCAGGATCTGGACTTTTCCATGCATATATGGTTAGTTGAGAGTCAGTTCTTACTGCTATAAGCAGACCTGCAGCAGGTCTCCCCTTAGCTGGTTTAGAGGCGTTAATTGCTACAAGTTGGTGATCCGGCCAAAGAGGAGTGCTGGACATCCATGTCTCTTGTAACAGAATAACATCTTAGTTGTTAAGTAATAGAGATTTGGAGTTCAGTAAGTGGGAAAACCCGCGGGTATTCCAAGATATGAGGGTGAGTTGGTGAAGAGGGGCCCTAGCTTGCTAGTGATTATTATTCTCTAAGGCTCTGGCAGAGGAAACCCATCCCCATTTGGATTGTTGTGGTGGAGGTTGGGATTTAGTAGTTGGATTGCAGTTGGTACATGATGATTTCGAGGTGAATTGAAGGGGGGTTTGTTTTTTTGGGCTCGGTAAGTTCTGGAGGTCAGGAGCCGGCGGAGCAATAGGTTCAAGGAGGAGGCCTTTTTCACGAAGTAATTGGCGTTGGTCCCAGACGTGGTTTTTTACAATTAAAGATCGAATTTTGACATCAACAATGTCTTGGTGAGCTGGTATGGGATAGGATACACCGTCAATGTCCTCTGAGTTAATGTGTTTTAACTGGGGTAGGGAGTGAAATATTGTAAGTATAGTAGTCCTGTTTGGAAAGGGATCTTCAAATAATCTGTCAATCATGGTAAGCCTGAGAGTTTTGTTTGATAGAGCTCTGGGTAGTCATTCAGCTTCTTGGGAGGCAGCCACATGATGGGGGTTTAAGTCGGACTGATCAGCAGGAAAGTGTGCACTGGTAGGGTCGTCTACATTTGTGGTTTCAGTGGTGGGGAAGGAAGAAGCATTATTCGGGGCTATACGCTCTTGGTGTCTCTTGGTGTCTCACAGGAGAGTCTTTAGGAAAAGGGGCTCTCCTCACCAATTTTCTTCTTTTTTGTTCAAGGGTCATGAAAGGATTTGCATCATGGTCTAATACAATGCAGAACATTGGATCTCGAAGTTGAGATGAAGACTTTGGTGTACCGTTTCCATAATAGATATGTTGTTTGGATAAACTGATATGTTCATTAAGTCATCATTTGTATTCACCTTGTGTGAGGATTCTGCTTCACATAGTGGTAATGCAGGCACAGTACACGAAAATATAGAGACAGGCTTCTTACCTGCGAGAGACATCACACCATCAGAGGGCAGCTCAGGATTCAAGGTGGGCTCTTTGGAAGGCAGACCAAGGATCGCTTGGGCCACAGCCTCGCTAGGCTGCGCTTTCTGTTCAGGCGGTAGTAAAATATTTTCTACTAACTTTTTAGCTTTAGAAGCCGGTAGTTTTTTTTTTTTTAGTCAAAGGTTGATTCTTGTTTTTTTTTTTTTTTTTTTTTTTTTTTTTGCGGATTTTCCAATATCGGGTCCGCGATGTTGTTCAGACTTTGGAGTAATGATGATTTGTTGTGTTTTTTACGTTTTCTTCTCTTATTTTGTGAGTGGCGATTGAAGATCTCATAGATTGGACTATGGACTGGTGGAGGAGAGGGCGATGATTCAGACTCAGGACATAGGTCCACCACCGGTACCAGAGATGTTTCCGGAGGGTCAGGGATCTGGGGAGTTGGAATTTGGGTCACAGTCCTATTGAGCTCCTCGGCAGGTGTAATGTCTCTCTCAGAGGAAGATATTATACTTAGAGTGCTTAACTCAGTTTTCACAAATGCTGGAAAGTTTATTGCCATCCAATCAATTTTGCTAATTAAGTTGTTTAGCAAGAGTTCCTGAGAACCTACACGGGAGTCTACGAGTTCAAAAAGTTTGGTGAGTGCCAACATCAAAGTGTTTATAGCCGTGAGGGCAGGTTCTATAGTCAGGTTGAGAAATGAAGGGAAGCCAAAAGATGGACGTGGGGTGGGTTTGGCAAATGATGGGACTTCAGTGTTCATGATGAATCAAACTCCGGAGAGGAAATAATGTTGTTAGGGCAGTCGGTTGGAAACATTTCCGGAGAATTGGAGAGCGTTGAGTCAGCGAGGTCGTTCAGTGTGACCTTTCTGGTTGATAAGAAGGGAGCGGCACCATTTGCCGATGGGGGATGTTGTGTTGAGTGTGCTATTGGTTCATTGTAGGGGTGGTTCGGAATTGTTTTTTTTCAATTTTTCTTTTATCGTTTCTTGCCATTGCCACATTCGAATCAGCTTTGTCAGACCCAGCGGTGTAAGCTCCGTGATTTGACCTACCCACTACCTCTGAATAGAGAGGTGGGTGGTAAGGATTTGAATCATGAGCTGGAATGAATAGAGATTGCATAGCAAGGCACGAGGTGAAAAAGGCTCGCTCATCGAAGGCAGGGTGGTGGGTCTCATAACACTGTTGCATGGTTTTGCCGGACTTGCAGATCACAGAAGGGGAGTCATTTGATTTTTCAGGACAGATTGTAGAGGGCTTTGCGATCTCCTCTGAAGGAGGGATCAAAGCTGGAGGATCCTCGAGCGCGTTCACAGGGCCATGAGACGATGAGCCGCCAGACGTTATGGAAAGTTGATGGCCCGGGCGTAAGTGTACAGAAAGGCGCGGGGCATAGCATGGGGGGGCAGGGGCATTCCAGTCGTTAGCCTGAACATGTTGGACATAGCACTGTTAGCTGAGAGCACAGAGATTTGACTTGCAAGGAACGCGATGTGAGTGAGATCCTTACTTGACTCTTCAGTTCTTGGGGTTGTGGATTTGCCACGATTTATTTATCCTTGACGCAACACATCCAGGCAGGCCACGTGTCAGATGGTTAGTTGGGCGTCGGGAGTATAAAGCGAGAACCCTGTGAAGAGTGAATCGCTATGCGACTTCCGAAAAGGCACTACCTCAATTGAGAAGCTCACACAGCGGACTACGAGGCTTCTGGGGGGTCACTAAGTTGAGAACAATCAGTGGTGAATTGGGTTAGAGGAGGCAAAGTGCTACAGCAACTCGCAACACCGCGGCACAGCGGACAACCGACAGTACTTGCTGGTACTTGTGGTGGTGCGCGCGCGCTGGTGCGCGTGGCCGGTTGTTTTTGAAGGCACGCAGTGTTAGGGGCGTGGCTAAAGATAAGGAAATGAACAAAATTAGCAATTATGGACAAGTTATAAGTCCGTATTATAAGTCAGTGTGCATCCGATGATAAAGGGTTTATGTACCCGAAGCACAACCGTTGGTGAATCCAATGGAGCAGGCAGGCAAAGAGAGTCCGTCAAAGGCAGCAAAAGCAGCAGGACCCGCCGTGCAGCTGACAGTACTTGCTGGTACTTGCGGTGGAGCGCGCGCGGCCGGTTGTTTTTGAAGGCATGCAGTGTTAGGGGCGTGGCCGAAGCACAACCGTTGGTGAATCCAGTGGAGCAGGCAGGCGAAGAGAGTTCATCAAAGGCAGCAAAAGCAGCAGGACCCGCCGTGCAGCCGACAGTACTTGCTGGTACTTGCTGGTACTCTTCTTTTTCTTTTCTTTTCCTTTTAGGGTAGTGTGACTCGAGTGAAGATAGGGTCTGTCCCCGTTGGTGGCCACTGCGCCCAAGTTGTGTGGCAAACAGGGCGTGAGGAACCCCAGGGGACCGCCCAAGCCGAGCAGGGAAAACCAGAGTGAGATAGGACGGCCGTAGCCTAGGAGGGCAAAAAGGAGTGTAACGAGGGAAGGAAAGAAGCAACGAACAACTAAGCGTCTTACCCAGGAAATCAGCGAGGGTTGCAATGCAAAGCTCTGCCGGGAGTGAGTATTGAAATAAGGGCGGCCCTCTTGTGGGAAGACTAAACCACGGCTGAAGCTTCTGTGGATGGCGTGGTGGCACATTAGCTGAACCGCCATCATCTCCACACCTTCCAATGACAGTATGACCCCTCTTTACTCTGGGGTTGCCTGGTTTCCATGGGTGTCTGCGGTGGTACTGTTGAATCAAGACTGAAGCGTGCATATTGTGTACTGGTTCCCATGTTCTTTCTGCTTCAGAGAATCCCTTCCAGTGTACCAAGTACTGGAGGGTGCCTCGATGATATCTCGAGTCCACGATATGGGAAACCTTGTATTCTTCAGGAACGGAGTCTGTGAAGTGCAGTCTCTTCCTTCCACGAGGATGGTAGAGATCAGGATGAAAAGATTTGAGCAGAGACGTGTGAAACACTGGATGGCGTCTACTGAGGCTCTTGGAGAGTTTCAGCTTAAAGGCTACAGGATTGATCTTGGCAAGTACTTTGAAGGTACTGATGTATCTGGGAAAAAGTTTCGATGGTCTAACCCACCTGGGTAAAAATTGGTGGAAAGCCAAAGCCTGGATCCTTCTTGCCAGTCAGGGTTCTTTCTTCTTTTCTTATCTGCGTAGCCTTTATTAGTCTTCTTACTTAAGTCGAGGTTACATGAGGCCTCTTTCTGGGCAGCCGAGATTCTTTCCAGTAGCGCGTCCACTGAGGGAACCTTAGAGGAAGGTAGTCCAGAGAGGGGCAATAACCAAAACGTACAAAAGAAAGGACTCAGTCGTATGGCAGTATGAACGGTGTTTTTATAAGTGAATTCAGCCACTTGGAACAGATCAGACCAATTGTCCTGTTCCTTGTTTGTGAAACCTCAGGTATTGCTGCAGGGTATGATTTAATCATTCGGTCTGACCGCTGATCTGGGGGTGATGCCCCAAGGATAGTGCCCGACGAATGCCCAAGAGACTGCAGAGAGTGAACCAGAACACGGAAGTAAATTGGGATCCGCGATCTGATGTTATCACCTGAGGTAAACCATGCAGACTGAAGACATCGTGCAGGAAATCTCTTGCCACCTGAGG
Source organism: Ambystoma mexicanum (assembly GCF_040938575.1). Classification (NCBI taxonomy): domain Eukaryota; kingdom Metazoa; phylum Chordata; class Amphibia; order Caudata; family Ambystomatidae; genus Ambystoma; species Ambystoma mexicanum. The sequence continues at coordinate 64,383,739 of NC_090933.1, forward strand.
AGCGGAAGGAACTCTGGGTAAAGGGGAAAAACTTGCCATTTTTGTGAAAGAGTCGACAGTGACCAGGATGGCTGTATAAACTCCAGAGGGGGTAGATTGACTATAAAATCAGTAGAGATTTGAAGCCAAGCTCCTGTAGATAGTATTTCTTGTTGAAGAAGACTGATCGGTCGTGCTATGGAGCATTTACTTTCGGCGCAAATGGGACAAGTGAGGACGTAACTCTGTACATCCATCTTTAGAGAAGGCCACCAGAAGGAAAGACTGATCAATTTAATTGTGGCAGCAATACCCTTGTGGCCAGCAATATTGACATCATGACACCAGGATAACATCTTTCTCTGCAAGTCCGCCGTGGGTATGTAGAGTTTGTTCTCCAGGAAATATAACCCTTCTTTCTGATTCAAGGGATAAGGAGGATTCACCCTCTGTATGGTTGTTTCTTGTCTTGACGCCTGTCTTACATCTTCCAGGAATGTGTTGGCTACAAAGATAAACCTTTTCCCTTTTAGAAGGGTTTCTTGATGTTCTGGCTTGACTAGGGTATTTTCCATACTCCTGGAAAGGGCATCTGCCAGTATGTTGTTCTTTCCTGGTAAATAGGTGATTGTGAAGTCGTACCGGGGAAAAAAATAAGCCCATCTGGCATGTCATGAGTTTTTGACAGGTCATCTGTTTGAGTATGCTCAGACTGTGGTGGTCTGTCCGAACCTCAAAAGGATGGAGTGCTCCCTGCAAAAGATGGCGCCATTCTAGACCTGCTTGTCTGATGGCTAAAAGTTCCTTTTACAATACAGAGTAGTTGACATCACTGGGCGTAAGGGTGCGAGAATAATATGTTACAGGATGTTCTTCTTGGTAAGCACCAACTTGGAGGAGTAAGGCTCCTATTGCACCAGGTGAAGTGTCCGCTTCGACAATGAATGGAACTGCTTGGTTGGGTGCAGTAACACTGGAGTGGAACAGAATTCAGATCTCAATCTTTGAAAGACCTGATCTGCCTCCTCACCCCAAAGGAATCGGATGCCCTTCTTGAGTAACGCTGTGATGGGCAAAACAAGATCAGATAAATTCTTGATGAACTTCCTATCGAAGTTCACCAGCCCTAGAAAGCGTTGGATGTCTTTCACGGAATGCGGGGTAATGGCTTGAATCTTTTGTGTAGCCATTCGTATACCTTGTTCTGATAAAACGAAGCCCAAATAGGGCACAGAGGAGGCTTCAAAGACACATTTTTTAGGTTTAGCACTTAGACTGTGTGACCTCGGACGGTGGAGGACTTGATTGACATGTTGAATAGTGTTATTCACAGAGGACAAAAAAACGAATATGTCATCTAAACAGACAATGGCAAATTGGAAAAGGATGTCTTAAAAGATCTTGTCCATCAAATGCTGAAATATGGTGGGGGCATTGACAAGACCATAGGGCATTACCTTGTATTCAAAGTGACCTAGTGGGGTTCTGAAAGCAGTCTTCCATTTATCGCCCTCCCGGGTGCTTAACAAATGATAGGCTCCTCGTAAGTCCAACTTAGTAAACACAGTAGCCCCTTGGACGGCCTCTAGTATGTCCTTGATTAATGGCATTGGATACCGGTCTCTGACAGTGATGGCATTCAGTGCTCTGTAGTCAATACATGGTCTGAACTCGGTGGTACCTTTCTTGGGTATGAAGAAGACTGGAGCTCAGGCAGCTGACCTTGATTCCTGAATCAAGCCGTTCTGGATGTTGTCGCTAAGTAGGTCTTGAGTGCTTCCTTCTCTGGAAGAGACAGTGAGAACATCCTTCCCACTGGAATGGAAGTGTTGGGGAGTAGGTCAATGGCACAATCCTCAGTGCAGTGTGGGGGTAGCTCCTTGAAAGTCAGATATCTTCCAGGGATGCATTCGTTGGCTGAAGCTAGTCTATTGGACAAAAGCAGTTCTGAGGGAACGGTCTTCTCTTGTTGTTTGTTCTTGGAATTACAATGCAGGGACAAATATTCTGAATCAAACAACACAGTGTTGGCCTTCCAGTCGATTACAGGGTTGTGGTTGCGCAACCACGCAATACGCATTATGTGGGGAAAATGTGCTGTCTTAATCAGGTCGAACCTAATGGTGTCTTTGTGGGCAAACATCTCCATTTATATGGACTGTGTGTGTTGTACGATGGGTCTGGATTTCATGGGAGATACATCAACCCCTTCCACTGACACAGGTTTAGGTGTATCTTCTTCGAGACAGCCCATTCAGTGTCAATGAAGTTTCCCGCAGCCCCACAATCAAGTAGGGCTAGGACCTTGATTGAATTGGTCTGGACATTACAAAGGCGAACATCGAAGACCATCAAACTATTTTCCAGTGAGTCATCCATTTGTGGCAGCATTTCATATCACAGGTGTGTTTGTTGGTCATTCAGGACCTGGCGTTTACACTTAGAATAATTTATACATTCTTGTGTAGTTTTACCCTGTTCTGAAGAAGGAAACCATGATTTCCGAAATGCATTAGCCATAGGGTTTTTCATTTGCCTATTAAAAAGCAGGCTACAAATTGGTGTTGTTTAACCAATGACAAACATTCATTGATTCACATTTTTTGTGGATTACAAAATATCATTTATACATCATGTGAACTGTTTTAATTATGATTATATATTTTTTGATCAAGTAATTTACGCAAATATTTTGGGAATTACAGTTGTGCGGCCCGCACCGATGGCTAATTAGCCTAGGTCCTTTTTTCTACAGTCATCCATTTGTGTTGTCATGTAGCAGGGATCCGTGTTCCAACCCCAACCCTTGATCCCAGTTAGGGCCGGGGTGTATAATTTCCCTGGTGTCGAGGGGGTAATTTGGGACATTCTCCTAGAAGATGGGTTTGTGAACCGCAATACATACAGAGAGCCAGGTCTCTTCGCCTCTTGCGTTCAGCAGGAGTTAACAGACCATGAGCGGTTCCAACCTGCATGGGTTCTTCAGATGGTCTAGCATCAACTGGTGTGGTCTTGCGCTCAGGCGGTGTGGGTCGAGGTAAAGAAAAACCAGAGCCTGTTCTGTATCTGCGACGTTCGGCCTTCCTCTCGATCATGCGGAATTCCATCTGTAATGAAAGTGAAATCAGATCCTGAAATGAAGCCGGCCGAGCCACTCTAGACAATTCGTCCTTGATGTCTCCGTTAAGACCCCTCTGAAAAAGCGTTTGTAGGGCTAACTCCGGCCAGCCCATTTCCACAGCCACTAGTTGGAAGTCTGTAGCATAAATCAGGACTTCATTTAGGTCCTTGAGAATATCCAGGAGTGTCTCGTATGTTGAGAATAAGACCTCTGGACGTTCAAATCTCTCCTTGAATAAATGTACAAAAACTGAATAGTCCAACAACACGGGATTGGCTGAAGTGACCAATGGGGTTGCCCATGCCAGTGCATTGCCCACCAGGTTGGAAACAAGAAAGCCAACCTTAGCATTATCTGTATCTTAGGCCCTGGGTCGGAAGATGAAGTATACCGAACAAGCATCGATGAACTTGGTGATTTTTCAGGGAGAACCATCATACTGTTACCTTAAGAGCTTCAAGTCGAAATCGACTTTCAAAAAAGTAAAGAAAGTCTCACCTTGGCAGTCTGGAGATCAAGGAATAACCAATGCAGCATGTGAGAATTACCCCGCCTACAGCAGCACCTGCTTCCCGGCATTAGAACCCCGAGAGAAAGTGTGTGACCGGCAGGGAAACCCTCTGGGGAAGAAAACCCTGACGATTCAGACTTCGGAGTATTGATCACGGAGTGAAGAGGGCGTAGTCAATGATGATGCGGGAAGGCTTCTTCTAATGGCAATAAACAACAAGGTAAGATGATAGCGGGAGAGGAGAGCGGTAATTAAATAAGAAGATAGAGAAATCCCTGACCTCTTAGATGGCTAATCCTTGAATACCCGAAGCGATCCCTGAGAGCGGGGGGTTCGAAGAGAGCTGAGGGGCATGAAACCTAGGAAGTAATCAAGAGGTGAAAATGTGCACAATGCAGCAGGGATAGTAGACGGAAGGGCGAACACCGTTCATTACATCAGTAAATAATTACCCGGAGAGAACCCCAGAGAATGGAATAGAGCTGAACTTCAGAACGGGAAGGAGGAAAGGGTACCGAATTAGACGAGACCGAGGTGGATGGGGAGAAATTCTGAAATAGAGCCAAGGTAGAATTAGTACACAGGATGTAGGAAAGCGGAGGTAGAAATCAATGAGAAATCCTAGGAGCGAACTCACGAAGCGTCTGCCAAGACAGTAGCGACGCGAAGTGCAGTCAAACTTCGTGCTGTATATGGAGTCACGTGAGTGACTCGCCGCGTTCTCGCCGAACGTGAAGAGACTGTAACGTTGTGTACAACGCGGACTGTTCTGTGGTTCGCCATCTTGGAAGTCCCGAACCGGGTTACTCCGCACAATCGTTTGCGGGACCATAGTGACCAGCGTGATGCGTGTGTAACACATACTTCCCAAATGAAACCGTCAAGGTCGGGAGATCGCCTCTTGAATCTTCTCTGGCATTGACAATCTGCCTCAAAGCTGCATTTCGTGGGTTAATCCATGTACAGCAGCTACCAACTCCTGGTACTGCTCCAGGATAGCCATTTTTTGGTGTTGCAATCTCTCAGATCGTGCCACTCTCTGTGGATCAGCCCTCTCACCTTCTCAGTCTTAAGAATCAGCTGTGGGCTTCTACTTCTTTTTCTTTTCTTTTCCTTTTAGGGTAGTGCGACCTGAGTGAAGATAGGGTCTGTCCCCGTTGGAGGCCAACGCTGTTAGGGAGAATTCTCTGTTTAGGCTGAATTTCCTAACCTAGTGAGTCCCCCAGCAGCTTTGCTGGATTTTTGGGGTTTATTTTTTTCTCCTGCCAAGAGTGAGACTCTTTTTCCCTCACTCTTGGACATGATTTGAGTGTGTTCCTTTGACTCTAGATGTGTCTAATGGGCTATGGGGTCTTTTACTCCATAGGGCTTCATGTGTTTTTGTGATGTGTGTTACACAGCACCCTCAGTGCAGTAACACAAGGGTGTCATAGTGACCCCCCAGTATAGACTCCATACCCTGGGACTGACTACTGTCTCCCAGGGCATGTAAAGTCACCCTTGACTTTACTAGTCTTGAATTCTGAACAGAACCAGTACAAACCATCATATTGTGGACGTACTGGCTGGGTCAATTCGATTGCCCCTGGGTCTGTTAGTCGAGGGGGCACGTCTCCGTCCCCCCTGATCGAGTTTTGGCTGGTGGCAGTGATACTACTTTTTATATTCAACCGCAAATATTTCTCTATGGGATTTTCCCATTGTTCGAGGCTACTATCTTTATTTATTTAATTACGATAGCCTCGAACATACCGCCGGTTTATTTAATTATTATTAATTCTCCGGTTGGTATTTTTTGCCAAAACTCAGTTCAAAAATGGCATTTGTGTTCTCTTCTGTGACTCCAACCCAAGTCGAGCCCTTTGTTCCACTTTTTGGCGGGCTTCTCCACAGAAGCCCTCCAAAGTGGTGCCACTCTGTCTGGGGTACTTAGGAGGGGTGGAGGGGGATTTAGGCACCCTGGACTGAGTTGCCTAGGCAACTCAAGTCGCACTCCGTCCCGATTGGCCCAAGTGGTAAGCCAGCCGGCTCACCACTTAGCATGTTTGAGTGACAGCTAGGCTGGGTGAATGGGGGTTTTATGCATAAAAGCAGGGCTTTGGGGACTGGAACTTCAGAAGTCGCCACAGGACCTAAGAATCCGACGAGGGAGAAGCTGAGCCGACCTGCCACGACGACAGCACCGGTGGAGCCCTGCTGGACCGTCTCACCACTTTTCCCAACGACAGAGGACATCTCCCGCCGGAGAGTCTTCTTCCTTTGACTGGTGGGGATAACCAGTTTCACCGTCTTTTCGCCTTCCCGACGCATCTCGTGGCCGCCTTGCCTGTGCCAAGCACCCCAGCAACCGGAATACCACGTTTTACCACGACCGCGAAATAAAGGGTAATACCTTTAACCGGAAAACTCTGCGGCTGGTTTCTTCCCTGGCAGTGCAACGACCTTCATCTTTCCTCCAAGTCGAGATCTTCTCTTCCCCTGGACGATGCCGAGACTTGCATCCGCTGCCAGGAACAACAGCCACCGCTGGAGGATCCATCCCACTTAAGGTACCGTGTTCCGCCTGGCTTCCCTTGCCACCAACTGTACGGGGTAGATTTAGCCCCCGGCTTTCGAACCTGGGTTAGCCTGGGACACCCTGGCTAAAGTTTTCTGAGCCTCTCTAAACTCTTTTCGAACCCTCTGCAAGACTTTCAAAGCCTAGTATAACTGTGTGATCTTGGGCGCATTTGTGCTCTGCTCTCTCTAGGAGTGAGCCCAGCCTATGGACTTTGGCTCACCAGTGACTTTTGCTCTTCTGCCTTGCTAAAAGTGTTCCTAACTCTTAGAGTGGTGTATCTTCCCATATTCTGCCTTTTTCCCTCCCTTCTTCATGAACTTATTGGAGTGCCATCTATAGTTAAGCGCTCGCCTCTGTCTGGAAATAAGTGGTGTTAACTAAGACTTGTCTGATAAGGAATAAGGGTTGTATATATTATAATAGTAACTGTGTTTAGAGTGTTTTACAATAAGAGTGCTGGAGTGTTTCAAACAGTGTGTTTTTAAATAAATAATTATATACTTTGATACCAAAGCTCTGGTCAGTGTTTGCTTGTGCTATTGTATCTGAGTACCTATTGAGTACACTTTGCATACTGCCTAACTCTTCTTGAGGGAAGTCTGACTGCTCAGCCACAGCTACCAGGTAAATCAGGGTGGTACAGACTGCTACCAAGTGGGTTTACTGCTAACACCTGTAGTCCTAAATCTTTTGCAGTGTTCCCAAAGGGAACTGCACAGGTTTCTGCCTAACAAACGCGCCCGAGTCGTGTGGCGAACCGGGTGCGAGGAACCCCAGGAGGACAGCCTAACCCACGGGGAAAAGGCTTGATGTAGAAAAAAAACCTGGGTCGGCTGCAGAATGGAGAGGCAGCAATCCGTTGGTATGTAGCGTAGCTTTTTATAAGAGCGAGAGTGTCGCCTTGATGGTAGCGAGAGAGAGTATCAAGCTTGTTTTCGGAGAGCCGGAAGGCAGCGTGATGCCTCAATAAATCAAAAGGAAAAGTACCAGTGTGGTCGCAAGCGAGCAGGGAAAATCAGAGTTGGATAGGACGACCGTAGCCTAGGAGGGAAGAGTGCGCTGAGCGCAAAAAGGAGAGTAGCGAGCGAAGGGAAGAAGCAAAGAACAACTAAGTGTCTTACCCAGGAAATCAGCAAGGGTTGCAACGCGAAGCTCTGCCGCGAGTGATGATTGAAATAGGGGGCAGCCATGTTGCGGGAAGACTAGACCGCAGCTAAAGCCTCTGTGAATGACGTGGCGGCACATTAGCTGAACTGCCATCGTCTCCACACCTTCCAACTCTGCGACAACATGACACCTTGCCCCCTGCGGAAAACTTGGGCAAGAGAAGCCAACTGCTCAACCAGCCTCACATATTGTTTCTTGAACACTTTTCTTTTTGCATACACAATTGTCCTACACCCTTTTGTATTTAGAAGTAAGGATTGGCAATTTGTTTATTAATCAAGGCCCTTTTATTTTGACAGACTCGACTAGGACTGCATTATTATTATTTGATGGCCGTAGCTTGCTCCCATCCTTAGATTTAGGTTTAGATAGGCATTCAACCAACCCATTAAAAGTTCAATAAACACCCTTGAACTGTGATCACTTGTCTGTCTTCACTGTTTGATACCATGAATTCCTTACATGTGGTGTCAGAAGTGGGATGTGACTCAATTGAGACAAATTAGGGGACCCTAAAATTCCAGAAACATAGTCACAGAGCCACAGATCCCTCTAACTCAAAAGAATCCATAGGCTTTGACATTTGTAGCAGCAGAGACACTACTATCCCTCCAGGGAAGGGGGGATGGTTCCCACAGATTTAGCCCTAATAATCCCTGAGGGTTGTTATATAAGACTGGCCTCAAAATCTGGTAGCCTGGAAATTTGGTCTGGATGTCCTAGCAGGAGTCATAGATCCCAACTTTCGGGGAGACATAAAGGTTCTCCTACAGAATCATGGCGAGACTCCATTTGAAATACGTTGTGGGGACAAAATTGCACAAGGAATTCTTGAGAAGGCTCTATTTCCCCGTTTTAAGGAAGAAAGTGAACCAGAAGAAACTGAGAGAGGTAGCTTAGGCTTTGGAGAGGCTGATGAACCACCAATCATTGACACAAAAAGGGAAGAAGAACCTACCATCATTCCTGATTTAGCCTTCGCCCAGCAAAATTATCCAGCATTCGCAGAGGCTTTCGTACAAGTGATTCCTGAGGTAGAAGGACGAGAAAAGGGAAGTCCTTTTTTCTTCCTGAAACAGGGATTACTGTATATAAAGGAAACCTCCAAAGAAGGACTGTGTAAAGTTCAATTAATAATCCCGAAAACCAATTATAAGATTGTGTTAGAGATTGCTCATTCTCCTTTGACAGGGGGACATTTAGGACAATCTAAGACCCAAGCTTACATCATTGGGAAATTCTACTAACCTGGTATCTATGCGGACATAAAGAACTTTATCCAGACATGTGAAATATGCCAGAAAACCAGTGCACATATTCCCTTAACCCCATCCACCGGTTTCTCTCCTTTTTAACTACTTTACGGTAGAGAACCAAGAGATGTCTTAGACATTCTCCAGGACACATAGGAAGAGGCACCTATTCCCCTTTCACAAACAGCTACCTGTAGAAAACCCAAGGGTCTTTCTCCTCTCTGCCGCAAGCGAAGTGGAAAGATTGGCGAAAAATGGCAAGAGAGAAGAACACCATTAGGCGAGAGAGGATATTTCCCCTCCACTATTGTAATATCCTCTCCAGATGTCTCCTCAGTTTGTGAAGAACACTGTCATTCCACCTCAACCTCATCCCAATCATGTCCTGCTCTGAAATATAACATCCACGGTCCCAATCATTCTTCTTCCCGTCCCTCTGACTATTATTTTCCAAATTCCCAATCTACTTTTATAAACCACTACAGTTCCCATAAACCCCTCTATTCATTCCGCCACCCCGATCTAAAACATTGTGACAAAGCCAACACAAGGGTCAGGCAAAGTCAGGCAATTGACCAGAATCACACGCACCTGACGGCCCTTTCCTTTCCCCCGCAGGGATAAAAGATGGAGCACGAGAACACACGAAGAGCAAGGCAGATCGCACGACGACACAGCTATCCAAGTACTGCAGTTCAAGAGGAGGAAAAAGGCGACAAGAACCAAAAGGGTAACAAGGAGAGAAAAGCAACCTTTCACCTTTCCGACCCAGACCCGTGAAACCTCCAGAGAAGGAAGCGTAAGACCGCAAACAATAGCCAGCGTGTTGCAGCACATGTTAATGGTACACTGGGGCCTCCTCGGTTGATGACAAGCCGGGGAGAGACGCTTTCCACCCTGGTACCGTCCTTGCCTCCAGAGACAAGAAAAGCCAAGCGGTTCATCACAGCCTGTGAGTCGAGGAGAGAGCCGATAAGAAACCGAACTGTGTTGAACGAAAGTTGCAAAGTGGCAAATTAAGAAAACTTCAAAGAACTGTTAACATTAAGGGAAAATCAGTTGCAGACGGGGTCCGGCACCACGCGGGTGCTCACTGTAGAGACTCTGGTTGATCCTGCGTTTGTTGAAACTACCGAAACCAGAAGGCCCTACAAGAGCTGCAAAGAAAAAGTCAAAGTTGTCATACAGGGGTCTAGCAAAACCCCCTGCACACTCGAAAGTCTTTGACCTGCACGTAATTGGAAAGCTAAGAGAGATGAATCCCACATAGTCAGTTCAAGAGACTTTTTGTAGAAAAGAGACTTAACCACCAAAGGTCCTGATAGCTGAGAGCAAAACTGTTGTCGCATGCTGAGAAAGCTTGAGCGTGTGCTGTGCTCAGGAGTCCCACCTTGCCCCGTGCTCAAAACGTGGGGAAGGGAGAAATCCGGCTACTACATCCTGATTTATCATTTATGTTCACGTCTTTCTTTATTGTGAACCTTATCCCACACTCTTTTTTTGTATTTAGTTGTAAGGATTACAAATAGGTTTTTAGTAGTATAGACCCTTTTATTTGACAACACGCCCCTAGGACTGCCTTATTATTATTAGATGGTCGTAGCGTGCTCCCATCTTAGATTTAGGTAAAGATTAGGCATTTTTCCAACCTATCTACACACTTTAATAAACACCCTTGAACTGTCATCACTTGTGTCTGTCTTTACTGTGTCCACCATGAGTTCCTTACACAAGTCAGAATTTATGGTGGCATTAGATCTGCTTCCTCAGTGACATATTCACGATTGAAAACAGAAGCCCCCGATGCTGGGACTATTGTGTGTTCCCTGATGAAGACGTGGCTAAATTGCAGTCAGTAAGTCGAAACCGATCGTTCTTGTTCCAAAAGCCTGGAAATGGGATCATGAAAATTAACTAATATCCACTCCAGTGAGAGAAGACTTTTCTTTATTAATTGCAATGGTTTTCAAAAATAATTTTTGTGTGTGTGAATGTGATGAATGAATGCAGATATGGATATGCTCGTTCAGATTGAGGCACTATTCCCAGTGTGGATTTAAGAGATAATTGGTTGTGAATTTCCTGTATTCAATTATGGTTCTTTGATTTATTCTTGATTTATTCAATTATTTTTACAATAATCAAATAAATACGTTTTCACTTTTGTAAATTGTGTCATCTGGATTCTTTCTTTGTGTTAAAAAAGTATTGTATTTCGCCATTCCAGAGAGTGGGGTTGCCTGCTCTTCAGTATATCATGCAATCCATATCATGCATAGCGTGGCAATAGGTTGGAATACCAAAGAAACCATGAGAACAGGGACCGCTAAACAAACATCCCAACACTAAATGAATCTGAACACAATAGCCTCCATAATCCATGACAGGAACCACCTATTTCATCAACCCGGTAAAAACTATCACGATAGTATAAAAGAACAGAACCATAAACATACACACATCAACAAATGTGAAACAAGTATGCAAACTTCCAACATATAAATATACAAAAAATAGATTAAAATCTTCATTGAAAAATCATCAATGCAACAATCATCCATGACAAAAAACCATCAATCCAAAAAACCCTGGTGGTAACTAGGAGAAAAAGAAAGGAAGAAAAAAGAAAGAAGAGAATACAAGCCATCAACACATCAGACTTCTTAAGAAAGAACCACTTAGAAAAGTAGCAAACTTGTAAAGCAATTTGTTCATTTTTTTCAGAATCCAATTTCACTACTACAAAGTTATTTCCTGCCATCACTTTCTTATAGGTAGGTGTTAGGACTGGTTTTCTATATTCTTGCCTGGTGGATAGATCTATATAATGCCCACCTAGTTTAATGACGGGGACAACTCTGTGAGCAGGTGAGTATTGTTTCAACTCACCCCGTACTCCAATTCTTCCTAGGATTTAGCAGGTCTACTTAAGAGGGTCCGGGGTCGCTTTTCCCGCCATCAGCTTCAGCTCTTGATGCCCTCGGGTTGTAGGTTCGAGTACTTCTCCGGTCTGCAACAAATACTGGTGCAAGGCCTTCAGGTTGGAGAATGCAGAAGAACTCGATGCAGGTCCCCTCTCTATACAGGGTTGGATGCAGGAAAGCTGTTTCGGACGACGGCCACCAATGCACTGCAGCGCTGCGGTACACACTTTGCCGCGCTCAGACTTTGCCTCCTATCTCGGTCCTCCTTGATGCTAGAACCATAGAATTTGGCGGATGTAAGTCTTGTAGCATAAGCTTTTGATCCCCTCAAAGTGCAACAGTGACATCTGCAGCACGGTAGCCAAAACTCTGAGCTTGTCAGCCAGTGGGCGCTCCAGTGGCACTTCCAAATGCTCTTATTTGCAGGACTCCGAGCTGACACCAAGAATGTATGTTACCTCCAAACCAAGGGTTGCAGCTCTTTCGCTGGACTGCTGGAGATCTTCAACAAGACAGGGCTCTTCCAGGACAGCAGCAGAAGTTGGTCGCCAAGCCTTCTTCCAAACGGGTCTGCAAGTCTAGCAACTGGATTTGGCTCTCTGGAATGGGTGCAGGGGTCCTCTTCTTATCCAAAAAGCCAGGTAAGAGCTGAAACTCCCACTAGCCAATCAAAGATCAGCCCCCCCCCCCCAACAGTGGTCCAATCAGGACCACTGGTGGCACAACTCATGAATGCCATTCAGACACACTGAAGCCAGTTTGTGGATTGGGACCAGAGAGTCCCAATGCACTTCCTGGCAGCAAAAACACACACGGCCCAGTAGCTCACAAAAAACCTCTGCTTTCCCAGGTACTGTAAGTCCATATAATGATTTTCATGGGCTCACAGGTCAGGAAGAATGGTTAGTGACAAGATGGTCGAGGGACAAATGAAAAACCTTGCAGCACGGCCATGTTTGAACACTACCCACAGTTGGTAGCCAAACGGGGTAGGGCTAAAGTAAAATACACCCAAAAGTTACTGCCACCACCAGCTTGTCCCTTAGGAACACTTAACGTAACCAAGCATTCTCTGAATGTTAGTCTAGGGTTAAGAAAAAAGTGTACCCCATCATACTGCATTGTAAGATGTATTGTACAATGATAATAAGTTACCAAAAGTAACAAGACTAGGGAAACCATGTTTCCCAGTACTGGCAGTCTGAAGGACAGGTCGGTTTCCCGTGGCAAATGAGCAAAAGCCAGTGTAGTGAGGCTGAAGGCTTCACTGCACTGCAAAAAGAGTAGGTCTGATTCAAAAATAAAAACAAAAAGTTTGGGGGTCCATTAAAAATGGAGGGAAGTGCTGTAAAGAGAAATCTTTCCTGACAGTAGTGTTAGGGAGTATTCTCAGAAATGTGCTAATTCCCTTCTACATTGGAGACTGCCAGCTCTTTTGCTGGACTTTAGGACTTTTCATTTCTAACCTGGAGAGAGTGAGACCTTTTGCTCACTCTCTCATGTATTTTTCTGTGATTTGGACTCTGTGTTTGTTTTGACTTTGGAGTCTGACAAACTCCATAGGCATCCTCTTTACATTGTGACACGAGGCACCTTCAGTGAAGTGACACAGGGAAGCTTCCTAGATTTCCCAAAGGTTTAAATACCTTCTCTTGGTGAAACTACTGTTTCCTAGAGCAGTGAAGTGAAATTGACTTTACTTACATTTTGTAACTTCCTAGACCCAGCACACAATAGGGTGCTGGAGGGGTTACTTAGTATCCCCTTTGTATAGTTTCTCATGTAACATTTTTATGTTACCCTTTCTACAATTAATGGCTGGTGGCAGTAGTTTACTTTTTCCTACCATTGTGTGTTTACCGCAGGCTGCAAGTGCAGCTGCAGTGAGACATCCATGGGTGCCCATTTTGTCAAAATGGCCCCCGTCTTCTTTTTTCAGCATTTCTTGTTGGAAAGTTCCTTCTTGAGATTTACTCTGCGCGCCAAACCAGATTTCGTCCCTTTGTTTCTTTTGTCTTTGGAGGGATTCACTAGTGACGCCCGCCTCTGGCTCCAGAGTGTCTGGCAGGGGCAGGAAGTGAGGGAGGTGCCGAAAACTCTCTGTGCTGAACTGCACCCAAAGGTGATTGGCTGGCTGGCTGTCCTTGGAGGACAGCCACCCTGCTTTGTGAGTGACAGCTAGGATGCGAATGAATGGGAGAAACCTGCATAAAAGGCAAGGGTTTTTGCTTGGAAGGCAGAGTCGACCACTAGACGAAGGACTCCGAAGAAGAACTTGGAAGAGACGCTTGCTGCAACTTCTGGACCGTTGGTTTTTCTGGTGAAGCCCTGCTGCATTGCTGAAGCTCCGAATTTGCCTCGAGTAGAGAATCCCTGCAACGGACGACTTCTCCCTTTGGGTTGGCGGGACCAATCAACCCCAAGCAAACTTGTCTGGACATCCTCTCGGAGCTGGCTGTACTTCCATTGCTGCTGCAGGAACCGATTGTCAGGGAGAGGAACACCAGATCGAGTGCATCGTTTGTAAGTCGGACCCAAGCTCCAAGAAGATCCTCCAGACTTCCATGAAGCAGACTGACCAAGCCTGAGCCACCTCAACAGAGTGCTGGACCCAAGATGCGAGGAAAGTCCATAAAGGTATCCAAGAACCGCGGTGGTGCTGTTTGCAAGAGCCGCGAGGAGCTGAAACCGGAAAGTGCCGCTGATCTGAAGTTTGCCATTGCTCCCGCCAACCTTCCATTCGTAGTGCAGTAGTCCCCAGATGTCCTTCCTCTTGTCCCCACGACTGAGGCCCAGGAACACAGGATCTGCAGACCTACACAGGAACAGTAGCCAGCTGGAACCAGTTTTCTTCAAACCAAAGGTACTGTAAAACTAAGCTTACCTCTTGTTGTATACCCTTGCTAGCTTTAAGTTGAGACTTGGCTTGGTTACCCTTGCAGAGTTGCTTGTAGCTTTGCCCCTTACAAGCCTTCCAGCTTGTGGCCCTATGTTATGGAGAATTCTCTGTTTAGGCTGAATTTCCTAACCCCAGCAGCTTTGCTGGATTTCTGGAGTTTGTTTTTTTTCTCCTGCCAAGAGTGAGAGTCTTTTTCTCCCATTCTTGGACATGATTTGTGGTGTTCCTTTGAATGTTAATGTGTTTCATGGGCTATGGGGTCTTTTACTCCATAGGGTCTCATATGTTTTTCTATGTGTGTTACACCGCACCCTCCGTGCAGTAACACCGGGGTGTCATAGTGACCCCCCACCATAGACTCCATACCCTGGGACTGACTACTGTCTCCCAGGGCATGTAAAGTCACCATTGGCTTTACTAGTCCCAAATTACTAACAGAACCAGTACAAACCATCATATTGTGGACGTACTGGTAGAGGCAATTCGATTGCCCCTGGGTCTGTTATTCGAGGGGGCACTGTCCCGTCCCCCCTCGTCGAGTTTTGGCTGGTGGCAGTGGATACTACTTTTTATATTCAACCGCAAATATATCTCTATGGAATTTTCCCATTTTTCGAGGCTAATACTTTTTAACATAGCCTCTAACATACCGCCGGTTTATTTATTTAATATTAATTCACCGGTTGGTATTTTCTGCCAGAACTCGGTTTTAAAATGGCGTTTGTGTTCGCCTCTGTAACTCCAAACCAAAGGTTGAGCCCTTTGTTCCACTTTTTGGCAGGCTTCTCCACAGAAGCCTCCAAAAGTGGTGCCACTCTGTCTGGGTACCAGTGGGGGTGTGGGAGGGGATTTAGGCACCCTGGACTGAGTTACCGTGGTAACTCAAGTCGTTTTCTTGTGTGATTGGCCCAAGTGGTGAGCCGGCCGGCTCACCACTTAGCATGTTTGATTGACAGCTAGGCTGAGTGAATGGGGGTGTGCTGCATAAAAGCAGGGCTTTTGGGACTGAAACTTCAGAAGTCCCCACAGGACCTGAAAATCCGACGAGGGAGAAGCTGAGCCGACCTGCTACGACGACACCACCGGTGGAGCCCTGCTGAACCGACTCACCACTTCCCAACGACAGAGGAGATCTCCCGGCTGGAGAGTCTTCTTCCCCTGACTGGTGGGCACAACCAGTTTACCTTCCTTTTTCACATCCCAGGACATCTTGTGGTCGAATTGCTCGTGCCAAGCACCCCGGCAACTGGATAGCCACTTACCACTGGACCGCGAATAAAAGGACCGCTCCTTTTAGTTGAGAACTCCGTTGCTGGTTTCTTCCCTGGCAGTGCAACAGACTCCTGCTTTCCTCCCCGACGAGATCCTCTCTTCCTCCGGACGAAGCACCGACTTGCACCCGCTGCCAGGAACAACTGCCCCCGCTGGAGCGTTCTCACCATTTTAAGGTACCGTGTCTGCCAGGCCTCCCTTTCTAATGATTGCTACAAGGTAACAATAATCCCTTAACCTTCTGGACTTGGCTGGCCGCCTTGCCCATCTAACTGGTCCCTTTCTTTTTCCAACTCTTTCTGAACTTATTGCAAGACTTTTGGGCACTTTGAACCGTGTGACCTTGGACACATTTCGACCGGAGCCTCTTAAAGTGGGTCCAGCCTTGCTAACTTTGACTTTACGGTTTTAACCTGCCTTCTTCTCATACTGTGTTCTGCCGAAAGTGTTGGGATCTGTTTCTATCTTTGCTCTGCCTTTCTCTCCCTTTTAAACCAATTGATTAGAGTGCCATCTTCGTTAAGCGCTCACCGCTGTCTGAAAATAAGTGTTGCTTTACTTAAGACTTGTCTAACTAATCGTTGAAGGGAGTGTATATCTTTTAGTGACCATGTTTTGAACTGCTTGATATTAGTGCCAGTGTGTTTAACTAGATGTGTTTTTCAATAAATAATTATATCTCTTTTACACCAAGCTCTGGTCAGTGTTTGCTTGTTCTAGTGTGTTCTTTTGACCTACTGTGAATACTCTGTATACTGCCTAACTCTTCTTGAGAGAAGTCTGACTGCTCAGCCACAGCTACCAGGTAAATCTGGGTGGTACAGACTGCTACCAATTGGGTTTACTGCCAACCACCTGTACTCTTAAATATTTTGCAGTGGTCCCAGAGGGAACTGCACAGGTTTCTGCCTAACACCCTACAGTGATTTTATGTTCTGCAAAGATTTCTAAAACATTGTGCAAGACTTTTTAACTACCTACAAGAAGTGCTTCAGCTCACCTAAACCTTTGCTCAACTAACATTGACTGTCCTAGCTTCCTGGAAGCCTCTTCTTACCTCTGACTTTGTGCTTTGCCTTTCCCCCAGGAAAGGGTTACATTACTTTGCATTGGAGGATTAAAAAAGTACTTACCTGCTTAAGAATATTTGTTAACCATTGTTCTATTCCCTCATCTTTTCCTTTTGATACTGATCTCAGTATTGTTCTAAATGTGCCAGTTATAAATAAATCAATGCGTACAGTATCCTAGTTATTTAAGTCACCTGAGGGTGTAGGAAGTGTCTGTGTGCCATCCCCAATGGGTATCAACTGATTTAGTGAAACTGAGAGTGTGTATTTATTGAATTTATTGAAGTATATTTTGTGTTATATGATTGCTCCCTTTTAAAGAAGGCTTATTCAACTGACTGTTAAATAAATTAGTAATTGTTTAATCAAGAAACCTTGTGTGTAAATGATTATTTGAATAACTGTCATTGTGAAACTCTGTGTTACAACCTTACAGCTCACATTGACCCCTCTTGAGATAAGTCTGGCTGCTCAGTCACTCTACAAACTTGTGTAGTAGATGCTTATGCCAAAGGTTGGGTTAACTATTGCCAAGAGGATACGCTGGTGCAGTCTCCCACAGGGTACTACATACAATATTGCCTAACAACTAGGTATACAACTCTTTGTCTTTATTGTGTCCCATCAGGAATACAGTTTCAAGGTCTAATGTTGCTCTGGTTTCCTGCTGTCTAAGTAACAATTGTCAGTTCCCACCTCGGTGGAGGTATACTGTATAATCAGAAAAATCTAAACCCTGGCAACTCCCTCCCCCCCCCACTTCCCCGATGTGCTTCAAAATGCTTGACCATGGGATATGATTGATCATTGTTCTTTGTTGCACGAATTTGTTGCAGTATGCACATTTTTACCGTGCTGCCCACATACCATTTGTTGTACGTGCACATTAGAGCATATACCACAACTTCAGTGTTACATGAAATCTTACATAAAATCTTATAATTGATTTTCACTATGTGTTTCAACACCAGATGTTCATATGTGGTACAATTGTGCACTTATTGACAGGCTTTAAATTTAGCACATTCATGAAAATGTTGTCCTGAAACTTCCATCCATTTACTCCCAAGAACTTTCTGATGTTTTTGTAGAAAGATAGAAACCAACGTGTGTTTAATTGAAGTGGCTCTATGATAAATTATACTGTGATTTTTAGCCAGTATGTTCACCAAATTACTGTCCAATTTCAGTACATGCCAGTGACAGTTTATAATAGTTCTAATACTTTTAGAATGTGTATCAAAAGTAATGATAAACCCAGATTCATCTAGCTTACAGTTAGATTCAGATATCTTGTTTTTTGTCGTCAAGAGATCCTCCCTTTGCATTTTGAGGGCGTTCAAATAAACATGCTGTATTACTTTCTTTGGGTATGCTTGATCTCTAAAACCTTTTGCCATTCATTTTACTTTGTATATCGAATAACTGCAAGGTGAACAATTTCTACGCAATCTCAAATATTCTCCATACTCAAATCTCTTAGGAGGACTGCTTGAGGCGTGTAAAGGAACATTTGACTCTGTGGGTTTTCTATACAAGTCAATTTCAATTTTCCCTGATTCTTGTTTTACTATAGCATCAAAAAACACTATGTTGTTCTGGCAATGGGACTCAGTAAATCTCAAATTAAGAGTATTCTCATTCAAAGATTTCACAAAGTCTTAACAACTCTGTCCCCGTCCAGATGACTACACGTCATCTATAAACTGTAACCATAGTATGATTTTATCGGTATATTGGATGTTACCTTCTGACCAGACTACAAACTTTTCAAACCATCCCATGGTGTAAATTCGCATAGGATGGTGCAAATGTTGAGCCCATCGCAGTACGTTGCAAATGCCTGTAATAACTCCCATTGAACAAAAAGACATTATTGGTCAAGCATATCTCTGTTATACCTAAAATCATCTCAGTATGTTTAAAAGAAATGTAGGGATCTGGTATTAAGATAGTATTGACAAGCTTTCAAACCAGCCGCATGTCGAATTAAAGTGTATAAAGAGGCCACTTCCATCATAGCAATAGATATTCATCTTCACATGGAATATCTTCATTTTGCCAAGAAAATCCCTTGTGTCTCTTATGAATGAAGGGAGCGTGGAAACAAATGGAAGTAGCACTTCATCTACAAATCTGGAAATATTTTCATGTAATGATCCAACCAACATGACATTCGGTCTCTGCGGTGCCCTCTTCAAATTTGTATGTACTTTTGGGAGAAAATGTATCGTCAGCATTACTGAGTGCTTTGTAAATACTGTGCCTTGATTGATTTCTCAGCCGCTTTTGATATTGTGCTGAGAAACCGTCTGTGACTGAAGCTTCAAGCTTGGAATATTCCCAGAGGATTACTTAAAATGCTAATGTTGTTATATAGTAATACGACAGTAAGAATAAGACTTGATGCAAAGGGGAAGCTATCTGCTGTAATACCTACATGTTGTGGGGTTAGGCAAGGTTGTATTGTGGCGGCTACCTTGTTTAACCTGTATCTAGCAGATATGGAACAGGATTTTAGTTGCCTAGCGTCTACATATCCTGTCAAATGTAGTGAATCGTCAGTAGGGTGGTTGGCATATGCAGACGATCTGTTGCTTTTAGACCACACTCCAGTTGGCCTTCAAAAGTTATTAGATGCACTAGAAGCGTATTCTAAAAAAAATGGGTTATGCATTAACATTGCAAAAAGTAAAATAATGGTTTTTCCAGCAAAGCGTTTTCCCAAAAACATGTGTGGCACCTTAATAACATTGAGCTTGAGATAGTAAGTCGCTACAAGTACCTGGGCATTTTACTGGATAGTAAACTAGATTGGGAAGATCAATTGTTGTCTGTTAAAGCGTGTTGCCTAACAGCTACGAATGCTATCAGTGCTTTTATAGGCTCTAATGTAGGATTCTCAGCGTCAGCAGTTCTATTAATGTATACGGCAAAGGTACGCACAATGCTTATGTATGCAATTGAGGTATGGGGGTATAGATTTTTGTCTCGTCTAATTAATCTGGAAGCATTTATATTGAGAAAATTAATGCGTCTTCCAAGTAATACCTCAGTTGAATACCTCTACCTTGAATTCAACATGAAGTGTATTAAGGCAGAATATTTGAATAGAACTGTAATGAGTTACGTAAAGCTTCTCCAACTCGACAATGGAACTATTGTGGTAGCCCAAATGTGTGCCTTTTTGAAATTACATAAGTGTAATTACTTGGGAGTCCTGGGAACAGTTATGTACATGTATGAACATTGGAAGATAGGCTTTCTATTGTTGTCCACAGATGTTCCTGTGAATTCATTTAAGAGGTGGCTTAGGAGAAAAATAGCGATCCATTGCAATGAGTCGCACTTAGTCTCCTTGGCATCTAAAGCACATAGTGGTAACTTGTGTCAGTATTATATGAATCGTGCACAACTCCCTGAATATATTAAGGCATATCCAAGTCCTTATGTGTTTAGAACTTATCTTATAATGAAGTTCAATTTGTCCATAGCCCTTGAGACAAGGGGTGCATGGTTTGGTATAGAGCGAAGTAGACGCTTCTGTAGATTGTGTGGTTGTTTAGAGATTGAATCATTACACCACCTTTTGATATGCTTTGAAAGTCTTCAAGTGTTGAGAACTTTAACTTTTAAATCATATAATAATCAGATTGATATTAGTATGACAGAGAGTTTGTGGATATCGTTTATGCAAGGAGACGATCTTAATTTAAAATATTTTTTAGCTAAATTTTATTTGAGAATAGTAGAGATTTTTAAATTTATCGAGTTGTGAAATCTAATGTATAATTGAAATATGTATAATTTATTTTTTATGGATTGTATATGCTTGCTGACTGTGAAAAGTGCTTTGGAGATTTGGAAAAGAAAAAAGAAAAACGTTCGTTTTTAATTTGTGGAACTAACCTGCACTGCGAGCTGTGAGGGGGCTCTTGCAGGTGCTGGCACTAAAAACGCTGTGCTGAGGAGGCGGGGCTAGGGCCTGCCACGCGATCCATCACGTGATCCACCTCAGCCTTTAAACCCTTTGCCATCCGCCCGAGCGGCGTGCTTGCTGACTGTGAAAAGTGCTTTGGAGATTTGGAAAAGAAAAAAGAAAAACGTTCGTTTTTAATTTGTGGAACTAACCTGCACTGCGAGCTGTGAGGGGGCTCTTGCAGGTGCTGGCACTAAAAACGCTGTGCTGAGGAGGCGGGGCTAGGGCCTGCCACGTGATCCATCACGTGATCCACCTCAGCCTTTAAACCCTTTGCCATCCACCCTCGCGGCGTTAAGCCCGTTAGGGGTAAAGGGCGTCGGCTGTTATACGGCTGTTGGACGTGCTGTGGAGTGTGAAAAATAAACTATTAACACCCAGGAACCGAAGTAAGCTAGCCACACCTCTACAGGCTAATACTCTTTCACTACCTGGTGGGGGGGAGAGTCGGACTAAGGCCGCTCCTCAAGCTGTCGGGCGTTCCCTTTCCGGGTGGGTTCTTTCCACCAACAGTTTGACATCATATTGATTTGGATTGAATTTATTATTTCTCATCCAACGTTTTGGACATTTTCTAATATGCTATGTGATTTTAACTTATAACCTAAAAGTTGTACTTAATTGTTAACACTTACTTTTTAATTGTTTACCTATCAATTGATGGTACCGGCTGCCCAGTATTGCGAAGGATTTTTCCTCTCCCCAGTTTTATTTATTATAAACAGACGCAGTGCACTTTGGGTATAGGTATACTTAAGTCTTTGCTATAGTAGGACTGATTTAATATTTTACTTGTTGGTTTTTATGGTGACGTGACTCTTTAAGGATAAATAATATATAATATCATTATTAACTTCTTCTAGTTCTTTTTATACTACACCTGTACATACCTATTACTTGGTGCTATACTAATATGGCCCCAAGTACACGATCTAAAAAGGGGAAGAATAACATACCTGCACCAAATACCAAACTAGCCACTCAGAAGCCTGGTAATGGGGGAAAATCTAAGAAGGGTGGTAAGAATGAAACTATTGGTGATGGTAAAGGTGTATTAGACCAACCAAAAATACTCAGTTTTTTTAACCATTAAGGAAAAAGTAATGGTATCTGATAAAATACAATCTCTCCCACCTCCCACTAATAGCTCTATGATAGATAATAATTCACTATTGACATTAGTACATAACTTTAGGCGACAATCTATGGGAACAGGTACTAATTTGGAAATTTCTGTGGTTGAAGATACCGATATGAATAACAAAATTGGGTCCAATTTGTCAGCTTCCCCAGACTTGAATATATTTGCTCAAGGAGAAGAGGACTCACATTCGTGTGATGAGTCATTTAACTCTAGGGGAAACCACTTTGAAAGTGATGATAAAAGCAATAGAAGTAGGGGGTGTGAAAACTCACTTATACCAGGTGAGAAATTAGACGCCCTAACTACTATGATGGATGTCCTCTTGACCATCTGCACCAAATTGCTTAATGAACATAGTGATATAAAATCAATGGTATTACAGAATATTGATAATACTAGATCACTTGGGATTATGATAGAGGAATACTGTGGTAATGACTTTAACAAGGAGAAAAGACATACTATGGAGCCAAATCAGGTTATAGGAGATCTGAGTGAGTTGGTTATGGCGGCTGAAAAAGAAATTGAGAATATTATGACACTGACTAATATTTCCCATATGGAACAACTCAACCTTAGGGAAAACCTGGTTGAAGAGATTAATAATAGTGTGAGTGAGATAGAAATAAGGGTAGCCCAAGGCTCTAAGAGGCGCACTAGGCGAAATAGGAAAAATAAGAAAGCACCTCGTAAAAGGATGGTGATGGCCAAGACTAAAGTGAATAAAATTATGAAAAGAAACTCCATGTCTCTTGCTAACACCGCCCCATTAGACTCGGAATGTGTAGAAGTAGGGAACCACTATGAAATCATGGAACATCAAAAGAAGCTGGATGAAAGGAAAAAAGTGGCAATTAAAAGTACGGGCCTAGAAAATTGGCTAAAGGGGAAGGACGATATTATTGAAGAAAGTGAACTAGAGGATACGGTACCCATTGAAAATAACTTTAAATATGTTGAAATCCCATATAATAGTAATATTGGGCCCCTTACTAAAAGGGAGAAGGAAATTTATTCCAAAGAGATGGAACGACTGGCCATGCACAGTAAGCAAAAAACAAGTAGGGTAAATATTGTGGGGACAAATGAAGAATCCCTACTTATAGTGGGGAAAAGTATTAAAATCATAGAAAAATCCTCGACAGATGAAAGCCCTTTTCTTAACCGGGCCTGGCTACTTAATAAATTATCACACATTTCGCAGCTTCAAAATATTAATTCAGGGGATATTGAAACTATTATCCTACCTGAATATGGAAGCTGGGAAAATTGGGTTATTGTCCAATTTAGATCTGCGGTTTTTGTGGACCTCATAAGAGAATACTCTGATGGAATATGGGGCAATAAATATGAAATTGTGATATGCCACTCTGCTATTCATAACGATTGGAATGATAAACACACGGAAGGGGTGGGAGTTACTCCTACTAATATGGAACTAAGAAATAAAAACGTACAAGCTAACTCCCAGGAGGCAAACACTATAATCCAGAATTGAGATAAGGCATATAATAATACATTCAACCTCCTCTCTTGGAATAGTAGAGGTTTCAAATCTCTACTACACAAGGAAGGCATACAAATGTTGATGGAGAGTGACATCTTTGCCTTACAAGAAACTTGGGTAACTGGGGAAATTTTATTAGACGGATATAGTATTTGGAATAAAGCTGCCCACAAAGGTGAAAAAGGCAGGCCTTATGGAGGATTATGTATTGGGGTAAAAAATCATTTATCATTTAAACAGTATGAGATGCATGGGAATCTACCTAATGTTATGTGCGCAAGTATAGACAGGGGAAACCAATTAGGGAGTTTCCTTCTCATTAATATATACTCTCAACCAGGGCGGGAAGATATACAAGAGATTGGGGAATATATAAACCATACTATTGAAAGCTGGACCCGGGATTTCCCTGAGTCTGATATTTGTATAGTGGGAGATTTCAATGCCCACTGTGACT
This sequence comes from Ambystoma mexicanum, assembly GCF_040938575.1. NCBI lineage: Eukaryota > Metazoa > Chordata > Amphibia > Caudata > Ambystomatidae > Ambystoma > Ambystoma mexicanum. Next base: position 64,407,582 of record NC_090933.1, read on the forward strand.
CCGCCGTAAAGGAGATGAATAGATGCAAAGAATTGTGGGATGAAACGGCCATTATCGCATCGTTGGAAACTCAAGAGGGTAACCTGATGGCGGGTTTAAATACACAGATTAGGCAGGGTTGTCGGTGGATGAACCTTATGACCAGCTGGGACTTAGAATATCTAGAACCTCACTTGGGTCCAGGTGTGGGGGCAACTTGGACTAATGGGAAGGTAGGCTATAGGTTAGACTATATGTTTGTAAGTAAACAATTAAGCCTATCCACTATCTCCTTTGAACATATTGCTACCACTCTGAGTGACCATACACCCATTAGGGGCACATTTACTAAGGGCCCGGAAAGTAAATGTTGGGAAGCGAGCAATGAGATGGATATACAATTCTCAGCATCCGGAAATAGGATCACATGGTCGGATAAAAATGTAATCATCTTTAATGAGCTGTTTGATCGGCTGCCCATTGAGGGGCAGGATATTGCATTGAATGGTCTTAATCCAATAACTAATCTGTTGGGTATAATTCGGAGGTTAAACAGCAAGGTTATTGTGAAAAATATAAGGGGCAAAAATCACTCCCATAAATATGATCAAATGATCTATGATAGAAAAAAAGAAATGTTGGGTGAGATTTGTAAACTTAAGCAGACATGTGACTTGGATGAAGAAGAGAGAAGTAAGAGAATTAAAAACATAAAGACTCATTACAAAAATTGGATCAAGGATTGCAAGTATAACACCAGCAATGCCAATTGGAGGTGTTTATACACGATATGTAAAACCTATGATTCAAAAAAATGTTGGTACCTATATAGACAGTATCTGATGGATGAGGATAGTAGGGAAAATACTAATGTGAGCCAAGATGCATGGAAGCATTATATTACTGACCTCTATTTCAAGACAAGTGACATGTCTGCTAATCTCAATGGGATAAACTCATATGACCAAGACATTATCCCCTTTGGTATCCTAGATATTCTGAAAGTGATCTCTAAAATGAAATCCTCTCGTGCCCCAGGCCCGGATGGGCTTGCAAATGCTGTCATAAAACAAAATCCTAAGAAATGGGCAGTGATTTTGCTCCAGCTGTTTACTGGTATATGGGAGACAGGCCGCATACCGGATAGCTGGAGGAAAGCCATAGTGGTGCCTATTTTTAAAAAGGGAGATAGAAAACTGCCTGATAATTATAGATTGCTGGCTATGGCAGACAGCAGTTGTAAGATCTTCTGCTCCCTTTTAGTGGAGAGGTTAAACATTTGGATAGAGGAAAAGGGACTTCTATCTACTCTTCAAACTGGCTTTCGGAAAGGGTACAGTACCATTGATAACCTAACAATGCTGAATTACATTATAGCAGGGTCAAAGGATAAGGGGGAAAAACTGTATGTGTGCTTTGTAGATTATTCGAAAGCTTTTGATAGTGTCAATAGGGGGTTGTTGTGGAAGAAACTAAGTGAGAAAAATATCTGTCCCAAAATTTTGCACTTTCTGAGGGAAATGTATAGGGAAACCACGGTTTCCATCTGTTTGGGCAAAGGAGGGATGATATCTCCAGAGATCGCCACTAACACCGGTCTAAAGCAGGGATGTGTGACATCTCCCATATTATACAATTTGTATGTCTCAGATATGTGGGAAAGTTTTTCGACTATAAATAACTTTCCACCAATAGTAGCGGGAAAACCCATTTGTGGCCTGATGTATGCGGATGATACCGTCCTCTTGGATAAAACTCCAGTAGGGTTGCAAAGAATGTTGAATGGACTATTATTGTACTCCGAAAAGAATAACCTAAGTATCAATATAAACAAAACTAAGGTTATGGTATTTGGAGCCACCAGGCTTGAAAAGAAAAGGCTTATTTCTAGGTGGCAAATAAACTTGATTAAACTGGAGGTAGTGGAGGCCTACCCTTATTTGGGGATGCCTATTCTGAGCAATCCCTGCATACAATTTTTCCAAGAGGCGGTGAGTTCTAAAATAGTAAAGAAATGGAAAGTTATAAGAAAATATATCACCAGTAAAGGAGGTCACTCTGTCGAAGGTCTACTCGAGATATATAAAAGTTGTATTATTCCTGGAATTATGTATGCACTGGAAACTGTAGAAAGCAAATATTTGTGCAAACTGCATCTACTTGAAGGGAAGATTTGGAGACCAGCTTTAGGACTCCCAAATTCGGTACCAATACAAGCGATAAGATGCGAATTGGGGCTAATATCCCTCTCGACCCTATGGAAAATAGAATGTTGCAAACTTTATTTAAGAATAATTTTGGGGGATGGGGATGAAGGTAACATGCTCAACCTTATAGGTAAAAATAAAAGTGAAGGCAGATTTAAGAATCCCTATTTTTTAAATTTACAAAAAATAGTACTAACATTTCTAGAAGTCCTAGGATATAATGTACATATGGGAAAAGATAACATTATGTACATTAAGAAAAGCCTTAAAGATAAGGCTTTTATCTGGGATTTATGCGACAATCAGTCCTATTTATACAAAAAGTCTAGATATTCCTCTTATGCTCTCCAAGGCCTCAAGCCTGCTACACCAAGACAGTATCTGCTTAACACGGGAAATAAAGCTATGAGAAGATTCATATTACAATTACGGTTGAACATTCTCCCGTGTAATGAAATTATCGGGGTAAGAACAAAAATTCCTCGTGCAGAAAGATTGTGTAGATACTGTAATATCGAGGTGGAGACAGTAAGACATATTCTAACTCTTTGCCCAAACTTAAAAGAATACTACACTAAAAGGTACTCAAATTTAGTATGGGACATGCAAAGAATTGAATCAGACCAATTCTGGTCAGTAATTTATGACGGAGAAATTAAGGTTTTTAATGGGGCAGCCTTTTATATTTGGAAGTGTGTAATGGGAGGTATTTTGTAAATGTGTTTTTTAGAATTTAGTTTGTAAACAAGAATTAATTTTAAAATGTGTTTATTAATGATTTTCTATGTGAAATATGTAACTATGTATGGTCAATGTTAAAATTTTGTAGTGTATAAGGTTTTAATTAACCAAAAGCACTTTAAACAATAAAAAAAAAAAATATATATATGTTTTGTAATTGTGTTGTTTTTAACTGTTGTATATACAAAGCTTGATAGCTGTATGTATATTAATAGATTGAATTGAATTAGAAATGTACAATTGTCCTGATCCAGCAAGAAAAGCATTTTCCAATTGTTTAGAAAATCCTCCAATGCACTTTCCACAATGGGGTTACGTGACAATCTACGACAACAAACAGTATCATTTAGATGTCTATTAGCTTGTCAAACATTGTCTGTTCATCATAACTATATTCCTTACCTTATCCAAGGGTTTAATTATGCAATTCGGAGGATCTCGCTACTCCCACAGCACCATCCTTGCTTTTCTATACAAATTATTCGATTTAGTGGATGTTGTTTTTCTAAATTTTTTGAGATCATGGATGAACAAACTTTGAAATACTTGAATATAATATTTGGAGAAGCCTGGTTGCAGAGACATGGGCAGTTTGAATTTTGTTGTTTGTGCTGTTTGGGGACTTCCAGAACCATTTAAGCGTAGTAGCGACAAGCGTGGTTAAATCATAATACATCTAATCACGATACACTAAACTCACACTTGACGTGTATAGGAAAGTAGATCCTGTCGAGGAGGGGGCACAGACAAATAACTGGAAATGACAACAACGACCCGACCACAAACACAATATCGCGAGAAGCTGGGTTCTACTGCAACATCCACCCCCGCCACCCCACAAATAGACCAATCGATGGCTTCTGCCACCATTAAAATCATCACACCGAAAAACAAACAACTTTTCACACAACAAATGCCGTCAGACAGGAAGGTTCCTGACAACATTCCATTGCCACACGTTGAAACGTTGGAGGAGATGCCGACACAAATTAGCGATTGAGGCAAAAATAACCAGATAGTAGTAGAAAGGAACTACATTTACCAGCGCGAAAGCAAGATTTGATTGAAGACTCGCCCTCCAACATAGAACCTATAAATGGCGATACGCCAATATAAGAATCTCAGACACCAGTTGCACGACGACTAAAGCTGGAAGCTATTATTAAGCATGATGTTGCGAGAACTCAAATCAAAGATCAGTTTAAAAGACGGTCTGACAAAAGAAGAGGCATGTCCATGAAGGAAAAAGCCTTGATGGCAAAGAAACACTGGCAAAATATTTTTGCTCACGGAATCAAAATGGAAGAGAGCACGACCGGGACAAATCTACCAACAAATGGACGTGCCGCACAATTAGAGAGAATATAACCTACCTAGAGGAGCGCCCTGCAGTGGGAAAAACAGTCCATAGAATACCTAGGAATCCAAATCACTAGATTCACAAAAAACCTGCTCAAAGCGAATATCACTCCTCTATGGAAACGCCTGCCAGGAGACTTGCAGAGATGGGACGTCCAGGAATTAGCATGGTTTGCTAGGATAGCGGCTATAAAAATGACCTTGTTACCCAAACTACTGTATGTGGTAAGCTCCACCCCGGTGGTTATCCCCCCGACAATGATCCAGCAACTCCAAAAAGCAGTCTTTAAATTCATCTGGGGGAACAGGAAGCCGAGAATCCAGAAAAAGATTATGATGCGCCCAACACTAATGGGGGGGTTCGGTGTGCCGGACATAGGGAGATACGTACTAGCAGCCCAATTGGCGCCAGCATTGAAATGGGCAGTGAGAGACCCCCTCCCAGGATGGAGGGAAATAGAACAGTCTGCGACTGATTCCCCACTATGTATGCTACCATTCCTCAAGCCAAAAACACGAGAGAGAGGAGGTATCCTATTGGAAGCGACAAAAGCAACACTTCACACCTGGGACACGGTGATCCATGGCAGGGGGATCAAACTAGGCCTAGGTCCAATAGTACAAAATCCCGATTTTACGCCCGGGCTTCAGCAAAAGTTCTGGTACGGTTGGCAGGGAACAGATACAGTATCTTTAAGAGACTTGTACCAGGATGACGCCCCACTCTCCTTTGAACTTTGCAAACAAAGATTTGGGATCACAGATTTAAATATATACAAGAACGTCATTGGATCTCACACCCAGAGGTAAAACAGGCTGGATTACGTCCCCCAGTAGGTCTAGAACTCACAATGCGGGAGGGGACACAGGAAAAAGGGATCACTAGACTGTACAAGTTACTTGACAAATCACAAGGAGATGAAACCCTCCAATATATGAAAGATTGAGAGCGGGACATAGGGGGGGAAATCACACAGGAAGAATGGAATCAAATTTGGAGAAGGGCACACAAACTATCCAAATCCACGGCAATCGAAGAATCAGCATATAGGATATGCTACCGATGGTATCTGCCTCCAAGCAGAATACATAAAATGAATCCCACGTATCCATCAGACTGCTGGCGCCAATGTGGAGAAAGAGGTGACCTTTTCCATATGTGGTGGTCGTGCCCAAGGATAAAAGTGTATTGGAAAGAGATACTGAGTCTCATCAAAGACATAACAGGCACAGACCTACCACATTCCCCTAAGGTCATTTTGCTGGGGGCAGTGTCAGAAGGAAGATACGCAGCTTCAGGGAACAGAGCGGCTCTCATCACCCACCTACTGTCTGCAGCAAGGATGACAGTGGCCCAACGATGGAAGACAGTGGAAGGTCCAACAACCCCATGGTGGTGGATGAAAGTGTGGGAGTGATGGCAATGGAGAACATTTGCGTCACAAAATCAGGGACCTACCTGAAATTCTTAGCCATATGGGATCCACTTCAAGACTACGTGGGGGAAAGGGAGGCTCAATTCTATAAACCCAGGACTCTAAGGAACATTCATATAAGATAGAGACTGCAGTAGACAAAGGAGCGATGAGCTCAGGAAACGGCTTTGCTTTGGTTATTTCCTTGACCTAGTTTGGTTCAGATAACTCTGAGGGAAAGGGGTGGGATGGGTGGGTGAGGGCGGGGATACTCAGGGGGAAAGTTGGAAGACAATAATAGTCCCGATGCCAAAGTTCAAGTAGGTTAAATACTTTGTTTTCACAGATGATAAAGGTTGTAATACTGCTGTAACCAAAGGCTAACTGTTGTCTCCCGTTTAAAAATGAACAAAATGAAAAATAAAGTTGGTTAAAAAAATGAAAAATAAAGTTGGTTAAAAAAAAAGAAATGCTCATGGACTATCATGAGAAACGGAGAGAAGTCTTCAGAGTACTTCATGACCCAAAGAGGAAAGACACACAAATTACTTCAACACCATTAGACAGAAGATGCCCCAATAATCAGCAAACAACTCTACAGAATGATTCGCCACAGGGAATTTGGAGTGACCATCTCTTAACAAAAAACGAATTCGAACAGCAAGATGGTGAGAATCCAAACCAAAAACGAGCATCAGACAACCAGGAGTTTAAACTGCAAATGGAAATAGAAGGAAAAAGACGACAAGATACGATTCTAACCAACATGTCGGACCTCCAAAACATGCTTATAGCAACCACCTCACAAGCAATGATTCCCTTCATCAAATTACAGGAAGCAAATATTGATTCAATTTAAGACCAAGCAACTTTATTGGCGCTTGTACACACAAAATACATTCACATGAAAACCTTCATTACAACAATACTAGAACGCCTGAATACAGAAGCGGAAGCTAGCGCGATGTGGCAATCAAGACTCTTTGACATTGCAAGGGCTGATCAGGCCGAGAAAAATCACACGATGGCTGCCCTTACAGAAATTATTAAATGAATACCTGACAGTTGGATGAACAGAGGGAACAACAAAGAGAACTTAAGAAAACCTCAGACTAAGAAACAAGTGAAACAACCTATTATAGATCTAACGATCACGACAGAATAACCACCAAACCAAGCTGTGGACATGAACCAATCCACAAAAGATGATCAAAGGACCAGCACGCAGGCAAAAACTACAAGTCGGAACGAAACCGAGACTTTTGATATATTTGCAACAAAGAAGAACACCACTACTGATGACAGGAAAGAGAAGAATGTGAAAAAAAAACAATAAGAAACAAACAGGCTGGAGAGCATTCTTACGAGAATTAACCATGCCAAGGACGAGTAAAAAGAAATATATGAATAATAAAGATCTTTTTACTATCAGAGAAACAAAGTTGAGAAACAAAAAGGGCCAATTCTCAAGTTTCGAGACAATGACCAGGTACAAGTGTTGCAACAAAAAGAAAAACAAATTGAGCAAGAAGAATTGTTGAACTTATCAACACATATGGATGAGGCTTCAGTGTCGAACATAGAACCAGACACAGATCCGAATGATTCATCACTGAAAATCATCGACCAATATGAAGAAGGTCTTTCGACACAATCAGTAACATTCAAGCTTTCCTATGTTGATATATCCGCAACTAATCTAGACTACTCAATGATGAACCAAATGTCACCTATAGCTCACAACTGAAGATGAAGAGCCAATGGAGGAGATTCTGAATTTAAAACAAGCGAAAAAGGCAGTTCCTGCAAACACAGTATAGTATCCAAAATACAAACGAACGGAAAATAAAAAAGAAAGTGGAACGGAAAAGAGAGAAATCGATCTACAACAAGCAAACTTCATGGATCTGAGGAAGTACCTGCCTACGAACAAACTAACACTAGAACGAATCGAATCAAGACATGAGACTCTCATTCTAAATAGAAACAAACATTTTACAGCTATTTCAAGCGATCCCACAGCTTAAAGGAATTCGATCCGCTGACATCAAGTTAGTCCTTTTTATCGACGATTATATCTTGAACAAAGTTGAGCTCGAAATGCAAACACTAAATTTCATCCTTAAGTGAGAATTACGTCTATACCACCTAGGATTTATTTGTACAGAAGTCGATCCAGAAAACCATGTAAGCGAAAAGTGTATGGGTCCCATGAAACAAGAACGCCATGATGCAGACTTCAACAGGGATCTAAATGAGACCAGCAAGAAAATAGAAAGCTCAACACATGATCACTCAGACCAGTTCACCAGAGAAGTATTGTGCAAGGACACTCGAATAAATCTTGAAAAATCTAACATAACAAAACATTTTATATGGAGGGACGTGGACTATGATGTGAACCACAGGGAGACAGGAGAAAATATCTGCCTATAACAACTAGATGAACACCATAAAACATTGATCACGGCATGTGCATGGAATACTCTAGGACATGCCCACCTATTCCAGCAAGCGATTCCAGGCTTTGAAAATTGTCAAATAATATGCCTACAAGAAACAGATCATTGTAGAACCATGTTGCGACGGATACACTACACACATGAATCCGGTGATCCAACATAATCAAGGCAGACCATCATCTGGAATGCTGATAATGATAAAAAGCGACTCAAGTTTGAAAATTTTGGAATTGACAAATTTGAATCCATGGCCCCAATGTGAAATTTTAGAGCTGCTAGACCAACTCCCAGACTCTGATAATGGCCAAAAAGAAAACGCAGCAAAGAATAGATTGGGGATCCTGAACCTTTACTGGTACCCCATGACAGTGAATGATGCTACCTTTATAGATGGGATCTTTTCTGCTATGGATGAAGCGACCGCCAAATACGATAACATCGAATTTATTCTTTGTGGTGACCTCAACAGCCACCTATTTAAATACAATGGGAATATATTCGAGACTATGGAATTAACAAACCGAGCTCAGAAATGGACAAAAGAAACAACAATAAGGCCCTCACTCTCACTGGCAAAACAATAGATGAAAACAGCGATCTAATACCGAGCCCCTATTCGATAAATTGGATAGACTGGGTGTCACCTACACAAACTATGCGGATGACACCCAGATCCTCATTCCCCTTTCGGGCAATTTTGTCAAGGGTGCAGCTTTGGTAAATAAAATAAACTTCCTAATTCAAGCATGATGGCATCCTATGGCCTCTGCCTGAATGACGACAAAACTGAGATCTTGATTCTCGGCTCTGATGCTAATCTTAAAAAACTGAGCTCCAACTATACCGCATTCAATATAGACGGCAATACAATCAAAGTAGTGACTGAGGTAAAAACGCTAGGATTTTACCTCGACTCTACTCTAACCCTAAAGAATCAGGTCAATTCCATGGCATCTTCCACTGCCTACAACTGCAAACTCATCAGGGCCTGCAGATCATTTTTAATTAAAGCTAGCTGTATCACCCTAGCCAATGCACTAATATTGTCAAAACTAGACTACTGTAACGCCCTATATCTAGGAGCCAACAAATATAACCTCGACAAAATACAAACGTTACAAAACAACACCCTGAGAGCAGCTCTGAATATACCAAACAGAGAGCATATTTCCAATATTAGAAGAGATCATCACTGGCTAAAAATAAGTGACAGGATCCTACTCAAAACCGTCTCACTCTCTTTCAAATGCCTTAATAATGCAGCACCCCCATACCTCACAGAGAGAATGGTTAGGAGAACTTCGACCCGCCCCGCCCGAGCAGCCAACTCCCACTGCCTAGAGATTCCTAGATTTAAGTTAACAAAGTCGGGAGGAAGTAGCTTCCTGTGAAAGCCACGCAATCTTGGAATGTATTACCTCCAGCCCTCAGAACGGCTCAGTCTTATCTTAGCTTCAGACGCAATACGCTAATCTGGTTGCGATCTAATGACATATGATCCCTTGGATATTCCGCTACATATATCTCTGCACTTGCCATCTATGTATGTATGCAACCCACAGTACCTTTTCTCACTGGACTGGAACCTATGAGAATGAATTGAAAACAAATAATGAAATAAGTTTTAATGTTCGGAAATTATAAGAAGTATAATAGAAATGAAAAGTTTAATATTAAACTATAGCATTTTAATAAAAAAATAAAAAATAACCACTGGATGGTGCAGGGGGATTAAACTTCAACTTGTACAGTAGCTTTCATACCAATCCATGTTTATGCCTATTTCCTCCCAATCCACTGGGGTCTGAATGTCATCAATTCCTAGTTGGTTTTCAAGGTGCATTAAACTTGCAAATACATCAATATCTTCGATGGCAATATTTGTTTTCCAAGTTTGTGCCAGTACTTTTTTTGTGTGATAAGGATTTGTTAAAAAGACATTTCTAAGACAAATATTGCGCATATACTGATAGAAATCAATGTGAGCTTGTACATAGTCATATGTGGTATATATAAGTAGTAAAGTTCATTTGAGCCAAATCACACATACCACAACTCCACCTAGTAGCCATTGCTACTTTCAGGTGAAAGGATTTTTTAAAAAGCATTTTTAAACCCACCATAACTTTCTTGATGTTGTGTGTGTGTATATATATATATATATATTTCTGAGGCTTGTGGAATAGGCCGACATCTAGTGGAAGCTGCGGAGTATTACAGTTTGTTTTTCGAAACTCGAAAATGGGCGTTGACACAGGGCGTGCCAGTAGTACTATCCCTAGTGTGACGTCTACTGTACCCATGATCCCTCACGCGTTTAGGACCCTCAGATTGTTTTTTTTCTGCCATACTGGTCGGAAGCATCCCGCGGAGTTCCCTGGCCTTAGCCATAATTCTTAAGAAAAATCTTAATATTTCACCATTTCTCCACCCCAACGTCGAGACACCGACTTCGACACTCAACGGCGGAGTCGGAGAGAAAAATCACCCGTCGACAGCTGCACGACGGACTTGGGCCTCGGAAGGCTTCTAGCCTCATCCCTACAAGTAGGGAGAGTGGGGGGTGGCACATATCTCAACATTCTATATATATATATAGGCACTTTTCCTTATATATATATTCCTACACACACTAGCCCGCTGCCACAAGGTGCGTATGGAGGGTACCCCTTTCCAATTTTGCCCCAAGTGCAACCGCAAGTACCCTTGGGTTGACAGACACGCCTCGTGCAACCTCTGCTTGCGGAGGGACCACCCCGAGGCGAACTGCAGAGCGTGTAGTAGGTTTAAACCGAAAACACTAAAGGACCGTTCGATCAAGCGTTCGATCAAGCGTTGGGCCCACCACGCCAGGCGTCAAGAGGCCATGGCAGCGGAGGGCGCCTTCAGCGATGGCAGTGACGCCGTGCTTTTGGACGGCGAGGGCAACGTGGCGTCGAGAGACAGCCAAGCGCAAGTCCCCGACCTCGGAAGGTCGTCCGGCAGGGCGGCTATGGGGAAAACCCCCGGCGACACAAGCGCTACCCACAGCACTTCGACCAAACACGCAAAGTCCCACCGAGACTCGACGCGCACGTCGAGTTCTCGGAAAGAGGCACACAAAGAACAGTCCACCGAATCGGTGTCCTCTGGGCGTTCTCGATCTAGATAGCCGCATGACTCCAGGCAGCCATCCACTGTTGCCAAAAGTGCCTCGCTTCCTAAGGTAACGGAGGTTCGATCGTCGGAAGACGAAGCCGACCTCTATCCCCAGGCCGCACTCCAGGAGTCGGCATCAGCAGACCGCGTAACGGCAGTTCCCGAGTCCCAACCTCCACACTCGAGAGATAGGGATACTACCCCCGAACCTCGACGCCAGACGTCGAAAAGCTCCAAAGGGGCGAAAAAACAGGGAAAACACTCTTCCACCCACGGGGAGGGGGGAAAAAAACAAAAGAAGCATTCTCTACCTTCTTCCACACCCCAGAAGCAGTCAGACAGGTCACAGTCTTCTACTTCACAGAAACAGACAGACAAGTCTCAGTCTTCTGTCCTTTTAAAGACCCCTGCACAAACCCATCGGTCCAGTCAGGATAGAACAGGGAAACTCTCCCAGGAAAGAGTCATTCCCAGCTCGAAGGAACGGTCTAGTGACGACATAGGCAGAGTTATGTCTAGGATGTCTTCATTGGCAGACTTGTATGCCAAGAATCCTGAGCACTTCCTCTCATATACCCCTGACGGGGCATCACCCTCAGGCTCTAGGGACCTGATACCCCCAAGTAAGAAGTCCCGGGTTGAAACACCAACACAGTCTTCGGACCCTTTCTGTATACAGCCGTACTCTCAATATAATGAGGATCCACCTTTTTATTGAGGATCCAGATTTGGGCATGTTGGGAGACCAAACTGGGACGGGCTACTATGGGGATGACGAGGACCAAGAGGAGGATGAGGACGACCCAGAAACTTACAGGGTAGACTCCCCAGTAGACAAAGAACCCCCGGTTACCGACTCCCCTGTCGACAACCAACCTCTCCTCAATGAAGTTCTGTCCAGGGCGGCAGAACACTTCCACATTGACACCCAGGGAGCACAGGAAGAGAGGGACTTTGCCGAGGAATTAGTGGGAGAAAGGAGACCTGTTGCCCAGGCCATCCCTATCCTCAAATCTATACAAAGGAGAATAGACCCTTTCCTTGTAAATCCTAACCTCACCAGGGCGGTAAACCCCAGGATCGAGAAACTATTCAGGGCAGCCCAATCAGACCCACTGTACATAAGGGGGCATCTGAAACCGGACTCCCTGGTAGTGACAAACACCCGAAAGAGGGCGGGAACGCCCCTATCATCTTCTGAAGCTCCTCCCGACAAGGAGAGCAAAAAGATTTATGGTTTGGGTAGGAAAGTAGCCTCCACTTCCGCCTACCAGGCAAGGATAGCCAACTCCACCACCCTACTAGCGTGTTACAACTGCCACCAGTGGGAAGAAGTCGCGGCACTCATCGACTCCGCCCCAGAACCCTTAAAAAGCCAGTTGGCAAGGGTTGCGTCGGAGGGAAGAGCCGTATCCAGTTGCATCTTAAAAGCAACCTTTGATGCCGCGGACAACGCCGGCAGATTGATAGCAGAGAGCACTGTTAAAAAAAGACATGCTTGGTTAAGGCAATCGGGGTTCAAACCCGAGACCCAAGCATCTTTAATAGACAAATCGGTGGAGCCCGATCTACTGTTTGGCAAGGCGGTAGAGGACGCGCTAAAAAATGCCAAGGATGAGTACGAGACTCTTAAATCCCTAGGCCAATTAACCAACAAACCCCCGAATTAAAGGGGGAATGGCAATTTTCGTCACCCACACGGCCAAAATTCCCAGAGAGGCTCCAATTATTCCCAGTGGCAGGGTACACCATGGAACAACAACAACCATCAGTCTACCCAGGGTTATGGCAGGGGTAACAAGAGAGGTCGTGGTAGGGGTAGAGGCAGCCCCAGTAGAGGCGGCGGCGGCACGCCTCCTCCAAAACAGTAACGTTCCGTTCAGGGCCCCTTCTCACGCATCCCCAGTAAGGGGACGCATTTCCAACTTCACCCAAGCTTGGGAAGGTATCACATCAGACAGATGGGTGCTGCCCACAGTGTCCGCAGGATACTGCATAGAACTGTTAGAGCGTCCCCGAAACCACCCTACATGACAAAAGTACACTCATGTCAAGCCCCAAAAATTTTGCATGCCTACTCTCCAAGAGGTAATCCCCCTCCTAAAAAAGGGGGATTACATGGCGACATTGGACATGAAAGATGCCTATTTTCATATTTCCATGTTCCCAGCGCACAGAAGATACTTGCGCTTCAAGGTGGACAGTCAGCACTACCAGTTCAAGGTACTGCCCTTCGGGATAGCCTCGGCTCAAAGGGTATTCACCAAGGTACTGGCGGTGGCGGCAGCACACCTACGCAGGGAGGCAATCCCAGTGTACCCTTAGCTGGACGACTGGCTCATCACGGGGGAGACCCCAGTAATTTGCAGAACAAACATTCAAAGAACGATCGACCTCGTCTTCGAATTAGGTTTCTCCATAAACAAGAAAAAGTCAAGTCTGGTGCCAAGCACCTCCAAACAGTTCCTAGGAGTTGTCCTAAACACACAAGAGGGGTTGGCCTTTCCATCAGAGGAAAGAATTTGGAATATACTGCTGCAAATTCCGCAATATCAGGCCGGTCGCCAGATAACGGTACGCAAAGCTATGCGTTTGCTGGGCATAATGGCGTCATATATTTACCTGGTCCCCCACGCGTGCCTGCGCATGCGTCCCATGCAGGAATGGTTGACGAAACAGTGGTCTCAGGCAAGGGGTCAGTGGGACGATCTAGTGGTCGTTTCGCCAACACTTGTACAAAGCCTTCACTGGTGGACAAGAGAAAATCTGTCCAAGGGGAAACCCTTTTACGATCCCGAGATACAGGCTGTAGTCACGACGGACGCATGCCTGTCAGGGTGGGGAGCACACCATCTCCACCACACAGCTCAGGGTCTCTGGTCTCACTCAGTAGCCAAGAATCATATCAATCTGTTAGAGCTTCTGGCAGTATTCAGAGCGCTTCAAGCGTTCGAGCCCTAAGTTTTGAATTTGTCAGTGCAGATCCAGACAGACAGCACAACAGCCATGTTTTACCTGAACAAACAAGGAGGGACTCGTTCGCCAAATCTGTCCAAGCTTGCCCAGAAAATTTGGATATGGGCACTCAGACGGAACATATTCCTGTCATCTCAACATGTTCCAGGGGATCTCAATTCTCTGGCGGACACTTTGAGCAGAGACCCCCCTCCCAGAGGAACATGAATGGTGTCTACACAGAGAAATCGTAGAAGATCTTTTCTCTTAGTGGGGGTCCCCACTATAGACCTATTCGCCACAAGCGAAAACAGACAATACCCAGGATTCGCATCCAGGTTCCCTGAACCAGACTCCCAGGGGAACGCCCTGTGGAAGAACTGGTCAGGGATGTTTGCATACGCTTTCCACCAATACCTCTCATCAGGAAGGTGGTCAACAAGATGAACAGAGAATCGATGACGCTCGTCCTAGTTGCTCCCATGTGGGCGAGACAACCGTGGTTCCCGCACTTACGCAGACTAGCAGTATGTGAACCCATCAAACTCCCGGGCTGGCACAACTTACAGTCCCAGAACCAAGGTCAGAAGGTGCATCCTCAACCCAACTCAATGAACCTGGCAGCATGGCTCCTGAGGTCATAGAGTTTGGACATCTCAATTTACTGCAGAGATGTATGGACATCCTAAGGGATTCTAGGAAGCCAAGCACAAGGCACTGCTACTTTGACAAATGGAAAAGATTTGTTATCTGGTGCCAGAATAAGCAAATCAACCCAGTTGATTGCACTCCTTCCACAATTGTCACATATATGCTCCACCTGCTGGACGCAGGGTTGGTTTTTAATTCACTGAAGGTACACCTGGTAGCTCTGCCAGCATACACCACCTCCCATAACAAGGTGTCGTGGTAGAAAGTACCAGTGGTTAAAGCCTTCATGGAAGAAGTAAAGAGACTTCGCCCTCCAATTTCAAACCCACCACCAGGACAGGACCTTAATGTGGTGCTATCTAAACTCATGGGCCCCCCCATTCGAGCCCATGCATAAAAGCAGTCTCAAACACCTGACTTAAAAGACGGCTTTCTTAGTAGCAATTACATCTATAAGAAGGGTCAGTGAAATTCAGGCTCTGTCAGTGCAGGATCCTTTCTTTACGGTTCATAAAGATAAACTGGTTTTACGTACACACCCTAGGTTCTCACCTAAGTTTATTTCTAAATTCCACGTGAACCAGTCCATCGAGCTTCCGGCTTTCTTCCAAGACCCACAAAGCTCGGCTAAGGTGAAACTACACACCCTAGATGTGCGTAGGGCGGTCCTATACTATGTAAACAAGACCAGACCGCTAAGGAAAACAGACCAACTGTTTGTCTCCGTAGCTGCAGGCAAAGCGGGAGATCGCGTCTCTAAAGGTGCCATCTCTAAGTGGATTGTTAACTGTATCCAGCTGTGTTACTCCCTTTCTGAAAAAACTTTGCCTTTCGCGCCAAGAGCCCACTCTACAAGAGGCGTTGGGGCCACTCTGGCTTTCATTGCAAATGTACCCCTTGACACCATTTGCAAAGCAGCTACTTGGAGCTCTATTCACACCTTTACTCAGCACTACTGCATTGACACCCATTCCAAGACAGATACTCAAGTGGGACAAGCAGTTCTAAGACATTTCTCACATCCCACCTCCTTCTTCTAACACTGCTCGCTAATCTATGCACAGCATGTGATCTAAGCAGATTCCACAAGCCTCAGAAGGATACATTACGCACCGTAATCGTATTTCTGATGCTTGTATCTGCTTAGATTCACATGCGACCCACCCTTCCTCCCCTCTGAGAGAAGGCGCATGGATGCTTGTAGTCCTATCTATCTGCTTGGATTATCTGTACTCACGCTACTCCTCATGCTACCTCATGTCAGAAAAAACACAATCTGAGGGTCCTAGACGCGTAAGGGATCATGGGTACAGTGGACGTCACACTAGCCCATTTTCGAGTTTCGAAAAACAAACTGTAATACTCCGCAGCTTCCACTAGATGTCGGCCTATGCACAGCATGTGAATCTAAGCAGATACAAGCACCAGAAATACGATTACGGTGAGTAATGTATTATATATATATATATATATATGCACACACATTTCTGAGGCTTGTGGAATCTGCTTAGATCACATGCTGTGCATAGGCCGAAATCTAGTGGAAGCTGCAGAGTATTACAGTTTGTTTTTCGAAACTCGAAAATGGGCGTCGACCTAGGGCGTGCCAGTAATACTATCCCTAGTGTGATGTCCACTGTACCCATGATCCCTCACCCATGTAGGACCCTCAGATTGTTTTTTCCGCCATACTTGTTGGAAGCATAGTTGCGGAGTTCCCTGGCTTTCAGCCATTTTGTCATAATCTTAAATTCCCCGTTCTTTAAATCCCGTGTCGAGATTCCGGAGATCGACGCCGGTCTGAAGAATGAAACCTGTCGAGACTGCATGACAGATTTTGGGTCTCAGAAGGCCTCTGGCCTTGGCCCAGGCCCCGGAAGGCCTCTGGCCTCGGCCCTGCAAGTAGGGAGAGTGGGGGGTGGACATACTCACACTCGTTTATTTCCTACATACACTCACCTGCTGCCATAGACTAACATATGGAGAGTTCTCCATTTAAATTCTGCCCCAAGTGCAACCGCAAGTTCCCTTGGGTAGATAAACATAACACTTGTAATCTCTGTCTGCCTAGGGATCACCCCAAAGTTAATTCAGAGCGTCTAAGCTCTTTAAAGCTAAAACACTAAAGGACCGCTCCACTAAACGTTAGGCCCACTACGCCAGGCAGTTCGAGGCCATGGAGACGGTGGGTTCCTTCAGTGATGGCAGCAACGCTGCCGTGTCGGACGGCGAGGGCACAGGGGTGTCGATAGACACCCAAGCGCGAGTCCCCGGCCTCGGAGGATTGTCCGGTGGGGCAGTTATTGGGACCACACCCGGTGACATGAGCGCTACACACTCTACTGCACCTAAGCACACTAACCCCAGCCGAGACTCGACACGTGTGTCGAGCGATCGGAAGAAAGAGGCACAAAGAGAGCAGTCCACAGATACGGTGTCCACTGGGCATTCCAGGTCCAGATCGCCTCACGACACACGGCAACCGTCCACGATTGCCAAGGGTGCCTCGCTCCCCAAAGTTACAGAGGTATGGTCATCAGGAGACAAAACCAACCTCTATCCCCAAGCAGCACGTCTAAAGTCAGCTCCGGCATTCCTTTCCATGTCTGACTCTGAGTCTCGATGCATGCCCTCTAAAGCTACAGAGCCTTCCCAAACGACCCCTGAATCTCGGCGCAGGCGTCAAAAGATTCAGAGAAGGCCAAACCATCAGGGAAACATTCCTCTTCCCATGGTAAAGGGGACAAACAGCAGAAAAGGTCATCAGAGACAACATTTGACCCCAGGTCCAGAAGGACAAGCATAGATCTTCATATAAAGATAAATCTAAGACCCCTGACCCTGTCATTAAACCTAAACTTATCTGTCCCACTCCACAGGATATGGGAATAGAAGAGGAACCTCAGCAAGAGGTGTTCATCCCCAGTTCCAGGGTATGAAGCTCTGATGACATCGACAGGGTGATGACAAGTATGTCTTCTTTAGCTAATTTCTATGAGAAAAACCCAGGTTATTTTCTGAGCTATCAGAGTACCCCTGACACCTCTACTCCTTCAGGATCCAAAGACCCTCAGCCTCCTAGTAAGAGACCTCGTAATGAGACTCCAGCTCAGGGTCCGATTTCAGACCCATTCTCTATTTTACCTTACCATCAGTATGCCGAAGATCCAGACATACAGATACTGGATGACCAAACAGGGGTTGATTATTACGGAGACGACGGGGACCATGATGAGGAGCAGGTAGATGAGACAGAGGCCTATAATCCAGACTCGCCTATTCCCAAAGATTCACCGGTAAATGACTCACCTGTGGATAATCAGCCACAACTGAATGAGGTCTTAGCTAGAGCTGCACAGCACTTTCAGATGGACACTCAAGGGGCTCAAGAAGAGAGGGACTTTGCAGAGGAAATGATGGGGGACAAGAAGTCCATCGCCAAAGCCATACCAATTCTGAAGTCTATCCAACGCAGAATTGACCCCTCCCTCCTCACCCCTAATCTCACCCAGGCAGTCAACCCCAGAATTGAAAAATTATTCAGGGCCGCCACTTCGGACCCACTATACATAAGGGGTCAGCTTAAGCACGACTCATTGGTAGTTACCACCACCAGGAAAAGAGCGGGGACACCTCTAGCATCATCTGAAGCTCCCCCAGACAAGGAGAGCAGAAGGATATATGGTCTAGGAAGGAAAGTGGCCTCCACTTCCGCTTACCAGGCAAGAATCGCGAATACCACCACTCTGCTGGCAAGTTATAATTGCCACCAATGGGAGCAGGTAGCTGCCCTCATTGCCTCCGCACCAGAACCACTAAAGGGCCAGTTAGCGCAGATTGCGTCAGAGGGTAGATAGGTGTCTGGGTGCATTATAAAGGTGACTTTTGACGCAGCAGATAATGCAGGCCGGCTCATCGCAGAGAGCACTGTCATCAAGAGACACGCTTGGCTCAGACAGTCACGGTTTAAACCCGAGACCCAGGCTACTCTTATCGACATGCCGGTGGAACCGAATGTCTTGTTTGGCAAAGCGGTAGAGGAGGCACTCAAAACTGCCAAAGAGGAATACGATACCCTAAGGTCCCTGGCACAATTAACTAACAAACCCACGAACCAAAGAGGGAATAAAAGTTTTTGTTGCACACGCGGCCAAAATTCCCAGAGGGGTTCTAATTACTCACAGGGGTAAGGTACATCGTGGGGTGGCAACCAACAAACTACCCAAAGTTACGCCAGAGGTAACAAGAGGGGCCGTGGTAGAGGGAGAGGCAGCCCAGGTAGAGGCGGTACGCCTCCCAGCAAACAGTGACGCTCCGCTCAGGGTCCCTTCCCATGCATCCCCAGTAGGGGTGCACATTTCCACCTTCACCCAAGCATGGGAAGGGATCACCTCGGACAGATGGGTGCTGTTCACAGTGTCCGCGGGATACTGCATCAAACTGTTGGAGCGCCCCCGCAACCACCCTCCAAGACAAAAAATACACTTCCTGGACCACCAAAAGATCCTCCTCGAGGAAATCGTCAATCTTCTCGCAAAGGACGCGATGGAACTCGTCCCGGGCATCCAGGTAAACAAGGGTATTTTTTCAAATGTCATCAATGATATTTGTGATGTCATCTTTGATGTCCTGTGTGTTAGTCTTAGCAATGCACATAGATGCTGCAAGTTATGGTTGCTGAGCTTACCATAATGGGGGAATGTGCGTTGTTTTTTGGTTTCACTGTGAAGTTTAACATCCCTTTAACAAAGTTTTTTTACTGAATGTACATATATATGTATATATAGAGCAGGGAACGAAAACAAAGGGGCTAAACATGTGATGTCGTCAGTGATGTCATCAGTTACATTTGAGATGACATCTTTCATGTTCTGGGTGTGACTGTTAGCAGTGCACAGTGGTGATGGCAAGTATGGGGGCTCAGTCTGTCATAACTGGTGAATTTCAGGGGGTTTTCGGTTTTAATATGAACCATTATGGGGAGGGCGAACATTTTTTTTTAGTGAAGTGCACAGGTTTTTCGTAGGGCAACTTTACCATAACGTCCCTTCAGCAAAGTTTTTTTTGTAGTGAATATTACAGGTTTTTGGGAGGGCAACGTAACCATAACGTCCCTTTAACAAAGTTTTTTTAACTGAATGCCATAGGTTTTTAGTAGTGTAAATACATCATAACAGTACGTTAACAAAAATGTTGTACTACATTTATCAGGGTTCTAATAGTAACACATAAGCATACTACTGTAAAGGAACATTTGAAGTAACTACCCACCTTCCGAAGAATTCCATATTATCATATGCTGGCGCACAGCATGGGGGCGTGTTCGAAAAGTCATATGCACTTCACAATGACATGTGTAACTGGGTGATAGTGGGGAAGTACATTGTATATTCTTGTACGAACGTGAAAATGGAAAATTACCGGCACAGAACTTCACAAGGCAAGCGTGCAACACAATATAAGCAAGAGTGCATACCGACGTATCTGGATCATTAACCTCCATTCCTCCCCAAAGAGTGGGGGATGAATGCCATAAGCAATCGAGCTTTTACAGCAGTAACCCGTGCTAATAAGAAAGAGGATTTTTTGTCTTGAACCGGAACACCTCCGGCGTTCCCGGCTGAAAAAAACAAATCCTTTTTCAAGATGGCCACCATAGAAAGGGAAGACGGGTGTTGGATAGAAACCTTTCTTCGCTTTCCATTGCAGGCTACAGAAAGCAAAAATGAAACTGTGTGACCGTAAAGGCAGCACCACATTTGTGTTCCTTGAGAAATGCATGGTTATAAGCAACACCTTTACCAGAAAGGCAGTCCCTGGTGGACATGGCGACCTCAATGCAATGTTTTGTCGCTTCCAGTAATGACCAGTAGCCACATCCCCGACATTGTGGCCACTAACCATACCTAGAGGCTACCCCTCAGAGACGGAAGCTGTACCGTTGATTTGTTATGTACATGAGTACACTTGTACACTTGTTAAATATCAAAACACTATCACATGCACAACATAAACCTTTTCGGGTGACCTTTACATACATGTGTTGTACATGTAGTAATTTTATTCTGTAAAAATGTGCTTAAAAAATGCAAAGGAATAGTCTGCTTACGTTTACATAAAATCTGAAACAAACTCTGTGATGGGAAGCGCAATGACGTTAGAAATACTGGAAGCAACACCATTACCACTCACCATTCGACACATCATTTCGTAAGTGGCACAGGTCGAAAGGTGTGAAGATATGTGTTTTGGGAGGGTGTAACCATGTATTACTCTACAAACATTTCTGTGCACCAAACAAATTCAGTGCACCTTACCTCATTTTCCCGCTTTTAAGAAGATAGTAATTATTCTGAACTAATGTTGGTTAATAGGGCATCTGGGTGACAGAAATTGGTCTGACGGTGACAGAAATTGGCCTGACGGCACTAAAGGATAGGAGATGGGCCTGACCCTCCCGTATCCAAAGCAAGTGGGGTATGCAGTACCTTTCTCCATAGCGTTCCTTGGCAGCTTAAACAAATGCGTCCATATTGACGTACGTGCCGTGATGTAGCACCTACAAAAGAACACATTACAACATGCAACGTAGCATGCCACATTGTGAAAACAGAGAGTAAATTTGTAAAAAGAAACAGACATTTAAAAATTAGTACAGTAGTTTTATTTCACAATAAACTGAGCAAAATCATCGCCCTAAGCAATTAGTAAAGTAGTTGTGTTTCACAATGAACTGTGAGAAATGATTGCCCTATGCACATTTCCATACAAGTGGTAAGTTTCTGTCTTTCGTCGACAATGAAAATGGTAATGGGCACGTTGGTTTCTTTCACACACAGAAAGTAAGCGTTGCGGCCACAGTAGTCGTTTTCCTCCCACATTGATGTGCAAGACGACGTCAACCGCTGTGATCTACACCACCAGAAAGGATGTAATGTTACTTCTTATTGCGACAGCAGCGTAAGGACATAGAGGTCCAACACGATCATCCCACTAAATGATGACGCACAGACAACCGGTAATGAACAGTTGCATTTGACGATTAAAAAAGCCGTCACTCGGCAGCTGTAATCCATGACAATCACAATAGGGAAGGAAGTATCTGAGGGGGAAAGCGTTAATGAAACGTATATCAATATGCAACCTCTGCACAAAACAAAGTTGTAACACATTCTTTTATTACTAAATAATAATTTAATTTGGGGAAATGTACTGGCACCCTACAAACGGCGACAGTGTGCAATATGACGCACAGACAACCAGTAATGAACAGGTGCATTTGACGGTTAAAAAAGGCGTCACTCAGCAGCTGTAATGCGTGACAATCACAATAGGGAAGGAAGTATCTGAGGTGAAAAGCGTAAATAAAACGTATATCAATAGGCAGCCTTTGCACAAAACAAAGTTGTAACACATACTTTTACTACTAAATAATATTTTAATTTGGGGAAATGGACTGGCATGCTACAAACGGCGACAATGTGCAATGTCCATAATGGGGAAAAAAAATTCAACGGCACGTAAACCTTGTAATGCATTAGGAAAAAATACTTTTTTTTTCCCCCAAAGTAAAAATTTAATGTCAATTTGGTATATAGGTGGGAAAAATTCACTTACATGATGTGGACCGGCTCCATTGCGTTAGCTGCAGTCAGACAGTAGTGTAACTAATATTTCATGGTTGGTGCAAACGTTTTTGAAGCATACCTTATCAAACGATATGTTTTTCTAACTGCTACTCCCTACATTCTTTCTGCTCTTTCCCTGGACTGTCAAGGTTAAAAAACAACTGACCCTTATGGCTGTCGACAAACATGCGGCCGTACTGAGCTCGTATTTCAGACAGAAAATCAAGTGGCCTTCACTGCGAATGCAAATACATTCTCATTTTGCAACAACATATCAGAGGCTATTCATGAGAACCGCTACTCCCGTACACGCGCGGAACTGCTGTGAGTACGAAATAGAGCAGGTGGCTGCCTCAGATTCCCGCCAGTCTGACCGCAGTAATGTTGTTTATGTATTGTAAAATGGACGCAGTAAGTTTATTTCGTACAATGAGTAGCAAGTTTCACTGTACCGTACGACAGTGCTAACAAGAATACTTCAATGTTTTACTTTCCACTACCAAGTCTCATTAATGCTCACCCTTCGAAACAGTGTTCCATAAGTGTAACAAGTGCATTGGTGTCTTCTTCGTTTAAGTATATTAGCGGCGATGTCCGCGTTCAACAGAAAACGAAGTAAACATGGCGGACGTATCGAAAGATTAAGACGCACTTCACGCTGTGCCACAACCAATCGGTGAAAGTGCAACATGGTCGCGGCCAGCACGCCATGGAATAGCCAATTAAAATCTTCTCCACGGAGCGAACAGGGAAGAGTGACTGCGGAGCGGACATAGATATCACTAATTTGTAGAGACATACTTTTTAATCGTTTTTAAGGGAACTACTGGATGCATTGTCACAAAATTTACAAAAGCACGCTTTCGCGACCAAGCCGCCCCTGCCACTGCCGCAAATTTGGTTGAAATCCGTCCAGCTGTTTGGCCTGTAGCCGTGCGCAAAGTTTTCCCCCTTTCAGTCTATGGGAAAAAAAGATGTTTTGGGACCCCCCCTATAACTTTTCCCCCCCTGGACCAAACATCACCAAAGTTTGCAAAAATTCAGAGTGGCCCATATACTTTTTCTGCAAAGTTTGGTGATGGTTCGCCAGGGGGAGCGGAGTTATAAGCCGCCCAAAAAGTGCTCTTCCTATGGAAACAGCAACTTAACCATAACTACACGGCCACTACCGTGGCCGTGTAAAATATATATATATTATATATAGGTTTTTGTGCAGCCTTCTGTTTTACACCCAAGTACAACCAACTCAAAAGAGAAGCCAAATCCATAGTCAGGCCGAGCAGTCAGGCTCAAATCAAGGGAGGGGGGTAGGGGGGAGTAGACTGAAACAATGGTACAATTAATTATCAAAATAATCCACAGAAAACACACCGCAATAGTATACTGAAAATTATATATCTTTATTAGGTTACACATAAATATCTATTAGCTGCACAAGTATACTAAGTAGGCTTAATACACAGTCAAAATGCCTAGTGTATATAGAAAAACAATAAATTGTTATAAAAGGCACAGCACACGCCTATACTGTATTGTAGGTCAACCATCTAGAGATTGGGCTCATTGCATAGAGACAAGGGCTGGTAGGGTAAAAAAAGGGTACAAGACGTTGAAGATGTACAGATTCCACAGATGGCTCACGTAACTTGAGGAATCAGATGTGCTGTCCAAAAGATTTGCTTTTACAATGCAAAGTTTGATTTTCCGGTGATGTGAGGAAGGCCAAACTAATGGGATTCCCTGATCTAGTGCCTAGACCTCCAGTGGGCTCCCTCCTCCCAAGCCCAGGCTTCCCTAACCCCAGCAAGATGAAATGCAAAACTAGCAATCAGTAACACCTTCTGACTATCTATCCTGGACTGGAGGTTGGGGTCTAAAGGCTGAAACCTTTTCTATCTTACTCCATCAGGGACTAGTTTCACGGCATCCCACAATGTAGTAAATGAGGTTAACTTTGGTGCCTGTCCACACTTACTCCTTCTTTCTCCCTCCCACTCTCTCATCTCCTTGATCTTGCCCCTCCTTTTTCTCTCTCCTTGCCCCCCCCCCCTCTATTTCTCCCCATGCCTTTGATCTTTCATGGTTCTTTCTCTCTCTCTATTCTATGTCACTTCTCTCCTTAAACTTCGCCTCCTTCCCACCTCGTTCCCCCTATGTCGCTCCTACTCCCTCCTGTCTCACTCTTCTCCACCGTCCCTCAGATCTTCTCACACTTGCCTTTCTCTCTCCCACCTGCTACTCTTTCCTGCCCCTAATCCTCTCTACTCCTCCAGTCCTTTCTCACACTCTTCCCCTCTTCTACTACTCCTTCCTGTCCCTCCAACATCCATCACTACACCCACTTTCTCTCATCACCTCCTCTCTTGCAATCACACTTCCTCTCTGGACAACTCTTAACAAACACTTTAGTCTCTCAAGCCTGGTACCACTTTCTCTCTCTGTGCGCATGTCCAATACTTCCACAACAGCATCAGTACTCCACTACATCTTTCGATCTCCGCCACCTGGTCTCTGTGTCCACCAACTCTCCTCCAACCTCACCAGAACACCTTCCATCCCTATTTGTGAAAGCATGCCATTTATAGCCGGGTGTGTCTCAATTCCTGCTTCCTCCCCCTTCCCATTGGTTCATGAAGTCACTTGTCCTCTGTAGTAAAGCTGCTCGTGCACTTTGCCCCGAGGGCAAATTACAATAGGAGAAATGGTTAGCCCTGTCTTTGCCCCTCTTGCTTTCATTTGCAGGTGTCGGTTCTCATTCTCTGTTTGGTCACAGTGGTGTTCGCCATGGCGGCCTTCTCTCGCAACAATGGGGAGGTGTCAGGCTTGACGGGTGATCTGGCAGTCTTCCTGAGGGTAAAACTCATGTCCAGCATCTCTTGGTTTTTTCTTGGTCTGGCCGAATGTAGGGAATTTTGGGCTACGCTGACCTGCAAATGATGAAGAACCACTGGCCGGAAAATCATCTGGAAGGCATAGTGCAAAAAGTGGTACCAACGCTTGAACAGTATAAGGCACACTCACGGATGTCGAGGACTGGGACCCATTCCCCAACTCCCTTGCCCCACCTGTGGCATAGGATCTGCTCTGGCATACTTCCCTGGTAGGCTGCCTACTTCAGGTCGGGAGTGGTGCTTACCCCCACCCCTGAGAGGGTCAATCAAGCCTCTGACCCTGTCACAAATCACATTAATTTTCATTTCAGGATCTCAAGACCTAAACAGAAGCCCCTAAGCCTCTAGGACATGGTATTTAGAAAATACATATCCACACCTCCTACAATGTAGGGCTTAGAGGAGGAAGGGGGGACAGTAATATAACGAAAATGGTACCAGGAGAACGAGAGAGACTGAAGAAGGTGGTCAGAAGAATGTAATGCTCAAATCATTATATTTATTTTATTTAGATTTGTCTAAAAAACACGTAGAGGTATTTTAATTTAATCAATTCTTAAAAAACATTTTACTAGTCATGCATCCATACATTCACTCTCTAATGCAGTATCTAAAAGATATATAGACATACTAAGAAGTTACAAAATCTGATCATTTCATTAATCCACTTCTTTTCCATTGTGTTGTTAGTGATTCACAACGCCTTAACATTGTTAATAACAGTACATTCCAGACAAAATATCAACATTGTTAATGACAGTTCATTTTTTGTCTGGAATGAACTGTCATTAACAATGTTGATATTTTGTCTGGAATGTACTGTTATTAACAATGTTAAGGCATTGTGAATCACTAACAACACAATGGAAAAGAAGTGGATTAATGAAATGATCAGATTTTGTAACTTCTTAGTATGTCTATATATCTTTTAGATATTGCATTAGAGAGTGAATGTATGGATGCATGATTAGTAAAATGTTTTTTAAGAATTGATTAAATTAAAATACTTCTACGTGTTTTTTAGACAAATCTAAATAAAAAATAAAATGAATGTAATGATTTGAGCATTACATTCTTCTGACCACCTTCTTCAGTCTCTCTCGTTCTCCTGGTACCATTTTCGTTATATTACATGGTTCTACCTCAAGGTATCAGTGAAAGTTGAGGTTCCCACTTTGGGTTTGTTGGAAGGGGGGACAGTGACAATTCCATCACACAGCCAAAAATCATCAAAATATACATTTTATAGTGAAGACTATGGTGGGATGACCTAGGATGGTCCAGAAGAGCATATGCCCATGCAAATAGCCCATGTCTGCATAACGGCTATTTTAGCCCTACCTCATGGTTTTCCTAAACAAAGGAAGCCCCCTAAAACAAAATGGCAGAGGGCAGGATTTTAAAAATACATTGATATCCCAGTGCCTACCAGAAAGGTACATTGGTCTACCAATTTAGTAAATTTGTCTTGCACTCCTTGTTAAGCCAATACTAAATTGCAGCTTCTGCCAGCATACTGACTAAAATCAATGGTGTGTGATATAATCGGCCTATGACCAAAATTCTAACTATTCCTGTATATTGCCTTGTTACATTAAGCCTGTCTGTAAAATTGTATATTATGCCCCATCATGGGGGAACCAGACCGTAGCCAGCTGCAAGAAAGAGCATGAAAAAGGGTAAGGTAAAAGGGCCTGAAACCAGGAAAAGAGGTTGCAGACAGATCGATGATTTGCAGCCAGGGGGAGAATGTTTGTTTACATAAATGAAGAGGTACAAAAATGTAAGTGGTTACATTCTGCATTTTCATTAATGCAGCATCCTTATATTGTGTGGACTATCGGTCCTTGTGTTATGTTCTGTATATTTTAACCACTGTGCTCCCCTCCTTAGTGAAGCCTTAACTGCTCCGCAATGTGCACTTCTAGGCAAGTCAGGCATCTACGGAAGAAGCCCTTGAGCCTGCATTTGGGTTGAACAGTCTTTGCTGTACACATAGGGATAAGGAAAAGCCTCTTAATAGCTCACTCATGCATGTTACCAGCCTCAACAGCCAATCCTTTTCTCCACGTGGTCGGAATGGCACATGGCATAGCAACATCACTGTTGCATCTTAAACTCGAAGACATTTATTTCTTTCAGAGATTTCAAGGCTCAACTTAAGCATTAGGACTAATTGTACCTCTGCCTTATTTATTTATTTTGATTTCATTGTTTGTTTGTTAGGCGCTTATACAGCAAATACATTCCACTTCAAAGCGCCCACAGGGCAACATGGAGGGAACATGGGATTGAAATACACTTCAAAACACACAATATAATACAGTGGGGGAAGGAACGGACAAACCTACTATGCCTTGTGAGTATTTAGAACATGCAAGTGCAACAAGGAAGAGGGTAGTGGGGTAGGTGCTGGGGTGTCTGTGCCAGAGGGTGAGCCACCGATAACGTGCAAGGTATGATAATTGCTATGCAGCCAGGAGTCTTGTTGGGTGGAAAAGTGCGAGTCTTCAGGGCAGAGGCAGTACCGAAGCAAGTGCGCAGGTAGACAGAAGCTGGAGATTGGGTGTGAGTGGTCAGGGGGCCCGGAGGGAGCATAAGGGTCCACACCAATCAGAGCAATTGTGAGATTGGCAGAGGAGGGAAGAAGGGAAGAAGGAGGAAAAAAGTAAAGTCTTGAGGTGCTTTCGGAAATCGAGCAGGTCCTGCTGAAGATGCAGAGGGATGGGGAGGCTGTTCCACAGGAGGGATCCAGCTGAGGAAATTGAACAACCTCCTGCTCTCTGTTTATGGAAACGCTTTACAAACAGGGAGTTGGTGCCAGAGGAACGTAGAGGTCTAGAAGGAGAGTATTTTGTAAGAGAGAGTTGCGGATAGTGTGGTCCCCGGCCCCAGACAGCCTTGTGGATGATGCAGAGGGATTTGAATTTGATCTGTGCAGCAACCGGGAGCCAGTGAAGACTTTTTTGGGCAGAGAGATGCGATCCCTGAGCTTAAAGCCAAGGCTAAATCTCGCTGTTCTCTTCTGGATTAGCTGAAGTGGTCACAGAGTGGAAGAAGGTAGATTGAGGAGGAGGCTATTGCAATAGTCAAGCCTAGAGAGAACCAGGGCTCGGGAAACATTGAGCTTCTAGGGGAAAGTGAGAAAAGGGAGAATTCCTTTGAGAAGGAAGAGGTGAAAGTGGGACTTCTTAGCAATGTCCTGGGTGTGAGGGAGAAAGGAGAGAGAGGAGTCAAAGAAGACGCCAAGGTTTCTAGCTTCAAAGGAAGGAGCAGGGGGAAAGCCCACGGAGGGAGGCCAGAGAGAATGAAAGAAGGAGGGAGCAGAGGTCCCAATCGGAAGGATCTCAATTTTGATGCCATTGAGGCAGAGATCGTTGGAAGTGCACCAGGTCTGTATGGTCGATAGGCAGTCAGTGATGTAGGAAGATGTGAATGAGTCAGCAGGAAGTCTGAAAAAGAGTTCAGTGTCTGCATAACCCTGGAAGTTGGGGGAGAAGGAGGAAATGAGGAGTGCCAGCTGAGCAAAGTAGATGTTAAAGAGCCATGCAGAGAGGATAGATCCCTGGGGGGCACCACAGGTGGAGAAGGTGCCCAGGTGTCACATCCACTCCTGGTAGGGGTCTAAGGAGGTGGTCTCTATGGTACAAGTGGAGGCTTGTTCCTCGTAGTGCTTTTACTACCTTCAACATGGATGCCACGAGGAAGAGCAGCGCTCCAGGCTTCTGAACCAGGAAGTGCCAGGGGGCTCCGTCCCCAGCCTCGGAGAAGGGATTTCCTTCGGCGGCGTCTCCGAAGCGACGCGTTGCTACTGTTACCAGAAGCCGCGCATAGTAAGTCAGGGAAGTTAGACTAAATCGGTTACCGCTAGGTAAAGCTTTTCTTGTGAACCTCTTTTTCTTACTTTTCACCTATTCCTATAGCGACAATCCTCTCTTTCCGCAAACCTTCACTGAGACATCATTCAACACTCTTCAATCGGAAGCATTATCCTCACTCAGATCAGTACATATCAGTCCACCGCTCTCCCGTACCCCAAACTCCTACATTCATTCACGCTCTAACCTTTCCCCACTTCTTTAGTCCCTTCAGCAGAGTCTAGGAATCTCTTTTTCCTACACCAGAACGAACGAGACGGACTATCAACACCGTGCCGTCCCATTTCAATCCCGGCGGCAGCCCTTTTCAATGAAAGGTATAGCATTCTGTACAAAGACTGCTCTCGCAGTCGTTTCATAAATATACTCACCCTGTTCCCCTTCCGTAGGAGAATCCGCAACAGCGAGCAAGCATCTCCCGAAGTAACTCCTTGGGAACGAAGCACACAACCTGTGGATCCCGACTTTCCAGCTCGCCAGGGTTTTATTCCCCATGAGGGTTTCCCTGCCTCTTTCTCTCTGAGTCCGGTTTCTCGGGCGCTGAGAGAGGAAGATAGGTGAGCTTTCCATTCTTCTATAAGAAATCCATCAGGACCAGGTTAGTGTTGTTTTTTGTTGTTATCCGAGTGCTACGTTAATGACTGTGAACACGTTTCATTTGTGGTAAATCCGAAATTGTTACACCAGGAAGACTTGGGAAGAGCGGTCAGTTAGGAAAGAGGTCAGCCACTCAAGTGCCCGTTTCGAGATACCAAGGGTATCGTGGAACCTTTGTATGAGGATGGAATGGTTGACAGTGTCGAAGGCAGAGGAGAGATCAAGTAGGATGAGGATAGCAGGGGAATTGGAGTACAGAGATGCAAGCAGTTCTTCACGGGTGTTCAGAAGAGCAGTTTCCGTGTTTCTGGATGCTCGGAATCCAGATTGATGATCTTGGAGACCACGGACAAGTTCAGTGTGGCAGTTGAGTTGGGGCAAAGCCAGCTTCTCCAGCAGTTTCCCCAGAAAGGGGGTGATTGAAATAGGGCGGTAGTTGGCTGAACAGTAAGGGTCTGCTGAAGGTTTTTTCAGGAGAGGGTGCACAATGGAGTGCTTGAGGGAGGAAGGGAAAGATCCAGAGGCGAAAGAGTGGTTGCAGAAATCAGCGAGTATGGGGGCAAGAGAGCCAATGTTGTCCTTGATGGTTCTGGATGAGCAGGGGGGATCCGTTTTGGAAGAAAAGTTCATAGAGCGGACAACTTTGGTAACTTCTTCAGGTGTGACAGGTGAAAGAGGAGAAGGCAGAAGGTGGAGGGTGGGTGGGCAGGTGAGGCAATGGGGTGTGTGATGGGTTAGGTGGGTGAGTAACAAGGGTGTTCAGGATGACCTGTGTTTTGGTGGAAAAGTGTATGGCCAGTGCATTGCAGAGGGCCTGGGAAGGAAGAGGGGAAGAGCAGACTGCGTAAGGGTTGTCAAATTCCCTGCAGATTTTGAAAAGTTCAGGCATGTTCTTGGATGCACCAGATACCCGTACCTGAATGTAGGCTCTTTTCTTGACACAGATGGAGAGTCTGTATTGCCTTTGAAGCTGGCGGCAGGCAGTTTGTCTGTGGGTGAAGCTGAGGTTTGCCACTTCTGTTCCGCCGCTCTGCTCTTTCGTTTCAGAGCTGCAAGTTCAGAGTCATACCAGGTGTTATGCGTAGAGACAGGTTTTAGGCGGATCCTCATGACTGGGGCAAGGATGTCAAGAGTATTGGTGATGGCCGAGTGTAAGTTGCTGAGAGCAGGGTCGGTGGTAGAGTCTGAGGTAGAGGGTAAGGGGGGATGAAGATAGAAGCAAAGGCAGCATCTGGCACTAGTTTCATCAGGCGGATATTCGAGAATGAGGTTGAAAGGACTTTTGAAGGTGAGGTAGGAGGGCCCAAAGGGACCACAGTGGGAGCAGAGGAGAGAATAATCTGACCAAGATAGAGGGGTGACCAGAGGGGGGGGCGAGAGAGAGGTCCGAGTGGATTATGGCGTCCATGGTGTGTCCAGCCAAGTCAGTTGGAACGGAGAAGAAAATGGAGACAGATAGAGAGGTCAATGAAAAGAGTGGATGCTGAGACAGGGGAGTCCAATTGGATGTTGAGGTCACCCAAGAGGAGGAGGTTGGAGGTGGTTGAAAGTAAGAAAGAGCAGAAATCAGCCCATTCAGAGAGGAACAGGGAGGTCGCGCCTGGAGACCAGTAAATTGTAGCAATGGTCAGAGTGGAGGAGGGAGAGATGACCAACTTGCAAACCAGGCTCTCAAAGGAAGAGTAGAGTTGGGTGGGTACAGTGGAAGAAGGAACCCACTCAGGATAGTTTAAGGAAATCCCACTGCCAGCACAGTGAGGTTGAGGCTTGGAAATGATCGTGAAGCAGTCAGGGAGGAGGGAGTCAAAAGCAGTGACTGAGCTGGCATTGAACCAAGTCTCGGTGAGAGCGAGAATGTCAAAGTCAGTGTCTTCAAGAGGGAGGCAGATGTGAGCAGAGTGCTTGTTGGCTGAGCGGGCGTTAAGAGTCATCAGGTGGAGGAGCTCTCTGCCTTTGAAGGTTTTCTGAGGAGAGTACAGGGGCATGGTACTCCGATCTGAGGGGGAGGGACAGAGCGAGTTGTAGGGGGAGGGACAGCAGAAGGAAGAACGTTAATGAGGGAAGGCAGGATTTGGTCGTAGAAAATAAGGTTGGGTTGAGGACCCTGAACCAGGATAATGCTAGTGTGGTAGACATTAACAATGCAACATGAGGAATGGGAAGCCAGCCAAGAGGACTTCCCACTTGGAGCCATTGTTAATTGGAGTGTAAGTGAAAGGGGAGAGAGTAGAGATGAGAGGTCCATAGATCTGGAGAGGGCTGTAACTCATGATGGCAACAGTAAAGACAGACACAAGTGATCACAGTTCAAAGGTGTTTATTAAACTGTATATGCGGGTTGGAAAAACACCTAACCTAAATCTAAGATGGGAGCAAGCTACGACCATAAAATAATAATAAGGCAGTCCTAGTGGTGTCTTGTCTATTAGAAAAACCTATTGCCAATCCTTACAACTAAATACAAAAGAGTGTAGGATAATATTCACAAGAAAGAAAGAAGTGTTCCCAAATGATAAGTCAGGATGTGGTAGCCGGGGGTCTCCCTTCCCCATGTTTTGAGCAAGAGACAAAGCTGAACTCCAGAGCACAGCACACGCTCGAGCTTTCCCAGCACGAGACAGTTTTGCTCTCAGTTATCAGGACCTTCAGCGGTTAAGTCTCTTTTCTACTAAAAAGCCTGTTGCCTCCGAGGATCTGATGTGTTCCAAAACAATAAACGAAAGTTCCTTTCTACTTGTACGTTGGGTGAGGCGTTTTCACCCTTTTCTTCCGGGCTCAGGTCCACGAACTATTCCTTTCTAGAAAATCATAAACAAAGGTTCCTTTCTCATTGAACTTGGATGATAATTCTGACCCCTCTCGAATATCATCTTCCCTCCGTCGGGTTCACTCTGACTTGTATTCAACAGATTTCTTCCGTTACATTCATATTTCGGTCAGGTACTGGTTTTCCATCCCTGGATCCCCCTCTTCCAGGCTCAGACCCTTATCAAAGGTTTACCTCCCTCCGTCGGGTTCACTACGGCCTTTTCTGATGGGTGATGGCTTTTGACACTGCATCCCCCTCTTCCGGGCTGAGATCCCTTTCGATTGTCAGCCTCCCTCCGCCGGGTCCACTACGCCTTTCCTCAAACCTATTTTGCTTATGGCATTCACAAATCTTAATATCTTTTTAAACACTTCACTGTGAACATCCCTCCGTCAGGTTCACTTTTGTCAACACACTGTTCATCAGGACTTTTTGGCTTCAGCCCTTTTTATCAGTATCCCTCTGTCGGGTTCACTCTTGCCAACTTTGCTAATCACACAATTCCTTGAACATTTCTTACAATGCAGGATTCACTTCCCTTAGCTTCGCAATCCTCTGCCTGTCAAAGACTTTCGACTGTACAGCACATTTTACTAGACCCCTGTATGACCACTTTGACCCGTTTCTCGCGTTTCCCAAGGCCTTCTGGTAACGGTAGTTTCAACCAAATGGTAATCGGCCAGCATTTCCCGAGTGAGCACCCATGTGGTCCCTGACTCCTCTATAGCTGGTTTTACCATCTCGTATTAACAGTTCTTTGCACTTTCTTCAATTAGTCTCTTGTTACTTTTGTTCAACACACTTTGGTTTCTTATCGGTTCTCCCCTCGACTCACTGACTGTGATGAACCGCTTGGCTTTTCTTGTCTTTGGAGTCAAGGATAGTACCAAGGTGGAAGGCGTGTCTCCTCGGTTTGGGTATCAGCGGAGTAGGGCCCTGTGTACTGTTGACGTCTGCTGCAACAGCCACTGGCTATTGTTAGCGGTTTTACGATTCCTTCCGTGGAGGTTTCACAGGCCTGGCTCCAAAAGGGCAAGGACGCTTCTCTCCTTGTCACCCTCTCGGTTTGCACCGTCTTTCTCCTCCTCTTGAACTGCCGTGCTGAGTTAGCTCTCTCGTCGTGTGCTCTGCCTTGCTTGTATTGTGCTCTCATGCTCCACCTTTTATCCCTGTGGAGAAGGGAAAGGGCTGTGAGGTGTGTGTGTCATTCTGGTCAATTGCCTGACTTTGCCTGACCCTTGTGTTGGGACATGTCAGGTAAACGGCTCTGGTGCTTTTCCATTGTTTTTCATGGTGTGCAAAACTGCTTGTGTCAGAAAAGGGGCGGGGAGGAGGGGTAGAGTGTATGAGTATCCTACATGGTAGGATGGGGAGAAGGTGTTATAAGAAGGGGGAATTGTATTATTCCTCCTAGGGAGATAGGTGATTTCGGAAGGTTAAGTTTGGTAGGGTGTGTGAATTCAGTAGGGGAGATTATCCCTCCTCCTCCTCCTGTCCAACGCCCATCCTATGTCTGCCCCTACTGATCCCCTCCCCTCCCTTCTTATCCCCAAGATCTACCCTCTTTTTATTCCTTACTTAACTTCCTTTTTCAACACCTGCCTTTCCTCAGCTACCTTCCCCCTCCACATTTAAGCATGCCACCATCATACCTATTCTGAAGAAACCTTCTGCCGATCCCCTTCTTACCTCTAACTTCCGCCCAATCTCTCTTCTCCCATTCCTCTCTAAACTACTTGAACGCCTCGCATATTCCCAGCTCTCAGCCTTTGTCACTAATCTTTCTCTCCTACCCCCTGCCAATCTGGTTCCGACCTAAACACTCTCCTGAAACTGCCCTCACTTATATCCTCCTCTCCACTCGATACTCTAAGCAATTCTCTGTCCTTATTCTCCTTGACCTCTCTGCTGCTTTCGACACTGTTGATCACCCCCAGCTTCTCAACACTCTTTCTTCCTTTGGTTTCAAAGGCTCTGTTCTTAACTGGCTCTCCTCTTACCTCTCCTCCCGCTCATTCGCTGTCTCCTGAGGCGGTCGCACCTCGCCTACCCTCCCCTTGGAGTACTGCGTATCCCAAGGTTTGGTTCTCGGCCCTTTCCTATTCTCTCTCTACACCTCTCTCTTTGCCCCTGTTATCTCCTCTTTCGGTATTTCTCACCATTTCTATGCTGATGACACCCAACTCTTCCTTTCTCTCTCTTCCTTCTCCTCTGACCCCCACCTTAAACTCTCGTCCTGTCTCACTGCCATTAAAAACTGGATATCATCCCGCTTCCTTTCTCTCAATACCGATAAGTCTGAAGTCTTATTCTTTCCCTCCAATACTCTTCCCCCTCCCTCTCCTCCATCTTTCATTCACTTTCCCCCTCTAATCTTCCTTTCTCTACCCACGCTCGCAAGCTACGCATTCACTTTGACTCCTCCCTCTCCTTTTCCCACCATATTTCTCTTACCTCTCGCGCGTGTCTCTACTAGCTCTTCAATATTCGCAAAGTCCGCTCTTCTCTCACCTTCCATGCTACTAAAATTTTTATCTCCTCCCTCATCATCTCTCGCCTCTTCTATTGCTGCTCTCTACTCTTTGGACTACCTGCTTCTCATCTTGCTCCCCTCAAATCTATCTACCACTCAGCCATCCGTGGTTGATCGCACTAACTTTAGATGCAAAGGCCCGACGGCCATTGAACTCTGGATTCCCAATTTGGCCCATTCAACTACCCAATCTGCAATAATCCCAGCCCAGCATTGGGAATGATAGGGCTAAGATACAATTCGACATAAAAATACGCGATGGCAATCATAGGATGCATTGCAAGGTAAGAGCCCTAACTTCACAGGGACGGCAGCTGGGTTGTGTATTCTTTGTCCTACCAGCCATAAAAATAGCTACAGTGAATTTCCATAGGTGTCTCAAACACCATTGCCAATCTAAACTTGAACAGAGGACGGCCTGGCAGCGATTTGTGCAGGCCATGGCTACCCAGGATTCTCGAGATATTTGGAAGATCTTGGTGACAGTCAGGGGTGACAAGCTGGACAAAACCCTTAACCCCATCTCTGAGGCGGAATGGGTGGCATACATCTCTGAAAACTTCTACATCCCCAAAACTGCTGCCATTGTGACCATTTCCTCCAGACCTTGGCCCTTACCTATGAGCCACAGGTCGCTGTTGGATTCTATCGCCAAGCTGAAGTCCTCCAGAGCCCCCGCCTGAATGGCCTCGCCAACATAGTAATAAAGTAGGACCCTGATAACTGGGCCCAGATCCTCCTGATCCTGTACTCCAGAGTTTGTAGAGCACGGGAGATACCAGCCTCTTGGTAGCAGTCGGTTCTAATTCCTGGCTTTAAAAAAGGGGCTTGCACTAAAATCACTAATTACCGACTGCTGTCAATGCTGGACATCACAGGGAAGATCTTTACCTCTATGGTACTCAGAGAACTACAGCGATGAGCCGAAAACAACAAGGTAATTAACTTGGCGCAGACCGGTTTTCGGCCTGGCTCGGGCATTTCTCACAACCTTAGGGTCTTGGACCATCTCATTCAGACGACTCAGAGCCGTAGGAATTTAACTTTGTATGTTGCATTTGTAGATTTACAGAGCGAATTTGACCAGGTTAACAAGGACATTCTGTGGGCTAAGATCCGGGCCTTGAAATGCCCTGACTGGATCATACATATCCTAGTCCTTCTACATAGCAACAATAGTGCCAGAGTTCGGTTGGACCAAGGAGGTGAGGTCATAGACCCAATTCCCATAAACATGGGAGTAAAACAAGGATGTGGTGCGGCCCCCTTACTATACAATTTGTATGTAGCCGATCTTCTCCCTCGCCTGCTTGGGGTTGCTAACTGCCCACCAAGGATTGGGGATCTTCCCTTGGTGGGTATGTTATACGCAGACGATTTGGTATTGTTTGACCATACTTATAAAGGCATGAAGATTCTGCTTAACAAACTCTCTAAGTATGGGCTAGAATTGGGCTTGACCATCAACCTTGAAAAGACCAGCATCATGTTGGTCACCAGGAATACTGTAAACAGGACCAGGATGACCACGATTGGTACCATTGACTATGCCGTGTCCTATACAAATCTGGGCTTGGAAATCAGTTCCCGTGCTGATTACGAGCCGATTGTGGCCAACAAAATCAGGAAAGCAAAGCAGCTAATACTTCAGGCGCGTAAGTTTGCTGGAGGATATGCAAGTTTCTCCCTGACAGGGGTCACACTGCTATGCAAGCAATGCTTCGCTCCCTCGCTACTGTATGGCCTAGAGGCACTCGCCATGCAGGATTTTGCCTGATTGAATAAACTGGAGGGACTCTTCTGGCGTGCTATGTTGGGCATGGGCCCCTCGTGTTCGATGGAGTATTTGCACCTCAAACTCGGTCTCACATCTCTAGGGGGCATGGCAAGCCGGGGCGAGAGGTTGTTTCGATCTAAAGACTCTATCTAATCCAGCCTGTGGCCACAGTTGGCAGGAACCATGATTTGGGAAAAATATATAGAAGCTCCAATTTTGGAAAACTGAATGAGCAGCTTTTCAAAGAGATTAGTTGGCCCCCTGATTTTGGCAGAGATACTCCTTTTATCCACTTAAAGCTGTTGAAAAACAATTTATAAGTAGGACACTGGTGTAAAAACTACAGCCACCTGACCAAACTAAAAGGGTACGAAGCTGTATCTCATGTGGTGCACCGGTATAGGAAACATGCAGCGTTACTTGCCCTGATCCGGCTATTAGGACATTTATGTTGAGGCTTCAAACCAACCAACTTCCAGTTAAATCAATAACAGGACCTCAAACAGGCCTAATGTCTGATAATAGATATTGCCATATCGGTGCTGCTATGGACAGGCAGGAAACTGCCAGGCACGTGCTCACGCAGTGTGCCAAGCTGGGGCACATAAACATGTGTAACCTGGGGAGTCTAGTCCATAGTTACGAGGCAATCCTTACTGCCTCCTTCTGGGTTTACTGCCTTAGTGTAGACGATATTGCAATGCAAATCACTCTGTATCATGTGTGTGGTGTCATGTACGAACCCTTGCGGTTGATTGAGGGGGATTACTTCTAAGGCTCCTTTGGCAATGGGCGGTGAGAGAAGTAGGATGCCACGCTAATGTTATAGCCGAGAAGTAAGCCAATTTTACAATAGTGAATGACTCCTGGTATGCCTGATATAGAGCGTGTGGACTTGAAAGGAGCCCGTTGGGTTATTATTTGGTTGGTATGAAGTTTAGCCTGGGCCCTTTGGCATGTCTGATACTTTGCTTTTAGGATCTTAAAAAGAACTAATCTGCCCATTACCGTGTAAGTTTGCGTTAATTAATTTATTAACCAATTATTTTGTTTTGTTTTATATGATCATTTATGACTACATTACCATAGTGACATCACTGATTGTATACATTTTAAGGTTTGTCACAATTTGAATATAGTGATCATTGTGAATCTGAATCGTAATGCTTTGAATTCTAATGTATTGAATTGTACTGTTATTTGAGCACCTTGTCGATACGTGCTGATAAACATTGATGAGTGAAGCCTGAGCACGGATCCAAAATGTGAACATACTTAATAACATTCTTTTGTGCATTTGTATACATTTACAAGTATATACATTTCATACAGTTCGTACGTTTCATATACATTTTATATTTTATACTAGATTTGATGTTGTTTCTTGGCTTTTAAATGTGTGTATATTGATTGATTGTTTGATATCAGATTCAATTATTCATTGTGTGTAAAGTGATTGATTTGTGTAAAGTTCTTGATTGAACTAAATCACAATAAAAAAATAATTATTATATTCAACAACAAAAAATACACACAGCTAAATTCTGTTTTCAAGCAAAGCGCAAAAGCAGTGAAACTAGGGTGCAGAATGTAAAATATACATAGCTAAAGTAAAATCGGTTTTCGAGCAAGGCACAAATACATACAGCTAAAATGGGTTTTCAAGCAAGGCACAGATGCAGTGAAGTTAGGGAGCAGGATGTAAAATGCACACAGCTAAAATTGGTTTTAAAGCAATGCACACATGCAGTGGAATTAGGGTCACAAAGGAGAGAGCAAGGGAGTAGAGAAGGTGATGACGATAGGCAGAGCGAAATAGGCACAGATACAGATTTGGGTTCTAGTGGAGAAGGTACATGAATGGTGCAGCCATCACTCAACAGTTTGTAGTAGGGGTGCTGAGGCCCAAGTCCATGGGAGAGCTGGATGAACACAGAAGGCTGCAGCATAGTTTGGGGGGTGGGGAGGAGGGATCCCTCCCAGCCCTCCTAGGACCGGACAGGCACAGTGATTCTTTCCTCTCTACTCAGATGTGTGGGGTTGTGATTTGCTGGTCCCAATGGCCAGCTACTGCACCAGGGCACTGTAATCTGTGCCTCTAGCCCTGTAGCAGCCTCCCTCAGTGCACCCTTCCAGCCAGTTACAAATTTCAATCCCTGTCTGTAGTGGGACGCCTCACGTTGTGGAAGTTCACTTTGCTGAGGGTCCTTGTGCACCCAGCAACATCTATTGCTACCCTCTTGTAGACTATTTACACTGACAGGCACGTAAACTTTCTCAGAGAGAACATCAAGACGAATGCCATTGATTATTTTTACACAGGTGCCAGGTGAGTTATTTCCCAAAGTAAAGACAACTGGCTTCCCAAGCTTTATACTGCGGCCAACCCAAAACCCTTTCTACTTGTGCTGTCTCAGATGTACCCCTGAGATCTTTACACAGATGTCTCCTTGCAAGCTAATACCGAGCCTTGGCCCAAGGTCACAAATATGCAGGCTAGCACTGGCCGGTTGTAAAAGATGTTGCATGACCCACGCTTTCATGGCTATGCTTCACATCCAGACAAAGCTAATAACAAGCCTTGAAATGTGTACTTTTCACTGGTCAGTAATAATTCACTTTAGGAAAATAAGAAATTGTGAACTGCATACATATGGAGAGCTGGTGTCAGTACTCATGAGAAACTGGTAAGGTCGTCGGAGTTCATGTGGTAGTCGAGAGGCTGTCCGCAGAGTATAGTTCAATAAGCTCGAAATTAACCCTTTTTAAGGGTCTCCTCAAATGAGTGCAAACTTTCCTATGAGACAACAAGCTGTCTGTATCAAATGACAGAGTGCACAATGGTTCAAATGAAAGAGCAAGGTACCGCCAGGTACGCGCCGAGCTCTGGGCAAAAGAGATAGTGTATTAAACCACTATTCCTTATAGAACGTGTGTAATTCAGGGTTTAATAGAATACTAACCTTTATAACAGTGAAGAAGATCGCCAAGCTCGGTATAAGGTAGATGTGATTGGAATTCCTGTTTTTGACCTCAAATCAAGGTGAGGTGATCCAAGAATTGGAGGAAGGGACTGAACGGAAGGGAAAGGAGTATTAGTGGGTTAGCAAGGACCTGCCCCCTGAATGGAACAAGGACGTACTAAGGGAGGTGGAAGGGTGCACTTGATGAAGAGTCATTGCATAGCGTTCAGAGTTCTGTGCACATGGCAGTTAAATGCCAAATGAAGATCCGGAAAGTAAAAGGGAAGTTAAACAATTCTGAAAGACAATCTTTGGAGACTTGAGCCAGGATTGATTTATAAGCCGGTAAGCAGTGTACAGATTCAGGTCTAATCCAAACAGCAGTCCATAAGCAGATGCAGAGGTCGTACAACGTGCTGGAAATAAAGTACAAAGGAGAATCCAAAAGGCAATCCGTAAGCAGGAGCAAAGGTCAAGCAACGTGCTGGCAACAAAGTACAAAGGGGAATTCAAAAGGCAGTCTGTAAACAGGAGCGATGGTCGAGCAATGAATCAGGTAACGGGAAGCAAAAACAAAATGCTGGGTACTAACTTCAATTAGAAGCTCCAGCGTCCCGAATAGGTGTAATTTTATGCCTGATTGGATATACGCGCTGACGCACAGTCATGCGTCGGGTCTTTCCGGCAACGGAAGCAATTCTGTAGTGTGAGCATACTACTACGTGGTTGCCTCCTGCATTCCTGGCGTTGGTGAAAACGCCATGGCAACTGCCAGGAACGCAAATGAGAATACACAGTACCATAGCACTTGCGCAACGCAAAAGGCATTTTTGTATGAACTGTGACAGTATCCTGTCAGAGAGGTGTGAAAACGGTCCAAGAAAAGGGCAGCATGTATGTTCTCTATTGGTTCCAATGAGCGATCCTCCGAACCAAAGCCCTCCGATAATGTTTGCCCCTCTGCAACTTTGTATCCAAAATTGCATGAAGCTCGTATTCATCGGCTCCTTCAACCACCAATAGAACCGGTCGTGTTGGTTATATAGTGGTAGGAGGGCATGGTTTCAATAATGAGACATGGAAGACTGATGTGTCCGCCAGTTCGAAAGGGCATCCAGACGCACAGCGGCAGGGTTAGGACCCGGAGGACAGTGTAGGGACCAACAAAGCAAGGGAGTAGTTTGCATTTTCCTGGAATATTCTCGATTTTTGGTGGATAACCAAACCTTCATACCATGGTAGACCGGGGCAGAAGCACGACGAGCATCTGCAAATTCGTTCGATTGAGCTTGCGCCAGTTCCAGATGTGACTTGACATCATCATGTACAACAGTAAAATCCCGAATACAGTTGTGGGCTGCCGGATTTTCAAATGAAAGAGAAGGATATAACGGAATCGACCTGGGATGGTGGCTGTAAAAGACATAAAAGGGTGAGGAATCAACTGAAGAGTGTTCTGAATTGTTAAATGCAAACCCGGTAGTGGGTAATAAGGAAAGCCAACTGTCCTGATACTGTAAACATAAATGGTGAAGGTACTGTTCTAGGGTCACATTAAACATTCGGTCTCACCGTCCGTCTGTGGATCGTAAGCACTGGAACACTTATCCTCAATACCAAAAGATGAAGTCGGAGCCTTCAAAAAATGAGACGTAAATTGGGAGCCTCTATCTGTGATGGTAATAGAGGGCAGGCCAAAGAAGTGAAAGACATGTCTGAGGAAGAGATACACCAATACTGGAGCAGTTGGAACTCCCATACAAAGAACAAAGGCAGCCATATTTATGAAGTAGTCAACTACTACCCATATGGTATCATGATTTTGCATTGGCGGAAGTTCCACGATGAAGTCCATGGAGATCATGTACCAGGGTTTTTGAGGAAGAGAGAGTGGGTGCAGCAGTCCCACTGGCTTAATGTTTTGACCTTTGCATTGAGCACATAATGAACACGTAGATACATACTCGATGACATCTTGCGAAATGGTGGGCCACCCTCAACATCTTCGCAGCAGTTCTACAGTTTTCCGTCTACCGGGATGAACAGCGAGGAGAGCGTCATGGCACCACTGGAGCCCAGATAAGCGTGTCTCTTCATCGGGCATGTATATCCGCTCCTGAACAAATGGCAGTCCATTAATGACAGTGGCATCTGCTTCCTCTAGTCTGGCAGGGTTTTGAAGAACCCATGCATGTATTTTCTCTCTGGGAGTAGTTTGTGGGGTAAAACCACAGGCCACTTGTTGCGGCAGCAAGACACAAGGATCTTCTGTTTGAGACGGAAGCAAATTGCCCAAGCGGGATAAGCTATCTGCCTTTGGTATGTAATACAGCAGGTCTGTAAGTGATGACAAAATCGAATAACGAAAAGAAAGAATGCCAGCGGGCCTGTCTAGCTGTTGCGCACTTCATGGTCTTGAGTGCAAGAAGGTTACGGTGGTCCATATAAACCGTCACGGTATGACGGGCTCCCATCAAATGATGCCTCCATTCAGTAAAGGCATCCCTTAAAGCCAGTAGCTCGTGTTCTGTGATAGTATAGTTCTGCTCAACAGGGGTCAGTTTACGGGAGAAATAAGCCACTGGATGCGTCCTACCGGTACCTGGACATTTTTGACACAAAACCACTCCTAATTTGATGCTGGAGTTGTCTGCCTCAACAATAAACGGTTGCTGCGAATCAGGGTGCTGCAATACTGGGGCAGTGGTAAACGCATGTTTCAGAGTGTTGAATGCCTTCTGGGTGGTCGGATTCCATTCAAAAGGCACCCTGGGGCTTGTCAGGTTTGTTAAAAGAACAGCTTTAGAGGAGAACAAATGTACAAACCTCCTGTACAAATTGACAAAACCAAGGAATGTCTGTAAAAACTTTTGAGGAGGAAGGGACAGGCCAATCCAGAACTGCTTTTACTTTTGAATGGTTCATCCGAATACCTCTATTAGTTATATCATAAGCCAGGAATTCATCTTCCGTTTTATTAAATACACATTTCTCGGCCTTGGTGAATAGCTGATTTTCCTCAGCCTTTGTAATATAGAGTGGACATGTTCTACATGATGACCGTAGGAATTGGAATAAACCAAAATATCATCCAAGTAGACGACTAGATAACGAGCCATAATTTCCTGGAATATGTCATTCATGAAGTATTACAATGTGGCTGGGGCATTACAAAGCCCGAAAGGCATAGTTTTGTATTGTAGGGAAATTTGTAGAGCACAAACAAAGACCAAAAGGCATCAAGGCACTGAGGCGAGTGAGGAAGTTGCAGCCCAGAGAATTAGAAAAAATACCTTTTCAGAAGTTTTCGAAAGACAAGGTAGTCAGGAGTATTGCAGAGCTCAGATGGCAAGGCATTCCAGTGTGTGGGAGCAAGTACTGTTAAATATCTTCTTCCTGCCCTCGCACACTGGAATCTAGGAACGTTCAGCAGCGACTGGGAAGCTGAACAAAGGAGCCTGCTAGGTTTGTGGGGTATAAGTCTGGATTGTAGAACCTCGGCTCCCGCATTATGAGTGGCTCTGTGAACAAGGCAGAGAGTTTGGAACTTTACTCGGCTCCTGACAGGGAGCCAATGCAGGTGACAAAGAAAATCAGAGGAGTGGGAGAGTCTAGACGAGCTGGTGGATTTTGGAGGATCTGCAGTCGTTGGAGTAGGGCCTCAGGTTGACCTAAGTAGATACCATTACAGTAATCTAGGGAGCCCATAACAGATGCAGTCACAATCTGTTCTTGGATTCAGGCGGAAGGACTTTTTTCAGTATTTTGAGCTATCTGAAGCCAGATTGGCAGACAGCTGAGATTTGGGCTTCTCTGGAACCTGAGCACATAACTTTAATCCCTAAGCTTTTGACTACTGAGGAGGATACTAACAAAGTATCAAAAGACGACACGACCTATCGAGCTTCCTGGTTGAC
Organism: Ambystoma mexicanum; assembly: GCF_040938575.1. NCBI lineage: Eukaryota > Metazoa > Chordata > Amphibia > Caudata > Ambystomatidae > Ambystoma > Ambystoma mexicanum. The sequence goes on from NC_090933.1 coordinate 64,451,482, forward strand.
ACTTTTTGGCCCCTCCAGTTATTCCAGTCATTCCCTGGTTTCCGAGATCCTATTGCAATTTTTCATCTTTGGAAAGGCACTATTCTATTGTAAAGGTTTTTCTTTTAAAACCAAAAACAAATAAATAAATAAATAACACTTAAATAACTACTGAGGGCAAGTCCAAAAGAGGTAGGTCAGTATTCACAGGTCCATGGCTGTCCTGTGATGTTAAGTCCAATCAGTAGTACCTCACTTTTGTCTCCATTAAGTTTGAGCCAGTTATTGGCCATCCAGTCCCCAACTGCAGAAAGCCAATCTTCCAGTTTCTGGGTCCGGGGGGTCGGTCGGATGAGGTGACACTTAGTCAGAAGAGGATCTGCGTATCATCAGCATAGGAGAAAAAGTGTACCTCATGACTGGCAATCAAATTGGCCAAAGCCTGCATGTATATATTAAATAAAAGGGGGGAAAGGGCAGATCCATGTGGGACCCCGCAGTTCAGGGCAGTTGGGGGAGATGAGAAAGGAGGGAGGGAAACAGTTTGATGATGATTGGATAGAAAGGATGAGAACCGCTTAAGGGGGTACCTGAAATTCCAAACTCTAGAAGGCATTGAAGCAGCTTCTGGCGGTCAACAGTGTCAACCAGGCATAACCAAATACTCGAACATGCCGTAGCGTGTTTTGAATGCTGTTTTCCACTTATCACCTCCATGTATTCGGACCAAATTGGAGGCACCCCTCAGATCTAACTTAGTTAAAATTACGGACAAACCTAGTTGGTCCAGCAAAATGGGGATGAGGGGCAAGGGGAATTGGTTCTTGACAGTTGCAGCATTCAGGGCTCTGCAATCGATGCAAGCCCTCAAAACGCCTTCCTTTTTCGCTACAAAAAACAAGGGTGCACCAGCCGGTGATTTGCAGGGTCGAATAAGCCTGTTAGCCAATGCTTTGCCCAGGTAATCCTTTAACACCGGGTCTTCTTTGACTGTGAGGGAATTGTAAGAAAGGCATGGTATCAAAGCAAGACAGACACAAGTGATCACAGTTCAAGGGTGTTTATTAAACTGTAACATGGGCAAGATAAACGCCTAATCTAAACCTAAATCTAAGATGGGTGCAAGCTACGACCATCAAATAATAATAATAATACTATCCAAGTCTAGTCAAATAAAAAAGGGCCTATACTAAGAAACCTATTGCCAATCCTTACCGCGATATCACAAAATAGTGTGGGATAATGTTCATAAGAAAAGAAAGAAGTGTTCACAAAAATTATAGATCAGGATGTTATAGCCGGAGTCTCCCTTCCCCACGTTTTCTAGCATGGGACAAGGCGGGACTCCTGAGCACAGCATACCCCTGGGCTTCTCCAGTATGAGGTTACAGTTCATTTTCCATTATCAGGGCCTTCTGCGCCCAAGTCTCTTCTTATGCAAGTCTCTTGCTTCAGAGGGTCTGATACACCAAAATAACAAAGCAAAAGTGCATTCAGGTAATTTTTACGTGGGGTGAATACCTGTCACCCTTTGATCCCCCATAGCCGGATTCCTATGCTTCTCTAAATAGTCTGTCTCCTTCAGTCGGGTTCAGACCAACCACTCACTGTGGACATCCCTCAGTTGGGTTCACACTTGTCAAACAAAGAAAGAGGGGGGGGATTTGCCCCATGAGCAGAAAAGGAGGGGACAAAAGACCAAAATAACACCGTAGATCCCTTACTGCTATGTATCAAAATCAACATGATTAAATTGTTCAAAAAAGTACCAAACTCTGGTATCATGCATTTTTATGAAATTCTCTGAAAACAAAAAGGGCAAATTTCTAGAAAGTTATTTGAAAAGTTTATTATTTAGACAAAGAAAATCCTGATGAGCATAAAGGTTGTAATAACAAAGAAGTATAACAGAAATTGTTAAAACACTCACAGTTGTAATTCACAATTTTGTTTAAAGAACAGAAAACAATCAATTATTCTTTTTTTGAGAAGCAGAAAAAAAATTTTTTAAAATAGGTTCTTCTTTGTTGTAAAGTCACAAAGAAGAAGTAAAAAAGGAATGGAGTACTAGTGGAGAGAAGATATATGGACGGTTCTTAAGGTAAACAGTTCTTCCTTCTCTACACAGAACAACCGTATCCTCTCGAACTCTAACTCCAATATTCCTAATGACAGGTCTGCCAAAAAGGAATGGAGTACTAGTGGAGAGAAGATATATGGACGGTTCTTCAGGTAAACAGTTCTTCCTTCTCTACACAGAACAACCGTATCCTCTCAAACTCTAACTCCAATATTCCTAATGACAATATTGGAGTTAGAGTTTGAGAGGATACGGTTGTTCTGTGTAGAGAAGGAAGAACTGTTTACCTGAAGAACCGTCCATATATCTTCTCTCCACTAGTACTCCATTCCTTTTTGGCAGACCTGTCATTAGGAATATTGGAGTTAGAGTTCGAGAGGATACGGTTGTTCTGTGTAGAGAAGGAAGAACTGTTTACCTTAAGAACCGTCCATATATCTTCTCTCCACTAGTACTCCATTCCTTTTTGGCAGACCTGTCATTAGGAATATTGGAGTTAGAGTTTGAGAGGATACGGTTGTTCTGTGTAGAGAAGGAAGAACTGTTTACCTTAAGAACCGTCCATATATCTTCTCTCCACTAGTACTCCATTCCTTTTTTACTTCTTCTTTGTGACTTTACAACAAAGAAGAACCTATTTTAAAAAATATTTTTTCTGCTTCTCAAAAAAAGAATAATTGATTGTTTTCTGTTCTTTAAACAAAATTGTGAATTACAACTGTGAGTGTTTTAACAATTTCTGTTATACTTCTTTGTTATTACAACCTTTATGCTCATCAGGATTTTCTTTGTCTAAATAATAAACTTTTCAAATAACTTTCTAGAAATTTGCCCTTTTTGTTTTCAGAGAATTTCATAAAAATGCATGATACCAGAGTTTGGTACTTTTTTGAACAATTTAATCATGTTGATTTTGATACATAGCAGTAAGGGATCTACGGTGTTATTTTGGGTTCACACTTGCCATCACAATGTTCATAGGTGTTTTAACACGATGCAGGATTCACTTCCCTTGGCTTTACAGCCCCATGTCAGGCTTTCCCTTAAGCCTCCAGTATCACAGTTTGCTTTACTTAGCTTTTCTCTTCTTCTATGACACTCGTAAGTGTTAGGGGGTCATTCCGGTTTTGGAGGCAGCCCTGGTGCTAATAGCACCATGGCTTACCCTCCAAAACCGGGTCCGGTCTGGCTGAATGGGGATTTACCGGGTCATTCCGACCTTGGAGAACCCGGTAAATCCCCATTCAGTAAACCATTCCCCATTCCCATTTGAGCCCCCATAGGGCTCAATGGGAATGGGGAAGGCGCTAATTACGGGCCCGCAAATAGCCCGTAATTAGCGCCCTGGTCCCTTAGCGGGACCCGCTAAGGACGTGTGGTCTGACCACACGTCCTTTGTGGTTCCTGCTAAGGGACCTCGGAATTGGGCAGTAAGGGTTTACCGGCACCGGCATCCTTACCGGTGCCCGTAAACCCTTACCGCCCACCTCGGAATGACCCCCTTAATGTCTCTTTAAACAATATCACATGATTCAGATTAGTTTGCAGATTCAAACGGAGACTTCCAAAGGGCCATCTTGTCTCGCTCGGCCACTTTCTGAGTCGACAGCAAGTGTGGGATTTTTATCATCACAGTTCCCAGAGAGTTCCCCTCAGCTGGGCGCAAGCGCCAATTTGTAACAACAAAAACATCTGCAATGTGTCAAGGACTTTGGATTGTACAAAGGATTTGACTTGACCTTTGTATGACCACCTTAATACCTTTATAGCACAGCCTTCCCTATGGCCTCTTAGCACTTGTAGTTTCCTTTAACTCTATTTTTCGACACAGTCTCTTTGTTCAGGAGAGGGGTACCAGCCAGAGACATTTCGAATGAGCGCCTACGTAACGTGGGACCACTCTGACCCTAGTACCAAGTTTGTTCGTTCATAAATGACCTTTGTCTACTTTATCTTCTTACGACTGCTGCTGCAACCTTGAGTATAACACAAGCCGGTCTACTATCAGGTGCTTCCGACTCACCGACTGTGTTGAACTCGCTCTGTTCCTTATTCCGCTGGAGATAAGGACGGTACCTTGATGGCCACCACATCTCCCCGCCCTGGCTATCAGGGCGGGAGGGTGTCATGTACCGCTGACATCCATCGCACCACCTGCGATTCCCGGTCTTACATATCTTTCATGAGAGGCTTCGCAGATCTGCGTTGAAAAGGGCAACTCCCTTCTTGACGTTCTTTCAGGTCTCACCGCCTTTCTCCTCTGTTTGAACTGCCATCCTGGAATGGCTGCTTCCTTGTGCGTTCAGCCTTGCTCGGAGTTTGCTCGTGTGCTCCACCTTTTATCCCAATGGGGAAGGAAATGGGTAGTCAAGTGTGTGTAGTTGTCTGCAGTTGCCTGACCTGCCTGATCCTTGTGTTGGGACATGTCAGGTTTTCGAAAGACAAGCATGTCAGCTTGTGTATTGAACCGTTGTCGTTCATGCTGTGGGAAAGTGTTTGAGTTAGAAAAAGGGGCATGGGGGGGTGCTAGAGAGCCCAAGCAAGATGGCCGAGGGTTGAAGGAACTCTGAGGACAAATGGCACACAAAGTCAGAACCTACCCTGTTCAAACGCTCCAAACCACATAAAAAAGGAGATTCTGTAAACCGGAGATAATGCGGCAGAGATGGGCGAAATCCCGGGGAAATATTGCACAAAAGAAACGAAGACAGCCACAACTGAACAAGTTGGGGCGTCGTGCCATGACTGGAGGAGAAGCACAAAGAGGTGTGAATTAATGAAACGCTGACACTGGGCAACCAGCTCGGCACCACCACACCAAGGTCCAACACAGCCCCCAGCGTGGAAGGAGATAAAATAAACTGCCTCCCATAGTGGTGCCAACAAACGACAGACCCGCACAACGAGAGACGTGCTGAAGTGACATGGCCGCCAGGTAGCACCGTCAATAACACGCAAAGTAAGGTGCGGGTCTCCAGCAAAGCCGCCACCCTGAGAAATGAACCTCAGAGAGAGGGCAGGCGACCCCATCCCCGCAGTGAGTACCATAGGCACCAGAGAGGGAAGCCACAGTGATGGCGGCGAACGCACTGAGAAGAGTCCGCCTCCAGACTCGCATGGATCCCAGGCGCTGATCCGGAGAGGAGATAAACACCCCCGAAAAGCAAGTGAGTCAGATGCAAAGCGGGGGCCTCACCAGCACCATAACCGAGCAACCAAGGCATCACTCAGGCCAAAACCATCCACCTCCAGCTATGAGTAAGTGGATTACGGACGCTAGGCAAGGCCAGAACAACACTGGGCTGAAGACTTTAAGCAGCACGCACACCAACATATAAAACGCAGCAGGTCTGAGGGAATACCCATAAGGGCAGAGAAGGCAAGGAGTGACCCTGAATAGCGGCAAGGGCCTAACCAAGGGGGGAATCGGCACACAGACACATCACCTTCTCCAGAGGGCAAAGCACCCCCCCCCCCCAGGCATGGGCCCATGAGCGGCATTCCTCGCCTGCAGACACCAGAAAGGAATATAGGAAGCAGTGGAGGTTAGGACCCGGGGCTGCCTGGGGACGAAGCAGGGAGCAACGCAAGGGGACGAGGGGCCAAATAAGCACTTTCAGATGGCGTGCAAAGTACGAAGAGAGTGCCAACACTCCAAACAGGGGTAATCTGGGTGGAGAAGATCCCAGCACGGCCACAAGGGCAAAAATAAACAAGGGCGACACACGAGGGACAGCATCAAGGCGCATCATAGCATCGCTGACACAATATATAGCGCAGAACTGCCCCCCCGCATATAAACCCAGAGGCCTCCCCACACAGTCCACAATATAAAACAAGACCTCCAGGAAGTACAAAGTCGTCTGACGGCCCAGGCTGAAAGAACCACTGATAACGAACAGCGCATCAGCGCTCTGGAAGACAACCAGACAACCGCAGAACAGATCTAGATGGGGTCATATGGGAGGTACAAAGACTTGATGAGAAAATCGAGGACCAAGAAAACCGATCCCGCAGGAACAACCTCAGGATCGTCGGCTTACCAGAAAACACTGAAGGAACGCACCTAGAAAAATACATTTATGACCTCCTGCAGAACTCCCTGGACATTGCTAATGCCAGGGACCTCATCAAACAGGCACACCGTGCTCCGATACCCAAGCCTGCTCCGAACGAACGTCCAAGGGTCATAACCATGCGCCTGTTGAACTTTCAACATAAAGTGGCCATCCTAAAGGCTTATAGGACAGCAACCCCAGTGCGCAAGGATGGAATCGAAATAGGAATATTTAACGACTACTCAATGGAAGTATCAAGGAGACGCAAAGGCTTTAACCCCATATTCGAGGCACTTAAAAACACGGAATATAGACACTACCTCAAATTTCCAGCAGTCTGGTGCATACAGATTGACAGACAGTGGCACTCATACGAAGACCCAGAATCTGCATGGTGTTTCCTACAACAACGCAATATAGTGTTGACGGACCTCGAAAGTGCAACGGCAATGACAGCAAAACCAGATCACCCCCCTCCACCATAGCAGGAGCATGCACAATCAAAAGGGAGGTGGCAACAAACAGGCAGGGGGCCTCAGGGCTGGGGCTCAGACCAAAGGAAGCGCACCGGCAGACCCTGAAGATGGCCCGACCCTGGGAATCCATCAACGGAACCATCTAACACTCATCGAAAGCACAGGAGTGAGAAATGGACTTCCCGATTGCTGCTAAGCGAAACACTGAAGAAAGACAATTTTACTAGAATGATATCTCCACACGAACATGGGGACAGGGACAATAGAGATGCAATCCGGAGCAACCTCTGCCACATCTGCCATCCCCCACCCGTCTAGGACATCAAGACAGAATATATGGGAAGCAGCATATTGGGCCAGGGCCGGGTAGTAGGCCCACCCAATGTTACAATGTTTGGTTCATCACGGGCCTAAGGTTAGGTCTGCGTTTTGCTATGTTGTGGAAGTTACACCACATGTTGAATATTAAGGGGAAGGGAGAAGGGACGTGCTCAAAACTTACACATACACTGGAAGACAACAACACTGCAGACCCATCGGGACCAGACGGTGACGCAACACATATACCCATACAATGACGAAACTCACCTTAGTGACCTTGAACATACAAGGCATAAGTCACCGTATAAAACGTAGGTGCATGCTCAACTTCATGAAGGATGTCCGTGTAGATTCCTACAGGAGACCCATCTAAATAGAACTGAAGCAGATGAATTGGCCCGTGGATCGGTGGGCACAGCAGTTCACTCACCAAGCCACAGGAAACGGGGGGTATCCATTGTGATACACAAACGGGTCCCCTTCCAGGTCCAACATACATGCAGCGATAACGAAGACTGCTACGTATTGGTGCGGGGCCGAATCCAGCAGCAACCAATTACCCTACTAAATATTTATGCCCCCACGCCGGACTTGCCGACTTTCTTTACACACACATTCTCCAAATGCGCCCAGTATATGCAGAACCTCACCATATTAGGCAAAGACCTGAACATAGCCCTAAACTCAGAACTGGCTTGCCTGGGGAAACAACTGGACAACCCGCCTAACCCAAAAAAAAAGAGCGACCCTCCAAGCACTACTGTCAGACCTACAACTGATAGACATTTGGCGAAACACCCATACGAACCGCCACGACTACACATTCTATTCATACCCTCACAACAACTACTCAAGGCTAGATTACTGGCTGATGCCAGCCAACACAGTACATATGGTATCCGATTGCCACATTATACCGATCACTGTCTCAGACCACGCCCTGGTAACACTGCACCTTACACTGCCCGACACAACCTGCAAATCCCCAGCCTGGCGCCTCAACCTTCACATCCTACAATACCCCGACATTGTAGAAAACCTGCGAGATGATATTGAGGGGTTGTGGGAAAACAACGACACACTGGGATTCACCCCATACAGGTGCTGGGACGCCTTTAAGGCGTACCTGAGAGGACAATGCATATCGCAATGGTCACACAAGAGAAGAAAGTGTGGGGGGGAGGCTCGCTTACAGAAGAGCGAAACACAACGCAAGGAGACCGTGGACACGCAACACAAGGCATCCCGAGACAAACAGCTACAACCCCAACTCCAGAAACTAAGAACAGAAATCAGACAGCTCACCACAGACAGGGCACAAAAATCATATACAAGCTAGTCACAAATGTACTATCTAGAGGGGGCGACAGACCCCTGCACATGATGGTACTAGCGCTAAAACAACGACAAGCCACACAAATGATCACAACCATCGGGGACAACGCGAATAACGTATTAGTGGGAGATGAACAAAACAACAAGATTCGCAGAATTCTATTGTGAACTATACACAGCAACCAATACATACACACACCAGGCCATTGAAGCCTTCCTAGATACGGTACCCATCCCCAGAATAGCAGAAGATAAGCTAGATGAATTAGATGCCACATCACAGCTGCAGAAATAACCCGGGCGATACTATCACTCTCCCACGGGAAGGCCGCCGGCCCCGACGGGATCCCAATCGACTTTTACAAGAGCATAGTTGAAGACATAGCCCCGAAACTCAAAGCAGTCTTCAGGGAAGCTCTTACCCAGAAACAGCTTCCCAAGTCAATGCTAGCAGCCAATATCATAGTTTTTCACAAAGGCGGGAGGGACCCATAAGTATGCGGATCCTATAGACCGATCTCATTAATCAACTCAGACGTGAAAATCTTAGCAGAAGGCCTGGCATAAAGGATAGAAAGCACACTACTGCAGATAATACACAAAGACCAAACAGGCTTTATAAAGGGCTGGCACTCCTGCGATAACATCTGCAGACTGCTACACATCATAGCGGGCGAAAGGGACCACCAAAACGCCATCCTAGCAGTAGACGCAGAAAAGGCGTTTCATTAGTGCAAGTGCAGTGGGAATTCATGTTTCATGTATTGCCCAGATACGGCTTCCCCTCGCGCCACGTACAGCGCATTAAACTTCTATATACCGGCCCAACATCAGTAGTGCTCACCAATGGAGTGGCCTCCGCCAAATTTGCACTTCAGTCGGGGAAAGCGCCAGGGATGCCCGCTATCACCCCTACTATACGCACTATCCATCAAACCACTATCAATTACAATGCGCACAGACCCCAACTGGGCAGGCATAAGCCAAGGGACGGAGGAACACTGGATATCGCTCTATGCCGATGACCTCCTACTATATATCAGTATGACCCCATCAACCCTGCCATGTATCAAGTCACTTCTACAAGACATAGGCCCGATGGTGGGCTACAAAATAAACTGGAACAAGTCAGAAGTGATGCCCCTAAGAGTAGATGTGCCTTGGGACCTGGGCGGAGTCGCATCGTTTGCCCTACAGCTCCAATCCATAAAATACCTAGGGATCCGCATAAACACCTCATTAACGGAACTCTGCGACCTCAACTACCCCCGAACCTCCGATCAAGGCGGATCTAGAGAGGTGGGGTGGCCTGGCGCTTTCCCTGACTGGGCGGGTCAATGCCCTAAAGATTAACTTCTTCCGCAAACTGATATGTATAACCATGATGCTCCCAACCGGCAGGCCTATTATCACTGAAGGCCTATTATCAGGCAGCCCAAATAAGTTGGATGAAAAGATGGCTAAACGCGAGCAACGACACTAGCTGGCGGAACATGGAACTAGACATGTTGGCCCCGCTATCCCCCATAGAGATAATGGCCACACCACCGCACAAACTCCCGCTGAAACTCAAAACACACCCTATCGTAGGACCATCCATCCAACAGTGGCGCAGACCTTGAGCTACACAGGGGGCACCAATCAGAGTTGCACCGTCGTGGGCCAGCATAAGGTCGATATTAGCTTATGGGCAAACACAAACAATCCACCAGAACCAGGCAACCGAATGGGCAAAAATGCGGGTTATGGACATAACAGAAGATGGGTCTCTGTCAGACTTTCGGGAAGCACGACGCACCTTAGGACTAAGGACGGGGGACTGGCTGTGTTATCACACCATCCAGGCTACGATACTAAAGCACACAATGACAGAATCCTGCATACTACCCCGCATGCAATACGAGAAAGAAATGGAACAAAACATAAAGGCTTTCCTACGAATACGCGCATTCTACTCCATGTTGATTCCAGATAACAAAAGCAGAACGCAAGCACTAGCTGCACTATGGACAGAAGACCTAGGAGAACCAATCAGTAGCCCAGACATGCACGCCTACTTCCAAGACATTCCTGCGGTCTCCCACCACCTCAAAAACAGGGAAATACAATACAAAATCCTCCACAGACTCTATTACACCCCTATTAAACTACACAAAATGGGACTCCAATCCACAGCACAATGCTGGAGAGGTTGCAGGGGCACAGGGACTATGGGACACATTGGCCCTCATTACGACCCTGGCGGAAAGTAACTGACCTGACCGCCATAGCGTAAATAGCGTTTCCGCCATTGCACGACGGAGTAAAGTGCGGCTAATTCCGACCCATCGGGCACGAGCACTACGCCATGGCGGAAGTGCAAAGTCCGCGATGGCGGAAATGTCCCCAAAACGCCCCTCACCGCCGTCGTACGGCGCCCTAGGTGCAATTCCGCCACCCATCATAGCGGTCACCGTAATGAGCGGCAATCGGAAAATACGGTGACCGTAAATATACGGAAACGGAAGTAAAAACATGGTCCCGGAACGGGAAACAGCACGCCGTACACCTATAAAATCAGAATTCCCACACAACCATTAAAAATACTACCCTGAGACACATCCCAACCCGTCATCCACCCTAGTGAAAACAATAAAAATGGGAAAAGTAGCGAAAAAAGCGTGCGACCGCAAGCGGCAGGTCCACTTCTCCCGTGAGGAACTCACCGTGCTCACAGAGACCCTCCAGGAGAATGCTGCCGTCGTCTTCTCGACGCAAATGACCAGGACGGCACTTGCCAACAAGAAGGCCATATGGGCCCTGGTGGCACAGCGGGTAAGTGCGGTGGGGACCGCACCCCGCAACCCACAGCAATGCAGAATGCGATGGGACGACTTGCGGATACGCGTACGGAGCATACTATCCGCCAACCGTAACATTGCTACAGCTACCGGGGGAGGATCGGAATCACCCATCAAGTTGACCCCCTGGGAAGAAATCTGTGCCTCCACCATTGGAATGGAGAGTATAGAGGGAGTCGGAGGGATGGAGAAAGGAGTGCAGACATCCGAAGAATCAGGTAGGTGGGCCAAATAAAACAATGCTAAATCCACAATGTCCAATCATGTGAAGTACCATGTGTCCACATAGTGCAACAGAAACACATGTCCAGGAGAACGTCCACATACATTGGCCTGATAGCGCACTTTAAAAGTCACAGTAAATACATAAATAATTAAAAATCCTAAAAACACCCTCTACACGTGCAGCAGGCAAACCCTAACTGCAGGCTGCAAAACAACTGCATCCTCAATCCACACAAAAATGAAACCACCTCCAAGGCCCTGATCCAAATCACCCTCAGGTACCACCCCAAAGCATGTGATACATTGCCATTCCAATTCCCACAGACCCATTAATAACGCTCGCCCTCCTTTACTCCACCACAGGGTCCGATTCAAACGACGAGCTCCAGGACACCCCTACCAGCACACCTGCAAAGAGGGCCAAGACCAACGGCCAAAGACCCTCCACCTCAGCTGCACGGATCAAGACACGGCAGCAGCACAAATCAAGTGGCAGCACACAGGAGGGGACTTCAACAGGCACCCCAGCAGCCAGCATGCCCACAACAGCACCACCACAGGTCCCCCCAATGGATGCCACAGAAGGCACTGCTTCTGGTGGCAGCAGCACCATAGGTGACACTGCATTAATGGCAGCATGCTCCGACACAGAAAACGGTGATGTCGATGTAGGATCCATCCATGACCTGTCTCAATCCCCCTGTTTGTTCCATCCCGTACACCATGAGGATACCACGCAGGGGCACCCACAAGACGACGACTGGCCATCCCCCACAAGCCCTGTGGCAAGGCAACATGAGGTGATCAGCCCCTCTGTGACACCACCGCAAATGGCCATGGCCCAGCAGAGGCAACAGTCCCTCGACCAGGTGATCGTGCAACAGCAGCAACTGGCCACGCTCCTCAAGGACCATGCTGATGAATGTGGGGGTACTAAGGCAGCCATAGAAACATCTACTGAGACACTTAGGGCAGAAATGGAGAGAAGTACAGAGACACTAAGGGCACAAATGGAGAGAAGCACCGAGAGCCTGAGAGTACAAATGGAGAGAAGCACCGAGAGCCTGAGGGGGGAACTGCATGCGACGTCCAAAGACGTATGTGCTGAACTTGCCGCTGTGCGCCGTGTGCTCACTGAGCTCTCACAAACCCTTAGGGACATGCATGGACGTGAGCAGGCAGAGACATCATCCATTGCAAGTTCCGTCCAGGGCAGCCCCCAACGTAGATCTGGGAGGAACCTGCGCTCCACAGGCAGGGGTGCCCCTGATACCCGGAGAGGGGGCTTGCAATAGCGTCTGCCCACTGACAATGAGCATCTTTGGACACTGGTGTTCGGGGGGGAGGTAGGAGGGTGGAGGGGGTGTGTTGGGCTTACTTGGGTGGCGGGTCGATGGGGTGTGTAACATAATTTCACATATGCTATAAACATTTCACAATCATCCAATGAGATGTGTGGACATTGATCTTTGTGTACGAGGCCTTTATAGGCGTACAGTCCATATTGTGCATGTTCCAGACACACACAGTGCCACAAGTCCCGTGTCCATGTATCAGCCACCAGGCGTGAGTGCGAGAAGCATGAATCTATGATAATCTGACGAATTTCACGGCCCTCCTGTGCCTCGCGGACTCCTTGAGGTGCTGCCACATCCCCACCCTCATCATGACCATCTTCAGGTGCTTGCAGTTGTGCGTCAGGGGGCATGGGCACATTTCTACGTACGCACATGTTGTGTAGCATGACACATGCCATGACCATCTTTGCAACCTTCTCATGGCGGTACAGGAGTGCCCCGCCAGACCTGCTGAGGCAGCGGAAACGACCCTTCAGTAGGCCGAATGCCTGTTCTATGACTACACGGGTACGTGAGTGGGCATGGTTGTAGTCCTCCTCATGCTGGTTCTGTGGGTTCCGGAGTGGTGTAAGGAGCCATCTCTTCAGTGGATACCCGGCATCACCTGTATGTGGACAATAAAGGATGTTTGTGGAATGACATTGCTACGTACGCACCCCCCCCCCCTTCCTGCCAGGTCATTGCCGCATCACATACCCCACATTATCATGCATGAAATGAGACTCACTGAGTAGCCAGGATCTGTTCCCTGCGTGTCGCTCCATGTAGCGTGGTATTGTAGAGTTCCTCAAGACCATAGAATCATGGGTTGATCCAGGAAATCGGGCACAACAATGTGTAATGATCCTGTTGGAGTCACACACCATTTGTACATTAAGAGAATGATATTGTTTTCGGTTGCGGTACTGGGCCTCCATGGCATGTGGGACAACCAATTCCACATGGGTGCAGTCGATGGCACCAATGCAACCCGGTATGCCGGCAAGTGCATGGAATCCCACTTTTGTGTTCGTAATTTCCTGCTCCGAGCGTGATAGAGAGATGTAGTCGTCTGCGTGCTTCAGGAGGGCATCGAGCACTTGCAATAGTGTCCGTGACAACAGTGGCTGTGAAATGCCATGCAACTGTCCGACTGTGTGCTGGTAGGTGCCTGTGGCCAGGAAGTGGAGTACAGACACCACCTTCAGTAGGGGTGGGATGGCGGTTGGGCTATCTATCATGCTGACAAGGTCAGCGTGTGTCATGTCCACAATGGCGGTTATGGTGTCCCGGTCCAAACGGTAGAGGGTGTGGATCTGCTCATCAGTGAGGTTGAACGGATGTGCTCGGAGGCGTGGGATTGCGGGCTGCCTGCGTGGTGGTAGTGGCTGTGCTGGTGGCCCTTGCTGGCCCTGCCTTGCCCTCCTCCTCCTCCTGCGTCTCCTCTGTGCGGCCGGTTGTTGTAGTAGTTGGTGTTCGTCTTCTTCTTGAAGTTGGAGTACTTGCAGTGCTATCAGGTCCCCCAGGCCCAACATCGCTAGTCCTGCCGGTAGCATTTTGGAGTGGGTGTGGTTGTGGGAGGGGGTTGGGTGTGCAATTTATGTGTTTTCAGGCTGTATAGCCTCCACCTGTGGTGATTCATTCCACCTGTGCAAGCTGCAATCCCCTTTGGGCGAGCACGTCCCGCACACAACGCTGCAATTCGACGCATGGCATCTTGCTATTACAATCATGTATTTAATCCCGATGGCAGTGAAATATTGGTTCATATGTTCATTCTGCTATGGTCCCATTGTTTCACATACTATATTTGCAGTCGCGAACAAACTTGTGAAGGGTCAGTGGAATGCAGTACTCGATTAACGGTGGACCCTCATGCAGCACTGTACCGAGGTTCACCGACGGGCGGGGCGTCCCATTTGTGAGTGAAGCCAGTTGCCATTTTCACACACTGCCGCACTACATGGATGGATTTGTGATTTCAAGCGGTCACAGATGCCTTTTCGACGTGATGTTGCAAATGAGGAATTCGAAGGACAGCGCTTTCGGTTTTCAGCTAGCGGCGAGGAGACGCCCACAGGTCTGACTGCAGATATAAAGTTCTATTGTTTAATGTCCTTCGAACAGGGGCCATGGCGAGAATGCAATGATTGATATGAATAGTATGGGATGCGCAATAGCGTAGTGGACGATAAGGCCGGACGTTCCCAAATACATGTTACTTCACAACACTGGAATTCCGGGCTGGAGCACAGTGGATTTTGCAGACTGCATTACGCACAGACTCAATGGAAATTTCACATGTTATGTGAGTAAATAATCAGGCGTTTTCATACCGGGATGAGGGAATGATGTATGGATGCATGGACAGATGATTTAATTGAGAGTTTGCCATGTACATGGCTTTTTGGAATCTATCCACTTCCCCTGCGCTATGTGATGCAGGGCTGCCATAGTGGGACCATCGTCTATCTGCCCTTGTTGAACCCTCCCTGTCTCGACGCGCCTTCAAACACTTGTGTCTATGCACGTTACTAATCCCATCTAATGGATTCCGTTTTAACAGACGCATGCACACAAACACTCGTTTGTAATAGTGTTTTCACCTCGATTTAAATAGTTATGATTCGCAAGTGATTTTTGGGTGGGAATAATCCTTTTGAGTGGGCTAGCATGCATATGGCTGTGGATTTAGTGTGATCATTGAAGTGAGTAATTCAAATGAAGTTCTGATGCCCATACTATTCTTTTTCATTTCATTTGGGTGACAGGTATCTCCTCCCCTTTTGCCGCTGCCATCTGTATGCCACTCCTGCAGATGGCTTTTACTCCCGACACCTGCTGCTTCGTGTTAATCAGTGGAGCACCATTACGATCTTATGGGACGATCGCCAATGGGCCACATGCCCTTACGCAGTACTAGTGGCTAGGAGCAACATATCGACCTTACAGCTGGACTAGTGCCTACCTAATGGGACGGCCCTGCGGTTCTAGGCGCTTCCATGTTGCCTTTTTGAACGTGAATGTAGCCCCTGTGTACCATGAAGGAACAGGGCGTCACACAAGAAGAAGCTGGTCATTTATTGCGGATGCAGCCCACAATAATGAAATATATTTTGGAGTTCATGACCTAATAGCTGTATGGTCTTGGTGATTTTGTTGTGCATTAAATTTTGATTATGATATTGACCGTGTACCGTTCTTCTTTGCAAGTAATGTAGCATATTCCTATTTGTGGAGCGATGTATTGTGAGAAGATCTGCATTGGGTTCCGGCTTCTGAGTTTAGCTGCGTGATACTGTACTTGGCGCGTTTGCCTACGAAGCCCAGTGAGGTCAGGGATAGGGGCTGCCATTATGACTGTTTTAATGATGTCATGCTCAGGGGCGGGGGATTAGCTTTTGTGTAACAGATGCCGGTCAGCCAGGTGGATTGGTGGAATGATGTGATTATCAGAATATGGCTGGTCACAGGTGCCTGTGTTTGCGTGCGTTTCTTGGAGGGAGACTGAGGTCATGTCCATTGGAATAGCTTCTGTATTCGTGCCATCTGTGCCCTGCAGCTCCCATTGGCCCCTCTTGAGATGAGCCTGGCTGCTCAGTCACTCTGCCAACTTGTGTGGTACATGCTTATGCTGATGGTTGGTTTGTTTACTGGCAGGAGTACAGGGCTGGTGCAGTCTCACTCAGGATACTGCTTTGAATGTTGCCTTACACTGGTGTCAAGCGATGGGGGGCCTGTTTTTGTTTGTCTCATATTTCAGTTCATGTTGCTGTACTTGAACCTTCACATGCCTGTGCTGCATCAGTACGGCAATGGTGCCATGGCAAATATGGATGGCCACTCACAAGGCACTTGGAGCCCCTACATTCATTTGTTCGTTGGCATGCATGGGTGACTTGTACAATTCACTGGTTGCATTGTGTGACTTCATTGCACCTACGAGGAGTTGTGCAATGTGGCCAGGGAGTGGTGTACAGGCACTCAGTAGGGCCTTTTACGGTTGGTTCGCGATGCCGTACTTCTCACCATGGCGGAATGGTACTTTCCGCCATGCTCGATGGCGTTAGGTAAATGTCCGCTAGGGTCAGAATTCGCGTACCGTTGCGCCATGGTGGTAATTACGGTTTCGCATGGCGCGCGTGCGCGTACTTGGTGCAGTTAGCGTTGGCGTTCACTACGGTGTCGCTAATGGCATCGTACTTTACGGTGACGGGTCATAATCGCACCGAGCGCTATTTGATGGCGGTATTGCATTTCCGCCATCGTTTTTCGATTTCCGCCAGGGTCGTAATGAGGGCCATTCTCTGGTCATGCCCCGCATTAACCCCCTACTGGCGGGAGAGTACACTGACTACTGACAGACATAGAAGGGGCAGACATAGCATTCACCCCCAACACAATGCCCCTGCAGACAGGAGCAAATGGCATGGTGATGCCCTTACACACAAGCTCAGGAGCCTGGTATTATTCACGACACAAAAACTCCTGGTCTCACAATGGAAGGCACCTACGCCACTGTTCAACCACGAGTGGGTCACCACCCTCTCCTAGACGTGCAGACTAGAACGGGTCGCCTTCCAGAGACAAATTAGACCCAACACTACGAGGGGGGACCGATACTGGGAACTACTAGACCCAAACGTCTGACGGAAATGGGCTTAAGCAAAGAATAGGGCTCATCCCATGCCATAACTAATAGCGGGAGCTATCCAGAACTGCAGACCACACTCACCCACCGTGACCAAATAGGAGCACGTCCCGGGGATGGGAGGAGCGGTGGGGAGTATGTTGGGGTAAATAAGGGGTGGGGAGGGTGTGGGGATACTATGTTATAGCCATATGGAGAGTATACTGATACAGCAATGCAAATCTGCCAACAACCGAATTAATCATGCAAATGTTGTTTATGAAGTCTGTAACTGGTATTAGTACCCAGCGAGGGTCAATCAGAATGTTACAAATAATCTGATTGGCCCTCGCCCGGTCTACACCCCACACAGATTCCCTTGAAGCTTGTGCTTCTTTCACTTCCCGGCAGGGGTGTGTGGCAGCCCCTCAGCCAATGAGGAGGCTCGGAACAGGGTAATCCTATTTCTTGAGCAATACACTTCTATCTCTGGTCACTGTTTGGCCCCTTCTTGCTGCCGGGGTTGTAAGGAAAAATACCATTGCTGCTGAAATGCAGCTGCTCATGTTCTATCAGTGAGAGCGCTGGATGACACCTTGGCTCCCTTGCCTGCTGTGTAGGGCAGCAAGTAAGTCAGACTGGTGTGTGTGGGGCGGATGTGTCAGTAGGTGCAGACATGTATGTGTTGGAATTAAGTGTGTGTAAGGTGACCCAGGTCTGGAGCAACAGCAACTTCCAGGAGCAACTTTTGACTCCCCCACACCACCTGGTTTCATTCAAATGTACTTAGGTGACATTAATTCCTGGTGTTTGGGATGTCTAAAGGAGCATTAGGACACATCTAGAACCCATTTAAACCTTATTGGGTCATAAGTAATGAAAAAAAGGATATAGGTTGTCTCATATAGAAATTATATTAGCAACGTGCTCTGTATTAGCTCCTCGTTTCTCAGTAGTTCCTGCTTACTGGGGGATCATGCATACACAGGAGCTGCTTTTAGCTCCTGCTAAACAAATTCTTACTTCGATTCCTGACGGTTTTAATAGTCTGTATGTGTCATTAGATTGCAAAGAAGTCGTTTTCTAGTAAAGAAATGTCATAAGCGCACTGTTTTGAAAATACGTGGCAATCTCAGTCGTTTGTCCTGGTCAGGTACTTATCAATGTATCTGAGAGCAGCTGATTACCTGCTGGCCGATGAGACTTTTTTCAAAAGTTCCAAACTTTCATAGTTTCCAAAATATACTTCTTTTTATTTCATTTTCTATGTTTAACTTAATAACATTCACTTTCAGCAGTGTTGATTCAGAAATGTCAGTCATGACATGTACATGTTTCGATCCAGGTGGATCGTCTTCAGGTGGCAGAGGCTCCATTGATGAAGATGCCAAGGACAATTAGAAAGCACTAGATTTTCATGATGGCCATGGTTCCTCGGGAAGACTCTGAGAAACATGTTCTGATGTTGCAATTTTTCACCCAATCAATTCCAGTTTTTCAGACAATCAGAACATAAGATCATTCTGCTGCTTGCTTCTGGAGCGGTTGGGTGAATAATGCATGGCAGCCATTGAAAACAAATTGGCTGCCAGGGAAATGGGAGAAGGGACTGCAGCTACTCTCTTCTCCCTTTCCATGGCTACCAGGGCAAGGACGCAACCGGCCCGACAAAGGCTTTGTCGGGCTGGTAACGACCTGGCAAGGGCCAATGAACTTGCTTATTACAAGCTCATTGACCCTTGCTGGGTACTAATAGATATTAACTCATTTTATAGTATATATCCCTCACTCCCTAAGCAGCCAGTCTGTCTCCTCTAGATGGCTGCTTTATCTATGGGTGAATCACGCTATCTTGGCACACCGTAGTCATCAACTTGTGTATCTCTTTGTAAGAAACATGGCAAGTAGTGGTGGTCTCTTTTTGCCTCCTGAAAGGAATAAGTTGAGTGATACCAGAGGTAAGCTTTCTCACTCCTATGATGGGGTTGTTCTTTTGCCCTTTGAACTGCTACCTCTGGTTGCGGAAGTGGTTCACAGACTAATGTGCTGCTTCTCCATGCATCTGATTCTAGTTGCACCGGGTTGGACAAACAGGATTTAGTACTCAGACTCTTGCAGCTTAAGGATGATAGTCACTCATGAGATGCTTTTGGCCCAATCAGAGCTCCTGTTTCAGGATGGGGAGGCAGAGTTGGATTCTACATCACTCCCAATCACTTGTTATAAGAATTAAAATCATAATTTAAAATAGTCCTTTGTAGCACAATGTTTGATATGGTGTGTTCCAGGCAAGTTACTATTTTCAAAGCCTTCATTTTCTACTTATTTACCTTGTCTGGTTTATGCCTTATGAATTATCTAACCTATTCTATTTATACTTTTTGTTTTCCAGAGGTGAATTTTGCCGACTTGTTGAAACTACTTGCTCAGGCTGGTACAATAGAATAGCATTCACCACGTCAAGAAGAGCTGGTGGTTCTCATTTCTTCTCAAAAAGAGTACCAGAGATATGTTTTTTTTTAAAACGTGGTTTTGAAATTGTATTAAACTATTTGTTTTTGTAGATCATATGCAATCGGAAGTTGGCCAACTAGTTTTATTATATTAAGCCACAAGTAATATTATCAGCAACATTTCCATTGGCACTAAAATAAAACTCTTTAATACATTTGAAGACCATAGGTGTTTTCTGCATTAAATAAACAAGAATGCAAAACTTAGTTTAGACAGTATTGGGTGCAAGGAATGATCTTTTACATGGAAATACGTTTGGAGCAAGTGATATATTAATCAGGAAGGTAGGCTGTGTATTTTGAGTTGTGCGTGTTAACACTTGCAGTACAACATGCTTTTCTTTATTTATTGTTAGCAAAAAGTACCCATTCTTTGAACGGGTTCTGTGGACAGACATGGCAACGCTCTCATGAATTATTGAAAATCAATGATCATGTAGTGCGCTGTTCAGATTAGCTAATCGCTTGATGTGCTTTGCACTCTGAAGTAAACTGCACTGAGAAAGGGCGTGTGGCTGGCTGACATACCCAAGAGCAGATAGTGGGGGGAGGCAAGAGTTAGTGTGCTGCTGTGCTCCCTCTCCACCTTTTGGCTCACCCTGGTGTGGTGCAGTTCCTTGCGGTGCAAATGTCCCAGAAACAGTGCATTCTCGTGTTGAGGACTGGTCCTTCTACGATCACATTGATGTTTTGCTGATTTCAGTCAACCGTCTCATGTGTGAAGGTGCTGCAATCCGAGGAAAGAGGTGGGGTGTCCAAATGTTATGTAGCCAGTAATGTCTGGAGGGTCTTAACAGGTAACTATGCAGAATTTGGTGCATATTGGTACAACAGTGGGGAATTGTATCAGGAACAATGCTTCGCCAAGCAACAAACCCACACATTTTGAATTTTGCTGATATAAGGGGAACGGCGTGGGGTTTCCAAATGTCATATAGGCAGTATTGTCCAGAGGGTCCTAACAAGTAAGTATGCAAAGAAACAGTGTGGAATTGTATAAGGAACAACGGTTCGCCATGCCACAAACAAAACCACACATTTTCCTTTTTAAGACTCGACTTGCTTGAAGCTTAGCACACAAACCTTTTTTTTTACATTTTTCATATGTTGATGAACCTAACAGTACATTAACAATATTGAACACAAAGTGGGGTGCTGTTGAACAGCCACAAGATGGCTGCGTTTTGCTGAGCCTCCGTAGGGAATGCCGGCTGATTGCAGATTCATCTTGCATTTCGGACAAGCTGATGCAAATTAACACTATTTTCCGTGTAAGAGAGCATGTTGCCACTTAGCGGGGGCATCCCATTGCCGCGCCTCCCCCTCCTCCCACACCCTATCCCTGGCCGGTCTGCCCCTGCCTGGCCGCCCCCCACCTGTACCCGGCAGTGATGCATTTACTGGAATAACAACATAACACAATTTA
The DNA here is from genome assembly GCF_040938575.1 of Ambystoma mexicanum. Lineage (NCBI taxonomy): Eukaryota > Metazoa > Chordata > Amphibia > Caudata > Ambystomatidae > Ambystoma > Ambystoma mexicanum. Next base: position 64,472,702 of record NC_090933.1, read on the forward strand.
AGTTGGAAATCTTAATGCCACGGCAGCTTTATTTGCATAAAGTCAGGGAGTTACCTTACAGGCGATCCGTGAATTCACCACACCACAGGTTCTTCTACGCTGTGTGAGGCTTCCTAGGTATGCCCCCCCTCGTCCCCCCACCGTCTGCATCTGGTCGACGCTTCCGGTTGAGCCCAGCCCTTGCTGCCAGCTTCTCTCTAGCCATGGCCATTTGATATGTTGCCTTGTATTGCACTTCTTGACATTTCCCTCCTTTGCTCTAAGGTACCTGTTTCTAACCTCCCCCAACACTCTTCCCGGTGTCCTCTGTCCTGGTTCTAGCTAAAACAGACAGCCACTCTGGTGCCACACTATTACGTAGGTTCCTATACAGACACCACTTTTCGGTGCCCCGAAACCATCACTTACCCCACATCACGTATTCTATACAGACACCACCTTCCGGTGCCGACTAACACATTTCTACCTACCTATACAGTCATCGCTTTGCGATGTCCAGCTATCCTAGCGCACATTTCTACTCTACTCTGTGCTCCCATCCCCAACTGTTCCGCTTCTACCCTAGCCCTACCTCCATGCTTTGGGACCCAGGTGTCCCCATTCCGGCTTACTGTCCCCCGGGCAGGGCATCGCCTTAGTACCCGTACTCCCAGTGCCCTCCCCCTCGGCCCTCCTCCGAGATCTTACCCAGCGCCCTCAGCCCCGTCTGGTTCCGTAATCCCTAACTCTAACCCTCCCTCTCTCCGGCTTGCTCCTCCGCTCTCCTGGTGCCATATTCTTTTGCATTGGCCCCCCCCGACTTTCTCCCCCTACAGTTCCCTGGGCTCCCTTCACCCCCAAAGACTCCCACCCCCGTTCTCTCGTTTTCCCCCAGGTACCCCTGTCTGTTTGCCCCCCAGCCTTGCGCTTGCCCCCCCTATTCACCTCCTTGGACCTTGTGCCCCCTGTCACCCCTCAAGCCCAATTTTATACCCCCCATATGCCCTGTGTATCTTTCCTTCCGTTATCCCTTCCCCCCACCTGTTTCTTTGGCAACCCTACCTATGCCACCATACCTTCATCTTGCTCCCCCCCAACTTCCCTTGTAGACCTTTGTTTTCACCTTGTTTTCCAATTTTTTCTTTCCACCCCCCCCCCGCATTTTGGGGTTGGAATTGCTTCCAAGCCCCCTAAACCCTCCCCTTTTTTCCCCAGGTCCTCCCCCGAGTCTGTTACTCTTGGGCTCCGTAGGATCTAAGCTGTTGGCTGAGCATTCCCGTATGGGCCTGCCAGTACTTTGCGAAAGGAATCAACCTGTGACACCTCCAAGACTCTCTGCTGGTTGCCCACGGCAGAGAGTTCCCCCAGCATGAGCAGGTCGCTCCATAGCCAGCCCTTCCGCTTGCTCACCCTCGCTCAGTTGCTCCTTGGTAAGGGTATAGCCTCCCCCGCCCCGCCCTTCCATGACCTTGCCCTTTTCAATGTCTTATCCGGAAGCCAACGCTGCCTAACTGTATTCTTCCCTGTATGTTCCAGCTTCTTCCTTGAACCCCCATTAGCCCCTCCTTGTTATGCCAACCAGTGCACCCCTCCCCTGCCATTGACAGCCGCGAAGGAAACGTAACTGTGTGGGTGCCCTTGCAAGTTGGGCTTGTTTTGATTGCAATTGCCAGGTTGTGGACCTAGGGCAGGTTGGTTCGTACACTATGTGAGGCGAGCGAAAGCTGTCACCGGTCGGCAAATTCTCAATTTTGTTCTTAGGGTTTACTGGGCCCTGTATTGATTGTTATATATTGCTGGATTTTGAAACTTCATCATAGAGCATCCCTACTTAAATACGTGGTACCCTTACATAACGTTTGTTTGCGAATTGATTAACTTCAATACCATGGGCCTCATTACAACCCAGGCGGAAAACCATGGTGCTAATAGCACCATGGTCCATGCCGGTAGTTAAGCGACTCCGCCATGGAGAAAGGGGGAATTACCACCCCATTACATAAGGTTGGCGGGGCGGTAATTCCCCCTTCCTCCCTGGCCCTTCCCCATTCCCATTTTTGCCCCATAGGGCTCAATGGGAATGGGGAAGGCGCTAAGTACGGTACCGCAAATTGCTTAGCACCAAGGTCCCTTTGCGGGTGCCTACTTTAACGGCTGGTGTAGACCAGCCGTTAAGGTCGGGTCCCGCAAAGGGACCTCGTAATCAGGCGCTAATGGGTTAACGGCACCGCAGCCTTTTACGGCGCCGTTAACCCATTAGCGCCAGGGTCGTAATGAGGCCCCATGTGTACTTATGGTGGATTGGAAATTTGTTAGTGAATTTTCTATTGCCCCCTTCAAGGAGATGAACCTTTCATAAATCCGCACTTACACTTGTGGTAGCGTTACTTTGTGATAAATAATTAAATTGTTGGTTTATTCGAACTGTACGCGCCATTCCGAACACACTTAGATGTGTTGTTTGTGCTCTAACCCTTGCAACCCAATTCGCGGTGTCCGGTTCTGTACCCCTTAATATTGTGCCTCCCTTTGCCCCCTGTTACACCGGACTGAGCACCCCAGTCCCCAGCAACTCTCTGCTCAGGGTGAGGGGGCTCGAAGCGAATGTGTGGTGCTCCGTGTGGTCTTCCTTCCAACAGGGGCAAAGCGTCCGCCAACCGTGGTGTAAACGCCACTGAACCATACCCACTTCATCCCACATTCCATGCATTCACATGCAACGCATTGCGCATGCGACAGTGTTGAGCCCGTGCAACATAAGATTGCACAGGACTAAACCCTGGTGATAAAAGTGAGCGTTCCATTAACCACGCCACAATTATACCGCAAAATATAGGAATTATTGTGCATCATGAATTGAAATGACAGAGCAGCTCGGACCGCTCTCCAAATGCCTGAGGGTTTGTAGCGCTATATAAAATCCCAAACGTGATATTGCACTCAAACATGCGGCGGCAGGGGCCTGGTTAAATGAATCCACCCCCAGAAAACAGAAACTGGCACCGTGTAAGCATCACTGTGTGTCCCTGCGGCATGCCTCCACGGCCGAGATCACACATTGACGTGGCTAGGTGCAATTCACCACCCCCCCGCACCAAACGCCACCCATGCCCTGCACCAAACAAACCTGCATGCCCCCTTCGCCACGGCGAGTCGGTAACGTTAAACAATGCCAACTTGACCCCGCACACAGAGCTGGTTTCTTCACACTCCTTTATATGCTCTCAAAAATCCTTTCCCTCCGCAGTGTGTTAAAAAACCCATAAGACAACGACACTGCGTAGTTAAATTACGGTTGGGACCCATCTCCCGCACCGCGATTGCAGCCAATCTAAACTGTAAAACAACAACGAATAGTACTTATATTACAGTTGAAACCCACTAAACATGAACCTATAGCATTCCGCGCAAACTACGAAAACCTATTGCCCGCCCCACTCGACAACCAATTTTAAGTTCAAACCATCTTGCCACCCATTCCCCGCACCGTGGTTTATTTCCCTTCGTGATAACAGGCATGATATTTAATTGTAGCTGGGACCCCCCTCCGCGCGCTGCAAATTTCCCTTTCCTGGTCACAAGCATGATGTTCGTTGTAAACAGAAACCCCCTCCCCGCACTGTACACTGTTTACCCCGTTTCAAAGCACCAGTATTTTAAATTCTAACATTGGAGCCCAGCCCCTCCTGCACGCTGCAATCGTGATTCAACCTATACCAATAGTAGACATAATGTCTTCCAATTTACAGCGTTGTACCTATTCCCTGTGCTGCCCTGCGTTTTAAACTATACAAAGCACCAACACATTCCAAGGGGGTCTCGAGAAAGCGATCGCCACATTAAATTGTGCAGCAGATTGACAAAGAGTCAGACACTTGTGTATAGGTGCGTTATAAAACCCTTATCTTCTCAAAGTATGCATGGGAACGAGGGGTTGTGCAAAAAACGATAATTATCAACAGTACATTGCGCATATGTGGGTTATAACAAGAAACAATAATTATCCGTAGTACAATGCGCACATAAGCCTGGGCCGGAATCATGGCCCCTTCATCCAGTCGCCATTAGCCACAAGGTTTACAAATGGCTTGTCGCGCCTTTCTAAATCCGCCTCTGCAATCACTAACCACCCCTCTCAGCCCTTTGCAGTGTTGTGCAATAGAATCACCGCCAAACACAATGGATTAAAGGAAATCCGGCAAGGAAGAATGCCAGAAACGGAATTTAAGGCAGCTCTGGCTTGGTCAGTGACACGACCACCCCGGCGGCGACAATTCTTATTAGCCGCCACCCCTGTCATTTTGACACTTGTCCTTCTTATTCTCTTAATGCTTGAAACTTTCCCAGAAGGACACATTGTTTTTAAAATAAAGAGGTTGGCCACCAGGGGACGCAGAGATCAGCAGGCTCTCTCTGTGAGCTCCGTAACTAGCACCCCGGAAGATGGAATGAGCCCCAGTCTTTTGGAACCCCCCCCCGCTGAACAAATACAGGATCTCGCCGTATGAACGTCCCTCCCACCCCGAGGAAAAATCCCGATTAAAATCGGGGCCTCCGAGGCACGTGGAAATCGAAACCAACTGCGTGTCTCCGTTGGAAAGCCCGGAAGGCGTGTGTTCGGCTCCCGGAGTGCAACATCCTCACACAAGGACGTGAGATCAGCCGACAGACCCGGTGAGCGCGAATAAGTGCTGCAAGAAGGAGTGAACTGCGGATTGCGAACACACCAATTTCTGACAGAGTGACATTGGGGAAGACCGCCGAGTGGTGCCCTCACAGATCTGCAACTTTCCGAGTGAACCCAACAGCGGAGTTGTCCAGGCCCCAAAGAAAGGTGCACAAACTCCACCAATGACGGAATTCATAACCGGAACAGACAGGGGACAGTGCCTACCACCCCTCGGAGCCGACTACCCAGCACGACTCCCCGCTTGCCCACGACACCACCCCAGGCCCGCACAAGAACCTACGCTGCCCCATCCGCAAACTACCCGCAACCCAACTCGAGGGAGTAGGCCGTCATCATCCACCTAGATCGAGTGAGGCGTGGATTATTACAGCACACGCAGCTTCTACCCAGGCCCACCATCAGTGATCTGTATGAGTACTAAGCATACACTAGCTCACTTTGCCTACATTCCCACCTTGCCTACAATTGTTGGCGCCAAGATGGCGAACTGCGCCACTACAGGAGACGATCTGGCTGCAGCCACGAAAGGAGACATAGCCGCCCTACTGGGGGAGATTAAGAACCTGGGAACAAATATAGGTGGCAAAATAGATCACTCAACGGCTTGATAGCATGGAGGACAGACTCGAGGGAGTTGAAAACAATCAGGCCTCCATTGACATGCTGGAAGGGCAACTCGACCAAAGAATGACAGAACTGGAGCGACGTGAATACGAGTTAAGCTCGATGATTTGGAGAACAGAGAAAGGAGGAATAATATATGAATTTTTGGTATCCCGGAGAGAGAGGGGGAAACGGAAGCGGACCTTAAAGAGACACTTCACAACATCATCAAACTTCTGACAACGGATGATGAGGTGGATGAACCGGTAACCGAACAAATTCATAGGGCAGGAGGCCCAGCGAGTGGACCGCGCTCAGTCCTCGCCCGATTTCACCGATTCAGGGACAAAGCTAGAATTCTTGAGAAAGCCAGATTGAGCAAGAAGATTACGCTATGCGGAGCACAAATCTCCATTTACCAAGATCTCTCCTCCTTGACCCTAACCCTCAGGAAAATGTGCGGACCTCTAACGAAGATGCTCAAGGAAAAGAACGTTCGATATAGATGGGGTTACCCCTTCTCCCTCACATTCCAATACGAGGGGGCCAGATTCATACTGCGATCGGAGAATGAGATAAAATCGTGCATATCTGACCTCTTAGGGTCACAAGGAGAAGAGTCGAGCCAAGAAGCGACAAATTAGGAAGGAAGAGAATGGCGACTCCAAGGCCCCCGGAGAAAGAGAGTAAAGGGGTCGTGAAAATTCAGGAGGGGCAATCTCTCCCCAGAAACGGACAACTGACACCAGATGACACCGGTAAGACAATTCCTTGTAGCCAGAGAATTTCGTAGAAGCGGACTAGATATTCTACTCCAGGAAACAAAATACACAAAAGGAGATGAATGACGGATTCTTGGAAAACGAGTGGGAACTGAATTTTGGGGCTCGGGCCCACTCAGAAAGGGAGGGTTGGGAATCCTCATTAGAAAAGGCATAGATTTTATGATGACCAATGCATGGTCAGACGTTGGCGGACGAGCAATGCTAGTGAATGGGCAACTAGGTAATCTGAACGTCACAATTGCCACCTTGTATGCTCCGAACACAGGCCAGTCTAGATTTCTCTCCAGAACAATCCCTAAAATACTACTTGAAGCCACGGGCACATCATCTTGGGGGGGGGGATTTTAACCAATGGGCGAACCCGGCCACAGACCAGAATCCTGGGAACCCTACCACGACTCATCAGAATAGACCTGAACCGACCGAGCTAGCTAATATGATGGAACTGTACAACATGGTAGACACATGGAGAGCTCTTCATCCGGAAGAACAAGGCTACACTTTCTATTCCGCTCCCCACAATACGTACACCCGTATAGATTACATGTATCTCTCCAGAGAGCTCTCTGAAGTATCGTCACAGGCAAAGATAACCCTGATTACTTGGTCCGACCACGACATGGTCCTTACAGACATCCAGTGGGCCGACCTGCCTAAAAATAGTGGGAAGTGGCGCTGCAACGAGAGCCTTTGGAGGGATGTCGTTTTCAGAACTGAAATGGAGACAGAAATCTCAGAATTCTTTAAAACAAACAACAATGGAGAGGTACCCAAACAGACAGTGTGGGAGGCCGGGAAGGCCACCTGGAGAGGGATCTTTATAAGGGAAGGCTCATCAAAGAAGAGAGAACGTAAACTTATTGAACAAAGGCTCCGAACTGAAATCTTCCAATTAGAACGCACACCCAAAATAGGCGAAGAAGTGGATCCCCTGAAGATAAATGAAGCCAGAGAGAAAACAAAAATTCTACGATAAGGGTGATAAGGCCGACGCACTTCTCGCTGCCAGGCTGCGAGAACAAGGAGTGGAGCGAAGAGTATTAGAAATTAAAAGCCATACCTCCCCCATATCACACGCCCGCACCACCATCCCAAAACATTTTGCCGATTTTTATGAAACTTTATATTCTTCTGAGGTAGACCCCGAACGATCGCACAGAGTCCTATCTGTCCTCAATAGATGTACCCCGTATTCCTGACTTAAAGGTCAAATCATTAGAATACCCTATTACGGAACTGGAGGTCCAAGCCACCATAAAAAGATTAACATTGGGCAAGTCCCCAGGCGAAGACGGCTACACTGCCGGATTTTATAAAACTTTCATCACCACGCTGGCCCCCTTCCTAACACTCCTCTTTAATGAGATAATGGACACAGGGAAACCCCCAGACTTGTTTACCAAGGCATTGATCACTGTTATCCCCAAGGATGGGAGGGATCCTACGAAATGTTCCTCGTACCGCCCCATCTCTCTACTCAACCTTGACGCAAAGATATACACCAGAATCTTGGCAGCGAGACTCGAAACCCTCATCCCTCAACTTATACACTCCGATCAAGTTGGGTTCATACTGGGCAGACAAGGTGCAGACACAATCCGCAAAACCTTACACCTGATCCACGCATCCCAGACCATGGAGAATGACGCAGTGTTAGGAAGAATTCTCTGTAAGGCTAATTTCCCAAACCTAGTCCCCCAGCAGCTTTGCTGGATTTTTGGGGTTTATTTTTTTCTCTCCTGCTAAGAGTGAGATTCTTTTGCTCCCACTCTTAGACATGATTTGAGGTGTTCCTTTAACTTTCCATGTGTTTTATGGGCTATGGGGTCTTTTACTCCATAGGGTCTCATGTGTTTTTTTTGATGTGGGTTACACAGCACCCTCCGTGCCGTAACCCAGGGGTGTCGTAGCGACCCCCCAACATAGACTCCATACCCTGAGACTGACTACTGTCTCCCAGGGCATGTAAAGTCACCATTGGCTTTGCTAGTCCCAAATTATGAACAGAAACCAGTACAAACCATCATATTGTGGACGTACTGGTCGGGGCAATTCGATTGCCCCGGGGTCTGTTGTTCGAGGGGGCACGTCTCCGTCCCCCCTGATCCGAGTTTTGGCTGGTAGCAGTGGATACTACTTTTTATATTCGACCGCAAATATATCTCTATGGGGTTTTCCCATTGTTCGAGGCTACCAACTTTAATTATTTAATTCTTACAACCTCGAACATACCGCCGGTTTATTTATTTAATATTAATTCACCAGTTGGTATTTTATGCCAGAACTCGATTCTAAATGTGTTCTCTTCTGCGACTCTAACCCAAGCCGAGCCCTTTGTTCCACTTTTTGGCGGGCTTCTCCACAGAAGCCTCCAAAAGTGGTGCCACTCTGGGTACCACAGGGGGTGTGGGAGGGGGTTTAGGCACCCTGGACTGAGTTACCTTGGTAACTCCAGTCACACTCTTGTGTGATTGGCCCAAGTGCTGAGCCGGCCGGCTCACCACTTAACATGTTTGATTGACAGCTAGGCTGAGTGAATGGGGGTGTGCTGCATAAAAGCAGGGCTTTGGGGACTGGAACTTCAGAAGTCGCCACAGGACCTAAGAATCCGAGGAGGGAGAAGTTGAGCCGACCTGCAACGACAACACCACCGGTGGAGCCCTGCTGAACCGTCTCACCACTTTTCCCGACGACAGAGGAGATCTCCAGTCCGGAGAGTCTCCTTCCTTTGACTGGTGGGGATAACCAGTTTTGCCTTCTTTTCACCTTCCTGGAGCATCTCGTGGCCGCCTTGCCCGTGCCAAGAACCCCGGCAACCGGAATACCACAGTTTACCACTACCGCGAAGAAAAGGGTAGTACCTTTTAACCGGAGAACTCCGCGGCTGGTTTCTTCCCTGGCAGTGCAACGACCTTCATCTTTCCTCCACGGCGAGACCTCTTCTTCCTCTGGACGAAACACCGACTTGCACCTGCTGCCAGGAACAACTGCCCCCGCTGGAGCTTCCTTCACGCTTAAGGTACTGTGTCCCGCCTGGCTTCCCTTGCGACAGTTCGTTCGGGGTGACAGTAAAGCCTCGACTTTCTAACCTGGGCTGGCCTGGGACAACCTAGCTAACTTTGCCTGACTTTAATTTCATCCTTTTTGTACGGACTATCTACAAGACTCTTTTGGCATAACCCCACTGTGTGAACCTGGACCCCTTCTGTGTGCTCTCTCCAAGAGTGGGCCCTGCAATTGACTTCCTTGCTCTCCAGTAGAACTCTGCCTATCCTTCCTTACTGTGGTTCTTTGTAAAAGTATTGAAACTTGTGTGCTTCCTTAACTCTGCCTTTTTCCTCCCTTTCTTTACAACTTATTAGAGTGTCATCTTATGTTAAGCGCTCACCTCTGTCTGAAAATAAGTGGTGTTTCTCACTAAGACTTGTCTAATAAGTGAATAGGGTTGTATATATATGATAGTGACTGTGTGCTGAATTTACTTACCTCGTTTTTGCTAGTGTAAATTACAAGTGTGTTTTTAAATAAATAATTATATACTTTTACACCAAAGCCCTGGTCAGTGTTTGTTTGTGCTACTGTGTCTCTGTACCTATTGTGTATACTCTGCATAATGCCTAACTCTTCTTGAGGGAAGTCTGACTGCTCAGCCACAGCTACCAAGGAAAAGGCCTTTGATAGGGTGGAATGGGGGTTCCTTGAGGCAGTACTCCGAAAGGTGGGAATGGGCACTAGATTTAGGAGAGCGATACACGCAGTTTATACAGACCCCAAGGCATCTATATTTGTGAACGGAGAATACTCACGATGGTTCAACCTGCAGCGGGGGACGCGACAAGGATGCCCCCTTTCAGTGATTCTCTTTGCCCTCTCCTTAGAGCCCCTGGCAATCGCAATAAGGGCGGACCCTACACTAAAAGGTATTCGACTCGGGACAACAGAATACAAAATTGCCCTCTACGCAAATGACATCCTCCTCCACATCACAAATCCCTCCGTCTCCATCCCCCGGGCTCTCTGCATGATAGAATAATATGGTAAACTCTCTGGGTTCAAAATAAATAAAACAAAGTCCACACTTTTTCCCCTCCAAGGTCAAAAAGATGAGAATGCCATCCAATTCTCCCCATTCGGTCTCAATATCGAACATTCACAACTACAATACTTAGGGATACAACTAACAAAGAATCTAAGTGACCTATTTGAAGCAAACTTCCCTCCCCTATTGAAACAATTTAGGTTAGACTTGACAAGATGGGATAAGCTCACAATATCCTGGCTAGGCCGGCTTAATGCAATTAAGATGGTATCCCTGCCCCGGTCCCTATATCCCTTTCAAGCGATACCCATTATGATTCCCAAAAACATTTTTACTGAGATCAAAGGGCCATGCTCCAATTCCTACGGCAAGGGTAAAAAGCCAGAATTCCATGTAAGACTAACGCTCCCAAAAGATAAAGGTGGGGTTGGGCTTCCCAATTTTCAAAAATATTACGAGGCCGCCCAATTTAGGGTATTGATTCCACACCTCCGTAACCAAACAGAAACCCAGTGGGTCAATATGGACAACCATTACTTTACACCAGCTACAGTATCTGAATGGTTATGGGCACCTAAAAAAAGAATCTGTAGAAAACTCAAAGACCACCCGATACTAATGACCATCTGGGACATCTGGACACATGGCAAAAACATGCAAAACATTACTACCTGGCCGACTCCCCTCAGCCATTTATGGTCCCCATGAATCAACGACCACATCCCAGGAGTCGAAAGGTTCCAATCATGGTATGAGGCTGGATTAGAGAGTAGGGCAATTGCAACGGAAAGACTCCTTCATTTCTCTCCCTGAACTAAACGAAGCTCTCGGAATAGGCCCATTATCCACCTTTCAATACTTGCAGATAAAAGGGGTTTTGACAAGAGCCATGTGGAAATCCAGATTAATGAGAGAACTCACCCCTTTTGAGAAAATACTGGACTCAAGAATTGTAATGAAAGGCCTAATCTCTGATATGTACAAAACATTGATAGAAGGGGAGGGGGCAAACACGGACTCATTGAAAAGCAGATGGGAGACAGATTTCTCCGAACAGTTCACTCCAGACCTATGGGATACCATATGCCAGGCTGCCACACGAATATCCATTTTGCATCAATACAAACTCCATGCAATCAAATTATTACATAGATGGCAATATGATCCAGTCAGATTATCTAAAATGTTTCCGACTACGAGCCTGGATTGCTGGCGTGGATGCGAAAACAGAGCAGACTACTGGCACATGTGGTGGGGATGTCCTAAAATACAAGTGTTCTGGTCGGAGGTCCTGGGATGGATCAAAGAAGTCGATGGTATCGACAGAACACCTACACCCTACCTCATATTGTTTGGCCTTGAGAAAGATGAAGATGACTGGGTCAAGATCAAGGATCTAGCACCACAATTGCTATTAGCCGCTAGAGCAACACTAGTAGTGAGGTGGAAATCGCCCACAACTCCCACGAAAAATGAATGGATCCATGTTTCCAATAATATATGCATAATGGAACATATAACAGCATTGTTACATGGAAAACTACCTCAGACTGAAATCTTATGGATGGAATATAAAAGTATATACCTGCCCACCGGCTTATCTCACAACAATGCCCCTACCACGACGAAGGAGGTACAAGAATTGACCTAGGCAACGTATGAGTTTAACTCTCCAACTGACACTCTCATAACCAACACAATTTCGACATTTAACACTGATGCTGCTCGCCACACGATGAACACTGCTCGACCTGCAATACAGGTTCTGATCAGGGGGGAGGGGGGCATGGTCATGTTTGTACACGAACCCTATGTATGAGGAAGGTGTTTGCAGGACAGACACTAAATACACCGAATTTTAGGGGTTCGCTTTTCCATTATGAGATAATTAATTGTATACTTAAATGTATCTTTTCTTTGCATGACTTGTATCTGTAAAAACTAATAAAACCAAATTTACAAAAAAATAAAATAAAGAAAGAGACTTCTTGGCGAAAAGTCACCATACGACGATCTCAATGAAAACATATTTGAACTCTGAAATATTTGGGGGAATGCCTTGAGAATTTAAAGCAGCAAATAAACGACCTGCCATGTTGATAGCCCACATCATAAGTGTCTGCTTATGTTCCATAAAGTTCAGCCACGCGGATGCAAAGTCCAGACACTGGATTCCAGCACTATGGAAGGAAGTGTCCCTATCTATGGCCAGCCATACAGCCCTACACATCAAAACGTTGTGCCAGTGCAAGGAATAAAAGGCAAAGATTTGCAAATGAGAAACAGGGTTGGTTTCCCATAAACACGGAAACGGATATGAATTCTTGCCCAAATATCGGATATTCCAAGCGAATTCACATTACCGTCCCCATATAATTTGCCAACAGAGGGAAAACACTCGGTGGAGAAAACGCGGAGGCAGGGGACATGTGTTTGTCTGACCATCCCGTGTTGCAAATTCGGTCACATCTGCAAATCTAATCAAGCACACTCAACTTATTACACACAGAAAAACAAGCAAAGGTTGGGCATTTTTGCAATTCATCATATTCCAAATGGATGCAACGAAAGCAAACAAAGTCGCAGTAAATCAAACCCAGAATACCATATGTTCCCATTACCGAAAATGCTACTCCACACAAATTGATGAAAGGCGCGCCAAGTGACAGTTGCTCCTGAATCGTTTTAATGATTTACTGAGATCACATTATACAGCGTCTTGGACTTCAATTTCGTGCTGTTCTGTTACAGGAAACCTGCGAGTGCCAAAAAAACACAACCTGCTCCTGCTGGCCTTGACATAGGAAGGTGGAGCAGTCACTTATCGAACCTCAGTAGACGCCCAACAATGCAAAGCGAATGCATTTTATTAGTCCACACGAAAAACGAAAACGCTCCATTCGGCCGCCACCCGACACGGCCAATAGGGCACGATATAACTACAGGCCCCATAATGCACGTCGCCTTTTGCTGCACGGTAACGATCCGCCGTGCCTTAACAGCCCCCTACTACACTCCCCCCCCCTCAGACGACCCTCATTCCTTTGTCCTAACATGGAGCCACCCGCCCCCTGCCCGTTCCCAACCCCCCCACCGCCCCACCCCTGGCTGCATCCCCTCTCCCCCCGCTCGATTCTTGTCCCAATCACTGATACTGCCAACACCTTTGGGGATCTACACCCGGGCCCACCCGGATGGGAGGCCCGGGGCCGTAAGCTGAGAGGTGGGGGGGTTTGTGCTAAGTCCGGTGGGGCAGTGCCTTTTGGCGCTGCCCCACTTAGCATGCACATGGTGGGGGACGGGCTGCTGGGTCCCTTAACAATAGGAACCCAGACAGCACGTCTCCCGCACAGGAGGGTGAGGTGAGAGGGGCAGGTGACAACCGGTAGTCCCTGCCCCCTGTCACCTTGCCCTCCATACTTCAAAGGCCCCCCTTCCCATCCTGTTGGATGCAGAGCGGGGGGCTTTTGAAGTTCAAAGAAAGGGCCGCCTTGCCCCCAGGCCGAATTTTGCCTTTATCTGGCGGGGGCAAGGTGGCCCTTCTCATGCTTCCTCCCCGTCAGCCACGAACAGCAGCAGGACGGCTGCAGGTCTCTGGAAGAGCAGGACGACACGGAGCACCAGGACGAGACGGAGCACCGTTTGCTGGGACCAGCTGACATTTTCTCCTGGCAGCGGAGAAAAAACAGACATTGACATATTTCCAGCAGTGAAGGTCCGTCGGCGCGTGGGTCTCCCCAGCCCCGCAGGCTTCAACAAGACAGAGAGGCACACTGCTGCTGTTCTTTCCTAGGAGAGAAGGCTGAAAGTTCCCCAGCCCCTCCTGCACCTCCGATCGAAGTGGGATTTTAAAGAAACTAACGCTGCGCTACACTGTTGCACTCAGAGCGAATTTCTTCGAGGGAAGAGCCCAGCTGCAGCCAGATGATTGTTTCAACAGTGGGGGGCTGATGCCAGTGTTATGCGAGGAAATCAACGCTGCACATGCATAGGACAAGGTACAGCTGGACAACTGCTGTATGAGACCTGTCCTAATCTGACATTGTGCTACGACGGAGAAGATAAATTAAAAATACCTTCTTGGGAATACAGCGGGGGACTGCGGGCTGACACAGACAGGCCAGAGCATTCCAAACCTGACCGAGTCAAAGGTCACAAGCAACGTGCAGCTAAGGAGCAGAGCAGAATTCGCGGCGGCCGTGCATTTTCTGTGTTTCAGCTTGGGAAGCAGGACTACACAGATCGCCGGCTTTAACAGCTGGACAGAGGGCAGCCGGAATTCCGAGGCGCACATTTCTGCAGACCTGCATTGGAAGGAGGCAGACACAGAGCCCCAGCACTTACAGTTGGGCAGAGGGCAGCCTGGTCACCAGAATCTTGTGCGACTTGCATTTCTTAACTCCTGCACTAGAAGCAGGACACCACAGAGCCCCAACAGTCACAGCTGGACAGTGGGCAACCGGAACACCATAATTTTCTGAGGCGCACATTTCGGCAGACCTGCATCGGAAGCAGGTAGACACAGAGCCCCAGCACTCACTGCTGGCCAGAAGGCAGCGGGGTCACCAGAATCCAGTGCGGCAGCGTGCATTTCTGTCCTCCTGCATTGGAAGCAGGACGACACAGAGCCCCCGTACTCTTCGCCTGGGAACTACAATAGGGGGGGGAGAGTACCCTGACCCACACAGCAAGTTGGGAAACACAAGGACAGCCCATTACAAACCAGCACGCAGAGACCCAAACAGGCAAGTGATGGCCAACGCCTTATCCCTGAAAGAAACATTACTCCTGGAATAGGCCAAAGCAGCGGAAGCAGTCCATGGCATGGACGTGGTGCAGGAAAGAATGGCAGAGCTCGCATCCACCAGCCTCAACGAGGATGACGCAGGCGCCCTGGAAGAGGAGGTCGACGGCGAGGAGGTGCCAGCAGAAAGGGAGCAGCTGGCCAGGAAGAAGCAGCGCCTTGACGTCCGCAGCATGCCCGCCGCTTCAGACACCCACCCAGGCACCAAAAGAAAAGCTAAATCAGGTACTGTGAAAAGCAATGATTTGGGGCCTATGCTAGAACAATTTTTAAAATGGCACAAGGGTGCGGGTGCTGGGAAAAAGAAGAGGCACAGGGATGACTCGAGCAGCTCCAGCAGCGAGAGTGACAGCACAGACACAGAGTCGGAATCTGGGGGCGAGGATGACCAGGGCCACCTTAAAGCATGGGTTGGGCCTAGCAATGATGTACTGTCTCCAATCCCACATATGACTAAATATGGGAGACACACTGCCGGCAAAAGTGTAAATAGAAGCCTAAAAAAGACCATTGCATGGCACATTGAGCGGAAAATTAAGAGAAAGATTTGGAAAAGGCAATTTATTGACATTTTTTGCCTATTGGAATATGAAGAATTAGGTTTTGGCATTTCAAAAATGGATAAGAAAGAGGAAGAAAAAGAGAGAGCAAAGAGGCCCACACTGGAGAAGAATATTCAGAATTGGGAGGCCTCTTTTCAAATCCTATCCACAATAATTCTAGACAAATTCCCAGAAGAGGGCACTGCACTGATTGCCTACCACCACAGAATTTTGGAGATTCACAATACCTTTGGGGGGAGTCTTGGCTGAACTATGATAGAGAGTTCAGGAAGGAGATGCAGAGATTCCCGGACCTGGGCTGGGAGGAGGAAGACCCTAAATTTTATCTTTTTCATGTATTAAAAGAAAACTCAGCTAGGAGCGCCCAGAGCAGCAAAGACCATGAGCATCAGTATAATAGAAGGGGTAGAAACAGGCAACATAACCAGCGCAGGCCTCAACAAGACAGTATAAATACTAACAAAAACAAACCCCCCTTTCGAAGACCGCCCCCAGGGGGGCAAAAAACAGGGCATAATCAGGGGCAGTCTGGCAACCGCAGCTCCGGGGGGGCCAAAGGAAGCACACCGGGGACCTGCTGGTACTTCAACAGAGGGTCATGTAACAAGGGCACTGAGTGCAGATACAAGCACCAATGCAGCACATGCAATGATGGCCACAGCAGCAAGAACTGCACAAAAGCCTCTCCTTCCAGGCCCAGCCCAAAAGTCACTGAGGGCAAAAACATGCACTAGCTATAAAATAGGGGCCTCACCAATAAAAAATGACCAACTGCTAAACATGTTAGAGAACTACCCTGACCCAACAGCTAGAGCATTCTTGGCTCAGGGCTTCAAAGATGGCTTCCAGATCCAATTCAAGGGCCAGGGATCTCCCACCATACCCAAGAACCTACAATCTGCCTCATCACTAGCTACCATAATAAGCAAAAGAATTGATAAAGAGCTACAACTAGGGTGGATTGAGGGCCCCTTCCAACACCCCCCCTTCACTGAGTTTTTATGCTCCCCCCTGGGCATTGTGCCCAAAAAAGAGCCGGGGGGAATTCAGGATGATCCATCATTTATCACACCCACCCGGTAGCTCTTTCAATGACGGCATCCCTGCCACAGAGGCCGCTGTCTCTTACAGCTGCGTGCAAGATGCTGTCGACCTAGTAAAACTGTCAGGTAGACACGCTCTCATGGCAAAAGCGGACATTGTCAGCTTTCAGGCTGCTGCCCGTGCACAAGAGCACTTACCAGTGGCTGTGCTTCCATTTTGACAATAAATTCTACTTTGACAAATGCCTTCCCATGGGCTGCGCCATCGCGTGTGCCTATTTTGAACAGTTCAGTTCTTTCCTACAGTGGGCTTTCCAACAGGCCATGCCCAGAGCCAGAATGGTACACTATCTGGATGATTTCTTCTTCACTGGCCCAGCAGGGTCTCCCCTATGCAGCTCATCCATAAAAACATTCAGTGAAACCATGCAGGAATTAGGGGTTCCACTGGCACCCGAGAAGACAGTAGGACCCACCACCACCCTGTCATTCCTAGGAATAGAGATTGACTCTTCCATGGGGGAGTGCCGCCTGCCCAGGGACAAAATAGAGGACCTTCTAAAGACAATAAGGCGGATGACAGGCAGGGACAAGGCGACGCTGCGGGAAATACAGTCACTTGCTGGGAAGCTCAACTTTGCTACCAGAATCATGCCTCAAGGCCTGGTCTTTCACAGGAGCCTGGAACTAAAAATGAGGGGGGTTACAAAGCCACATCTGATTGCGCAAGGAGATAACACAAGACCTGGCCATGTGGGAAAAATTTCTTAACAATTTCAATGGCCAAGTGATATGGCGCAAACCCATGAATGGGGCAGACAAAAGGTCCCTGTTCACAGATGCGGCTGTCAGCAGAGGTTTTGGGGTATGTTTTGGTAACAAGTGGTGCGCCGGCCACTGGCCGCCCTGCTGGCAGCAGAGGGGCTGGACCAGGAACATCACATTGCTAGAGATATTCCCCATATGGCTGGCACACTACCTATGGGGGGACTTGTTGGCCAACACAGAACTGGTCACATGGTCAGACAACATGGCGGTTGTACACATTTTAAACAAGGGTCCTGCCTCCTGCCCTCTGGTGCTAAAAGTGTTGAGAGAAATGACAAAAGTCACCCTGGAAAATAACATTGTAATAATTGGGCGCCACATTGCAGGCAAAGATAATAAGGCCGCTGACGCTCTGTCCGATTTTCAGTTCTCCACTTTCAAGGCACTAAAACCACAGGCAGAAGCCAGGAGGACAGCAGTTCCAGAAGAGGTTTGGGCCATCATGGACACATCCAAGGCAGCCCCCGCCAGCCAGCTGGTCACAGCTCTTCCATGAGATGCCCGCTCCCAGCTCTACCCTCCCCTCCGGGCCCGGGCAAAGGGGGTTGCCTTTCCCGGCACCACACTCCTACAGGTGAGCCTAAAGGTGTCCTAGGGGAACTGGCCAAAAAGGCGCTGGCACAGAAAACTGCCAAAATGTACAATAAGTGCTTGACTGATTTTGGAAACATCACAAAAGTCACCAACATCAGGGATATACAGGAGAGCCATGTCAATGACTTTATGGAGTGGGCTTTCAAACAAAGCAAAAACAAGGCATGGGCTTCATCCCATTTGGCAGCAGTTTCATATTACACTAGATTAGCGGGGGCACCCGACCCCACCCATGGCGCACTAACCAGATATGCTCTCATGGGTTGGTCCAAAATGGAAGGGGTCAAGACAGACACCAGGCGCCCCCTCAATTTTGCTAAATTAAAAATTCTGCTAGACACCCTCCCTGCAGTATGCAACAATGCCTACGAGACCTCACTATTTAGAGCTGCCTTCACACTCAACTACTTTGGGGCGTTCAGGATCAGCGAGATAGCCTCCAAAAACACAGGATCAGAGGAAGGGCTGGATATAGGCGACATCCACCTGGTTAGGACTCCATGGCTGTGAAACTGTGTAGGTCTAAAACTGACCAATTAGGAAAAGGGAGGATCATCAACCTGTACTGCATTGAGGAAACAGAATATTGCCCCATCTGCACCACCAGGGCCTTCATGAACAAGCGCCCCACCCGGGGGGGGGCAATTATTCACACACAAAAATGGGTCTGCCCTCAGTAGATTCCAGGTGAGGTCTGTCCTCAAGAAGACCATAATAGCTATAGGATGGAATCCTACTGAGTTTGGATCCCACTCCTTCAGGATAGGAGCAGCCACTTCAGCCTGGATGGGGGGGTTGCAAGAGAAAGCCATAAAGGGGATTGGGGGTTGGAAATCAGGGGCTTACAAAAGATACATCAGGAAAGACTTGATCTAATAGTATCCTCCTTGGGCGTGGCTTGGCGCCGATGGCGAGCGGTAGCTGATCTGCCGAGCTCCGGCCGAGACGCCGTTTCCTGATCCTTTCTCTCCGGCTCACGTGCGGCCCCAGCCCTTGCAGAGGGATGTGTGGTTGGGGGAAGCGGTTCTGCATCTGAATAACCATTGGGCCCGCCGAATTGGACCCCCAAGACGCAGCTGCGGCCCTAAAACGGCTCTCTCCTCTCCGCCCGTCGGACAGAGGACTGGCCTGGCTCGGGTCACTCTACCGATCCAGCCCCACAAGATAAGGTGCGCGAGATCCCGCTTCACCCGTGAGAGGGGCCTCCCGCCCACCCTTACTCTTCTGAAACTCGCCTCTGTGGGCCGCACAACCAGACACGGGGACAAAACACAGCTCACGGCCCGAAATTCGGCTAAGAAGAGGGCCTCACCAACAACCCCGCAAGCGATCTATCCTTTGAGGCCTAGGACATCCGCAACCATCACCTCAAGATGGCCGCCAAGAATAAGACCAGAGCCGCCACCATGGACTCCTTTGTTTCCGCCAAGGTGAAGACCCCCACTCTAGCCAGGGCCGGCTCCTCTGAAGTCGCCCGGACGAGCGAAGGGGTGGCCGTCGATAACCACTCGCAGATACTTGATGCCATAGCCTCACTAAAAACGCATATAGACTCTAAGATCGACGAATTCAAAGTTCATATTCAACTGATCCGCCAAGACGCTCGCAACTTAGCGGAGAGGGTTGCGACCGTCGAACAGTCGACGGAGGAAACGTCCACGGCCACCACGGCCATGAAGTCAGAGGTTGCCCTCCTGAAGAGGAAAGTTGCCTTCCTGGAGGAAAGGGCGGAGGAGGCCGAAGGTCGGGCCAGACGGAGCAACATCAGGATCCTGGGTGTCCCGGAGGGGAACGAGGGGGCAAATACCACATCCTTCGTCGAAACCCTTCTGCTGCAAGAAATAGGGGCCGGCAGACTGACCCAGGGATTCTCAGTCGAGAGGGCCCACAGATCCCTCCAGAGGCGCCCTCCCCCTGGATCGCACCCCAGACCTATAATCGCTAAGATACTGAACTTTCAGGATAGAGAAACTATCTTACGGCGATCCAGGGAGGGGGGCCCCATCGAAAGAGGGGACTCCAAAATCTCTATCTATCCGGACTACACGCAGAAGGTTCAGAGAGAGCGGAATTAATTTGTCCCGATTAAAGCTAGGCTCCGACAACTGAACCTAAAATATAGATTGCTATATCCATCACGCCTCAGGGTCGTCTACAAAGAGAGGCTGGTATTTCTCGATAATCCAGAGGCAGCCAACATGTGGCTAGAGGATAATAACCTGGCGGATGGCAAGGACAACTCACGGAATGAGGCCTAACCCCCCCTGATCCCACAAGTGACCCCCGATTAACAGTAAGAACTATCGTACGTGACGCTGGAACACAGAAGGTAATCCAACTTCAGTTTTTCACTCGGAAACGGCCTCGCTCGGCTCCGCCGCCAGGCCCTCGCCGCACCCCCAGCGTAGAATTCACCCGGTCTAGGCACCCGCCTGACCCAGCTCGCGCCCGACTCCCGGATGGGCTCCGACGGCTCGAGAGCGCCTGAGCACCGCGACAAAGTTGTAGTCGCTGGGCGCACCAGTTTGAGTTTTGTTATTAGTTTTATTAGTTGTACAGTCTTCATGCTTCCTTCGCCAACAAAGACCGAGATGGGTCCAGGACGCGACCCCGACGACCGGAATTCAGTGATATTCCCCCCGCAGCCCACCTACGGAGGACTAAAGCAGAGCCGGACTCCGGAGACCGAGTCCCGCATTAAATCCGAAACTCAGACCCGATGGCGGCACAGTTCACTGTGATGACATGGAATGTGAGGGGTATGGGCTCATACCTCAGACGCAATCGTATACAATCCTAGCTCAAAAGGAAGAAAGTTTCGATTGCACTCCTTCAAGAGACTCACCTCACGACGGAGGCCATGTCCAAGATTGCAGACCGATGGGCTGGGACTGTGAGAGGGTCCCCCTACTCCAAATACGCTAGAGGGGTGCTAATATGGATAAGCCCGGATGAGCCCTTCCAGATGGAGGGGAGTGAACAAGATAAAGAAGGGAGATACGTAGTGATTTGGGGTACAATGGAACAGACCCCAGTCTGCTTGGTCAACTCCTACTTCCCACACCACGGAATACCGGCGTACCTCGGCACAATGATTACAAAGCTGATTCGGCACCGGGACCGCACCTTCATATGGGGAGGGGACTTCAATTGTGTTGCTGACGCAAGCGCGGACAGATCGCTGCCCCCCCCACACCCGAGCAACCTTGCATCCCGTGCCCTGAGGGAAACTCTGGAGCAGCTCAATCTAGTGGACATCTGGAGGGAACACCATCCGGCTGACAGGATTTACTCCCACTACTCAGCCCCACACGGAGTCCATACAAGAATTGACTACCTGTTCATCAACAAGGAGCTCGCCCCACATGCTGCAGCTACAGAGTACCTGGGGCGAACCATCTCCGACCACTCCCCACTGACCATGCTATGGCAGTTGAGGGGCCCCAGACCCCCGATCCCCATGTGGAGGATGCCGACTGCAGCACTTGAAGATCTCGAGTTCAGGGAAGATCTTGCCGAAAAATTGGAAGATTACCTGGAAATCAACATGGGGTCGGTATCCTCCTGGGGCACATTATGGGAAGCTATGAAGGTGGTGACCAGAGGTGAAATTATATCGAGAGCCGGTGGTACTCGCAGACAATTGCAGAGAACGCTCGAAGCACGAGAAGCTGAGATCTCCCGACTAGAGTCTGCTCACGACAACTCCACAGAGGCCGAGAATAAATTGAAGGAAGCCCGCGCAGAATGTCAACAAGCATGGGAAAGACTGGAGAAATTTGATTTCACCACGCATACCACCCGATCCCACAAAGAATCGGATAAACCAGGGAGATTACTGGCCTGGCTCTGCAAGCGGGAACACCCCAAACACCTCCCAGTGGAGATACGGGACGCCGATGGGACATCCCACACGACCCAGCTGGGGATCAATGAAGCCTTTGCCAAATTCTACACCGAACTGTATGCTCACAAGACGCAAATTCCTACTGAAGACATTATAGACACACTTGAGGAGATAGAACTTCCCCGCATCTCACTCGAGCAGAGAGGGGAACTGGAGATGGAGATCACTCTTGAGGACGTACAAGGGGCGATCAGGTCCCTCTCTAACAACAAAGCCCCTGGCAGCGACGGCCTCCCACCTGAGTTTTACAAGACGTATGAGTCCATCCTCACCCCAGTCCTCCACGAGGTCTACCAGGAGGCATACACGAATGGGATTCTCCCCAACACCATGAAAGAAACCATAATCGTCCCTATGCTCAAGCCGCACAAACCGCCCACCGACTGTGAGTCCTACCGCCCTCTGGCCATGCTAAACTACGATGCCAAGATCCTCACTTCCATATTAGCCCGCAAGCTGGCCAGAGTGGTGGGATCCATTGTCCATGAAGACCAGAACGGATTTGTACCTGGGCGCAACACCACTGCTAACCTCAGGAGGTTGCAGCATGTTATGGCTGAAACACACGAGAGGGACGAGGACCTGGCGGTGTTGTCGCTTGATGCTATCAAGGCCTTCGACTCCATATACTGGGAATGGATCAGGGAGGTCCTGAGAAGATTTGGCTTCGGAGGGGGCTTCATTAGGTGGATCGAGGTCCTCTATAATTCCCCAATGGCGAGAGTGAAAACGGGAAGAACGGTATCAGCAGCCTGGGAAATACAAAGGGGAACGAGACAGGGGTGTCCGCTATCGCCCATGCTGTACATACTGGGCCTGGAGCCGATTGCATTGTACTTCAGGCAGCAGCTTTTTGACGCTGGTATCAAGGTGGGCACTGTACACCACATAATATCTCTATACGCAGACGACGTCCTCCTTTACCTAAGCACTCCCGAAGTTAACGCACCGACAGCACTGGTGGTACTAGATAATTACGCGAAGTACTCGGGGATCCGATTCAGCAGAAGCAAGTCCTCCGCCTTCCCCCTGGCGGGCCTACGCAACATTCCAGAAAGCAATCTTCCAGTGATAGGAATAGGTTGGCAACTGGTCAAGTTCCGTTATCTGGGGATCAGCGTAAGCCATAACCCGCTACTCACGCACGAACACAACACTGAGGTCGCCATCATGAGTCTTCGACGCTCTATAAAATTCTGGTCCAAGCTCCCATTGGCCATGGTGGGCAGGGCAGCGCTAGTCAAGATGATCGTACTCCCCCGATTCCTATATTTCTTCGTGAACATTTCCCATTACATTCGACCGCCCTTCTTCAAGAAGCTGGAGGCTATCATCAGGGACTTCCTTTGGGGCCCCCACAGGCACAAATTGTCGCTATCTGTTCTCTCCCTGCCACATAAGGAGGGTGGAATAAAGCTATCGGATCTCCAGTTATACTATCTGGCCGCCCAGCTGAGTCACATAACGAAATGGCTCTCGGACGAACCTTCGGCTGAGACGGAACTACTGAGGCAATCCTCGAACAATGTGATCCCCAAGGAAACCCTGTGGCACCCTACACGGCAATCCCTGGTCACCTCACAAGTGATTGACCTGGGAAGGAAGATATGGGCCAGGTCCTGCTACATCAGGCGAGTACAACACCCATATTCTCCGGATAACCCCATTTTAGCAGACACCTGCCGAACGGACGCAGACCTCTCCACGGCAAGGAGGTGGGAAGAAGCCGGCATATACACATGGGGCGACATGTACGAGGAAGGGGAATTCAGGGACTTTGAATCTCTTAAGGCCGCCAGTTCCTCTGGTACCACCGCCTCAAACAGACTGCCAGGAAACAATGGACCGGCTGGCCGGAGGAACCCTCCCCTGACCCTCTACTTCAAGAAATGCAAGACCTCTCGGATGGCTGGAGACCAGTCTCCAGGCTCTACAGCAGACTATGTGACAAACCTAACCCTAAAGGCGAAGATCTGAGGGCGAAATGGGAAGCGGACTTTGGGACCCCGATCACGGATAAAGAATGGGAGAGAGCGCTAATATTTCCCAAAAAAGTGTCCAGGAATACCAGATTCGGCCAGATTCAACTGAACGTCCTGTATAGGACATACATGACCCCACATAGGGTCGCCTCCTTCAATAAGACATCCTCCCCTGCATGCCCATGGTGTGGGAATGATAAAGCGGACATGATCCACATGTTCTGGACTTGCACTAAGGCGATGACACTATGGTCCAAAGCCAAACAGACTTGCATGGACGCCGGAATGACGAGGTACAAATGGACCCCCGGCGAGTGCCTCCTGGGGATTTACCCCAGACCTAGCAAGTCCAAGCACGCTGTCAGACTAATGGACATCTCATGCATCCTGGCTAAGAGAACAATTGCAATGGCCTGGAAGACGCCGTCGGGCCCCAGGCATGAACGATGGCTCAAAGAACTCGAGAGATGGACAGCAGCTGAAACCAGGGCCTGGCAAGAAGGAATCACGTCAAGCGGCGAAACCGAATGCGGCACTCTGGAATCATGGAAGGCCCTCCTCAGAGACATACGCTTCAGCGCCGACTACAAACCCCCCTGAAATCTCGTAGCATCACACTGACACTATCCCCTGATGCCAGCACTGGAAGGACAGCCCTTGTATGCGACCCCTCCTGCTTCCTGAAACTCTGGGTCGCAGGCCCTAACCCATCCATCCACTGTAAGTTCGCTGTAACTTGAAGACTGTTGTTGATTTGTTTGCTCCCCCCCCTCCCCTGTCCCCCTTGCACCGTCCCCTCCTTTGTTTGAACCACCGTTTGATTTCTTGTTGTATTGCACGTTTTTTTTTCCACCAAAATCAATAAAATACGTTATAAAAAAAAAATAGTATCCTCCTCCCCCCCATTTCTTCTAACCACAGGCTACCCCCCGTCTCAGACGGCGTGGATCGTGGGTCACTCTTTCATCACCAGGGCCAGCAGATGGCTGGAGGAAACCCAGGACGGCATGCATTTCCAGGACACCATCACCTACTGGTGGGGCAAGCCGGGCATGCGCTGGGGAGACCTACACGACAAATTGGCTGGCCTACTGGGGCCCCCCCCCCCCCCCCCCCCCGAGTATCTCATCATCCACCTCGGGGGCAATGACTTGCCTCAGCTGGGCAGGAAGCTTCTTCTGGCTGAAATCTGCACCTCCCTCAGATCCCTGGCCCACAAGCTAAGACTTCGAACAGAAGTGATGATGTCAGAAATCATCCCGCGCCAACATTGGCATGGGGCAGAGTGCAACAAAGCCATGGAGATTTCTAGGCGCAAACTGAACAAAGCTGTGGCCAATTTCTGCCTTTTCTCAGGCCTCAAATGTATTAAACATGGGATTTCGGTACACAACCAGGCCATGTTCTGCAGTGACGGGGTTCACCTGTCCATTGAAGGCATGGACATCTTCACCAGGAATATTTTCTGGACCCTGGCAGCCAGATGCTGTACTTAATTCATAATCTCCTATTTTGGGGGGACCTGGGAGACGCCGGTCAGCTTCCCCTCAGGGTGGCGGCGGGATCAGCCTCGAGCGGCCCCTAATTGGGATTAGGGCCCCACGCTCACCTGTTCCCTCTGTCCCCAAAATATAGTATTGTTATCCTTATGTGATGTTATGGCTGGTTTTTCTTTTGCACCATGGCTGGTACTAAAATAAAGCTTGTGGCCAAAGTTTTCCACCTCACATCCTGGTTTTCAGTCTCTTCATTCCTGCAACTGTCATTACTGTATTGCCTGTCATGTCATACTTGTCATCCATGACACCCGTCACCCGCATGCCACTCCCCAGCACAAAACCAGACAGCGCGTCTCCTGCACAGGAGGGTAAGGTGAGAGGGGCAGGTGACAACCGGTAGTCCCTGCTCCCTGTCTCCTTGCCCTCCATACTTCAAATGCCCCCCTTCCCATCCTGTCGGATGCAGAGCGGGGGCCTTTTGAAGTTCAAAGAAAGGGCCGCCTTGCCCCAGGCCGAATTTTGCCTTTATCTGGCGGGGGCAAGGTGGCCCTTCTCATGCTTCCTCCCCGTCAGCCACGAACAGCAGCAGGACGGCTGCAGGTCTAAAAAACCATCCCTCCCACCATGCAAATAACTGTAAGGAAAGCTATAGCGAGGGCCAGGTAGAATATGGAGCACAATCATAATAATAGGGGAGGCTAAAACGCCTCACTTTAAAAATAAACATAAAAATTCAACTCCAAGAAGGGCTTTAAAAGATATCGGGGGGTCTTTTGTCTATTAGTTAATCTTCTAGGAAAATACAGTTATAGAAGACCCAGGCGCTCAGAATCCACCAGATAACATCAATACAGGTGGGAGCTCTAGGGGTCTTACAAAACTGAAAAGGAGAGAGGAACTTGAGCAGAAACATGTACTAGTAAGCCTCAAGTATCTACCTCCATGCATGCAGAGGGGGGGTCTCATCACAAGTGGATCAGGAGCAGGGTAAGTTCCTAGTAAGGCTCCGGAACCCACCCCCTCGCATTTCTTATCCAAGATAAGCGCACTGGGGTACACAAGTGGATCGTGGGCAGGGGAAGTTCCAAGCTAAGCCCTTAGAACCCACCCCAGCAGTGAAATAGTACAACACAAGCACTGAAGGGGTTTCACAACACAAGTGGAGCGGGAGCAGGGAAAATTCTAGTAAGGCTCTCTTTTTGAACCCACTCCAGCTGTAAAAACAAGCAGCCTTAAGCGCTGAGGGGGTCTCACAACGCAAGTGGATAGGGAGCAGGGTAAAAACCTAGTAAGGCTCTTTGAACCCACCCCGGCTGTAAAAACAAGCAGCCTTAAGCGCTGAGGGGGTCTCACAATGCAAGTGGATCGGGAGCAGGGTAAAAACCTAGTAAGGCTCTTTGAACCCACCCCGCTGTAAAAACAAGCAGCCTAATGCGCGGAAGGGGTCTCATAGCACAAGTGAATCAGGAGCAGAGAAGTCCCTAGTAAGGCTCCTAGAACCCACCGCCGAGTAAATAACTAGCCCACAAACGGAGCGTGGGGGCTTCAAAAACTCAAGTGGATCATGTGTGTAGAAAGTGCCAAATTCATCTCCAAAGAGTAGACCAAGAGGCTAAAACGCCTCCATCCATGGAAAACTACAAAACACATGATCAAAAAATCAAAATGGCTCTAAGAACACATCCCGAGGAGTATCAAGTGAAAGGCTTCACAACGGGGGGTTTTGTTTTATCAAGAAATGTGGATCAAGAGCCATAACTTCAGCGAAAATCACCCTATGAGCAAGAGAGGGCGCAAGTGCTAAACCTGGTCAGGTTGGACAGCAATAAAAGGCACATAAGCGCACACCTCCCCACCTCACTTGGAAAGGACAAGAGAAAGCAGGCAGAACCTGCTCCAAAAGACAAGCAATTTATGAACATGTCACAGCTCACACGCTGGGGCCAAACAATTGTCACAAGCTTTCATATGAATGGCGGCGGGGATCAGCCTCGAGCGGCCCCTAATTGGGATTAGGGCCCCACGCTCACCTGTTCCCTCTGTCCCCAAAATATAGTATTGTTATCCTTATGTGATGTTATGGCTAGTTTTTCTTTTGCACCATGGCTGGTACTAAAATAAAGCTTGTGGCCAAAGTTTTCCACCTCACATCCTGGTTTTCAGTCTCCTCATTCCTGCAACTGTCATTACTGTATTGCCTGTCATGACACACTTGTCATCCATGACACCCGTCACCCGCATGCCACTCCCCAGCACAAAAGCACTTCCAGGCTTATGATAAATGGTAAGTATTCGATGTCATTTTCAAAGTGCTTGTCGAGCGTGAACGCCACCTGCACAGTGCCGTCAGCCATACCTGTGCACAAAAGCGCCTGGAAAATCATTTCGCCATTTCCCAAATTGGATTCCTAGCTACCACTCCACTCCGCCATGGCCTCCATTCACTGCAAGACATACCCACGAGATTTTGTGCACCGGGTTTGTGATCTATATATCCACCTTTTAAAAGAATGATCAGAGACCTGATCCGCGCAATTGTTCCTTCGCCCCAATCCCAAAGTCGCAAACTAGATTCTATATCGTGCGGCGTGGAATAGCCCTTCCGCCGTCATTGACCACGTGGCAACCCACCCCCCGACCAGCCCAAGTGCGGATCTCTTCCTCCCGCGGTGCTTTCATCTGTAATGTGCATATATATATATATATATATATATATATATATATATATATATATATTTTTTTTTTTTTTTGTATCATCTGTAAGCCGGTGCCCTCCCACACTTCCCTAGCACCGGGATGCACCTACGTTCACGTTCCCTTGTGATTGCAGGAAAGGTTTCGCTTTCAACCCATTTAGCCGAGCGTGTGCATAAGGTGAACAAATCAAATCATGCGGGCAAAAGGGAAACACCCCCAGGTCTCATGTTTTCCCGCCCCCGCCACCTCGCCTGCCTCGATGCCTTTGTCATTGCCGGACGCAAGCAGTGCGTCCCAGCCGGCTATACTTGGCCACTTTTCCGTCCCCCCACTAAAGGGCGGCGCCCGCCATGCCTCCTGCGTCGGCCAATCTGATTAAGTTTGGGTTCACAACTCCTTGTGACACCATGACCGGAGATCCCCAGGTGGCACAGCTACATCGAGCTACACGAGAGCAGGCACTCTCTATCCGCCGCCGGCGACGTGGAGATCTACCACCCAAACGAGCGCGCACTACAAACTGTGGTATCAATAAAAACACTTAGCAAGGTGCTACCCCTCGAACCCACAGCGCTTCCATCACACGGGGGAAGTTATACACTAAAGACACGCTGATAGGGGCCGAAACACGCTGCCACTGCCCGCGCAGACCCGATGCTATAACTCCCCAGGACGTCGGAGTCCCGAAACCTGTGGCCGCAACCGGCCTAATTATAACTAAGTATACCGCAGCGTGAAGCTCGGAAACTGCTGGGAGTCCCGGCACGCAGTGTTCACCGGAACAATAGGAGCCGGCACTTGACACTAACTACAACCGTGATGCTCTGCACTGCTGCACCCAGAGTGCAGCAGACCTACCACCCAAAAACCCCCATAGAGCCCGAAGACCACAGTGCAGCAGTGCGGTGCAAGACCAGGGCCCCTGCCGTAACCACACCAGGGAAGCAGATGCGTGGGGGACATATCTAGAAACTACAAGTCAACGTGTCCCTTATACTGCACCTCAAACACTGGGGGGAGAACTACGCTAGTAGATACTGTACTGCACTCGTATGTGCCATACACTAAAGACACGTGCTACTGCAAAGCAAGCCCTTAACAACCAGCAGTGACAAGGCGCAAACTGAGACATATCAGGCACCAACTCTGCCGGCGGCACCCGCTGCTGCCGACCACCCGCCGGCATATTGCACACTACACTGGAG
Organism: Ambystoma mexicanum; assembly: GCF_040938575.1. Taxonomy (NCBI): domain Eukaryota; kingdom Metazoa; phylum Chordata; class Amphibia; order Caudata; family Ambystomatidae; genus Ambystoma; species Ambystoma mexicanum. The sequence continues at coordinate 64,501,920 of NC_090933.1, forward strand.
AAATTGACACTTTCTGCAGGACGACCACTAAACGTGACTGTATCCCCCACACTGCGCCCTTGCCACTTCTATGGTACACAGTCACCACCAACTGCAAACAACTCGTAACGGACAACTCAACACCGGCCCCCAGCTACACTACCAAATCTGACCCACAGTAAAACCAACATCACCTGTAAACATAAAAGCCTGGCTCTCTCAGCCGAGACAAAACAAACTATACCCAGAGGGGGACCCAACCAGAAGAAACAAAATACCCTGGACGCCTTTACTAGACAGCCTATGCCGCCTCGCCCAGACAAAGCCACCGAGTCACAAGCCGAGATGCCCACTAGTGAACCTTTGACTGAGTCGCTGAGTCTCAAGCAGGTGCTTGACAGCATGGAAGTCGGATTTGCCGCAATGAACGATAAACTGGATGCCATCACATCCAACATAAGCACCCTAAATAGCAAGATGGAGAAAATAAGCAGTCGCATTTCAGAAGCAGAGACGCGTATCGGCAAGGCGTAGGATGACATAACCACCCTGAAGTCTCAAATGTCTAAGGTCAACACAGACTTGAAAAGAGCCTTGCACAGATGCGAGGACCTGGAGTCGCGCTCACGGAGACGCAACATCCGTATAATCGGGCTACCGGAAAACTTTGGCAAAGGCCCCATGGAAGTGAGCATTGAAAATCTCCTAAAAGATCTATTTGACAACCAAAGCCTAACGCGAAGCATGTGCTGCTGTTCGGGCTTGGTTTAAATAGCCTCCAACGTAGTTCCAGGTAAGAAGTCCCTAGAACCACACCTGAGTAAAAAATAGTCCCTGTAGTAAAATAGTCCCATCCAGGCCTCACGTTGGCTTGGATTCATTTGCAGCATGGTCTGCATGAGGTAAGTAAAGTCTATGAGCCTAGTGCCTATGGCGCCAGGACTGATTTCTATTATGAGCCTGGCGCCTAAGGCGCCAGGACTGAACCCAGACAGCCCCCAGCCGGGGCTGCTGGGGTTTTATTAAATACCTGGATGCCTGCTCCTGGGGCTGATGGGCTTGATCCGGATGCCCGGGGGTAGGCATCATGACAGCACTCCCCCCCCCCAAGGCCCCTCCTAAAGTTGCTCTTCCCCTTGGTCCTGGTTTGTCTGGGAAGTTCCGATGGAATTTCTTCACCAACCGAGGTGCATGAACGTGGTCACTAGGTTCCCATGACCTTTCTTGTGGTCCGTAACCCTTCCAGTCGATGAAATTAAAAAGTCTTGTTTTAACCATCTTAGAGTCCAGGATATTCTTTACCTCGAATTCGGGTTCTCCATCTATTAGGATGGGGTCAGGTGGTTTGGTTAATCTTGTCCCAGGTGGAACTGGTTTTAGAAGTGAAACATGAAAGACAGGATGAATCCGCAAATTCGAGGGTAATTCCAATTTGACGGCCACCGGGTTGATAATGGCCTTAATGGTGTAAGGTCCCAAATATCTAGGATTGAAAGTTCGAGTTCCCTTTAGAGGTATGTGTTTTGTAGCCAGCCAAACTTGATCTCCAATCTGGTATTGTGGAGTTTCACTTCTATGTCAATCAGCATTTTTCTTGTATTTCTCCTTTGCTTGTTTTATAAGTGTTCTATTGCTTCCTTAAAGGCTTGTGTAATAGTAGAATGCAGATGAGTCACTGCAGGCATTTCTAAGTGTTGAGGCGAATCGAGTTCTGAGGTTCGAGGATGATGTCCATATATAGTATAAAAGAGGCTTTGTCTGGTTCCTGAATGTACGGAGTTATTGTATGTGTATTCGGAAATCCATAAAATATCTTTCCAATTGCTTTCAGTTTGGTGTAGCATACAACGTAGGTATTGTTCAAGAGTCTGGTTGGTCCTCTCCGTCTGACCATCAGTTTGGGGGTGGTGACTGGTTGATAGCCTTACGTCGATTTGCGCTAATTGACAGCATTTCTTCCAAAATTGCGAAATGAATTGACTACCTCGGTCAGAGACCAATACGGAAGGAAATCCATGGATTCGAACAATGTTTTCGAGAAATTTCTTGGTCAAAATCGAAGCGGAAGGTAATCCTTTTAAAGGAATAAAGTGGGCCATTTTGGAAAAAAGATCCACAATAACTAGAATGGTGTTAAATCCATTACACGGAGGTAGATCTGTAATGAAGTCTAAAGACAAGGTGTGCCATGGTGTAGGTGGAATATCCAAAGGTTGTAAAAGGTCAGCTGTTTTTTTCTTCTGACTTTTGTTTTGGGCGCAGATACCACAAGACATCACAAATGACTTTACGTCCTTTCGCCAGGTGGGCCACCAGCATTGTCTTTTAATTTTAGCTTCAGTTTTTGCGATACCTGGGTGTCCTTCCATGAGGGCGTCATGATAATTGGAGATGACTAGTTCTTGTAGATCCTTGTGCGGTAGAAATAGACGTCCTTGATAGTAAGGCAGGTCATTGATGACTGAATATTCTTGGCCTTTCTTTACCCAGTCCTGCAGGGCTGCTGGATCGAAAAGTTGTTGGATTTTTAAATTAATGTCTTCTAGAGTCTGTAGAGTAGTTATGCCAAGAATTCTTTGTTCTGAAATTATAGGCACCTGTTCCGGGTATGAATATACTTCTCCCATCCCTATTCGGGATAGGGCATCTGCCTTGCCGTTTTTATAACCTGGTCGATAAGTGATCACGAAATCGAATTCGGCAAAGAATAATGCCCACCGAAGTTGACGCGATGATTGGGCCTTGGCTGTTGTCAAATACTGCAGTTTCCTGTGATCGGTGATTACAGTGATGGTATGCCTGGCACCAAGAAGATAATGCCGCCAAGCTTTGAAGGCGGACTTGATGGCTAATAACTACTTATCAGTAACCGCATAGTTTAATTCGGGTGCTGAGAACTTTCTTGACCAGAATGCTACTGGTTGAAGTTGACCGGTTTCGGGATCCTTCTGGGACAGGACAGCTCCCATGGCTAAACTGGTTGAATCGGTTTCAACTATGTATGTGTCAGAATGCACCAAAGTATCGACCGAAAAGGATACAATATTCAAAAGGATACAGGAGGTAGGGTCTTCCGGATCCCTGTTCACCCGACTTGATAGTCGTGAAGTCAACAAAGACCTTCCAAATGATACAACCCTCTGGCTGATAAAACAGGCAGAGCGATGGATCACTGGAAAGGGCGTGGGTAAGGTATAGTAATCCAGCCTAGGACAAATTAAAGTATCATGAATAACTGCTCCAACCTGAGTATGATGAGTTAGATAATGGCAGGAATGATCACACTGACCTGTATCTCTGGGTAGAACAATCCAGAAGTCTCTTGATGGATTTGAAATGAAGAACAAAACGACAGGGAAGGGAAAATTAGTAAGGGAGACTTATCCCGGACGGAACGAGGCTCACGCTAGATACGGGTTGAATTCACCACAGGATAGCGTCCAAAGTTCAGTTCAAAGTCACTTCCAATAATCCTTGAAAGGCTTCCTTCCCACTTAGGGATCAATCCTTCTGTTAGTTCCACAGATGCAGGAGTTAGAAGAAAATAGTGTTTGAAGACAACGTGAGCGTGTGGATTTACACGCGGGCAGGGTTCGCGCAGCCTTGGCCAGCCGCACTTGAAGACGAAGAGCGCGTGTGGATTTTACACGCGGGCAGGATTCACGCAGCCTTGGCCAGCCGCGTATGAAGACAAATAGCGCGTGTGGATTTACACGCGGGCAGGAATCGCGCAGCCTGGGCCAGCCGCGTGTGAAGACAACGTGCGCGTGTGGATTTACACGCGGGCAGGGTTCGCGCAGCCTTGGCCAGCCGCACTTGAAGACGAAGAGCGCGTGTGGATTTTACACGCGGGCAGGATTCACGCAGCCTGGGCCAGCCGCACTTGAAGACGAAGAGCGCGTGTGGATTTTACACGCGGGCAGGATTCACGCAGCCTGGGCCGGCCGCACTTGAAGACGAAGAGCGCGTGTGGATTTTACACGCGGGCAGGATTCACACAGCCTTGGCCAGCCGCGTATGAAGACAAAGAGCGCGTGTGGATTTTACACGCGGGCAGGATTCACGCAGCCTTGGCCAGCCGCGTATGAAGACAAAGAGCGCGTGTGGATTATCACGCGAAGGGATAGCTCCAGGAATCAGCGTGTGGCGGAACACACGCTATCGAAGGCCCAAAAGTAGCTGTAGGAATATACCAGGATGTAGATCAGAGGTTCAGCTACACGACGCCAATAGAGACGATCAGAAGCAGCGAGTGAAGTTTCTACGCTGCTTAAATACGTGATACCGTAGTTCACGTGACGAAGCAAAAAGTCACGTGAAGTTAGCGACGTGAAAAGTGTAAACGTCGTTTTCCCGGTAACGTATCGAATAGCCTCCATTTGGAGTAGAACGGTCTAGCTGTTCTACGAGCGTAGCGTCCAGCATGCATGACAGTGCCATCCCCCAAAGGGACAACCTCTCCCCTTCTTGTGTGGAAGCGTTTCAATAAAGCAGGAGCATGAATGTTGGAAAGAGGTTCCCAGGACCTATCTTCGGGTCCATAGCCCTTCCAGTCCACCAGATAATACGGTCTACCAGAACGGAGTTTCATATCCAGTATGTCTTGTACCTCGTATTCATCAGACCCCCGCACAGAAATAGCAACAGGCCGTACCGGCAGTCTAGTAGTGTCAGAGAAAGGCTTGATGAGCGAGACGTGGAATACAGGATGCACCCGCCATCGTTGTGGCAAAGCCAGACGTACAGCAGCAGGATTAAGAACATGGAGCACAACATACGGACCGATGAATCTAGGCAACAATTTCTTTTTGCCCGGAATTCTTAAGTTCTTAGTGGATAGCCAGACTTTCATCCCAGCCTTATAGACAGGTGCGGACACCCTATGAGCGTCGGCATAGAACTTGTCACGTCGTTTGGCCTGCTCCAATTGCTGCTTCACCTTTCTTTGTAATCTCTTCAGATCACGAAGCGTACGGCCTGCGGCAGGCGTGTCCAGGGATAGACCGGAATCTAGAGGTATTGATCGGGGGTGTTGTCCATAGAGAGCATAGAACGGCGAAGTGCCTATGGCACTATGATAAGAGTTGTTATAGGCGAATTCAGCCGCCGGCAGTACCGTGAGCCAATCCGATTGGTATTGCAAACACAGACACCGCAGATATTGTTCCATAGTACAATTGACCCTTTCAGTCTGTCCGTCGGTTTGAGGATGATAAGCGCTGGACATTCTATCATCAATTAGTAATGCAGATGTTAAGGCTCTCCAGAAGCGTGACGCAAACTGCGAGCCCCTGTCAGTAATGATTACTGATGGTAGACCAAAGAAACGGAATATATGTTGGATGAATAGATCAGCCAGAACAGTAGCAGTTGGTAAACCAATACAAGGAATAAATAGGGCCAATTTAGTGAAATAATCCACTACGACCCATAGGGTATCGTATCCTTGATTTGGGGGGAGTTCCACCACAAAGTCCATAGATATCATGTCCCATGGTTTGGTAGGGACAGGCAGGGATTGGAGTAAGCCCACTGGTTTACCAGGAGTATTTTTACATTGGATACATACGGAGCAAGAAGATACGTAGTTTATAACGTCTTTTGCCATGGATGGCCACCAGCACCACCTTTTGAGCAGGTCCAGTGTTTTCTTCTGTCCAGGATGGGCTGCAATCAAGGAATCATGATTCCATTTGAGGGCTTTATCCCGCATTGAAGGAGTTGATAGATAAAGCACCCCCTGTGTGAATGGTAAACCGTTATGCACGTCTAGATTCATATCCTGGACTACTTGTGGATTATTTTTTACCCACTCTTGTATTTCGGTTTTTAAGGATGGTTGAACCGAACAACCACAAATCACATGATCTGCCAACAGCTGGATCTGTACTTGTTTTTCTTCCTGCGCCTCTTTACTCATACGGGACAAAGCGTCCGACTTAACATGTTCTCGGGCAGGACGATAGGTGACCTGGAAATCGTATTGGGCAAAAAAGACATGCCATCTGGCCTGACGGGCCGTAAGGCATTTCATGGATTTGAATGCTTGGAGATTTCTATGGTCAGAGTACACCAACACCTGTTGTTTGGCCCCAAGAAGATGATGACGCCATTCTCGGAAGGCATCTTTGATAGCCAGTAGTTCCCGCTCAGTAACGGTGTAGTTCCGTTCATATGAGGTGAGTTTACGAGAGAAGAAAGCCACTGGGTGTTCCTCCTTGGTTTCTGTGCAGACTTGTGAGAGCACTGCGCCAATAGCGACACTGGATGCATCCGCTTCAACGACAAACTGGCGATCAGGATCCGGATGTTGAAGCACGGGTGCAGTGGTAAATGCTTCCTTCAGTTTTTCGAATGCTGCTTGGGCATGTTGGTTCCAACAGAAAGGTACTTTGGAACTAGTTAAAGCCGTCAAAGGAGCTACTGTTTTGGAAAAGGAATGGATGAATCTGCGATAGAAATTCGCAAAGCCCAAGAAAGACTGTAGCGACTTGACGTTATGTGGAATTGGCCAATTCAAGACTGCCTTTACCTTGGAACGACTCATTCGAGCACCTAGATTGGTAATGTCGTAACCAAGGAACTCCACTTCCTGCGAATGAAAGACACATTTTTCGGCTTTCACATAAAGGTGGTTCTCCCTAAGTCTTTGTAGGACTGTAGAAACATGTTTGACGTGTTCCGATAGAGATGAGGAGTAAATCAAAATGTCGTCCAGATAGACAACCACAAATCGGTCCATGATGTCTCTGAATATATCATTCATGAAGAATTGAAATGTGGCGGGAGCATTGCACAGACCAAAAGGCATCACCAAATATTCGTAAAGACCATACCGTGTCTTAAAAGCGGTCTTCCATTCGTCGCCTTCACGAATGCAAACCAAATTGTATGCACCTCGCAAGTCCAGTTTGGTGAAGTAGCTGGAAGTGCCTAACTGATCCAACAGCACGTTTATTAGCGGTAAGGGGTATTGGTTTTTGATGGTGATATCATTAAGTGCCCTGTAATCAATGCAGGGTCTGAGGTCTCCCTCTTTCTTAGGAACAAAGAATAGAGGAGATGCAGCAGGAGATTGCGAGGTTCGTATAAAGCCCATGGCTAGCGCCTTGTCAATGTATTCCTTTAACACGACATCTTCTTTAGGTGTTAAAGAATAAACACGGCCTGTAGGAATTTTGGCACCCGGAATCAGTTCAATAGGACAGTCGTACTGTCGATGAGGAGGTAATTGTTCTGCCTGGCCTTTATCAAAGACATCAGCATAATCAGCGTATTCGCATGGTATGATATTGTCGCATTGATGTACAACGCTGATAGCAGAATCCTCCACCACAGAGGCCAATAAGTGTTGTTTATTTGACACCTCCTGACTGGTAAAGCAATGTTCGTTGCAATGAGTCGAAGGATATTGGAGCGATCCCGAAACCCAGTCAACAGTAGGATTGTGAAGGGTTAACCATGCAAGACCAAGTATGATCTCGTACTGCGGAACAGCAATAACATCGAAGACGATTTCTTCTGAATGGTTATTTGATAGCGTCATCCGAACAGGTACCGTCTCCTGGGTTACCATACCAGAAGTTAACACAGATCCGTCCACGGTATTCACCGTTTCGGGTTTTTTTTTGTTTACTAGGGGTAAGGAGCGGTTCTTAGCATAGGTGATGTCTATATAATTGCTGGTGGCGCCAGAATCAACCATGGCCCTGGAAACCACTTCTCGCTCATCACAATGTAACGTCACCTGAACTATTACAGGTGCATGTTTAGGAATGGTACTGGAGTCCGATGAAACACTCGACATAGGGACTCCTGCTAATGTCGAGTTTTGGCGTTTCCCGCACGCTTGACGGGTTTTTTAGGGCATGTTGCCAATAAATGCTCGGAAGAACCACAATACATACATAAGTGGTTTTTTCTTCGGTTCTCCCGTTCTGTATTGGACAATCGGCCTCTCACGGCGCCTATTTGCATGGGTTCAGGGTCGTTAGAGATGACTGCTGGTGTCTCTGACCGCCCCGAGACTGGCATGAAGGGCTTTTTCTCTCCCTTTCGAGCATTCCTTCGGGCGTCGATTTGTAGAACCAAATCAAGCAGCTCTGGGAAACCCGTAGGAACCACAGGAACAGTAGATAAGGCGTCTTTCAGTTCTTCAGAAAGACCCTTGTAAAAAACAGCCGTTTTCTTGCTGTCAGGCCATTGGGTTTCCGCCGTCAGTTGATTGAACCGGGCGACGTAAGACATAAGGGGTTGGCTGCCTTGTTGTAGGTTAAGCAACTCCAAATCTGTGGCTTGAGTAGAGTAACGCATGTCAAAGACTTTACTCATAGCAGTCAAGAGATCGTCACAATCGTACAACAAAGGGCTATTAGTTTCCAACAAAGGGTTAGCCCAAGCAGCAGCCGTGCCCCCTAAATGGGAAAGCACGAAGGCTGCTTTTGTGGTTAGGTCAGGAAAAGATGTAGGACGGCAAAGGAAATGGAGTCGGCACTGGTTTACAAAGGTTCTGTAGGTTTTGGGATCACCCGTGAACCTTTCTGGAGGGGCCAAGGGAAACTGAGTGGGCATAACCACGTTAATAGTCTCCTGTGGGGGTGCCGTAGTCCCAGATCCGGATGCGGTAGCCATCGGCGCTTGTGTTCCCTGAGGACTACCATGTAGGGCGTCTTGCATAACGTCCATACGGTGCCGTAACATGTCCTGTGCAGTAACCATTTCGTTCCTCAAATCGTGGATCAACTGTGTCAAAACAGTTAAAGGATCCGTACCCTCCATGGCTTCTGATTCTGTCAGAATGCACCAAAGTATCGACCGAAAAGGATACAATATTCAAAAGGATACAGGAGGTAGGGTCTTCCGGATCCCTGTTCACCCGACTTGATAGTCGTGAAGTCAACAAAGACCTTCCAAATGATACAACCCTCTGGCTGATAAAACAGGCAGAGCGATGGATCACTGGAAAGGGCGTGGGTAAGGTATAGTAATCCAGCCTAGGACAAATTAAAGTATCATGAATAACTGCTCCAACCTGAGTATGATGAGTTAGATAATGGCAGGAATGATCACACTGACCTGTATCTCTGGGTAGAACAATCCAGAAGTCTCTTGATGGATTTGAAATGAAGAACAAAACGACAGGGAAGGGAAAATTAGTAAGGGAGACTTATCCCGGACGGAACGAGGCTCACGCTAGATACGGGTTGAATTCACCACAGGATAGCGTCCAAAGTTCAGTTCAAAGTCACTTCCAATAATCCTTGAAAGGCTTCCTTCCCACTTAGGGATCAATCCTTCTGTTAGTTCCACAGATGCAGGAGTTAGAAGAAAATAGTGTTTGAAGACAACGTGAGCGTGTGGATTTACACGCGGGCAGGAATCGCGCAGCCTGGGCCAGCCGCACTTGAAGACGAAGAGCGCGTGTGGATTTTACACGCGGGCAGGATTCACGCAGCCTTGGCCAGCCGCGTATGAAGACAAATAGCGCGTGTGGATTTACACGCGGGCAGGAATCGCGCAGCCTGGGCCAGCCGCGTGTGAAGACAACGTGCGCGTGTGGATTTACACGCGGGCAGGGTTCGCGCAGCCTTGGCCAGCCGCACTTGAAGACGAAGAGCGCGTGTGGATTTTACACGCGGGCAGGATTCACGCAGCCTGGGCCAGCCGCACTTGAAGACGAAGAGCGCGTGTGGATTTTACACGCGGGCAGGATTCACGCAGCCTGGGCCGGCCGCACTTGAAGACGAAGAGCGCGTGTGAATTTTACACGCGGGCAGGATTCACACAGCCTTGGCCAGCCGCGTATGAAGACAAAGAGCGCGTGTGGATTTTACACGCGGGCAGGATTCACGCAGCCTTGGCCAGCCGCGTATGAAGACAAAGAGCGCGTGTGGATTATCACGCGAAGGGATAGCTCCAGGAATCAGCGTGTGGCGGAACACACGCTATCGAAGGCCCAAAAGTAGCTGTAGGAATATACCAGGATGTAGATCAGAGGTTCAGCTACACGACGCCAATAGAGACGATCAGAAGCAGCGAGTGAAGTTTCTACGCTGCTTAAATACGTGATACCGTAGTTCACGTGACGAAGCAAAAAGTCACGTGAAGTTAGCGACGTGAAAAGTGTAAACGTCGTTTTCCCGGTAACGTATCGAATAGCCTCCATTTGGAGTAGAACGGTCTAGCTGTTCTACGAGCGTAGCGTCCAGCATGCATGACAGTATGGAAGCTCAGGGCGTGGATGCTTTAAGACAGGTGCAGACGTGAATTTCGATTTTAGCTCTTGGAAGGCTCTTTCAGCCTCTTCAGTCCACAAAAAATGTTAGTTTTTTCGCAAAAGTGCTGTGATGGGGTGTACAATATGTGAGAATTCAGGAATAAATCTGCGACAGAAATTAACAAATCCAAGCATGCTTTGTACCCCTTTAACAGAACTGGGTGATGGCCACTTGAGGATTGCGTCCACCTTTCGAGAGTCCATTCGAACTGCTTTTGGAGTCAGGATAAATCCCAGGAATTCAACTTCTGTAGAATGAAAAACACATTTCTCCAATTTTGCGTATAACTTGTGCTGGCGTAGTTTCTCTATAACTGCACGAACGTGCTTCACATGGTCTGATTCTGAGGAGGAGTACACTAGAATATCGTCTTTGTATACGACAACACAGACGTCAATGAGTTCACGAAGGACATCGTTCATAAAATACTGGAAGGCTGATGGTGCATTGCACAACCCGAAGGGCATCACCTGGTATTTGAATAACCCGTACTTGGTGCGAAAGGCAGTCTTCCATTCATCGCCTTTCTTTACACGTACCAGATGATATGCCCCTCGGAGGTCTAACTTAGTGTAGATGCAAGCATCCTTTACTTGGTCTAGTAATTCGGGGATCAGAGGAAATGGGTATCGGTTTTTTACCGTAATCTGAATTAATGCGCGGTAGTCTATGCACGTTCTAAGGTCACCTTCCTTTTTAGGCACGAAGAATAGAGCTGAGGATGCAGGAGATTTGGATGGACGAATGAAGCCATTAGCAAGGTATTGGTCCAGATATTGTCGTAGGTGAAGATTTTCGGGTTCCGTAAGGGCATAGATTCTACTGCATGGAGGTTGTGCACCGGGTACTAGGTCAATTTGACAATCGTATGATCTGTGAGGTGGTAAGGTATATGCCTGTTCTTTTTGAAAAACATCCTGAAATTCTTGATATTCCTGAGGTAACTGCACATCTGGATTAGTAACGGTGGCCAGGCTTTTGTTCAAGGTTTTTTCCGGGTAACAGGTGTGTGCACAATCTGGGAAGGTCACTCTCTTCTCTCGCCAATCAATACAAGGATTATGTGTTTCCAACCTTGGCATTCCCAGAATTATTTGGAATTGCGAGGCCTTGATTAAATCAAACACAATAGTTTCTCGATGCCCATCTTGACCCAACAGTGTCAGCTCAGTAGTGGAATGAGTTACAGGCCCAGAGGCAATTTCAGTTCCATCGACTGTGGTGATGACATCCGAAGCAGTCTTTTTGCAAAGGGGTAGATTCATCCTTGAGGCCAATTCGTGGTCCATGTAGTTTCCTACGGCCCGCTATCAATGTATGCCTTTACTGCGTGCATACATGATGGCTGCCTTGGATCAATTAGGACCATTGGTATAGGTGGGAGGTCTGAGTGTCCTTCTTTAAGCTCGGCAAGCAGAACTCTACGCTTGTCGGGCGTGGTCGTTTCCCGAATCAGGCTCTATTTGACTTTTGTCAGCAACTCCTACTACTTTCTTGGGTGGTTTTATAGGGCAATCCCGTAGAAAATGTCCTGCGGTTCCACAGTACAGACACAATTGCATCTGCCGTCTCTTTTCTCTTTCCTTTTGAGTCAAGGGTCCTTTAACCCCCCCGATCTGCATAGGTTCTGATGCATCTGTTCCTTTGGGGGTAACATTGGGTTTAACCCATACTCGAACTTAGCTCGATCAGCCTTTCTATTGTGAAGTTGGTGGTCTAACTAGACCACTAAGTCTATATATTCTGCACAATCCTGAGGTGGGTTCACAACTTGAGCCAAAACATCTTTGAGTTCTCCCCAAATCCCACGATGAAATAATGTAATTCATTTCTCCTCAGGCCATCCGGTTTCCACCACCAACCTATTGAAGGTTGCGATATAGGTTAGCAGATCCTGATTACCCTGTCGAAGGGATAAAAGTTCGTTATCCAGGGCCTGTCCCTGTGAATGTCTCGCAAATAGTCTTTCCATGCTTCTTTGAAAACCCTGAAAATCCCGAAGAAGAGGATCATCCTGGTTGACTAGTGGAATTGACCAGTCAGCTGCGCTGCCACTAAGATATGATAGTACAAAGGCTACTTTGGCTGGGTCATTTGGAAAAGCTCCAGGTCTGCATAAAAAGTGCAAGCGGTATTGATTCATAAACACTGCTCACCTTATGTTTCTTTTGTCCCCTAGATGGTGGAATTCGGCGGAGAAAATGACGGAGGCTGCGCCGAACCGAAAAATGCTGGGAGGACTGGTGAGTATGGCGCGGCGCTGCAGCTGGCGATGTGACGCGTGTAGAATAATGTCCTTTTCAAGTTCGAAGACGTGACAGATCCGGAATTCAGGTAAGGATTGAAATAATATCTGTTTTCTAACCTTTACTTCTTCTTTCTTCTATTGCTAGGAGCTCTGGATTCGAGACGGGTGTGGCTGAAGACTGGATGCTGACTGCAGGCACGGTGAGCGTTACGCTGCTGGATGCAGAATAACGCGAAGCATGTGCTGCTGTTCGGGCGTGGTTTAAATAGCCTCCAAAGTAGTTTCAGGTAAGAAGTCCCTAGAACCACACCCGAGTAAAAAATAGTCCCTGTAGTAAAATAGTCCCATCTAGGCCTCACGTTGGCTTGGATTCATTTGCAGCATGGTCTGCATGAGGTAAGTAAAGTCTATGAGCCCGGCGCCTATGGTGCCAGGACTGATTTCTATTATGAGCCTGAACCCAGACAGCCCCCAGCTGCCGGGGCTGCTGGGGTTTTATTAAATACTTCGATGCCTGCTCCTGGGGCTGATGGGCTTGATCCGGATGCCCAGGGGTAGGCATCATGACAGTCCATCACCACTGGCTGTGATCAAAGGCAACCCAAATTCTTGACTTTATTGGGTGTTGCTATCTGTTACAATTGCTACATGACTATTGTAAATATTCCCAATTTAAGTAGCCGTAGAACACAGTCACTAGTGTGGAGCTTAGGACACAATAAAGCAGTGCACTAACCTGAACTCTTTGTCTTCTATCGAAGAGTAGAAAGCTCACCTGTCCCCCCTCTCACTGCGCCTGGGAATAGGCAGAATGAGAAGAAGTCAGGGAAACCCTCATGGGGGAAAAAACCCTGTTGTGTCGAGGAGTTGAGTTCCTTCAGTAAAGGCTTTGGTTTCGGGTGTCCGGCGTCCTTGGGTCAGTGGGAGGTACTCGGAATCTCCATCTGTCCGGAACAAGGAATACAGAGATGTTATACGGGGTACGTGGAGAGTAAACTATTTTTAGAGTGTTAAGTACCTTTGACTTCGGTTAATCAGCTGTCTGCCGGACAAATGAAAGTGCTGAGTTTGAGGGTGTAGGTTCGTTGTGAAAAACAGGAGGAGAGAGTAAGTATCAGCAAGATAAGAGAATTGTGATGGAAAGAATGGTCTTATTACACAAGCCTACCGAGTGTGGACTGCAAACTGACTAGCTTCCGTCTTACTGCACTTCAGGATGGGAAATGTAGTCCTGACCGGAGCCGGGAGACTGTATATGAGAAAAGAAACAGATTAGTGTTCGATAGGTGGCGTGGAGGTAAGGATCTAATGGAGGAAGAGAGGGAGAAGTACTGAACCGGGAGTAAGTGTTTCCTGTCTTTGGAGGTTGAAGGAGCTTGTCTGAGGAGTATGACCGAGGCGAGCATTGGCAGATCATGGCCTCTGCTAACAGTAGCAACGCGCTGAATCGAAGAGGCATCCGACAGAAATCCGTTCTCTGTAGCAGGGTGCGGAGCTTGCTGGTACTTCCTGGTTTGAACGACTAGGGCGCTGCTCTTTCTGGTGTTCTCCATATTGGTGGAAGTAGAGTAAATGCACGAGATCTGTCTCCATCATTGCCATAGTGACCATGGCCGCGGTCGTCTACCCAGAGCGGCCTTAACACCAGCCATCCTCCCGGCTCCAGGAGTAGCCCCTAATATACCTTCTCCGCCTATGCCAAAGAATTTCGGTCTTTCCTCATGTCCTACCGCATTCATTATTTAAGCGGGACCACAATTCTATGCTTCAGGTCAGGCTAAAGTATCATTCATATTATTAAACTTAGACAAGACTGATTTGGCATGGGCTACCCCTTATGTGGATGGAAACAATCATTTATTTAGTGATTATGCTGTTTTTTAGAGGCCTTTAGAGACATGTTTGATCGCCAGTAAACAATCCGGGCTCTAAAAAACGAATTGCTAAATATCCGACAGGGAAATCGGGATCTAATTACCTATATATCTTGGTTTAAGGAACTGATGACCCAAACGGGGTGGCCAGAAGATGCCCAAATCACTATATTTTTTAAAGGATTAAAAGAAGAGCTCAAAGATGCTCTCAGTCAGATTGTGGATCTCCCAGGTACCCTTTTGGATTTCCTTTTTCTAGTTATTCGGATTGACCAATGGGTCATAGAAAGAAGAGGTGAACGGAGAAGAACGGAATATAGGAGAACTCCTCCTCGCTGGGAAAAAGACAACTCCCAAACCGAACCTGAACCTATGCAGTTAGGAAGTACCCGAGGTCCAGTTGGCAAAGTCTGAGATTATGTTTTATTGTGGGGATTCAAAACATTCTGTTGGAGAATGTCCCAAAAGAACCCCATTTGTATCGGAAAACTCCAGAGCTCGTCCGTAGTAAAGAATTGTCAGACGAGTCCAATAATACTTGATTCCCCTTTTGTCCTATGTCCCATCATGCCCAACCAAGGTCATCATTTATATATACGGGTTGACCTCAGTATACGATCACAGAAATCGCAAGGGATGTCAGCCCTCATTGACAGTGGAGCAAAGGGTTATTTTAAAGACTTGGCCTTTGCCCATAAAAAAGGTGTTCCTTTAATATCAAAACCTCAGACTGAACCTATTCTGTCAGTAGATGACTCCCCTCTCATATCCGGCCCCATTGCTCTTCATACCAAGCCACTCGTTTTGACGTGTGCAACCTTTCATATTGAGTGGCTAGAATTCAATGCCATCGCAGCCCTCTACTTCCAAATAATCCTTAGTACCCCCTGGCTACAATATCATAACCCCTCTATCGATTGTTGAGGTCAAAAATGTACTTTCCAGGGTTCTCAATGGCCACCGTCATGTTCCCAATACAAGCAAGGAATATCACCTGTTCCTCCCCAGCTTCCTATGAAAGAACACGACCTAGGATCCCGACAAGCACTAGCCACGTTTCCACACATTCCTCCAGAATATAATGAGTATATGATTTGTTTGATCCCAAGGAAGCAGAAAATCTTCCTCCCCATAGGGATTATGATTGTCGCATACACCTTATACCAGAAGCAAGTATTCCGTATGGAATGGTCTACTCATTAAAAGAACGAGAAAATGTGATTCTCAAAAAATATGCCAATGATAACCTCAAAAACGCTTCATCTGTCATTCGACCTCCCCAGCAGGCGCTCCCATATTTTTCATTCCTAAAAAAGATGATGATGAACTAAGACCGTGCGTGGATTACCACCAACTTAATGCACCAAACTAGACTTAAAAGGAGCATACAATATGGTGAGAGTTGCAGAAGGGGAAGAATAGAAAACAGCCTTTCGTACAAAGTCTGGACATTTTGAGTACCTTGTCGTGCCATTCCAGCTATGCAATGCCCCAGATGTTTTCCAGTACTTCCTTAATTACATATTTAGAGATCTATTGGATATATTGGTTGTAGTTTATTTAAATGACATTTTGATTTTCTTTTCGTCATATGAATTTCACGTCTCCCATGTAAAAGAAGTACTAAATAGACTAAGACACTATCGTTTATATGCCAAACCTTCAAAGTGCCAATTCCATGAGTCCAAGATTGTTTATTTAGGTTACATCCATACTTCAGATGGCATAGAGATGGATCACTACCATCGTAGACTGGCCTATACCTCGTTCTGTCAAGGAACTACATCGATTTTTAGGCTTTTCCAACTTTTACCAGCGATTTATCTCTAATTACTCTGAAATACTTCTACCCCTCACTTACTCAAGAAAGGAGTGCCCTATGATTGGACATCAGACACAGATTGCACTTTTTGCCTGTTAAAGACCCGATTTATGACTGCTCCTGTTTTGAGACTACCTGATCAAGAAGTACCTTATATCCTGGAGACTGATGCCTCCAATTATGCCTTAGGACCATTCCTTACCCAAATCACCCCGCCCACTGAAGAACATCATCCACTCTCCTATTTTTCTCGTGCATTTACGTCGGCAGAGAAGAACTTCAGTGTCAGAAATGAGGTTTGGGGCAAGAGAAGGCGCATGAATTATAGGAAATAGGCTGTGAACTACATATCCCAGCAGCCTATGGGACACAGTGTAGTTAATTGCGCGTTTGCGCGCTGAGCCAGCTGGAAGCAATCATTGGGGCTTACTAAACCACCGCCCGCCCGTACTGCACCACAATAATTAGCCACACCAGTGCAAGGGCAGCCGGCGGTTTAGAAAGCCCCAATGATTGCTGCCAGTTGGCTCAGTGCACATGCTTTATGTTTGATGTTATGTTGCATCCTGTTTCATGTTAGTGAGGACTCATTTCATGTGCAATTATGCTAAGTGTAAGTTGATCAAGCATTTACTAGGATGCAATAGAGTACCCAGAGAGGCAGGATTTCAGGTAGGAGTGTTAGGTACAAGGCTTTAGGAGGTTAGGCTTACTGGGTTTATGTACTATTTGACTGTATGTACATGCATGTTCTTTCTTCCCCACCTTCCCTTTATCTTTCCACACCCTTTCCCTAACTCATTCTTCCCCCCCATTGGCTGCCACGTGGTACCTGTGTCATTAACATTCAGGCGCCCGTGCCAACCACGGTGGGAGGGTGTTATGCTCACCTTCGCTCTGCAGGAGCACCCGGAACCTCTGTGTGGTGGTAAATCCCTGACTGCTTCAGCAAGGATGACTGCGTCTAGAGAAAAACCCAAGAATACAGACAAGATAAGGTGAGTGTTTCTTTCTTTGGGACTGGTAAGTATCCACACCCTTCTCCCTTCCACTACCCTGTGACCTCCTTGTCTTTTTGTACGTGGGCTCACCTTGTGTTATTATGCAGGGGGCTCTCCGTCCTGCTCTTGTCAGCAGGGGCGCAATCTCCGGTGTCACCAGTTACTTCACTGATGATGGTAGTTTCTGTGGAGCGTCTTTTGCTCGGGCACTCTTGGGGCTCCTTAGTCCTTACTTTCTCTGTGGAGTTTCGCCCTCCCTTGTGTATTTATGTTGCTATTCCTTGAGTTTCATTCACTCAGGTGGCGTTGCAAAACTCTTCTTAGAGTTTTATGCACTCTAGTGAGAATCGTCCAATGTCCTCTGTTGAGTTCACGCACGTATGTATATATGTGCTGCTGCTCCGAGCGCTATGCTGTCTGCTACCTTGTATACAGGTCCGCTTGCATGCTTTCTTTTGCACTTACATGGACAATGGCTCGTTGCTTAACTTCTGTTGTTTTCTTTCCCTACAGGGTCGCCGAGTTGCTGTGCGTCGTGTTCGGGGTCACATTCGAGGCAGAAGCAGAAGACCGGGAGCTGGGTGAACCGCGGACAGCGAGATGAGGAGCCAGGAACTGCCGCAGAAAGAAGATCAGGAGCGGGCAAGTCCTCGAGCAACAGGACAAATGCAGGAGCCGTCGCGGAACGCTGACACGGACCAGGTGGGTTCACTGCTAGCACCGCGGTTGATTAAAGATGACTGGCGTCCGCTGGAGATGGCTGGAAAACCTCGGAGGCAACAGTGAGCATTCAGCTGCCTTGTGGGGAGAGCAACGCGAAGCGGAGAAGCCGGCCATACCCTGAGACTAGACTGCTGCTTCAGTATATGCAGAGTTGGTATCCCTCCATGTTGGGTGATCCGCCTAGTGCTGAATACAGTAGCTGGTGCCATGAGCGCCATGCTTGAGCCCAGCTGGGTCCTTCCCTGTTTCTAAATGGTGTGGCATGACAATGTGGCAATGGTCTATGACCCGGCTGGGGAAACCCTGGGGTGGATACATGTGAGTGGGTTACAGGATTAGTGGTCGTGACAGTAAGGCCCCCCCCCAAGGCCCCTCCTGAAGTGCCACCCCTGGGTCCGGGTTTAGTTGGACGTGTGCGATGGAACCTTTTCACTAGTCGAGAGGCATGGACATGTTCTCTGGGTTCCCAGCATGCCTCTTATGGTGTCAGATGAGTACAAAGGCAGCGAATATAGCAAGGGAAATGTGCACAAAATCACACAGTGAATAGCCTTGAATCAAACAACGTGCACACAGGAACCAAGACTCATGTATGATAAAACCCAGGAGTGCAAATAGAGTGTGACAACAATACAAATATATGAAAAGGGATGTGGGGTAAGCACTTAGAAACTCCATATGACTGCAAGGAAAGTCGGCAAGCGCCTTACCCCCAATTGCTGTTACAGGTACTGACAGCGCTAAGCCCACATAGAGGGCAAGCAACAACAGGATCTGTGAACTAACAATCTTGATGGTATTAAATAAGGGAACTTAAAAACAGTACTCACGAGGATGAGAAATACCTCTTGAATGTCAGCAAGCCCACGAACCCTGTTGATCAAACAGGGACCCAGAAAGGCTATCACAGCAATGGGAGGATAACTAAATACATAAGACTCAAGACAAGGGGCAAGTAGGAATAGTGATTACAGAATAGTGAGGAAAACATAGGCATTCACACAGGAGCTAGCTACAACAGCACACCACACCTAATAATCAATGGGAAATAAATGCAGAAGAGCAAGGGAAAACATGGAATGGATTCCAAGAGAAAGTAAGGAACAGGAGCAGGGAAAATGAAATTACCAAGGCAAACTTCCCCTACCCATCCAAGGAAAAAAGACAGAAAGCTAATCTAAAGAGGAAGGCTAAGGCCTCAAGGTTTACAGCAGCAAAGGACAAAGTCAAAGAAATATAGAACACAGACAAACTGGGCTGCATCAAAAAGGGAAAGCACTGAGAAATGCTGCCTGCAAACAGAGGAAGACAGAAAGGGAATCTATGAAGCAGAAATCAATTAAGCACAATAAATTCGAAATCCAGGGTTAAGGAACAAGAAAATTGAACCTTGGAACTAGGCAAAAAGCTGAGCACCAGGAACAAGGGACCAGTCACAAACAGGGACACTGCATCAATGACCAGCGCTGGACTGAAGCAAACTGAGGCTTTTAAAGCTGCTTAACGAGCACACGCCTCAGGTGTGCTGATTGCTGCACCTTCAGCCACAAGTGTTGCCTATCCTCCACCCAACCTTGTCCTGCAAGGGTGGAGGTGAAGCAGTGGGCCAGGCATTCTGGGGAGCATAGTCATTTGATTAAAGAAGCATGCTGGCTGCCAAAAACCTGGAATGGATCCGGAAGGGAAGTAGCTTGGAAAATAGGGATTTAGCGCTCCCAATTCATCACAGCACTGTAGCATAAGGTTCGGAGAAAAAGTCCAGTACGGAATAAACCTCAATTCATGCCCCCAAGTGGTGGGAACGGGAGCGAAGGGAGCGAGTCGTGACAGTATACCCCCTCCCACGGCCGTCTTCTTGTGCCTGCCACCCGCACAAGACATCTTCTTTCCATGATGGGAGTGCTTTTTCTTTGGAGGTGGCACTGATGGAAATGGTGGCCTGTGGGCAAAGGCAGATGGACTGGAATGCATAGAATCAGGCTGCAGTCTAGAAGAGTCATAGGCAGGCGTCTGGTGAGGAAGATACTCATGGGTCGAAGAAAGGCATGAAGGACTTGCAGGATCTGAAGCCGAGTTGGAAGGCCCAGGAAACTCAGTAACTGGGAGCGGACACTTATAAGTCTTTGAGGAGGGAGGCAGGCTAGTGCAACACGCATTAGACAATGGTAGAAGCTATGTTATCCTTTCTGCCGAGAGCGGACATGCGGGAGGTTTCTGTCATCCGCCACCACACTTGGCGTTTATATCCGAGTTGGCGGCTCCGAGGTAGGAAGCCAAGCGGATAGTTCCGCCACGTCTTTTCCCCAGCGTAGAGGTTTTTTCAACATGGCGTTGCAACCCCCCCGCCCCCGGCTGTGCGTTTCTTGCTTCCTTTGGGTCTAAATGCTAGTATTCCAGCTCCCGGCCCTTTTGGCCACTCTTCGTTTTCTCTCGGTCCGCCCCTTCTCGCGGCCCGTCTCCCTTCTTTCCTCTCCTCTCCCCTTTGCATTCGCGCTCATCTCTCTTCTCTTTCTCCCTTTACCCGCTGACTCTGCCTGGTTGCGGCTCTCACCCTGCGCCCGCCCCCTCCTTCTGCATTCCGGCTGCGGTCTCCTTCTTTGCCGCTCCCGGCCCTGCGCAGCTCTTCGGAGGTAGGCGTTTGCCTGTGGCGGGACCCCAGCGGTATTATGTCTCATCTGAAATTCATCTGCTCACCACCCTGCTTCAGTCTACTTCATTCAACTGCTTACCTTCGAGGACTCCGAGACCTTCCTACTCCTGACAGGACACGCTTCTCTGCTACACATCTCGCCAAAGGTTTTTTTCTGCCTGTCAAGGCTTTTTCCCTTCGTTTACTGCCAGATCGCGGGAAAGGGGCCCCAGGACTGCTGTTTATCAGCACTCACTGTGGCTTCCTCCCGAGGTAGGCTCACGGCACACAAGAGAGAGAAGGACTACCTGTCTCACAGACAGCTACACCTGGAGGACTTGGAATCAGGTGAGGAGAGTGGGGAGAACCGAGGGGTGGAGGACTATAGCGAACAGGACAGTTTCAGGAAATGTTTATGTTCAGCAATTAAAGAAGGTGGCGGCTGAGGTAGAGGTTCGGATTTTCTTCTGTCATCCATCTGGGAAAAGGCTTGTGGTTGATAGTGACTAAGGTTTGACTGCACATGTTCTACGCCTTGGAGGCCTGGAAGTCCACTGGGTTGTACAAGGCTGGTACTCCTGCTGACAGTCGTGAAGCCACTTTGTTGCGCGTAGGATACAACAGCAGGGACTTTTGGAATACTGATAGGAGTGATAGATGCAGTACTTGGTACATCAGGCACACTCGCAGCAGGAGCAATAACAGGCACATTTTGAAGTGCAGCAATCATTCCCTTCCTTTGGCTACTAGCGCCCAACTGGTGCTTCTTGGCGGAATTCTGTTGCACTAGTCCTGCAGGTAATATGCCGGTCTGCACAACCCCCTGTGCACACCCAGGTGAGTTGTTCTGACCCGTCACTTGGTCCAGCTTGATGACTCTGAAGTGGGAGCTGCCAAAAGTCTCAAACTCTGATGCTGCATATTCAGGAGGCTCTGATGCTAAAGTGAAGCAGTTGGGAGAATCGTCTTGTGTAAAAGGCAGGCATTCTGGTGATCCCCCCGAAGCATAAGAAGGGCAGGCAGGACGTTCATCAGCAGTAAATGGTTGGGATTCAGGATCAATCTCTGGAGCAGTAGAAAATACAGCAGGATCTGATGGTGTAGACAGGTATACATCTGATATTGGCATCAAGGCTAGGCAGGATACAGGTGCCTCATGAACTGAAGGCAAACAAGCAGTAGGCTCTGGGACTGAAGACATGCACTTATGATGGACTACCGGAGGCTCTATGGCTGAAGGATGATCTGCTGGATGGGTCACTGTAGCTGAAGACAGGCAGGCCAGAGGAAACCTTGAGGCTGAAGGCATGCAAGCTGGAGCAATCTCGATAGCTGAATACGAACATGTCAAGGTCTTTGGGACTGACCACATGCATGGTGGAGGCTCTTGAGTGAATGGCAGACATGGCAGCGGTTCATTGATTGAAGACACATGTGCCAAAGATGACTGCAGGGCTGTGGATTGGATCATATAAGAGTCAATGGTAGTAGGAGGACAGACAGAAATCTCAGAAGTTGACAGACACATTTGTGGCTCAGGAATGGAGGGCATCTTTAGGACTGCAGACTCCTTGGCACCAGTAACCAAAGACTGAGCTGTACCCTTGCAGTCACTTTTCTTAGTGGGTGACACAGAGTCTCTTTCTTTGTAAAAGTCAAATTTAACCAGTGGAATTACCATAGTAAAGTCTCTGTTAATCAGGATTTCGTCAATTGTCCATTCCTCTGTTTTAGCTTCTGAAAGTGGCAGATTAACAATCAACAGTTCAGGAATCGCCTGCCGGGATTTTGGTTCTGTATACTGTGGAATGAGTCCATCAGAACATGAAATCTGTACTGTCTCTGACCGTTCATTGTGATCAGAATTGGCAGAAGGAAGAGTGAACCCAGAGGTAACATTGTTTTCCACATCAGCTTGAACATCTACTTCAGTCTCAGCAGCTGGATCAAGAGCAGGGCCTAAGCCTACTGTAGTGACTGAATCTATGTATGCCACCATTGTGGATTGTGTTTGGAAATGAGAAGCTTGCCTGTGTGCTAACTCGGGGCTATGAAGAGCTGCTAGACTGGAATCCTTAGGTAAAGGAGTGCCTAGTAAATCTTCAGCTAACTGCAATCCCTGACAAACAGCAGGACAATTGTCAGAAACTTCCCAGATTAAGCGCTGTGCTAGAAGAAATGCTTTCACTCCCAAAAGATCTTACATATTGACAAATATCAGGGTTTACCAAAGTCTGCACTCAGAGGCTGAACAGTGTTCACTTCATCAACATCAACTGATAAAGTCTGAGGTGTATTCAGTAAAGACTGCAAGGTTTTATTCTCCTCTTGTAAAGAAAGGAATTCTTGTCTTAACTCCTCAAGCTTAGCTTTTAGCATGCCCTGCATTAACTGTAAATCACTTTCAGTAGGCACAGGGGGAGGCATGGTGGCATCAGAGCTGGATCCTGCACTAGCAATCCTGATATGCACCGATTGTACATTGTCATCTACTGCTTGCAGGTTCTGTGATCTATACTTTCTCTTACCAACTTGGTCTGTGTTTCCCTTAAGCAAACTATTGACCTCAGACCTCTTGGCATTAGGGACCACAGTATGTACTTGTGCAAAGGAGTATGCTTTAGACTGAGGGTAGAAAACAGAAGTTATGCAAGGAACCCCTCCATTCTTTATTTTTGTATCATGAAACTGTTCAATCTGAGGTGAAACACAACTGGAATCATGGGGTTCAACATCAGAGGTACTCTTGTGTAATAGGTCTAACAGTGTGTTGTTTTCTGCTGCTAAGGCGTGTGCTGACGTAGAATCTGGATCAGAATAAAAGACAGAACTAGGATCAGGCAATGTAAAATGGGCCATCCTGTGGGAAAAATACTCTGCACATAAATGCCCATTCGTGACAAGGAGTTCATTTAAGTCAGGACTAGTGATTTGATTGTCACAGGTAAATGTAGGGGAAGCTTTCTGTACAAACTAGTTAGAGACCTTGCTGCCTTTCTTTCTTAAACTTGCCATATTCAATGGGAATAGTGGGCTGGTCATTCTGTCAGATGAGTATAAAGGCAGCGAATATGGCAAGGGAAATGTGCACAAAATCACACAGTAAATAGCCTTGAATCAAACAACGTGCACACAGGAACCAAGACTCATGTATGCTAAAACCCAGGAGTGCAAATAGAGTGTGACAACAATACAAATATATGAAAAGGGATGTGGGGTAAGCACTTAGAAACTCCTTATGACTGCAAGGAAAGTCGGCAAGCGCCTTACCCCCAATTGCTGTTACAGGTACTGACAGCGCTAAGCCCACGTAGAGGGCAAGCAACGACAGGATCTGTGAACTAACACTCTTGATGGTATTAAATAAGGGAACTTAAAAACAGTACTCACAAGGACGAGAAATACCTCTTGAATGTCAGCAAGCCCACGAACCCTGTTGATCAAACAGGGACCCAGAAAGGCTATAACAGCAATGGGAGGATAACTAAATACATATGACAAGGGGCACGTAGCAATAGTGATTACAGAATAGTGAGGAAAACATAGGCATTTACACAGGAGCTAGCTACAACAGCACACTACACCTAATAATCAATGGGAAATAAATGCAGAAGTGCAAGAGAAAGCATGGAATGGATTCCAAGAGAAAGTAAGGAACAGGAGTAGGGAAAACGAAATTATCAAGGCAAACGTCCCCCACCCATCCAAGGAAAAAGACAGGAAGCTAATCTAAAGAGGAAGGCTAAGGCATCAGGGTTTACAGCAGCAAAGGACAAAGTCAAAGAAATATAGAACACAGACAAACTGGGCTGCATCAAAAAGGGAAAGCACTGAGAAATGCTGCCTGCAAACAGAGGAAGACAGAAAGGGAATCTAGGAAGCAGAAATCAATTAAGCACAATAAATTCGAAATCCAGCGTTAAGGAACAAGAAAATAGAAACTTGGAACTAGGCAAAAAGCTGAGCACCAGGAACAAGGGACCAGTCACAAACAGGGGCACTGCATCAATGACCAGCGCTGGACTGAAGCAAACTGAGGCTTTTAACGCTGCTTAACGAGCACACGCCTCAGGTGTGCTGATTGCTGCACCTGCAGCCACAGGTGTTGCCTATCCTCCACCCAACCTTGTCCTGCAAAGGTGGAGGTGAAGCAGTGGGCCAGGCATTCTGGGAAGCATAGTCATTTGATTAAATAAGTATGCTGGCTGCCAAAAACCTGGAATGGATCCAGAAGGGAAGTAGCTTGGAAAATAGGGATTTAGCGCTCCCAATTCATCACAGCACTGTAGCATAAGGTTCGGAGAAAAAGTCCAGTAAGGAATAAACCCCAATGCATGCCCCCAAGTGGTGGGAATGGGAGTGAAGGGAGCGAGTCGTGACATGTGGCCCATATCCTTTCCATTCAATTAGATAATACAATCTGGGCCTAATGGTTTTGGAGTCCAGTATGTTTTTTAACTTCATACTCCAGTTCCCCGTCCACAATTGTCGCTGTTGGGGGTTCTTGTAACCGAGTGCCAGGTTGAACTGGTTTTAAAAGAGAAACATGGAACACTGGGTGGATACACATTTTCGTGGGTAGAGCCAGTTTTACTGCCACAAGATTGATGATTGACTTGGCGGTATATGGGCCGAGGTATCTTGGGCGGAATGTTCGAGGTCCTTTCATTGGAATGTATTTCAAGGCTAGCCATAAAGCGTCTCTGACTTGATAAGCCGGTGCTGCCTTTCGATGCTGATCTGCAAATTTCTTATGTCTTTCTTTGGCTTTGGTTAGGTGCTCTGTAGCCTTCTTGAATACTTGCTTGATGGTTGTATGCAGAGTCTTTACCGCTGGCATCTCGAGTGTCTCCGGCGGATCAAAGATGGAGGTTTGTGCATGTCGCCCATACAAGACATAGTGGTGGAATGTTGCGAGTTGTTGTAAGCATATTCCGCGATCCATAGTACATCTTTCCAGGTGTTTTCTGATTGATGGAGCAAGAAACGTAGTTACTGTTTGAGCGTCTGATTCGTCCGCTCCATTTGGCCGTCGGTTTGGGGGTGATGACTGGTGAACAGGTGAACAGGCGAACAACCACCTGTGCTAGTCTGCAGCTCTTTTGCCAAACTTTTGAAAAGAATTGACGGCCTCAGTCCAACACTAGAATTGATGGGAAACCGTGTCACCGCACTATTTGTTCCAGAAATACTTTTGCTAAGGTAGCTGCGGTGGGTAATCCTTTAAGAGGAATGAAGTGGGCCATTTTTGAGAAGAGATCTACAACAACCAGTATCGTGTTGTAACCATTACAAGGGGGTAAATCGGTGATGAAATCAAGGGACAATGTATGCCACGGCGTAGGTGGAATTGCTAAGGGGCGTAAGAGGCCCGCTGGTTTTTGTTTTTGTGATTTGTTTTGTGTGCAAATGCCGCAGGAGAGCACGAATCGAGTGACGTCTTTCCACCAGGTTGGCCACCAATAAGCTCTTTGTATCTTGGCCGTTGTTTTGGCTATACCAGGGTGTGCTTCCAATACGGCATTGTGATAGGTAGTAATGATCTTTTCTCGTTGTGCTACAGTGGGAAGATATATCCATCCCTTGAAGCACGGCAATCTATTGATAATCGTGTGCTGACTGCTCCTGGAAACCCATGTTTGGAGTTCTTCTTTACTCATATGCTGAAGCACGTCAGTCTTTAAATCATCAAGTGGAGCAGTTGTTGTGACTCCCAGGAGTCTACTTTCGGGGATAATGGCTACTGGTTCTGTTTCTTCATGTGCTTGGTTCCCACTGTCCAGACGTGACAAGGCGTCGGCCTTGCCGTTACGCACTCCCGGGCGGTACGTGATGACATAATCGTATTCCGCAAAAAATAAAGCCCATCAGAGTTGGCGAGACGACTGCGCTTTTGCTGATCTTAGGTATTGCAAGTTTCGATGGTCTGTGATGACAGTAACCGTGTGCCGGGCCCCCAAGAGATAGTGTCTCCACTCCTTGAAGGCTGCTTTGATTGCAAGAAGCTCCTTGTCGGTAATGGCATAATTTCTTTCAGTCGGAGTATTTCTTAGACCAGAACGCAACCTGATGTAATTGGCCGGTTTCGGGGTCTCTCTGTGAGAGGACCGCTCCCATGGCGGTGCTAGATGCATTGGTTTCTACTGTGTAAGGGAGATCCGGTTTCGAGTGCCGTAGAATTGGAGCTGAAGTGAACTTCAATTTGAGGTCCTGAAAAGCTGCTTCTGCTTCAACGGGCCATTCAAACCGTTTGTTTTTCGTAACAGAGATTTGATTGGATGGACCACTTGGGAGAAGTCTGGTATGAGCAGCGATAAAAGTTTGCAAAGCCACGAAAACTCTGGATACCTTTAATGGAAGTGGGTGAAGGCCAATTCTGGATTGCATCCACTTTTCTGTTGTCCATTCGAATGCTTTGAGGGGTTAGGATAAACCCTAAGAACTCCACTTCAGATACGTGAAAGGAACATTTAGTTTAGTTTAGTTTGTTTATTTATAAAGCGCGTCCGAACCCTCAGGTAGCTGGGCGCATAATCATGTGCACAGCAGAGTTACATATCGTTACACGAACATCATAATACAACAGACAGAGCATACATTAGTCCAAGCTCTGAATGTTTACATACAAGAGTAGAATATACCGGGAAGAGTATGTACAGAGAATAGGCACAAAATAGTTACAGTGGCGAGTGAGGACCAGGTTACAGGTTGGTCCTGAATAGGCTGTAGATAGAGTAAACATTACTGCCGGTAGAGAGCGGCGGCTGGCCGGCCGTCTCGGTGAGAGTCTAGATGTTTAGGCTAATAGCCATGATTTTACCATGGCTGTGAATGGCCAGAACGCGGTTTCCGATCTAATTGTAGGAAGGAGGGTGTTCCAACATTGTGCTGCGAGCACTGGGAAACTGGAGCCTCCTGCTGTTTTTAGGTTATAGTTAGGGATCTTTAGTTGGTGCAGGTAAGGAGTTCTGGTGGGTCTAATGGGGCAGTGTCTAGAGAATTTGTCTGAGAGGTAACGTGGGGCAGTGCGTGACAAGCACTTATGGGTGATGACCAGGGTTCTTAGCTTAATTCTGTCACGGATCGGGAGCCAGTGGACTTCTTTGCTAACCGTGGATATGTGCGCCTTGCGCGGGAGGAAGAGGGCACATCTTAGTGCATTATTTTGCAGGATCTGGAGCCTTTTCAAGTTTTTTGTGGTAGTGCCTAAGTAGAGTGTGTTGCAATAGTCTAATTTAGACAATATCAGCGCTCTAGATAGGGTGAGGCAACTAGAGGTGGAGAGAAAAGGCCTGCAGGCATTGATCAATTTATTGGTGTATGAGGTAGCTGAGATGGTAGAGTTTATTTGTTTCTTTAGTGACAAGGTAGAGTCGAGGTATACACCTAGTGTTTTGACCTCTTTGGATACTTTTATGATGTTGCCATCAATGGTAAAGGATTGGTACCTTTGGTCCAGTTTGTTGAGGCGAGCCTGGGAGCCTACGATAAGCAATTCTGTCTTATCGTCGTTTAGGCAAAGACTGTGTGTAGCCATCCAGGCTTGGATTTCTAAGTAGATGTCATTAAGCTTTGCAACATCTTCTTCATAGTTACTAGTGAGCGTGATGAGGACCTGGGTGTCGTCTGCATAATTAGTGTAGCTGACACCCAGATCGTCAAGACGGTCGAATAGGAGCTTCGTGAATATGTTGTAAAGTGTAGGAGAAATGCAAGAACCTTGGGGCACTCCACATGTGATTGGGATAGGGTCTGCAGCCGCAGTGGGGGCGAAGACTCTAGTCGACCTGTCAGACAGAAATGACTGGATCCACTTAGTGGCATTCTGAGAGATTGCAGCAGCCGAGGAGAGGTGTTGAGTGAGGATCTGGTGGTCAACCAGATCAAAGGCAGCAGAGAGATCCAACAAGAGCAAGATGGCCAGTTTGCCCTTGTCTTTGGCGTCATCCATTTGGATTTTTGGATCCAAGAGGGCAGTTTCAGTCCCGTGCCTTGGTCTAAAGCCGGATTGTCGCAGGCCTAGGAGGTTGTTGTCTTCCAAATGTTGTTGTATTTGGAGATAGGCTATCCTGTCCAAGATTTTGAGAAGAAATGGGACTGTGGTGATGGGCCTGTAGTTTGTGGGGATGTTGGGATCTAGGTTAGGTTTTTTGAGCAGGGGTAGGACCCATGCTTCTTTAAGGTTGTTGGGAACCACTGAGTTTTTGAAGGAGGAGTTGATCAGAGAGGTGATGAGAGGGGCTAACTCATTAGCAACGTCTTTGATAACAGATGCGGGACAAATGTCACCTTTACAGTTGGATGGTTTGAGACTGGCGATTATCTTGATTACTTCCTCTTCTGTGACTGGTGAGAAGTGGAAGGAGGGGCAATTAGGGGTGGTGTGGTTAATTTTGCTGCTGGGGTTCTGCTTGGAGGCAAGGCTATATTTTTTTGCTTCTATCTTGGTTTGTAGGAGGGCAATTTTGTTAGCGAGGGCGAGCTGGATATTGTTACACCAGGCCTTGTCTTTGATGTAGTCCTCTGTAGGAGACAATGGTGATTCAAGTTCTCTTAGTATAGAGAAAAGTTCTTTAGTGCCAGATTTGGCATTTTGTATTCTCAAGTTATAGATCTCTTTTTTTAGCATTTAAAATGGCGGATTTGTAGGTGGAGGCAGCTGAAGCGAATTTGTCTTTAGTGGAGAGAGAAGGGGCTTTTCTCCAGCTAGTTTCTGCAGTTCTTTTAATATTGCGGAGAGCTTTTAATTCTGCTGAGAACCATTTGTTGGAGTGGGCAATAGGTTTGGCTTTTCGTTGTTTGAGAGGAGCTATCTGGTTGAGGGCTAGTTCTAAGGTGTTGTTATATAAGTCTACTATGGCTGCTGGGTTGTTATTTTGCGTAGGTAGGTTAGCTTTACTGATAGGCGCGAGAAGAGGTTTGAGGTTCTCTATAGTGATGTTACGGTTATTTCTGGAGATTATTAGAGGTAACTTAGTGGGTCGTGTGGTAGATGGTGAAGATCTAGGTAAAGAGAAGGTAATAAGATGATGGTCGGTTCAAGCACAGGAAGTGATGTCAGTCAGTGAGAGGTTGCAATTGGCATCTGCAAGCCAATCCAAGGATCTTCCTTTTGTATGTGTAGGTTGATTAATGTGTTGGGTGAAGCCTAGATGAGTAATCGTGTTAAGGGATGTGGCCTGGTTGTCATTGTGGTCATTGAGTCCCAAGTTGAAATCTCCCAGAATGAAGTTTTGGGATTTCGGTTTCAAATTGGTAGAAAGTAGGAGAGAGATATCCTCTTCAAAGGTGGAGGGGGGTCCTGGGGGTCTGTATATAATATGGAGCAGGATGGTTTGTGTGTCAGATAATGGGAGTTTGACGGATAAAAGTTCGGCTGAAGGTAGGGTTGTGCTGGTTATTTCTCTGATGTTTAGGGTGGATTTTGCAATAATTGCTATTCCCCCTCCTATTCCATTTTTCTGTCAGCTCGGATGATGTTGTAGTTGTCCGGAGTGGCGAGAGCTATTGTGGGACCGGCTGCTGGGTGGAGCCATGTCTCCGTGATAGCGATAAAGTCTAGGTGGTTAGTGGAGATAATGTCAGCGACATCAGTAGCGTGGGCTACCAATGAGCGAGCTTTGATGAGAGCTCCCTTGATAGAGGTCTGTGGAGGGTTGGCTTTCGTGTGTGGTGGCGAGTGAGGTATTGCTGGGTTGTGACTCGGTGGGAGGTCAGTGAGTGAGGTCGGCTGCTTGGGGTTCTTAGTCTGATTGGAGAGCATTCTGGTGAGTTTTGTATCAAGATTAGTGCGATAGCTGAGTCTATTGTTTCTAATCATGGTCGGTGGGGCTACGTTCATGAGTGTGGTAGTGGGTGCAACAAGGCGAGAACCTAGTCTTGTATTTCTAAGGGGTGTGGGACAGGGTATGCAGGGTGAAGGTGGGCGGGCAAATCTGTTTATCCATTCTGTTGGAGATAGTAGATCTGGGTAAAGTGGTGGGGTTGTGTGGGTGCGGTTCTGAGGTGAGATATTCTGGAACAACGGGAGGAGGGTAGCCATAGTTAGAGTGGCGCCTCTAAATGTGGCCATTGTGGGTGACTTGGCTCTAAAGATGGGGGCAATGAGGTTCATAGGTTATTAGCAAGAGTAGTTTGTGTACTCAATTAACGTATGTGTAGATACTAGATAGGCACTACAGTAGTAAAGTACAGTAGTAAAGTGCAGTAGCAACTACAGATAAGGCACAACACAAATCAAATTTGGTCTATTAGCGACCATAAGGCACAACACAAATCAAATGTGGTCTATTGGTAACCGTAAGGCACAACACAAATCAAATGTGGGCTATTAGCGACCATGAGGCACAACACAAATCAAGTGTGGTCTATTAGCGACCATGAGGCACAACACAAATCAAGTGTGGTCTATTAGCGACCATAAGGCACAACACAAATCAAATGTGGTCTATTGATGACTGTAAGGCACAACACAAAACAAATGTGGGCTATTAGCGACCATGAGGCACAACACAAATCAAGTGTGGTCTATTAGCGACCATGAGGCACGACATAAATCAAGTGTGGTCTATTAGCGACCATAAAGCACAACACAAATCAAATGTGGTCTATTAGCGACCCTAAGGTGCAGCACATGATGCAGTGTGGCAGCATCTAGGTCCAGAATAGCACATAGGCTGAATTAGGCAATGCCTGGGTTCGGGTAGGACACTTAAGCCAATAAAGCCGTAGGGCAGCAACTGCGTTCCGGGTCGTACCTAAAGCTACAGAGCTAAAGTGTCATGTGCGAGGACAGTAGTAGTGTGTCAGAGCGCAAATCTTTAAGGCACAGACTGGTAGGTTAGAATGCTAGGGTACGATTAACTGTGGCAGAGAAAACAATCATGTTGCCGAAATCTAGAGTGCAGCTGTGGGAGGCATATGGCCTACCTTGCATCTGGCAAGGCACGCGAGCCTCGATCATATAACCTGCTGCTCCAGTTTAGCGTAGAGTTGATGTTGTCGGAACCGATCCAGGACAGCTAGCACATGTTTGACATGCTCTTGTTCTGTGGATGAGTACACCAAGATATCATCAATGTACACCATGGCGCAGACTTCTAGTAAGTCCCTTAGTACTTCGTTCAACAAATTCTGAAAGGCGGCCGGGGTGTTGCATAACCCGAAGGGCATTACTTGGTAATCATACAGGCCGTACTTTGTCTGGAAGGCTGTCTTCCATTCATCCCCCTTTTTGATCCGTATCAAGTGGTATGCCCCTCACAGGTGTAATTTAGTGTAGATTTGTGCATCTTTCACCTGATCAAAGAGTTCCGGAATGAGTGGTAGAGGGTAGCTATTTTTTTACTGGTTTAGGGATTGATAATCTATGCAGGCCCTCAAATCCCCCTCTGTCACGACCCTTACCCCAGACCCCCACTGGCAAGTCCACTTGCCAGGTAGGATCAGGGCTCGGGGCTCCATTAAGGCCTTGAAGGCCTGGCACCCACTCCCAAGACTCTCTTGGAGCCAGTCCTGGGGCCTCTGGCGCCAGGCTCATATTCTTTGAAGAACATGTGCAAAAGGGGACTACTTTTTTCATTTTGGGCCTGCAGCTAACATGGAGGCGCCCACATAGCTTGGTTCCTAGGAACTAAGCTATGCGGTATAGTGTTTTGGGTGTGGTGGCCTGGGGCTACTTTACCTGGACTACTTTGTTGAGGCTATTTAAACCACACCCAAGCAACAAAGCACGTTTCGCGTTACTTTGCAGACTGCAACGTGTCGCTCACCGTGTCCTGTGATACACACGAGCCTCAGAGAAGAGAACCTGCAGAGGAGACAAAAGGGACATCAGCAGCATCTTACCTGCAATCTCCATCCTGTCATCCGCTCCCAGCTTCAGTGAACAGCTTCTTCTGGACACCGCATACCTTCCGGATCGCAAAGGCCTGAAAGAGAAAAGGAGAAGACAATATTAGAAAAGGCATACTCTGGCATTGCTAAGCTACGAACAGCACAAGAAGCTTACCTGGCTGGTCGCCTCCCGGCCGTCATCGCTCCGGAGTTCCACACACGCTGGAAAAGCACTGCGACCTGTAAGGAAGAAAGAACACAGGTTAGCAAAGGCAAGACAAAGCAGTGCCACACATAGCGCTTACTTACCGCATTACAGCGTTCATCACGCGCCATCATTTATCGGCGAGGCCCAACTTGACCAGATCGCCACGCTGAAGCTCCGCACATCTAGGGAGAAAGAAAGACATTATTAACCAAAGAAAGGCATGCAAGGATAACAGCGATATACAGAACTGCTGCAATAAGACCTACCTTAGAGACATTGAACGGGCACGCGCCAGTGAAGTAACTTGGTCGCCCATGCCCACTGAAGACAACGCGCCCCTGCTAAGAAGGCAGGACGGAGAGCATGCCTAATTCCACAACAAGGTGAGGAGAGGGCCCAGAGGGACTGAAGCCAAAAGGGGGGGTGGGAGGATACTTACCTCAGTTGGCCAGTCTTGAACCCAGCCCTCCTGTGTTTTCAGGCTGAACATCCTCCGTAGACAACATCCAGGGAAAATGGGGAGAAGATTCCGGCAACCAATCCGGGCTGAGTGGTGTCCCCGTGGATACCAGGTGAGCGTAACAACCTCTTTCTTTGGGACAAAGAAGAGGGGCGAGGCTGCCGGGGATTTAGAGGGGCGGATAAAACCGTTTGCCAGATATTGTTCTAAGTACGTTTTCAGATGGGCGTTCTCCTGCTCGATTAACGCATAAATGCGACTACATGGGACCTGGGCACCAGGAATGAGGTCTATTTGGCAATTATATGTGCGATGTGGTGTGTTAGCTCAGTCCTTTTGGAATACATCCTGATACTCGGCATATACCGGAGGTAGAACGCCTAGGAGGCCAAGCACAACTTCCTTCTTAGACATGACTGGTGTCTCTTTTTCCTGGAGATTTGTGGTGGTGTAGCAAGAACGTGTGCAGTCACCGGAGAAGGTTAACACTCTCGTGCGCCAGTCAATAAGCGGGTTATGGGCCTCTAACCATGGGACTCCCAATATCAACCGAAACTGAGGAGCACTTATTAGGCCGAAGGCAATGTCTTCTCTGTGTCAATCTTGGCAGAGGAGAGTTACGGTTTCAGTGCAGTGGGTAACAGGTCCGGTGGACAACTGGGTGCCATCTACTGCCGTAACGTTATCCGACGTTGCTTTTGGATGTGTGAGAAGACCGATTCGGCCCGCCAGGCTCTGATCAATGTAGTTGCCTATTGCAAGGGCATGCATCCGAGATGGTTGCCGTTGGCTGATCAGGATCACTGGGACAACAAGATGAGAGGTCTGTAATTCCTTCTCCTTGCTCGGCAAGCGGACCTCTACGCATGCCGGGCGTTGGAGTTTTCCGAATTGGGTTTGGGTTCTTCTTGGTCTACTACCCCTATGGCTTTCTTAGGTGGTTTCACTGAGCAATCACATAAAAAGTGTCCTGCTTTTCCTCAATACAAAAACAGCTGCTGCTGTCGTCTCTTTTCCCTTTCTGCTTTGGTCAATGGGCCCCTTACTCCGCCGATTTGCATAGGTTCAGGTTGGTTCTCTGGTTGATGTGGTTGGTGCTCTTTGGGGCGTACATACATCGTTCTTCCCTCCGACCGTGTTCGGTCGGTATTTCGGTCCTATAGTCTGTGGTCCAGTCGTACCACGAGTTTGATGTATTCCGCACAATCGTCTGGAGGGTTGACGACTTGGGCAAGAACGTCCTTTAATTCTCTTCATAGCCCTCGATGAAAAAGGGTGCTTCTTTTTTATTCAGGCCAGTTGGTCTCTGCCACCAATCTGTTGAACGTGGCTATGTACGTTAACAGGTCTTGACTTCCTTGTCGCAGCGACAGGAGCTTATTGTCTAGGGCCTGACCCCTAGTGTGCCGGGCAAACAACTTTTCCAACTCTCGCTGAAAACCCACAAAATTCTGCAGTAATGGATCATCCCGATTTACAAGGGGAATGGACCAGTCTGCTGCGCTTCCCCCCCAGGTATGATAGAACAAAGGCAACCCTAGACTGCTCATTAGGAAATGGCCCGGGCCTGCAAAGGAAGTGTAAATGACACTGATTCATAAAGACGGCAAACTTGTTTGGATCCCCAGAAAACCGTTCAGGTGGGGCTAGCGGTACTGTCCCAGGAAGAACCGGTGTTGCTGGGGGCATAGGGGAAGGATGACTCCCTGGTAAGGGGGCCTGTCCGGCCTGATTCTGTAGCATCTGACGGGCTAACTCCTCCGTCCGGTCTCTGTTAACAACTAATTCCCTGCGCAATGCGTTTGTTTCTTGCCGGACGGCATGGACTTCTGCCCGCAATTCCCCTAATTGCAGGGCTAACTGATCTGTGTCTGAGGTCTCCATGGTTCTCGGGCAGAGATTTCAAAGTTGGTTTCACGTTCTGTTACGCTCACCTTAGCTCTGCAGGAGCACCCGGAACCTCTGTGTGGTGGTATATCCCTGACTGCTTCTGCAAGGATGACTGTATCTAGAGAAAAACCCAAGAATACAGACAAGATAAGGTGATTGTTTGTTTCTTTGGGACAGGTAAGTATCCACACCCTCCTCCCTTCCGCTACCCTGTGACCTCCCTGTCTTTTTGTACGTTGGCTCACCATGTGTGATTATGCAGGGGGCTCTCTGTCCTGCTCTTGTCAGCAGGGGCGCAATGTCCGGTGTCACCAGTTACTTCACTGATGATGTTCGTTTCTGTGGAGCGTCTTCTGCTCAGGCACTCTTGGGACTCCTTAGTCCTTACTTTCTCTGTGGAGTTTCACCCTCCTTTGTGTATTTATGCTGCTGTTCCTTGAGTTTCATTCACTCAGGTGGCGTTGCAAAACTGTTCTTAGAGTTTTATGCACTCTAGTGAGAATCGTCCAATGTCCTCCGTTGAGTTCATGCACGTATGTATATATTTGCTGCTGCTACGAGCGCTGTGCTATCTGCTTCCTTGTATACAGGTCCGCTTGCATGCTTTCTTTTGCACTTACATGGACAATGGCTCGTTGCTTAACTCCTGTTGTTTTCTTTCCCTACAGGATCGCTGAGTTGCTGTGCGCCGTGTTCGGGGTCGCGTTTGAGGCAGAAGGAGAAGACCGGGAGCTAGGTGAACCGCGGACCACGAGAGGAGGAGCCAGGAACCGCTGCGGAACGAAGATCAGGAGTGGGCTAGTCCTCGAGCAACAGGACTAATGCAGGAGCCGTCGCGGAACGCTGACATGGACCAGGTGGGTTCACTGCTAGCACGGCAGCTGATTAAAGATGACTGGAGTCCGCTGGAGATGGCTGGAAAACCTCAGAGGCAACGGTGAGCGTTCAGCTGCCTTGGGCAGAGCAACGCGAAGCGGAGAAGCACTCCAGTGTGTGGCTTAAATAGCCAGCCACATCCAGAGACTAGACTGCTGCTTCAGTATATGCAGAGTTGGTATCCCTCCATGTTGGGTGATCAGCCTAGTGCTGAATACAGTAGCTTGTGCCATGAGTGCCATGCTTGAGCCCAGCTGGGTCCTTCCCTGTTTCTAAATGGTGTGGCATGACAATGTGGCAATGGTCTATGACCCAGCTGAGGAAACCCTGGGGTGGATACGTGTGAGTGGGTTACAGGATTAGTGGTCGATCTATTCGGCTTCTGTGGTTCGGGAGAGGGGGTTGATAGCCTTCTTATCCCTTTAGGTTTTGACAGAATTAGCCACCCCCGATTTCGGTGTATTTGAACCACGCAGGCCCAATGGAGTCGAATCCTCCCTCTTTAGCGGAAGTACTAAAGGCTTTGCAGGACATTCAACTGGAATTAGCACAATGGAGACAGGAATCAGGTACCCTTGAGGCTCAGGTGCAAGGGTTAGTAGCGCAAGGCTACTTTGGAGGGGGCTGCGTCATCAACATGGACAACAGCAGGAAGGTCTTCCACAGTAATTGTACAACCCCCTAGTAGTGTGCCGTTAGCGGCACCAGAAAGGTTTGCAGGTGATCCAAAGAAGTATATGATGTTTTTAATGCAGTATAGATTGCATTTTTTGTGTAAACCCAATGCTTTTGAGACAACCCAGGCTAGAACAGCATTTGTAATTTCATATTTAACCGGGGATGCGTAAGCTTGGGCGATGCCACTGGTGCAAAAGGATGATCCCTTATTGTACAATTGGGATGGGTGTTTCACAGAATTTGGAAGATTGCTTGATCGTAGAGAAATTTCTTTGGCCCAAGATAAAGAATTGTTGGCATTAAGACAAGGAACATGCGATTTGGTGTCATATGTGGCCCAGTTTAACAGATTGGTCATTGAGACAGATTGGTCGAAAAACAGACTGTTTTGTTTATCAAGGTTTGAAAGAGGAATGGAAGGATGCTATTGCGCAAGTAGAACCTCAAACTAATTCTTGTACGGCTATAATTGACTTAGCCTTGAGATTGGACCACCGTATGAATGAACGAAAGGTAGATAAGAAGAGACCTTAGGTGGTACCGTTTGCATGCTTGGATAAGGGTAGGGGAGACAGAAGTGGTGAAGGGGAGCCTACGTAGATCTGAGGAGTGAGAGGCCCCTTATCGGTTGTGGAAAAAGAGCAAAATAAGGTGAATAACTTGTGTTTGTATTGTAGGCAACCAGGACATTATATCCGGACATGCCTAAATACTCTGAAGAAAGGGGATAGAGGTGATGGAAGCAAGGGGGAGTCGGGAAAAGAATTGGGCCGGCCTTAGGTGGAACTCAGGTGTCAGGCCCAATTGATGGCAGGTTCCCTTGTTGCGTAGCAAATACGGCAGGAAACAGGAATTCACATTTGTACATCCTGGTGATGCTATTCTTTGCGTGCACTAAACAGATGGTGTCGGCTATGGTGGACTCAGGAGCCACAGGAAATTTCATTGATATCAATTTGGCCAAAAGGTTATGTTTGCCTTTGAGGGATAAATCACAGGTGGAAGGGATGCAGTCGGTGGATGGCTCACCCTTAATTTCTGGGCCCATTTGTCAACAGACTCAGACTATTCAGGTGAGGTGTGCGTCGCGGAATGTGGAGGAAATTGTGTTTGATCTAATAGCATCACCTCAGTTTGGACTGATTTTAGGTATGCCTTGGTTGGTACCACATAATCCTAGGATTGATTGGGTCACTCGGGAAGTACTTTTTGAAATGCAGGAGTGTGTGAGTCATATGGAGGAAGCAATGGGTCCTGCTCTGTTCTTGGCGTATAAGACATCAGAGCCACAAGTGGTGGGAGTTGTGGGGCGAAGTATTCCAGATCAGTATGGTGATTTTGCTAGTGTGTTTGACAAGGGTGGAGCGGAAAAGTTGCCTCCCCATCGATCGTACGATTGTGTGACTGAATTAGAACCTGGGGCCAAATTACCTTGTAGCAGGATATATGCGCTCACTGAAACAGAAAATCAACATTTACGAGAATATTTGGATGACATGTTAGAAAAGGGGTTCATTAGACATTCTACCTCCAGTTTCATCGCCCTTGTTTTTTGTCCCAAAGAAGGAAGGAACGCTTAGAACCAACATTGACTATCGAGCTTTGACCAAGGTGACAGTGAAGAATAGGTATCCCTTGCCTTTAATTTCAGTCTTGTTGGATCAGGTAAAGGCAGCAGTTGTTACACATTGTGGGAGGTGGTCGCTATGGGCTTGCAATCGGTGGTGTGGTACTCTTCTCTACGCGACTCCCGAGAATCCTTCTCAAGATGACTTCCGTTCTGAAGGAAGCAGTCTAGACTCTTCACGTTTCTCCGAGACGTTCCGACCTGCTCACGTGAGCCTTTATCTAACACGGAAGCCGGCAGCTCCTCGCGTCGCTTCTGTTTCTACAGACGCTCCGTGAGTTCGCCTCTAGGGATTTCAATATCTCAGCCTCTACTATTTGACTTTTCGACTAACCCTGTAACCTTTTTTTCTTTCAAGCTCTCATCTCCAGACTCTCGCTCCCATTCCGGTCTCGCTATCTCTCGGGATTTCTCATCGAGCCCAGATATCCATCGGCGGCACGATTACGCCAACCCTGACTTCATTCTTGCTGAAACACCCGATAGCTGTAAGTGCCATAAAATCAGAATTCCGTTCCGCCTCTCCCGATTCAGATTCTGATCCAAGTATTATTTCTTTTAGAGCTCTCATCTCCCGATCTCTTCTCCTTCGAAGCCCTAAATCAATCATCCTCTCCTTCACTCTGCTGGTGAGAACCCTTTAACTGTGCCATTTAATTTCCACTTCCCATTCCCTTCTTTACACAACTACTCTGACCATTTTCCTTTGTTCATCCAAACGAAGCCTTCCTGCCCAGCTTCCACAGACACTCATAGAAGACATTCATCAACCATCCGGATCCACAACACTTCCAGATTCTACCAGGGTTTTCTTCCCCATCGAGGGTTTCCCTGGCGACCCTGTTCTCTCCCCTGGTTAATCCCACTCCGGGTCGGAGAGGACAGGGCTGTCCTAGGGTAGCTTTCACGGCTGCACTTGGTTGTTCTCTGGCGGTCTACTCGATCTGTCAAGGTGAGATTATTCACATTTTGTTAATTATTGTGGGAAACAGTATCGAAATTACAGTCGTAATTCCATTAAATACCAGTAAGCGACGCCCAAAATATTGACAGACGAAGACCATTATGGAACAAGAAATGCAGCAATTAATGGCCGCTATGCAGGCCATGTCTTTAGAGGTACAATCACTTAAGCAAGACAATGTACAATTACGACAACAAGTTGCTAGAGCATTTTCTGATACTCCCCCGTCCACATTACACCCGATAATGTATGATGGCGACCCTTACAAGCTCAAAGAATTTCTTGATAGCTGTACGGTCCAGTTTACACTTAAACCTCGTTTTTTCCTAACGGACAAAGATAAGGTGGGGTTTGTGATTTCTCACTTATCTGGGCCCGTATTGGCATGGGCCACGCCCTTGGTTACCTCAAACAATGTAATCCTTGATTCTTATACTGCTTTCTCTAACAGTCTAAAATCCATTTTTGGGAGGAAAGAAATCACTGTATTCTCTCAGGAAAGACTCCTTGACCTAAAACAGAGCGGAAAGGACCTATTAGGGTATATCACCCAATGTAAGCAGTTATCTTCTGAATTAGGATGGCCGGATGAGGGTCTTCTTACTCTTTTTCGTAGGGGATTAACAGATGAGCTGAAGGACGAGATTTCTAAAGTTCCTCGCCCACCCAACCTAGCAGACATGATAACGCTAACCATGCAAATTGAGTACCGGTTGCAGGAACGATCCTATGAACGGAAAAAGAGCAAGAGTACCCGATCCTTTAGTGAATATTATCCGACAGGAAATAAACCACACGTCCAAAATGAAGAGCCCATGCAGATTGGAGCTGTGAGGGGACCACTATCCGCTTCTGAAAGAGAAAGGAGAAAGACCGGTGGACTGTGCATGTATTGTGGTTCTTCACTACATGTTTTGAAGGATTGTCACTTGGTTCCTCCACGACGTACCCCAAATCCTAAATCTGGAAACTTCAAAGCCCTACCTCAAGGGGAAGAACGGTAGTGGCTCCAAATCCTATTTCCCCATATCGAATGGGAATGTCGCTTGACACAGCTACTTGCCAAACCATGGTGGTTGTATCTCTATCCATGATTCTTTCAGAACGAGTGTTAGCGGGCATACCAGCCTTGATTGACTGTGGAGCCGCAGGCAATTTCCTGGACAATGATTGGGCCACGAAACACGAGATACAACTTGTTTCCAAATCCATCATTACTCCCATCCAAGGAGTGGATGGAAGTCCATTGAGCTCCGGCCCGATCAAGGAACAGACCGAACCGATTACTTGTATGGTTGCCAATCATAAAGAAACTTTGGTTTTTGACCTTATTAAAGCTGCTCACTTCCCTGTTATCTTGGGTCTCCCATGGTTACGACTCCATAACCCTTATATTAACTGGTCAGCGGGTACTTTATTCCTAGGGTCTGAGTTCTGTGTAAATCATTGTTTGTCCCAGGAGTCAGTGGGTGTTCACATTCCGACTGAAGTGTCAAACCTTCCAACCGGGCCCACCATAAACCAACTAGAGATCATCCCTCTGTGTCATCGAAAGTTTCAGTCAGTTTTTGAGAATCCTATATTTCCCACTCTACCTCCTCATAGGAGGGACGATTGTCATATCAACCTTCTTCCAGAACAACCCATTCCCTTTGGCAGAATGTATGTTTTGTCCCAAAAGGAAAAGGCAGTTCTAAAAGACTATCTTCAGGCCAATTTACGCAATGGTCTAATCTCTGAGTCAATCTCCCCAGCGGGCGCTTCTCTTTTTTTTATTCCCAAAAAAGATTCTGAGGAACTCCGCCCCTGCATCGGCTACAGAGGGCTCAACAAGATTACTATTCCTGATAAGTACCCCATGCCTTTAATATCTGACATTACAGAGGCAGTCCGGGGGACTTCTGTGTACACTAAACTCGATCTCAGAGGAGCCTACCACCTCATCAGAATAGCTCCTGGGGACGAATGGAAAACAGCCTTTCGCACCCCGTTCGGACACTTTGAATATCATGTGATGCCGTTTGGTCTAGTGAATGGACCAGCAGTGTTCCAACGATTCATGGATCACTTGTTCGCTGACATCTTGTTTCATTTCGTAATCGTATATCTGGACGATATTCTTGTCTATTCCTCCAACCCGAAAGACCATATCAATCATGTTAACATAGTTCTCGGTCGACTCCAGTCAAACCATCTCTACTGCAAAGCCTCAAAGTGTGTATTCCATCAAGAGCAAGTTACATACCTAGGTTTCGTGTTATCTAGCCTGGGCATATCTATGGATCCAAAGAAGGTGTCCGCAGTCTTAGATTGGCCCATTCCCTCCTGTGTTAAAGACATTCAGCGATTCCTAGGCTTTGCAAATTTCTACAGGAAATGTATCCCCTGTTTTTCTGAAATCATTCTGCCCATTACACAATTACTAAAGAAGAACGTCACATTCTTCTGGAACGAAGCAGCCCAAAGTGCCTTTCAAACTCTGAAAGAAATTTTCACTTCTGCCTCTATTTTGATCACCCCTGATCAGACCAAGCCGTTTATCGTGGAGACTGATGCCTCTCAATACGCAATGGGAGCTGTGCTGTTACAACTCTCTGACCAGGGGGAAGAAAGACCCGTCGCGTATCTGTCTAGGACATTTAACGCAGCAGAACTGAATTATTCAGTTCTTGAGAAGGAACTTTTAGCTATTAAGCGGGCTTTTGAAGAGTGGAGGCATCTGCTGTTGGGATCTTCTTTTCCTGTCAAAGTCCGAACCGATCACCAAAATCTCAGAGTACTCCAGAATGCCCAGACCACCAACAGTAGACAAGCTCGCTGGGTCTATTTCTTTCTTCCCTTTCGGATCGAATTCACCTTTCTTCCTGGAAAACATAACTTAAGGGCCGACGTTCTTTCTCGAAAAGATTCTCCAACTTCTAATTTCTGTTCTGAAAGGATGTTCCCCACAGCATGATTTATCGCAGTCCTAAGTGATTTTCTTCAAGAAGTACTGACTGCCACTAATCAGAACAAACTCCTATGTGAAGAAATCGCCGCTAACCATCAGCTCACTGAAGAGAGGGGCCATTATTTTCGAGGAGCTCAGGTTCTGATTCCCACTCCTTCACTACAACAAGAAGTTCTACAAATGTGTCACGACTCCCGAGCAGCTGGCCATCGAGGATACGCCTCAACCTTGGAGCTTGTTCAACAACATTTTTGGTGGCCGGAAGTAAAGGCAGACATCCGTGATTATGTTGCAGCCTGTACAATTTGCTCTCAGTCTAAGTCTCCTCGGATGACTCCTCTGGGCTTACTTTCAAGAATTCCTATTCCTGACCGACCTTGGCAGATAATCTCCACCGATTTTGTTTCGGATCTACCATCTTCTGAGAATAAAACCACTATCATGGTCACCATCGATTACTTTACCAAACTGGCACATTTTACCCCGTTAGTGAAACTTCCTGGAGCAGCGGATATGGCAAAGATATTTCTTTCCGAAATCTTTTCTCGACACGGACTCCCAGATACCATTGTATCGGATCGAGGCCCCCAATATACCTCTCTTTTCTGGCAGAAGGTATGTCACATTCTGGGAATCAAGAGAGCCTTAAGTTCCGGATACCACCCCCAGACTAACGGGCAGACGGAAAGATTAAACCAAACTTTGGAAGGATATTTGAGATGTTTCATCTCAGCAGCCCAGGACACTTGGGTCGAATTGCTCCCATTTGCGGAGTTCGCCTACAACAACGCCAAGCATTCTGCACTTCACACCAGTCCTTTTCATTGTTCTTATGGGTATCACCCTTCTTTTGTTCCTACCGTTTCTATTCCTTCTTCCTGTTGCCCTGGGGTTGACAGTCTTCTCTCGGATATTCAAGAGGGTCAGAAGCTAGCCAGACTGTCACTTCAAGAGGCTCAAGATCGGGCTAAGAGGAACGCAGACAAGCATCGTCGGGCAGCCCCTACTATCATTCCGGGAGATTCTGTTTGGCTGGCATCCCGATTCCTTCCCCGGCATCTTGTACCTTCTAAATTATCTCCTAGATATTTTGGACCCTTTAAAGTCTTATCCTGGGTTGGGCCTGCTGCAATCAGACTCGCCCTACCGACTTCCTGGTCTCGGATTCATCCAGTGTTCCATTTATCTCAAATTAAATTGGTCGTTCCGGACCGTTTTCGGAGATCGGGGAACCCTCCTCCGCCTCCTGTCTTCACTGCTACTGGTTCTGAATATGAAGTGGCCAATATTTGTGACTCTCGTTACAGGAGGGGTAAATTGCAGTTTTTGGTAGATTGGAAAGGCTACTCACCTGCTGAACGATCCTGGGAACCAGCTTCTGGAGTTCATGCTCCTAAGTTGATTCAACGGTTCTTTCTTTTTCACCCGGGTAAACCGGGTTCTCCCCCCAGGAGGAGGGGGTATACTGTTACACATTGTGGGAGGTGGTCGCTATGGGCTCGCAATCGGTTTTGTGGTACTCTTCTCTACGCGACTCCCGAGAATCCTTCTTAAGATGACTTCCGTTCTGAAGGAATCGGTCTAGACTCTTCACGTTTCTCCGAGACGTTCCGACCTGCTCACGTGAGCCTTTATCTAACACGGAAGCCAGCAACTCCTCGCGTCGCTTCTGTTTCTACAGACGCTCCGTGAGTTCGCCTCTAGGGATTTCAATATCTCAGCCTCTACTATTTGACTTTTCGATTAACCCTGTAACCTTTTTTTCTTTCAAGCTCTCATCTCCAGACTCTCGCTCCCATTACGGTCTCGCCATCTCTCGGGATTTCTCATCGAGCCCAGATATCCATCGGCGTCACGATTACGCCAACCCTGACTTCATTCTTGCTGAAACACCCGATAGCTGTAAGTGCCATAAAATCAGAATTCCGTTCCGCCTCTCCCGATTCAGATTCTGACCCAAGTATTATTTCTTTTAGAGCTCTCATCTCCCGATCTCTTCTCCTTCGAAGCCCTAAATCAATCATCCTCTCCTTCACTCCGCTGGTGAGAACCCTTTAACTGTGCCATTTAATTTCCACTTCCCATTCCCTTCTTTACGCAACTACTCTGACCATTTTCCTTTGTTCATCCAGACGAAGCCTTCCTGCCCAGCTTCCACAGACACTCATAGAAGACATTCATCAACCATTCGGATCCACAACACTTCCAGATTCTACCAGGGTTTTCTTCCACATCGAGGGTTTCCCTGGCGACCCTGTTCTCTCCCCTGGTTAATCCCACTCAGGGCTGTCCTAGGGTAGCTTTCACGGCTGCACTTGGTTGTTCTCTGGCGGTCTACTCAATCTGTCAAGGTGAGATTATTCACATTTTGTTAATTATTGCGGGAAACAGTATCGAAATTACAGTCGTAATTCCATTAAATAACAGCAGTGGTGTATACAAAACTGGATTTAAGGGGGGCATA
The DNA here is from genome assembly GCF_040938575.1 of Ambystoma mexicanum. Classification (NCBI taxonomy): domain Eukaryota; kingdom Metazoa; phylum Chordata; class Amphibia; order Caudata; family Ambystomatidae; genus Ambystoma; species Ambystoma mexicanum. The sequence goes on from NC_090933.1 coordinate 64,546,425, forward strand.
TCATTTGATTCGAGTAAAAGAAGGTGATTAATGGAAAACTGCTTTTGGAACTAAATTTGGTTTGTTTGAATATTTAGTTATGCCTTTTGGGTTGTGTAACGCTCCTGCAGCATTCCAGTATTTTATGCAGGAAGTGTTGAGTGAGTTCCTGGATGTCTTTGTGTCGGGATTCGCCCATGGAAGTTATGGAATACCTGGCGATTCTAATGGTTCCCTGAGAACTTGACACATTTGTCTAGTCCTCATCCAACATGGCGGCTTAGACTATAAATGCTAGCCACGCCCCTGGCTCGGCACGTTGTATCTGTTTCACTACTCTTCAGCGCTCTGTTTACTCGCCGAGTGTTTCTCCGTCTAAGTATTCCTGCCTTGTTGGGAATTCTGCCTCCTCGGTTCCGTACTGCGCACGGAGCGCTCTCCTGTATATTTCCCTCTTTGCTAACCATTGTTCTGCTCCTGTAATTGTTTTCCTTCTTCTTGGTTACTCGCGGCTGTTTATTTACCCTTTGCTTCCCTATTCTGTTTCTCCCTCCTTCTCCTTACTTCTTTCCGCTTGCGGTTGATTTCCTTCCTGTTCTTATCTGTTTTGCTTTCCTATTCTGCTCCGTTTCGTCTGTTCGGTATAGAGACTACTTCGCCGCCTCCGCGGCACTCCTTTGGGTACTAACCTGTATCACCAGCGGATCCACGGATCGGTCAGGTATGGTTCTTCTTCTTTCCATTTTGACTGGCATTCGGTATTTCGTATCTTTATACCTTACCTTTCTCAGGTAGCATGACTTTCCCTCACTTTCTCGGGTGGTGTTTAGCAATCCAGCTCTACTTACCTTTGTAAATCTTTCCTCCTAGTCCTGTTTTAGGCACTTCTTCCTTCGTTCTGTGCTGTTCGCCCACTGAGCTAGCTGTACTCAGCTTTCTAGATCCAGATTCCGTTACTCTATTCTTTTTCCACGTTACTGGAGATTCCCAGCCGGATTCTATACTAGTGTATTTCTACTTCTCTGCTGTGACCCAGACTATTTCATCTGAGGATTACTCATTGCCACCAATTGCATTCTTGCCTCAGTACGGAACATTTCTACATAGTCATCTTGAAGACTCACAGGGTTTTTTTGTGGCCAAGGCTTTTTTCCCTGTTCTTTGGGGTCTAGCACCTCGGGGTTCCCCTATAGCAGGTCTCACTTCCTGCCAAGGTGGCCTCTGAGGGAGCTAGACCCTATTTGCACGATAAGAAGAAGAAACCAGCCCAGGAAAGGTTGACACCAGACGTCGGGAAGGCTCGGAAGAAGTCTACCACAGAATCCAAGGATAGTTCTTCTGAAGGCCCAATTGAGGAGGTTCAACCATTATCTGACAGAATACAATGCCCACAGATACCTATGGCATCTTTGGAACAATATCAAGAGTTGGTAGCTGCCATGCAGAACCTCACAGTTGAGGTACAAACATTAAAGTCCGAAAATGTAAATCTACGTCAACAGGTGGTCTTGCATAGAGAAGACAGAGGAGATCTACCACCTATGAGTTTCGCATATGGGAAATATGATGGACATCCAGAAGGATTGAATGATTTCCTAGACGCTTGCCAAGTTTATTTTGCCTTCAGGTCACACACATATGAGACTACCAAATCCTGAGTAGGATTCATCATAGCCAATTTGATTGGGAATGCATTGGCATGGGCAACCCCACTGGTAACTAACAATGATCCAGCTATAAATGATTTTGACTGCTTTGTAGGATCATTCAGAGAAAGATTTGATCGCCCTGAGGTACTGTACACCTCATTTGAAGCAATCCTTGACGTCAAACAGGGAACCACTGATGTGCAGACATATATATCCAGATTTTTGAGACTAGCAGCTAAGGCTGATTGGCTGGACTCGGCCAAACAGACCATCTTCTGGTGAGGATTACACGATGACCTTAAGGATGAACTGGCTTGTGTTGCTCGCCCGGTTTCCTTGCAGGAACTTATGACACTAGCTTTACAGATTGAATTCCGGTTACTGGAACGACGTCAGGAAAAGAGAAGACCTCGTTCTTTCCTTCTTTCGGGACTCCACCTCCAACCTCGCAAAGAAGTACCATCTAACGAAGAACCCATGCAAATCGGAACAACCTGTGGAACATTAACCCCGGAAGAGAGAAAGAGAGGTAGAGATGCTGGTCTCTGTATGTACTGCGGATCCTCCAAACACTTACTTAGGAAGTGTCCTGAAGTACCGGCTTGTCGGAAGGAAAACGCCAGCCCCCAGACTTATGCAATGTAAATGTTGGGGGAACAATCTGTAACCCTTGCTACTACACAAGACCAATAGAGGAAGACGAAGACAACAGTCTCATGGTATTCAAGGTTCGTATATGGTTGTCAGGTCCTGAACCCCAGTAAGTGTTAGCCATGTTGGATTGCGGAGCGGCTGGCAACTTTATTGATGTGGGCTGGGCCCATAAGAACCAAGTGCCAGAGCGGCTTAAACCGAAACCTATCCCAGTCAAAGGAGTTCATGGAAGCCCTCTTTCTTCGGGACCCTTAGTCCAAGAAACCATTCCGCTACGACTGATGTTGGGAGAGCACCAGGAGTACATGATGTTTGATATCATCAAGGCCGCACACTTTCCTTTGGTTATTGGAATCCCATGGTTGAGGAAGCACAACCCTCTTATCGACTGGGCTTCTAATAGAGTGAGTTTCAACTCTTCATTTTGCAGATCGCACTGTATGGGGGTAACATGTAGCAAGACCAAAACGGAAAGGATAGAAGTACCCACGACAAAGACAGTCTCTTCCATTCTTCTACCGTATCCACAATATGCTGATGTGTTCAAGGATGTTATACCAAGATTTTTACCAGCGCACAGGGCGGAGGACTGTGCCATCAACCTGATACCAGAAGCACAGGTGCCTTTTGGACACATGTATCCTTTGTCATTGCCGAAAAGAAAGGCTTTAAGGGAATATCTGGACACCCACTTATAGAATGGACTGCTCCAAGAATCTAGATCTTCATGTGGGGCATCCCTGTTTTTTATTCCCAAGAAGGAATCTCCAGAACTAAGGCCCTGTATTCACTATAGGGCTCTCAATCAAATCACGGTCAGAGATCGTTACCCGATGTCCTTGATAAGAGACATATTAGAAGCCGTACAGGGATCTAAATTCTTTACCAAATTGGACCTTAGAGGAGCCTACCACCTCCTAAGGATCCGCAAGGGTGATGAGTGGAAGACAGCATTCCGGACACCACTGGGGCTCTTTGAATACAGAGTAATGCCATTTGGTCTTTTTAACGCCCTTGCCATATTTCAGAGATTTATGGACAAGCTCTTTTCCGACCTACTGTTTCTATCAGTTGTGGTCTATCTGGACGATATTTTGTTCTTCTCCCAGACACTACAGAACCATAGATATCAAGTCAAAGAAGTTCTACACCGTCTGCAGATCAACCAACTATTGGTCAAACCTGAAAAATTTACATTTGAAGCAAGATCAGTGTCCTATTTGGGTTTTATCCTCTCCAGAGAGGGTATACAAATGGATCCCAGTAAGACCCAAGCCGCCTTGAACTGGAAGGAACCACAGAACGTCAAAGACATACAAAGATTCCTAGGGCTGGCAAACTTCTATAGACAATTCATACCAAATGTTTCCAAACTGGTACAACCCATTACAGCCCTACTCAAGAAAGGCGTGAAGTTTGCATTCAATCAAGTACAGAAGGAAGCTTTCTTCCTACTAAAGGAATGCTTTACCTCCGCTCCCATTCTTGTACAGCCAAAACAAAACAAACCATTCATTCTAGAAACAGACGCTTCTGCAGGGGCTGTGGGAGCAGTTCTTTTGCAAGAGGCAGAGGATGGTAGGGAACATCCTGTTGCTTATTATTCTAAGACTCTGGCGAGCAGCGAGCAAAACTATTCAGTACTTGAGAAGGAGTTGTTGGCTATCAAACCAGCCTGTCAGGAATGGCGTCATCTCCTGCAGGGAACCAACCATCGATTTATTATACGAACAGACCACAGAAACCTTCGAGTACTTCAACAGATGGAGTGCTCCAGTGCGCGTCATGCTCGATAGGCATATTTTTTCTTGCAATTTGATTTTCAGATAACCTACATTCCGGGAACCGAAAATCAGGTCGCTGATGCCCTATCACGTTCTCAAGGAGAAGAGGCAGGAACTTATCAAGGACACAACCTGGCTCTACCAGGGCTCAGAACAATTGCAATTGTTGCTCCATATCTACAGGAACTGTTGTCACAGTACCAACAAAAGACGCACATCCCAAGAACAGTCACGCAGGGTACGTAAGGTCTCTACTATCATAACAATGCCCTATACATTCCTTCCAAAGGACTCCAAATACAGATACTCTTGTGGTGTCACGATGCACAATTATCCGGACATCCTGGTATACGCAAGACTCAAGAGTTGATAAGTCGAAGATTCTGGTGGCCTACTCTAATCCAAGATGTAAACAGTTATGTGATATCCTGCCCGATCTGTGCCTGTAATAAATCTGCTACCGGCAAGCCCATAGGTCTTCTACAACAACCTATGTTACCTTGTCGCCCGTGGGAACATATCTCTACGGATTTTATCGTGGATCTCCCTGTGTCCAATGGCATGACTACTGTTATGGTAACGGTGGACTCATATAGCAAGCTGGCACACTTCTCAGCTATCTCTCACCTCCCTTCCGCACCTGAAGCAGCAGCAGTCTTTTTACGCGATATTGTTCGCCTACATGGTTTGCCAAGAACTATTATATCTGACAGAGGCTCGCAATTCACCTCAAGATTCTGGGATACCCTATGCCATCAGTTGGGTATACAGAGAGCACTTTCCTCAGGCTACCATCCTCAGAGCAATGGCCAGACCGAGAGACTGAATGCTAGTCTCGAACAATATATCAGATGTTTTTGCAGTACTAATCAAGAGAAGTGGTCCTGTTTTCTCCCTCAAGCTGAGTTCGCCTATAATAATTCCTTTCATACCACAATCCAGATGAGTCAGTTCTATTGCACATACGGTTACCATCCCCAACCCTTGCCTTGGACAGGATTACCTTCCACCAGCACACCAGCGATCCACAGTCTGTTAACGGATCTGTCCGTAATCCATATTTTGGCTAAAAAGGCACTAGAAGAGAGCAGACAGACACACAAGAGATGGTCCAACCGCAAGAGAAGAGCAAACCCAGACTGGAAGCCAAATCAACTGGTTTGGTTATCCACCAAGTTCCTACTCAAATGGGTCCATGCAGGCAAGTTTGCCCCTCGTTATATGGGTCCATATCCGATCGATTCTCAGGTTAATCCAGTTGCATATAAACTCTGATTACCTAAGAGTCTACAACGAGTACACTCTGTGTTCCACACCTCTTTATTAAAGGAACACAAGGAAGATCCGTGTCAAAGAAGGCCCCAGAGTAAGATACCTCAAGGACCTAAAGTACATGAAGAATACAAAGTCGCATATCTGGTGGATTCCTGTTACAGAAGAGGCAGAGTGTAATACTTGGTACATTGGAAAGGCTATTCTAGTGAAGAAAGGACCTGGGAGCCCAAGAGTTATATACATGGACCCAGACTGTTGAGAAGATTTCATCTTCTCCACCCGGGTAAACCAGCAGGCCCCCGAAGGGGAAAAGGGTATACTGTCAGGATTTGGCCATGGAAGTTATGGAATACCTGGCGATTCTAATGGTTCCCTGAGAACTTGACACATTTGTCTAGTCCTCATCCAACATGGCGGCTTAGACTATAAATGCTAGCCACACCCCCGGCTCAGCACATTGTATCTGTTTCACTACTCTTCAGCGCTCTGTTTACTCGCCGAGTGTTTCTCCATCTAAGTATTCCTGCCTTGTTGGGAATTCTGCCTCCTCGGTTCCGTACTGCGTACGGAGCCGCTCTCCTGTACATTTCCCTCTTTGCTAACCCTTGTTCTGCTCATGTAATTGTTTTCCTTCTTCCTGGTTACTCGCGGCTGTTTGTTTACCCTTTGCTTCCCTATTCTGTTTCTCCCTCCTTCTCCTTACTTCTTTCCGCTTGCGGTTGATTTCCCTACTGTTCTTATCTGTTTTGCTTTCTTATTCTGCTCCGTTTCGTCCCTTAGGTATGGAGACTACTTCGCCGACCTCCGCGGCACTCCTTTGGGTACTAACCTGTATCACCAGCGGTTCCATGGATCAGTCAGGTACGGTTCTTCTTCTTTCCATTCTGACTGGCGTTCGGTATTTTGTATCTTTATACCTTACCTTTCTCAGGTAGCACGACTTTCCCTCACTTTCTCGGGTGGTGTTTAGCAATCCAGCTCTACTTACCTTTCTAATTCTTTCCTCCTAGTCCTGTTTTAGGCACTTCTTCCTTTGTTGTGTGCTGTTCGCCCACTGAGCTAGCTGTACTCAGCATTCTGGATCCGGATTCCGTTACTCTATTCTTTTTCCACGTTCCTGGAGATTCCCAGCCAGATCCTATACTAGTGTGTTTCTACTGCTCTGCTGTGACCAGGACTATTTCATCTGAGGATTACTCATTGCCACCAATTGCATTCTTGCCTCAGTACGGAACATTTCTACATAGTCATCTTGAAGACTCACATGGTTTTTTGTGGCCAAGGCTTTTTTCCCTGTTCTTTGGGGTCTAGCTCCTCAGGGTTCCCCTATAGCAGGTCTTACTTCCTACCAATGTGGCCTCTGAGGGAGCTAGACCCTATTTGTACGATAAGAGGAAACCAGCCAAGGAAAGGTTGACACCAGACTCCCAGAAGTCTCGGAAGAACTCCACCACAGAATCCAAGGATAGTTCTTCTGAAGGCCCAGGTGAGAAGGAGGTTGGGGAGGTTCAGCCATTATCTGACACCTTGTGATCGTATACATCGATGACATTCTGATTTATTCTTCTTCAAAAGATCAACATATAGAACATGTTAGGGCGGTTCTGCATAAGTTGCAAGATTATCAGTAGTATGTCAAGTTGGAGAAATGTGCATTTCATACCACGCAGGTGGAATTCCTCAGGTTTATATTGACTCCTACAGGCATAGTAATGGACAAAAAGAAAGTACAGGCAGTCACGGAATGGCCAACACCACAATGTATTAAGGATATTCAGTCCTTTTTGGGATTTGCTAACTTTTCTAGAAGGTTTATTTCAAATTTTTCACAAATTGTTACTCTAATAACTAAATTGTTAAGGAAGTCAACTAGTTTTTGTTGGAATCAGGAAGCGGAAAGGGCTTTTCAAGAGTTGAAAGAAGCATTCACCTCAGCTCCAGTATTGAGACATCCCGACCCTGTAAAACCGTAAAACCTTTTCAAGTGGAAACAGATGCATCCAATGTAGCAGTGGGGGCTATGTTGTCTCAAAAAGATGAGGATGGCATTTGGCACCCAGTAGCCTCCTATTCTTGTAAACCTACTAGTTGTGAACAGAACTACTCAATTACGGACAAAGAGCTGTTACGCATTCGAGCGGCTGTTTTGGAGTGGAGGCATTATTTGTAGGGGGCTAAGCATCAGGTGATGGTAGTGACTGATCATAAAAACCTTCAGTACTTTGGGCGCTGTTGTGCACGACCAACATGGCTGCCTGAGAGGAGAGCTCAGGCTTCACCATCAATCCTGAACCAAATTAATCCTCTCAGAATCGTCCTGTGCGGCTGCAAGAGGAGAAACTCTGAGGCGGAAGACCCTTGGAACAGGCACCCAAAAAATCGTCTGTTCGCCCGAAGAAAATCGTGCAAATCTCCTGGAGGCGCCGGAGCGGCTGAAGACGCGGCCGCGGCCGGCTGCCTGCTCCACAGCGTATCTACTGCGGGCCCGAGGTCTGCTGGGAGGAGCGGGCCGTGGTGGGGGAGGGGCGAACTGGAGATCCTGTGCCGCGCTGCCCGCACAAGAAGGAGGACACGGCTGGGGAAGTCTGGTGTGCCGGGGACTGCAAACGAAGAGCACCAACACCCGAACGGCTGCTGCCACCGGAGAAAATTGACACCCGCCGCTGCAACCGCCGGATGCGACCGGCGCCCGCGGCTGCTGCACTCGGGAATGTGGATCGGGTGCGCAGCTGAAGGGCTACGGGAGCAGCACACGGCTCTCTCGGCCGCTGCACGCCTGGCGCTGCGGCTGCTGCTGACAGGCTGGCCTCTTCTCCCCCCGGCCAACGGTTTAAGGAGAAGGGCACGAGAGAGCAGCGCAGGGACACGCGGAGTCGAGTCACAACCCCAATCCAGGTGGATGAAGCGGGACGGGCGGACCCCCCCGATGAAAATTGCCTAATCCACGTCATAATCCTCATGGAGGGGCAGAGGGGAGAATAAGCACCGCAGATCAACATTTGGATTATTTTAAATAAACACAGTGCCCCACACACACCGTGGTTGCTGGGGAACTGGATCCTGGGCTGCCACTGGGGAAAAGAGGAACGCAGGAAGCTGGGTCTCCCCTCTCCTCCCCCCGCACTCTGTGGGGTTCACCCACATGGACGCCAGTACCACTTACGAGGTGTAGGGCATTATCAACTCCCAATCATGTGCAGACAAAGGTTGGCGGCTCCTACTGGACGGTAACCCATTAATCCTGTAGGGAGACGAGAGGGACATTCCGCTATAAGCCTTGCGGGGACAGTATATGTGTACCAACATTCGGGGAAAACACAGCGACGACCCTAGCCCTGTGGAAGGAAAACGAAGATAGCTGTACATCCGGAGATCGGAAGGTGTGTGGCAGATCATTGCTCCCACATTACCCTCACTGTTGCCCACCTAAGAACATTTGCGCGGAAGCCTGTGCTACGTGGGAGGACGCAGTCCACTCAGTGTTCACCCACCATAATACATGGGACGTACTGAGAAGAAGGGCACGGGGGGGAGAAAGATAGGTCCGATGGATACCTTTGCCAGCTCCCAGCCACACAGAGCGGCCGAGGAGGCGCCACAGGAAAACGATAATCAGAGGGAGGACCCCTTGGACCGCCTGGCAGCACTGGTCCAGAATGGCTTCATGGCAATTAACGTCAAACTAGACGATATAGTCGCAACAATTGGGTCCCTTAAAGCCTGAGTAGAAAAAGAGAGTGTGCGCATCACGGAAGCGGAGAGCAGGATAAGCACTAATGAAGATACGCTATCACAACATGGCCGCGACATAGCCCGCCTCCAGACAGAGCTGCAGAAAACACAAAATAAGTGCGAAGACTTAGAGTCAAGGGCCCTCATTACGACCCTGGCGGATTTTTTCCGCCATCGACGGACTTTTCCGCCATGGCGTAAAGTCCGTTTACGCCATGGCGGATGGTGGACTTACCGCCCCATTCCGAGGTCGGCGGGGCGGTAAGTCCCCATTGACCCATTTACCCTTCCCCATTCCCATTTCGGCCCCATAGGGTATAATGGGAGTGGGGAAGGAGTTAATTACGCCACCGTAAATTACGGTGGCGTAATTAACACCAAGTTCCCATAGCGCCATGGATTTTTACGCCCGCAAAAAGCGGGCGGAAAAATGACCATGGCGCTCTGGGAACTCGGAATTGGCGGTAAGGGGTCGGCGCAGCTAACGCTGGCGTAGACCCCTTACCGCCAGGGTCGTAATGAGGGCCAAGGTCTCAGAGAAATAAAATCCGGATCGTTGGAGTTGCGGAAACTTTCGGCAAAGGCGATATGGAGAGGCAAGTGGAAACCCTTTTGAGAAACATCTTGGGAACAGATTCCTTCTCCGACCATTTCCTGGTGGAAAGGGCCCACCGCACGTTGGCGCCACTGCCGAAGCCCGGGGCGCCCCTCTGCACCATAATAGCATGCCTTCTCAATTATAGAGACAGGGACGTGATACTCAGACTGTCCAGGGAGAAAGGAACTCTACACTTTGAAAGTAACAGAATTCACATATATCCGGACTTCTCCGCTAGTATATAGGCACAGAGGCGGTCTTATGAGCTGGTTAAGAAACAATTACGAATACGCAATATACCATATGCCCTCATCTTTCCGGCGAAATTGAGAATTCAACACGGCAGGAGAGCCCACTTCTATGAAAACCCCACAAAAGCCATGGCTTACATTGAAGCATCCATTCCTTTACCTCCCAGAGACCGGGGGGTCGACCAAAACGCCAGACCACGATTGAATGACGAGGTACCGGATTCGGCTGACTAACCGGAATACATACTCAGGCCCTGATCGAGGATAAGAAATGGGAAAAGATGAGGAGACTCCCTATCAACGGCGAATGCCGAAGTTCTGCTGCCCAGAGTAAGGGAAACCTTGAAATAAAGACGAACTGAATGAAAATCTTATAGTGAAGCAAGCCGAGAGCCTCCGTCGGGACAAGCCAGGTGCATGCAACAGGAGACCCTCAGGAAAGCTCCACAAGTTTAAGGGGATGTGCGTTACAGGGCAACATCGTCAAGTTGGGGAAGATGATGTGGGTGGGGGGCGGAAATGTTATGGGAAGTTTAGCTCTGTTGAGCTGTGTGGGAAAAGAGGGGAGAAGTTCTGGGGTCAGGACTCAGTTGGAGGAGTCCCTCAAGGCACGAAACATTGCAACACATGATACTCTCCTAAGCAACAGCAGGTCAAGAAGTGCTAAATGGATATACAGACATGACTAATCCTCCTAGAACGGCACGAGGGCTTAAACTGAAACTACTTACATGGAACGTGCGTGAACTGAACAACCGAGCCAAGCTGAATAAAGTGGGAGCCTATGTCACTCGTCACCATCCTCAGATTGTTATGTTACAAGAAACTCATGCGCTCCAGAAGGTTAACGCCGAATTCTTGAAAGGATGGGGGAAGCATAGATACTGTACAGAATAGTCCTCACAGGCACGAGGAGTACTTGTCCTGATTCATCCATCTGTTGGGTTTCGAGAGGGGAGAAGTAAAATAGACCCACTGGGCCGATACGTTATAGTGTGGGGGAGCATTGCAGGGGAAGAACTGATTTTGTTAAACAAATATGGACCAAATATGGACGATCCTGATTTCTACATAAATGTAATGCAAGAGATTGGTGTATGTGACAATGAGCGAATACTGTGGGGAGGGGACTTCAACACTATATTAGACATTAACCTAGATCGATCCACCTCCACACGCAGGAACCCCACAAAAACAACTGACACTGTGAAACAAATCATGTCGCAATTGTCGCTAGTAGATGCCTGGAGAACACTACATCCTCAAAAAAGGCAGTATTCATTTTACTCCTCTGTGCATGATACCGAGTCCCGCATTGACTACTGGCTGGTGTCTGCGTCTCTGATGTGCAATATTGTTGGCAGTGAAATATATCCCGCACCCTTTCAGATCATTCCCCTATATTGCTAGACATGACACTGGGTGACCTTAGACCTCCGCACAGTAGATGGAAGATGCCCCCCAGTATTCTTGGGGACCCTGCGGTGGCGGAGGAGCTACACACTGAGGTCGAATCTTTCCTTGAAACCAATATGGGCTCGGTGAATAGCCCCGCTATTCTGTGGGAGACATTTAAGGCATGGGTGAGGGGTATCCTGATCTCCAAATCCACGGGACTGTTGAGGGTGGTCAGGGGGGAACTGATGGAGGTGGAGAAAAGACTGGGAGAATTAGAATGGCAATATACTTCCTTGCATAAAGAAAGCATCCTTGCGGACATAATAAGCAACTTGCAGGATATTTGATAAATTGGCTACCAGGGAATTGTTATATATGACTACCCCAGCCAGGGCACGCCGATATGGTGAGGGAAATATGGCGGGGCGCACCCTAGCTAACCTTCTGAAAACAGAAAGATACCACACTCCAATCTCTAGTGTAATAGCGAGAGACGGCACAATAGCAACAAGCGAGGAGGCAATAAATAAAGAATTCTCCCATTTTTATACAGAATTATATGCCAATCATGACCTGAAAACTCAAAACGACATTAGGGAATATTTGGACACTATTACGCTCCCGAAAATGTTAGTAGAAAACAAATTACTGTTAGACCAGCCCCTCACAACTGTAGAAATAAAGGAAGCGATTAAATCACTAGCCAACGGGAAGGCCCCCGGTTCAGATGGGCTGGGGATTGAATTATATAAGGAGCTCAGTGAGGAGCTTGCCCCGATATTGCTGTCCGTGTGGGAGGAGGCCATAGAGGTAGGGACGCTTCCAGCGTCCATGAGAGAGGCCATTATCACAGTACTCCCTAAACCCAGGCGACCCCCCAATGAGATGTCCTCGTACCGGCCCCTGTCCCTTATAAACTGTGACGCTAAAATATTTGCAAAGATCCTAGCCACTAGACTCCTGCCACACATGCCAGTACTGATACACCTGGACCAATGCAGATTTATCCCTACTAGATCGACAGCACTAAATCTGCGTAGGTTGTTTGGGATCATGGCCCAGATCAACCCGGAGGCCCAGGCAGTGGCAGTGTCTCTAGACGCCGAAAAGGCATTTGACTCTGTGTCATGGACGTACCTATTCATGGTACTCGAGAAATTTGGGCTAGGTCCATACTTCCGGAAATGTGTCAAGGTACTATACACCAACCCTGGGGCCAGGATATTGACCAACCGCACCATGTCAGAATGGTTTGAGCTGGGGAGGGGTACGAGACAGGGTTGCCCTTTCTCCCCCATACTATTCGCCCTGACAATGGAACCAGCTGCGGCAGCTATTAGAGAACATCAGGGACAGAGGGGTATATGGATGGCGGGCTTGACCCAATCAATATCCCTATATGCAGATGATGCCCTATTGTACATTCGGGAATCAGACATAGACCAGGACCCAGCGATGGAGGTAATGCATAACATTACGGAATATTCGGGATATAAAACTAATCTTTCTAAATCTGAAATTTTTCCACTTACCCCGGGTACTAGATGCCCAAACAACACGCATGGCCTGCAATGGTCCCCCGACAAGATAAGATACCTGGGGGTAATTGTGTCGGGAGACAAAACATCCTTACTTTTGAATAACCACGAATCTCTATTGAATACGATCGCTACTAAACTCCGTTTCTGGGCTAAACTCCCCATTTCGCTTATCGGTCGGGTAGCTATACTAAAAATGGTCATTCTCCCTAAACTACTGTATATATTTACTAACATACTGATATGGCCTGGAAGGCGCTTCTTTGACACTCTTAGATCCATGGCCGTGGAGTTTGTCTGAGGCGGTGGGACGGCCAGGATGAAGTGGGAGAAAATGGTGGAACCATATAGCAAAGGCGGAATAGCAGCTCCTGGTTTTGAACTGTATTATTTAGTTGCGCAGGCTCAGTTCGTTAAGCACTGGTACGATGAGGAAGACACCTCACCCCACATTTTTCTAGAAAAACATGCTGCACGCTCAACTGATATAAGGTCAGTCATCTTTGAAAGAAAACACAGAGATGAGTGCCCATTTGATCCAGTTAGTACAACCGTACAGGCCTGGCACAGACTCTACCGTAGGCTTGGAGTAGAGACACCATATTATGCAGAGGCCCCGTTCTGGAACTTCCCTGGTATAGCACCCACATATGATCCAGGTGTACAAAATAAATGGGACCCGGAGGAGGAATTTAAAATCAGAGACATATTCCCCAATGGTAAGTTCATAACACTGGAAGAATTTAAAATAGGGATGGGAAGGGACCAATTGATGGTGTTACAATATCATAGAATGCGAATGACTTTTAGGACCAGATGGCCAATGTTCCCTGATGAATCCCCGCCACACCCGTGTCTGGTGGCCCTGTCAACCAGATCTGGAACAAGTCTTTCGGGGCTATATGCGGCCGTGCAGGCTAACACTCCAACAGTAAATGTTATAAAGGCCTCCTGGGAAGCAGATCTGGGGGAAAGTATAAATGACAGGACCTGGGTGAGGTATTGTGAATTGACTAAGAGAGTGTCCATGAATGCAGGCCTCAGGCTGATCCAATTTAAGATATATATTTTTTAATGATATATTTTATTAATTTTCACAACAATCACAATTAAGAGAGAAAAACAAAATCAAAACTTATGCATTTAAGGGTGAATCAATAGTAGAGTATGATTAAAGTCCGATAGATCCCCCCCTGGTCACTTCCATGTATTCGCTAGGCATTTCCTTGTAAAATGTCAAAGGCTATGGAGAATCACGCTCCTCCCATGTGCCCCAGATCCTGGAGCCTTTATTGGGGCAGCCTCGTGCCCTGTAGATTCTGTGCTCCAGCATTGCACATGTGTCCATATCACCTGCCCATTGTTCCACTGTCGGAGATTCCGGAGCCCCCCATTTCTGTGCGATGTTCCGTTTCATCAGTCCTGCGGCTGTTGCCAGGAGCAGTCCCTCCCATTTGTTCACAGTGTTTTCATAAGGTTTACCCAGCAACAGTATTTTGGGGTCTAGTGCTATATTACGACCCAGTACCCTAGACAGTTCCCCACAACACTCACTCCAGAAGGTCTGAATTTTGGGGCATTCCCAGAGGATATGTATAAATGTTCCTATTTCTCTCCCGCACCGGAGGCAATTCGGGTTGGGAGCCCGCCCCCATTTGTGTATTATGGTTCTAGTGTAGTATATTCTATGTAAAATTTTCAGTTGTACCAGACGAAGTTTGGAGGAAATAGCAATTTCTCTGGGGTGCTTTAGGATTTGGATCCAGTCTTCCGGGTCTATGCTACCCACATCCTCCTCCCATTTAGATTTAAGGTGGGGAAGTTCCGGGGTGGCGAAGGTGGACATGGCATTATATAGTATAGAGGTGCACTTGGCAGGGATGTATGCCGGGAGCATGTTGCATTCTATAGGTGTGCTTTCGGGAATGGCAGAGTCTGACTGGATATGTATCCGCAAGGCATGCGCCAGCTGAGTGTAGTGGTATTGTTCAGTTGCCGGGTGTTGGAACTTTTGTTGCAGTGCTCCAAATGAGGCGACCACCCCACCCTCCAGGACGCCCCCGATCCTGATGATACCGGCTTCTACCCATTTGGGCCATGGCTTGAGTTTCCCAAGTTCCCTCAGGTTGCTATTATGCCACAAGGGTTGTGCAGTTGTGATTCTATCTTTCCAGCCTACAAAAGCGTGTGCTCGTTTCCAAACCATGGTAACATATGCCGCCATTGTCTGTGGAGGAGGTTTTCGGAGGGGCTGATAGAGCAGGTGTAGTGGTTCTGTATCGTGCAGGGCTGCTATTTCGGCCTTTATGTGTGGTAATTCTCGGTCCCCGTGCAGGAGGTCGTTGACCACTGCGAGCTGGGAAGCCCAGTAGTATGCCCGAAGGCAGGGTACGTCTATTCCTCCCTCCCAGATCGATCTCTGGAGTGTGGCCAGTGCAATGCGGGGTTGACCCCCTCCCCATATCAGTTCTCTAAGTAGGTTATCAATGCGGTTGAATTCGGGATCTTGAATCTCCAATGGGGCATTCAGTAATATATAGAGAAATTTGGGCAAGGTAATCATTTTAAAGAGGGCGGCTCTGCCCATAAGTGTTAGGGGAAGAAGTTTGCAGTGGCAGACATCATCTCTGAAACGGTCCATAATTGGTTGAAGATTGTGGGATGTATAACGTGTCAGGTCTTCCGTTACCTAGATCCCCAGATATCGGAATCCACTTGGTTCTACTTTATACGGGCAGACCTGGGGGATGGCTTGTGTGCTGCCCTTCACCGGGAAGAGGATAGACTTGTTCCAGTTAATTCTCAACCCACTGAATTCACCAAAGCGGACAAGCATCTGTGTCACTATGGGGCAGGTTGATATCGGGTCACCCAGATAGATCAGGAGGTCGTCAGCGTAAAGGGACGTCCTGTCTTCATGTCCCTCCAGCCATCTAAACCCAGTCCATTCCTTGCTCTGGCGGAGCCACAGGGCGAGTGTCTCTATTGCAAGAGCAAAAAGAAGGGGGGACAGGGGACAGCCTTGTCGTGTGCCTTTGCCAAGGGGGAAGGACTCAGAGGGCCATCCGTTCACCTTCACCTCTGCATATGGGTCTGTGTAAAGGAGTCGTATCCAACCTAGGAAGTTGTCCCCAAAGCCCATTCTCTGCATGGTTTCCCAAAGGCTGTCCCAGCGAACCGAGTCGAACGCCTTTTCAAAATCTATGGCTAGTAGTGCCAGTGGTTTATCTATAACTGGGGCTCTTTCTAATACTAAGTGAAGGCGTCGTATGTTCATCCGTGTTGATTTATGTGGCATGAACCTGCATTGGTCCGGGTGGACCAAGGAGGTGATGACCGATTGTAGCCGGTTAGCTAGGAGTTTGGCGAGAACCTTGGTTTCAGTGTTAAGTAGTGAGATGGGCCTATAGGAGGCGCATTGCTCAGGTGGTTTACCCTGTTTGGGGATGACGACGATCGTGGCTCTACGCAAGTCTGGCGGGAGAACACCTTGGTCCCGAGCCCCTAGAAACATTTTATGAAGATGTGGCGCTAGTTTTTCCCCACCCAGCTTCTTCCAGGTCTCGACCGGGAATCCGTTGGGGCCCGGTGTTTTCCCGGACTGTAATTGGGCTATAGCCTAAGCTATTTCCATCTCGGTAAGGGCCAAGTCCAGTTGCGCCCTTTGCTGTTCCGACAGCTGGGCATTGCTATGTTATCTAGGAGAGAGGGGTTCAGTGGAGATGTCGGGGTATCGTACAGGGCGGCATAGAAGTCAGAAAAAGCTTTCGAAATTTTCACGGTCTGATTGACACCTTTCGCCCTGCGGAGTCTTAATTTCCCTGACATTGCGTGGACCCTCATCCCTCCTCTCGAGCCAGGCCAGCTTTTTCCCAGCCTTGTCTCCTTGTTCATAGATCCTTGCTCCGGACTCTCGATGGGCATATTTAGCATTGTCCATTTCGATGTTCCGGAGCTTCTCCTTAGCGCCCTTAAAGGGTCTGAGGGTCTCAGGGCTTGGGTCAAGAACGTATTTGGCCTCCGAGTCACACATCTCAGCTTCTGCCTTCGCTAGCTCTCGAAGCCGCTCTTTTTTTTTGTTTGCTGTCCAGGAGATTATCTCCCCTCTCAGTACTGTTTTATACGCTTCCCAAATAATAACAGGGTTGTCTACCGTGGTGGCATTATTTTCGAAATATTCGTTTGTTGCTTCCGTGAGTCGATCGACAAAGTCGGGGAAACCCAAGTAATAACTGTTCATTCTCCAGGACATGGGGGGAGCTATCCCTTGCATCCATAGCACCAGTACCAGGGGTGAATGGTCTGAGATGCCACAGGGGAGCAGGTCCTCAGCTGCCACCCTGTGTATGTCAGTATTTGGAAGGAGGAAGTAATCCAGTCTGGACATGGAGCCATGTGCACCCGAGTGAAACGAGTAAGCTTCGGTGTCAGGGTGGAGCTCTCGCCACACATCTCAGAAGCCCAGGGCTGTTGTGAATTTAGCTAAATTCGTGGAAGTATTCAGGTTTCGGTCCCTGATGTGAGTGCGATCCCTATAATTGCACATAACATCATTAAAGTCGCCCCCTAATAGCCACATGTCGGGCTGGTACTTTGACATGAGGGTAATCAAGTCTTTTAGTAGCTCCTCTCCAAGCCCCGGTGGAGAGTACACTGATGCCATGGCTAATGTTTCTTCTCCTAGTGTTCCAATTGCTACCAAATAGCGGCCTCTGGGGTCCCGCTCCACCGTCAATACCTCGAATGGGAGGTGTTTGTGTATCAGTATGAGTGTCCCTCTGGATCCCATAGTGTATCCTGCATGTAATGCCACTCGGTAATTGGTTCTCCGAAAGAAAGTGCAAATGGTCCCAGCTAAGTGTGTTTCATTAATGAGGGCGATGTCCGGGGAGTGTCTGTTCAAAAATTGCATTACAAGGCGTCTCTTAATGCCGGAACCCAGCCCGTTCACATTCCATGTGATCAATTTGAGGGATTTGGATCGTTCAGGGGGCAGGGGATGAATTAGTGTGGATGCCATCCATGATTTATAGAGTCGGATTCAGAGGATTTTGAGAGCTTTTTCATAGAGGCAATGTGCGGCCTTGGAGGAGGTCCGCTGCCATTTGGGAATAGCACATGGCGGCATGTGCTGAGTGATATGATTCAGAGGTCCCGTGAATGCACCATAACTTTGGGTTAATACATAACCTGCATAAACAAACCCTTTCTCCCACCCCATACTCCACCCTAACACGAAGTATCTGTCGCCCCAACATAACCACGACCTAACTTGCGAACGTCGCCAATGCAGTTGACTGGTAAACTACCGGTCTTAGCGGGTTAGGGGGGGGAGGGGAAGAACAGAAGATTCCTTCCCTCCCGACCTACCGCACCATCTTATTCATCACTGCTGCTTCTCGTTTCATTCCGAGCCTTTGTGTGTGGTGTCCATAGCGCCTCTGTGGCATTGGCAGTGCGGACAGCGCCGTTTAGTGCTCTTCGTTATTTCAGTCACCTTCCATCGGTGGCGGCGTTTCTCTCTCTTGCTTCGGTGGGTCTCTGTCGGGTGGGTCCCGAGCCGGTCAGGCACTATGGTTCCTGTTTCTGTTGTTCCGGCTTGCGCTCCAGTCACCCTCAATGTGTCGTTCTGCCCAGACCCAGGCTTCCTTTGGGTCCGTAAAGTGGATGGAGGTGCCTTTGTAGTAAATTTTCAATTGCGCCGGGAATACGAGGCCATATTTAACATTCAGGGCTTGTAACTGTTTCTTGAGGTGGTCAAACGACAGTCTTGCTTTCTGCACCTCTCTAGTGTAGTCTGGGAAGAATGCTATTCTCGATCCGTTATAGGTTATCGTGCCTTTAGTACGCGCCATCTGGAGTAGCGCGTCACGGTCTCTATAATTTAAGAATTTTGCTATCACCGTGCGTGGCGGGGCGCCTGGCGCTGCTCGGCCGGTTGGGACACGATGCGCTCTCTCGATCGAGAAGAATTTAGTGAATCCTTTCGAGTCAAAAATATCCACCAGCCATTGCTCAAGGAATAATTCTACACTTGGCCCTTCCGATTTTTCGGGCAGTCCAAGAATCCGGACGTTGTTCCGTCTTGATCTGCCTTCTCCCTCATCCACTTTTCCTTCCATTACCTTCAGACGCGTTGTAACTCTGTCGAGCTGCTGTTCCAGGTTTCTCAATCCATCTTCTGCGCCTGAGATTCGTTGTTCCGCCTCTCCTGTTCTGGAACTCAATTTTTGGATGTCATGTCGTAGCAGTGAGACGTCTATGCTGATACCGTCCATCTTCTGCTCCATGGACCCCCGTGATTCAGCTATTGCCGCCATAACATCCTTTAGGGATATTTCAACCCCTACCTCCGTCATGTCCACTGGGTGATGTTGCTCGGATGTCATGGATGCCGTGGGTGTGGTGAATTGATCCATTTTACTCTGGTTGCCTGCTTTCTTCCCCTTGTCTTTGCCCATGTTGGTACCTCGTGGCGCTGGGTCGTGTTCCGTCATTCGTACCATTATCAGGCATGCCAGGAGGCGATCCGCTTGTCCTCTGTTGCTCCACAATAGCGAGCGGCTCTGTGGTGGTCTTTTAATGGTCTTTGGCACTGGGCTTCACTGATGCAGAAGTTATTGCTCACGGCCGGGGATACCTCGTGTCTTTTGGCGCAGTAGGCCAGGCTGAGTGTCAGATCTGTGTATTTTATGCCTTATCGTCCGGGTAGGTCTCAGATCCACTGGGCACCGGGGCTCCGAGGGTAACCCGGCTGGTCCGCGGTTCCTGCGTTTAGGGGAGTGATTCCTCGCTGGTGCTCGTTATAGAGCTTTCCTCTTAGGCCTCAGTTATGTCCTGTTTTGCAGGGTCTTTGTTTGTGGCTGGGCACCTCCACCCACCACAGTCACTCACAGAACCCAGCTAGGTGAGCCGCTATGGAGGGGGGGGGGAAAGCAGTGCGGTCAGTGTGCTTCAGTAACTGGGGCTGGCTTGGGTTCTTGGCGGTTAATGCTTCCAGATGCGTGCGCGCCTTGCTCCGTCCCAAGTTGCCAGTGTCTGCTCCCCGTCCCTCGCACCCTTCTCCGCGCCTCCCTTCGCCTGCGGTGCGTGGCGCAGGCCTGCAGATGCGGTTTTCTTTCTTGCCCCACTCACTTGTTTTCCAGTGGTGCAGGTTCCGCAGGGTGTCCGTTGACCTGCTAGGGTTTGCAGGGCTGTGTCCCCCACCCGCGGATCCGGCCGCGTTGTTCAGTTTCTGCCGGGGCCGTGGAACGGCCAGATCAGTCCTCAGGAGGGGCCGCAGGACAGGGCTGCAGTGATTTATGTCCGGGGCCGCCTTTCCCTCCTGCGCGCGTTCTCTGGAGTCGTCCGCTACACCACCGGGGCCATGTCGCGGATCGCGCCTTATCGTATGTTACGCTCCTCCGTCCACACGGTGCCGTCGGGTGGTCCACGGCTTCGTCTTTCAAGCAGTCCTCCTCCTGTGCTTACGAGGGTTCAACAGGGGGGCCGTCCGCAATCTGTGGCTCCTCCGGTTCGGCTCTCCCTTTGTTTCTGTCTATGTCGCCGGGTCAGAGTCGCTTCATGTTGTCGCCGCCATTTTGGGGTCTGCTTTGTTGGTGCCCGCGGGAGAGGTTCCTCATCGCCGAATGCCGCAGCCGGGCGAGATGCAGGACCCGCTTCGGTCAAAGTGTGTCAGGGCTCTTGGTCTTTCGGCACAAACTTTTTAGGGTCTTTCTAGCAGGCTATTTTTCAGGATTGTTGCGGCGGTCGCGGGAGCTCCGAGGGCTCACGTCCACATCACGCTGCTGCTGGCCACGCCCCCAATTTAAGATATTGAACAAACTGCACTATACCCCCAAAAAAGTTGCTAAATTTACTAATAGCAGTCCCGGTACCTGTCAGAAATGTGGAGCGATCAGGCTGATTCGTTACACATGTATTGGAGCTGTCCTCAGGTGCACACATTCTGGGGCGAGATAGCAAGCATCTTGGAAGAAGTAACTCAGATACCGGCAGAACTCACACCACAAAAATATCTGTTTGGGGATATTGGAAAACAGTCAGAGGTGACGAGAAGGCTCTTTAACATTGCATGCGTAGTGGCCAAGAAATGCATTCTACAAAAATGGAAGAGTGCACAGGCACCACAAGTAAGACACTTCCTTAAGGAATTGATGTATGTCAATGAATGTGAAGAACACTTTGGGGGTCATTCCGAGTTAGGAGGTAAGGGGAAATCGATGCCGGAAAAGGATTACCGGCATCGTTTCCCGTTACGGACTATTCTGCCCTACCAGACCGTTATTTACGGCACCGTAAAGTACGAGGTCGTAAATAGCGGTTTAGTGGCGCGCGCCCGACACTCCATGCCGAAATTAGCGGCATGGCGTAAACCGGAGCTGATCCCAAGTAATGCGGACATGCAAAAAACGGCCTCCACAAGGCCGCAATGTACCTTACCAGCATGGAGTAAATAACGACATCGCCGAGAAGGTGTTAAGAACCATGAGCAGTGTTTCCAAAAGGCACAGGTGCACTCAATCAGCACAGGTGGAGGCAATGGAGTCTGGCACAGCACAAAAAGAGCACACCCACACACCACACCCCCTCCCACACCAAGATGATACCAATTGTAGCAGCATTCCTGCAGCTGGAGGCCCTGCTTGCAAGGCAGCAACTACAACAACAGCAACAACAACAACCACAGCCCCCACCACAGAGGATACACAGGAGGAGAAGGAGGGTGAGACAAGCCCAGCATGCCCTACCGGTGCAGCCAACATTACCACGCCACCAGCCCCCAAACCCCCGCATCAGAGTCACCCCCTTCAACCTCACACCAGAGCAGATCCACACCCTGTACCGGCTTGACTAGGACACCATTACCACCATAGTGGACCTGATAAATGATGATATAGTGAGCCTCATAGAAATCAGCACTGCATCCCCCCTCTACTGAAGGTAGTGTCTGTGCTCCACTTCCTTGCCACAGGCACCTACCAGCATACAGTGGGACACATGCATGGCATTTCACAGCCCATATTTTCCCAGATACTCAACCAAGTGCTGGATGCCCTCCTCAACCACACAAGGGACTACATATCCCTACCCTGGACTCCCCAGGAGATATATGATACAAAAGTTGCCTTCCATGCACTGGCAGGCATGCCGAATTGCATAGGTGCCCTCGACTGCACCCACGTTGAATTGGTGGTCCTGCATGCCATGGAGGTGCCGTATCGCAACCACAAGCAATACCACTCCATCAACGTCCAGATGGTGTGTAATGCCAGTAAAGCCATCACACATTGCAATACCCGATACCACGGATCAACTCATGACTCCTTGGTCCTGCGGAACTCCACACTACCACGCTACATGGAGCGACATGCCGGACGACGTGCCTGGCTGCTTGGTGAGTAACCTGAATGGGCCATGGCAGTGCATTGGGGCTGTGAGTATGTTGGCTGCCTACTTCACCTGGGTGGGAAAGGGGGGGGAGATGCCTACTTCACCTGGGTGGGAAAGGGGGGGGAGATGCCTACTTCACCTGGGTGGGAAAGGGGGGGAGATGCCTACTTCACCTGGGTGGGAAAAGAGGGGGGGGTGCCTACTTCACCTGTGTGGGAATGTTCACGCCAGTGCACGATGTACACCTCACAGAACACTGTGCCCCAAGGCAAGTGACACGGCACATGACTACCTAACCACACAGCGATGAATTAGAGCCGACACCTAACACAACATGACTAACAGGAAACCTGCCCAAATACCACAACACATGCACCACTCATCGGCGGCCCTTACACACAGTAAGGGCATCCTGCACCATGCAGTGCAATAGCACCATGTCGCAGAGTCCTGCATCTCACCACACAGGACAGTCATCCCTGGGAGTGCATAGAAGTGAGTCTAACAGGGATCCCACAGCGTGTGACTGGTCCTGCACACCCATAGGATTGCTGCAAGTCACCATGGCACAGATCAGTGCAGAATGATGAGTATGCTACTAACTACAGCCAACCCCCGTCACCAAAACTCGCACAACACATCAATTAATGCAGTCCAACACTGCTGCATGCATATACGATGCACATGCAACAAGACGTGCGTGCACACCATAACCCATCATCAGGAAGCTACCCCCTCCATCATTCCATTGCACAGGACACATAGCCGGGCCAGTAATGGGGTGAATGCATCCTGAGACATGTGTGTATGGCCAGTAATCACCTGCTGCCATGTAAGACTAGTACAGTTCTCCACCATGAATTTACAAACACTTACCTTCATTCCACTCTCATGCAGGTGATGCTGGCTACCATTTGAAGCCGTGGCTCATGACCCCACTCCGCAACCCACAGAACAGGCACGAGGAGGACTACAATAGATCCCATACCCGTACACGGGTGGTGATAGAGCAGACCTTTGGCCTGTTGAAGGCACGATTTCGTTGCCTCAGCCGGTCGGGTGGGGCACTCATCTACAGCCACGAGAAGGTGTCCAAGATCACCATGTCATGTGTAATGCTGCACAACATGTGCATCCGTCGGAACGGGCCACTGCCCCCTGACGTGGAACTGCTACCACCAGATGATGATGAGGGGGAGGAGGAAGGAATGGCAGGACAGCATCACAGTGCCGATGCACAGGAGGGACTTGCCGTGCGGCAATCATTGATCGGACAATATTTCTGACTCACTAGTCAGCTGAGGGTGTGAGGATGACAGGACATTAGGCACTGGGTGTGGGGATACATGTACACCATGCACTGTGGAACATTAAAAGACACATGCACAATGATCAATGTCCACTCTGTTTTTTTTGGATGATCAACCGGTGTATTGAATAATAAAGTTCTAACGTGTACAACAAAACCTCCACCACCTCCCCCCTCCCCCCCAACTCCCACACACACCCTCACCCTCCTCCCCCTCCCCCCAACTCCCACACATACCTTCACCCCCCTCCCCCTCCCCCAACTCCCACACACACCCTCACCCCCCTCCCCCTCCTCCACAACTCCCACACACACCCTCACCCCCCTCCACCTCCCCCCACAACAACCCCACAATAGTTCAATTAGGACAACATAGGCCACATGTGTGTGCCGGCATGGTCAATGTGCACTCCCAGAGCCAGGGGGATCCAGGTCGTGGCGGCGCAATGTACGCAGTGAACGACGGACCGGGCTGGTCTGGGTGGAGGAGCTTTGTGAAGGTGGGTCCTCCCGCTGGGGCTGTGGTGTGGGGTGTGCTGCTTCCAGGGCATCTGCGATCCGGCCAAGGACGTAGCAGAGCCGGTTTGTGCTCGCTGTGATCACATCGCCCAGAGCCTGAAGGTCATTGCGCCACTCCACCCTTGATTCGCGATTGTCCCTGATGAACTCCTCAATGAGGCCTGTGAGATGCTGGGAGCGCACTACATCCATGGCCGATGTGGCTGATGTGCTTGGCAGGCTTGGTATTGGGCCTGCAGGCCTTCCCGGAGATTCTGCAGGGGAAGTGGATACAGGACAGGCAGGCTGTACTCCTTGCCCTGTGAGCCCTGGGGTATCACTCTCCACGGAGTCGCTGTGTGCCACCTGGCTGTATGATGGTGTGTCAGGGGTATGGCCAATGTCATTGGTGTCCTCCACGTTGGCTCCCGATATTGATGGGGGGCTGTCTGGCACATTGAGGAGGCACATGGCTGCATTCTCACCAGCCACACTGGACTCCTCAGAGTGCAGCGTGGGACATGTGCCCAGCAGCACTGCAGGCATGGGTAGGGGTGCGGGTGGGGGTTGTGCACCCTCCATGGGGGTTGCTGGAGCAGATGGTGTTGCTTGTGTTGTCTTCCTGCTTGCAGGTATGCGGCGGCCCCTGACTCTGCCCCTGGAGGTACTGGCCTGGGTGCTTTCCTGGTCCTCGCTGTCATGCTTGCTGCCTGTGGGGGGGGGGGAGAGACGGCATTAGCAATGATTTGGGGGTCCGCATTTCTACATGCCTATGGTATCACAATGGGATTGCAGCGGTTTGTTGACATTTGGGTGGTGAGTGGGACAGTGATCTGGGCTTGGATGGTCAATGCATGCAGATGTCTGGGTCACTCATGTTGGCGGAGTACTGTGATGACTCACATTCACAATGTTTACAATCATTGCCCCGTGTGCCTCACATATTCGGCCTCTTTGTGTGGTATGGCCCATATGGGTTACAGCCTTGCACCTGACATCATCCTGGGTCCCACTTGTTACAGCATGATTTCATTGGGGGGGGGGGATTGCCCAACCATGACGTGACACCTTGCCCAGCCCTTGGCAGTGACTTACGTTAGGAATGCATGTTCTGTCTTGACTCATGACACTCACCTCCATCAGCGGATGACGCTGCACCGCACTCCATTTCTCCAACAACTTCTATTGCTTCTGTGCCCATCATGGCCGCACATGTTTCCTCCCACGGCATCATTTTGATGGCGGAACCTGGCCCTCCTCCTGTCTCCTGGGCCTGACTTATGTTTGCCGAGAGGATGGCCCGCACCCTGAGACGGAGGTCATCCCACCGTTTCCTGCAGTCCTTGGTGGTGTGGGGGGTGTTTCCCACGGCACTCACCCTCTGTGCCACCAAGGCCCAGATCTCTTTCTTCCTGACGACGGTGGGCCTCCGCATATCACTGCTGAATACAGTGTCTGCATGTTCGTGCAGAGTGTCAACCAGTACCTGGAGCTCATCCTGGGTAAAGCGCTCCTTTCTTATGTGTGCAGCACCCTTTTTTAATGCTTTGGGCATGATGCTGGTCTCCAATGCCTATTTCTCTGATCACTATATGCCTCCAGATCCTGTATGGAGAGGATGGCAATGGATTGTGATTTTAAAGATGGCCGCCGTGCTCCTTCCCGTTCCTGTGCGATGACGTTTTTTCTGGTTCCGTTTTTTAACGGTGACCGTAAATAGCGGGGACCGCTATTAACGGTTACCGCTAATTTCTCTATGTCGGTAGTGTTATGTACGGTGCGCTTGTTGCCGGTAAGGGCTTTTGGGGCCCTTTCACGGCATGGCGCTGAGGCACATTACCGGCATGGCGCAAAGCGCGTGCACACGAAGTCGGAATAGGCCGATTTTTACGGTCTTGTGCCAGCACGGAAACGCTCTTTACGCCATGCCGGTAATCGCCTATACTTACCGCCCTACTCGGAATGAGGCCTTATGTAATGTCACTTCCGAGTTCATGTAAGCCAAAGGACATTTGGGGCCCGTTTAGAATATACTTATGCGAAGCAGACTCAGCCGGTAACAGCCCGGCAAGACCTGATGCAGTGTAAAGTCAGTAATACCATGTGTTCTGTTGTAAAACGGAGCTGAATGTTGCTGTTTCAGAGATGTACAATATGTGATGTTGTTTCAATGTTATGTACCACGAGCATTAAATAAAGTTTAAAAAAAAAAAAACCTTCAGTACTTTAAAACAGCACATACTTTAAGCCCAAGGCAATTACGTTGGTCTCAATACTTTAATGAATTTGACTTCTTGGTGACTTTTAGACCAGGAAAGAGAAATGGGAAAGCAGACGCTTTGTCAAGGCAGCAAAATTTAGAAAATATAGTGACGGAAGTAAAAACCATCATTCCAGCAGAGAAGGTGGTAGGAGCAGTAACAAAGAGATTGTTGAGACAAGTGAAGCAAGAGATGAGAAAACAGGAAAGGTTGAAATAGGGGGTGGAGAACCCATTGGACGCTTTTCGTGATGGTCTTCCTTACTATGCAGGGAAGTTGTACTTGCCTACTCAGGATTTACAAGGAAAGGCAATGTATTGGTGTCATAATTCGCTATTAGCTGGTCATTCCGGTACAAAAAAGACACAAGACATGTTGGAAAGGTACTTTTGGTGGCCAAGATTGAGACAGGATACTATTGAATACATTCAGAAATGTGAACTTGTGTACGAAACAAGACAGACCATGCAAGAAAAGCGGGGCTACTAGAGCCACCACCCACTCCTGAGAAGGTGTGGACTCATATTTCCATGCACTTCATTACTGACCTCCTGATGAGCAGAATGACACTATTTGGGTAGTGGTAGACTATTTGTCCAAGCAAGCTCATTTTGTGCCTTGCAAAGGAATTCTGGGAACTGGGAAATTGGCGAAATTAACATGTTGTCAGATTACATGGGTTATCTCGAAGCATTGTATCAGACAGGGGTCCCCAATTTACTTTTTGGCGCCTTCTGTCAGATGTTAGGAATCAATTGTGCTCTATCTGTAAACTATCATCCACAGACTGATGGACAGACTGAGCGCGTCAATCAGACTCTGGAGCAGTATTTGCTTTGTTAGTTGCATGATGGCATGGACTCATGGGTTCAAGCGTTGTGGTTAGCAGAAT
Source organism: Ambystoma mexicanum (assembly GCF_040938575.1). Lineage (NCBI taxonomy): Eukaryota > Metazoa > Chordata > Amphibia > Caudata > Ambystomatidae > Ambystoma > Ambystoma mexicanum. Next base: position 64,573,636 of record NC_090933.1, read on the forward strand.
TCACGTATAACAATACAGAATGTTAGGCAGAAATATCACTGTGCAGTTCCCTTAGGGACCACTGCAAAAAGTTTAAGACCACAGGAGTAAGCAGTAAAGCCAATTGGTAGCAGTCTGCACCACCCAGATTTACCTGGTAGCTGTGGCTGAGCAGTCAGACTTCTCTCAAGAAGAGTTAGGCAGTATACAGAGCATACACAATAGGGCCAAAAATACAATAGAACAAGCAAACACTGACCAGAGCTTTGGTATTAAAAGTATATAATTATTTATTTAAAACACACTTATGAAAATACACTGGCACTAATATATCAAGCAAGTTCAAACACAGTCACTATAATTATATACACCTCCCTAGTTAATTATTCGACAAGTCTAGGTTAAGACACCACTTATTAACAAAACAGAGGTGAGTGCGTAACCTTCGATGGCACTCCAATAATTTGTTAAAAAGGGAGAGAAAAGGCAGAGCATGGAAATAACACAGTACCAACACTTTTAAGAACCCCAGCAAGGCAGGGTCTACTGTAGAGCCAAAGTTCATAGGACAGGCCCCCTCTTACAGAAAGCAAGGCTGAATGTTTTCAAGATCACACAGTGGAAATGCACTCAAAGTCTTTGCAGAAAGTTTCAAAAAGAGGTTGGATCAGTTCAGAAAGATAAATTTGGAGGCCAACCCAGTTGGCAAGTGAAGGATTTACAGGACACCTTGGACAGTCCGTTTCAAGGGCGGCCAGGCGGGACACAGTGGGCCTCATTCCGGGTTTGGAGCTAACCATGGAGTAATTAGCTCCATGGTTGCCTCCGAAACCGTCCCAAATCCGGCATGGTGAATGGAGTAATTACCGGTCCATTCCAGGGTTGGAGGGACCGGTAATTCCCCATTCACATTTTGCCCTTCCCCATTCCCATTTCTGCCCCATAGTGCTCAATGGGAATGGGGAAGGAGGTAATTACGGCACCATAAATTACAGTACCATAATTACCTCCGAGGTACCTTTGCGGGTCCCGTACGTAACTCCTGCTAAAAGCAGGAGGTAAGGAAGGTCCCGCAAAGGGAACTCGGAATACAGAGGTAAGGGATTACCGGCATCAGCACCCTTACCGGTGCCGGTAATCCCTTACCTCCAACCTCGTAATGACCCCCAGTACCTTAAATGGTGAGAACGTTCCAGCGGGGGCAGTTGTTCCTGGCAGTGGGTGCAAGGTGTGGCTTCGACCAGAGGAAGAGATGATCTCGACGAGGAAGAAAGCTGGAAGTCGTTGCACTGCCAGGGATTAAACCAGCCGCGGAGTTCCCGATTAAAAGGTACAACCCTTTTATTCGCGGTCAGTGGTGAAGCGTGGCTATCCGGCCGCCGGGGTGCTTGGCACGGGCGATTCGACCACGAGACATCCTGGAAGGCGAAAAAGGCAAACTGGTTGGTCCCACCAGCTCAAAGGGAAGAAGACTCTCCTGGAAGAAGATCTCCTCTGTCGTTGGGGAAGTGGTGAGTTCTTTACAGCAGGGCTCCACTGGTGGTGTCGTTGTTGTAGATGGCTCAGCTTCTCCCCTCTTCGGATTCTTTAGGTCCTGTGGCGACTTCTGAAGTTCCAGTTCCCAAAGCCCTGCTTTTATGCAGAAAAACCCCCATTCAACAGCCTAGCTGTCACTCAAACATGCTAAGAGGTGAGCCGGGCGGCTCACCACTGGGCCAATCACACAAGAGTGCGACGAGTTGCCGAGGCAACTCAGTCCAGGGTGCCTAATCCCCCTCCCACACATCCTGTAGACCCCAGAGTGGCACCATTTGGAGGGCTTCTGTGCAGAAGCCCGCCAAAAAGTGGAACAAAGGGCTCGACTTGGGTTAGAGTTTCAGAGGTGAACACAAACGCCATTTTAAAACCGAGTCCTGGCAAAAAGGCCAACCGGGGAATTAATATTAAATAAATAACCCGGTGGTATCTTTAACATTGCACCAAAAAGTGGTGCGTTTAAAATCAATGGGAAAATCCCATAAGAAATATTTCGGTGGAATATTTTGCGTGGTATCCACTGCCACCAGCCAGAAACAAGGGGGGACTGGACAGTGCCCCCTTGGAAAACAGACCCAGGGGCAATCGAATTACCCCTACCAGTACTTCCACAATATGATGGTTTGTACTGGTTCTGTTTACAATTTGAGACTAGTAAAGCCAATGGTGACTTTACATGCCCTGGGAGACACTAGTCAGTCCCAGGGTATGGAGTCTATGTTTGGGGGTCACTATGAAACCCCTGTGTTACTGCACTGAGGATGCTGTGTAACACACATACCAAAAACACATGAAGCCCTATGGAGTAAAAGACCCCATAGCCCATAAAACACATTCACAGTCAAAGGACATTCTCAAATCATGCCTGAGTGGGAGAAAGAGAGTCTCACTCTTAGCAGGAGAAAAAAATTAACCCCCAAAAATCCAGCAAAGCTGCTGGGTGACTCACTAGGTTTGGGAAATTAGCCTTAACAGAGAATTCTCCCTAACACAGAACATGCCTCATTGGGGATGGCACCTTACCAATGTTTATATGGGCAGGTGCAAAATATGTTGCCTGAGCATTTACCGGAGGTTGAATACCTTCTAGTTCTTCAAGAGAGGAAACAATTGCTTCTGACCACCAGACAGAAGGCACGAGTCAACCTAGAACAGGCCAAGAAGAATTACAAGAAATAACGCAGACAAGAAAAGACGTAAAGCTCCCCAGTACAAGGTGGGAGACAAAGTATGGTTATCCACAAACAATTTGCCCCTGGTACGACCCCGTAAATTTGCACCCAAGTTTATCGGACCATATGAGATTGTGAAGTGTGTGTCTGCAGCAGCTGTCAAATTACGATTACCTATAACCTTAAAGATACATCCAGTATTCCATGTGCCTTTGCTTAAACCCGCAGCTCCCGGGAGGCGTGTGCAGAGGCCACCAGCAATCATCAAGGAGGCAGACAGAATATGAGGTTAAAAAAATACCGGATTCGAAGCGGAGACAGTGAGTGTTGTGGCATCTAATTCAGTGGGCTGGTATGGTCCTGAAGACTGTTCTTGGGAACCGGCCAGTTCTGTTCATGTACCCCGCTTGGTGAGACAATTTCATTCGCGGCATCCTGATAAAGCAGGTACTGGGAAGAGCCCTGGGAGAGGAGGTACTGTCAGAAATGAGGTTTGGGGCAAGAGAAGGTGCTTGAATTATAGGAAATAGGTTGTGAACTACATTTTCCAGCAGCCTATGGGACACTGTGTAGTTCATTGCGCGTTCGCGTGCTGAGCCAGCTGGAAGCAATCATTGGGCTCACTAAACCGCTGGCCGCCCGTGCTGCACATCAATAATTAGCCACACCAGAGCACAGGCAACCGGCGGTTTAGTAAGCCCCAATGATTCCTTCCACCTGGGTCAGCGCGCAAATGCGCATTGAACTACACGTTCACGGCGTTCGGATCTGAGGATTGTGACTGAGCAAATGCGGGATGCAGGAGGAATGCTGCTTTGTGATCCCGGGCTGCGGCAGTGAGAAGCGTTGGCTCAGCGGCTACCTTGCGTCATTCTACGAAGTCCGGGTTGCCTCGTGAGGCACCCGGACACTAAGATAAGTGGAACAGCATTTATTATTGTGTTTTGGAACTGCTAAGGTGCACGTCTCCCGGCAATCTGTTATCGGGGGAAAATATGTACGGCTGGCGGTTGAACGCACTTACCCGCAGTTTATGATATCAAAGCAGAGAGACTTACAAACACGTGTTTTGGTTCCCTTATGTTGTTGAGCATTATCAGTGAGCGTTTTCTATCTGGGTTTATAATGAAGTCTGATGAATAATCAAAACGAGATTAAGGGCACTCTTAGTCACTGTGTATGCTGGTGAATACTGTTGGAGCACACTTGCCCATGATTAGGTCAACACGCTAGAAGTACGGTTCTAGGACCTGCGGGACACTTATTTCAAAACCTTACATGACAAATAGAGGTGCTATGTATTTAAGAATAGTACCGCTAAATGTAATGTTTGTTTGTTGCTTTTGCTAGCCCAATGGGCCATGTGTCTAGTTTCTTCATCAAAGGGAATTCCCTTGTTTGTGCCATACAGCTTGCTGTCAAAACCATGTTTGTATTTTGGGTCTGCACACGCTTTATGTTTGATGTTATGTTGCATCCTGTTTCATGTTAGTGAGGACTTGTTTCATGTGCAATTATGCTAAGTGTAAGTTAATCAAGCATTTACTAGGATGCAATAGAGTACCCAGAGAGGCAGGATTTCAGATAGGAGTGTTAGGTACAGGCTTTAGGAGGTTAGGCTTAGGATTACTGGGTTTATGTACTATTTGACTGTATGTACATGCATTTTCTTTCTACCCCACCTTCCCTTTATCTTTCCACACCCTTTCCCTAACTCCTTCTTCCCCCCATTGGCTGCCACGTGGTACCTGTGTCATTAACATTCAGGTACCTGTGCCAACCACGGTGGGAGGATCAATCTATTCGGCTTCTGTCATTCGGGAGAGGGGGCCGATACCCTTCTCATCCCTTTAAGTTTTGACATTCAGTATTTTTGAAAAAGAGCTGTTAGTCATCAAAGAATCCTTTGTAAATTGGAGACACCTATTAGAAGGAGCCTGCCACATGATCACTGTATACACTGATCATAAAAATCTAGGGATTCTCAAAACGGCGAGATCAATGAATCAACGCCAAAACCGTTAGATACACTTCTTCGCTCGATTCGAGTTCCTAGTGACAGTTAAACCAGGTCATCTTAATACAAAGGCAGATGCACTTTCACGTGCCTATAGAACGGAAGAAGATGAAACAGAAGGTGTTCCCTTCCTTAATCCTGAAAAAATCATAGGAGCCCTCTATTCTCTTAAAATGCCTTATGAAGAAACTTTGCAGAAAAGTTACAAGGTGAACGAAATACGATTCCTAAAGAAAAACACTGGTAACCATCTGGAACAAGGAATACTTTTACATAACAACAGAATTTGGCTGCCCGGTAAAGAGTCAGAAGACTATGATATCTTGGTGTCATTATTCCCTGGGAGCGGAACATTTTGGTCTCTGAAAAACCTTAGACAAGATCTGACACTCTGCTTGGTGGAAAACCATGAAAAACAATATCACAGACTATATAAAAGGCTGTGGGATTTGTGCCAGAGCAAAGACATTAAGGCAATGTCCCGTGGGGTTCTTAAGAATCCTTCCAATTCCGGATGGTCCATGGCAATCTTGTTCCCTCAATTTCGTCATAGATCTGCCATTAGACCAGGGCAATACTACGATCCTGACCATGGTCGATTCCTTCACGAAATTGGCACATTTTGTGGCCATGAAGAAACTGCCTTCAGCCTCTGCGTTTTCACATTTCTTTCTTCAGCACCTATGCAGATACCATGGACTACCCCGTACGATGATTAATGATCATGGCACTCAATTCATATCATCCTTTTGGAAAGATGTTTGCCATCTTGATATTCACCAGCATTATTCTTTGGCTTACCATCCTCAAACTGATGGACAGAGTGAAAGAGCAAATCAGACAATGGTACAATATCTTAGATACCCGATAGCACAGCGAGTAGAGCGCTCGCTTTGACATCTGTGCAGAGCATGCTGATGCAGGTTTGAATCCTGGCAGGGCCAAACTCAGCCTTTCATCCTTCCGAGGTTGATAAATGAACACCACACACCGTGGTTAATAATAAGCAGCGCTCAGATGCCTGAGGGTTCGTAGCGCTATATAAATGCTAAATTATTATTATTAGATGTTACGTCATGGAAAATGAGGCTAAATGGACGGATCTTCTACCCTTGGCGGAATTCACCTATAATGACTCATATCTCACCTCCACAGGTGATACCCCATTTCATGCCTCTTACGGTTATTATCCTATATCTCTTCCCATGATACCATCCTTTGAATATAAAGTTCCTTCTGTGAAAGAACATGTCCAGTCCATCACTCAAGGATTACAATTGGGAGAAAACACTTGCCTAAAGCTCAAGAGAATGCCTGTCACTATGCCAATTAGAAAAGGACTCTGGTTCCTGATTGTAAGATCCACAACCTTGTCTGGCTTTCTACTGAACACATTAAACTACCCTCTTGTAGTAAAACGTTTAAACCAAGGTATATTGGTCCCTTTCCTGTTTCTCAGATCATCAACCCTGTTGTCTGTAGACTGAAGTTGCCATTTGTAACATCCCTGGAGTATCACACAACTCCTTCCTAGCCACAGAAGCCAAATGTAGTTGACCCCTCCCACCTTCGTTGGCCCTGGCTCCTGATTTTAGCATATAAAGGTACCTCAAGGCAGCCAATGGGGGGAACAGGGTTAGGGAGAGGTTGTGGATAGGTGTGGGTGTTAGGGACACTGGAAAAAGGTTTAGGGTTCTTGAAATGGATAGGTATAGAGAACATAGGGAAACCAAAACCTGCTAAGCGCACACACTTGCTTTAGACAAGTGCAGAGAACCTCCTACAACCTCCTAAACTAAGCTAACGCCCTTTGTGATTAGGATATAGCTGTTATGTCCTCAAGGTATAAGTTGCAGAGAACCACTAACCTTATTAGAAGGCAAGTCCTTGAAGATAGGAAAAAAACCCTGGGAACCTTGCCGCCCTCTGCCTGATAGCAACAGGAAACAGAGAAAGACAAACCCCTCCATGGAAACCCTCTGGGGTAGAAAACCCTGTGCTGGATTGAGAGCGCAGGTCTGCGAAAGAATCTCCAAATCTGTGATCCGAGGACTAGTTTATTCGGGCTGGATACCTTCTGGCGATGAAGGACTCCCGGAGTCTGACAGTGAAAATGACACAGGTAAGTTTCAGAGAATAGGAAACGCATACAGCAGGTAAAAGGTGATAGTGATCTGCACCTGTAACTGTAGAGAGGATTCTCTGCTGAGTTTCCAGGAATTGCTGGCAAGACTGTGAAAATAGAAGGAAGAATAAGTACAAAGGATTCTAGAGCTGGAGTGATATCGCTATGTTTCTTTGTAACCTACTTGATAGGCGTGTATTCGAATGATGGAAGTTCCGTGGTCGGGGATCACGTACTTGGTGCCGGGGGAGTCCTGATACACTGTGACTGTGCTTTCAAGTAAACAGTAAGAGGTAAGCAAATTATACGCTCTATTAAATGGGAGCATCTGACAAGAACGGACTTGAGAGACTTCCTACCGTGAGTCAGAGAGTCGGGGAACGCGAGAGACGGACGAAACCGCTGAGGATAGTGATCTAGGAATGACAGAGAGATTAGTAGGATACAAGTAGGATAACAATTAGAAGTTGAAAGGAATAATCCCTAGTAGGCGCACTTACGAAGCATCTTGAATAGGAGTAGCGACACACTGGATCACAGAAACAGCCTGTCTATATTCCGTCACGTGACTACGAGGATTCAGAGCCACGGAGGAAACTGAAACAAGCACTACAGCATTGCAGAAACGGGACTTCCTGGCTGCCATCTTAGGTTGAGGGAGTGCAATAGTATACTGGTGCCTACCACGGTGCCACCATGACCACCGCCCATAATGGGATGCAACAGTATGCCCCCTCGCAGAGGCGGACAACCTGGTTTTCTGGGATGGAGCCGATAAAACCATTTGATCAATTGTGGAGCATGAACCCCAGAAACCGGCTCCCACGACCTGTCAGCAGGCGAATAGCCCTTTCAATCGACCAAAAACTGCAAACGACCTCTGTCTGGAATCACAGATGCCGGACACCTCGAATTCAGCACCAATAGGTGTAGCCACCGGTGGAGGATGAATAGAAGAACATCTATCAAACCGGTCAGAGACATCCAATTTGATCTGAGAGAGGTGGAACACTGGATGAATCCTGGACCAAGAGGGAGGAAGGTGTAGACGAACAGTAGCCTCACCCACCAACTGTACAATACGGAAAGGACAAAAGAAACCGGCGGACAACTTGGAAGGAACCAGATGGCGTGGTAAGTATCGAGAAGCCAACCATACCGAGTCAACAACAGCAAGCACCGGAATGAGTGATCTCCTCTTATCGGCATAGCGTTGGGCGCGGTCTTGAGCTTCCTGAAGTGCCCGCCTGACTAGACGATGACCTTGTTGAATATCAGTGATCAGTGCATCAACGCCGGGAAACCGAGTAGTCAAAGGCACCATAGAAGGGAGGAAGGAAGGATAGAATCCATGAGAATAAAAGAATGGGCTTGATTTCAATACGCTGTGGGGGGCATTATTATATGCAAATTCTGCGAGAGGCAACAGTTCCACCCAGTTATCCTGTGCCGCAGACACAAAACAACGTAGATAACCTTCCAGTGTCTGGTGAATCGCTCTGTTTGCCCATTGGTTTGAGGGTGAAATCCCAAGCTCAATGCCTGTTGTGTCATGATCACATCCAGGGTTTATAGCCTAGATTCAGGAGTTCAGGCCAGGCGGGATTCTTTGTATAGATCAGTAGGTTTTAGGTGGGTGTTAGCTTGGCACACCTAACATTCTCACAATTCACAGCCTTAAATACCCTTAGACTTCCATAGGGATTCAATAGCTATCAATACCCATAAGATGGCTGCCCAGTGGGTCATGGGCAAGTTTCAGCAGAGAACTAGACTTTGAACATTGGGGGTTACTTAAGCCCCGCCTCCACAGTAATGCGCGCTTCGCATTTGGTCCGTGTTAGTTTAAAAATGAACATTACAGAATTAAGAGTTTAGATAAATTCCTACGCGAATACGTACCTGAAGCTCCATAGAGTTTTTCCTCACAGTTGTCAACCTCGCTTCACAGTAGAAGGTTGTAGTTTTTTCAGACAACACAAGCTTACGCTGTGCAGTGTGTTCTCTTCCTGCGTATGCGTGCATACTTCCCTCAGTCAAAATTCCTTCAGGATACCGAAGACCCCTTCATGTTTTGCGCGCTTCATTCATAGCAAGCGCACCAACCTACCACAAGAAAAGGCTTTCATATTCTTTTTCCTGAAATTCCGAACTCTTCTGTTAAAGGCTTTTAATCCGAGAATATGCAAAATGCAAAGAAGAAATAGTTAGTCAGTAAGAGAGATCTCTCCAATTTAGAAAAACGTTTATTCCTCAGAGACATCCGTTTTTTCTCCTTGGTTCTGTCAAGAGACTCATTTACATTTGAAGACACTTGCCTCCAGATGCTTCCTGAGTTCAACAGCATCTTAGTCTTTAAAACCTCGACATCAACATGCCCCTGTATGATAGCAGGACGGAGATCTCCCTAAACACAAAAAAAGGTGAGGATAGTGTGGGTCTTAGAAATAGAGGGAGACATTTTCTGGGTGAAAGATAGACATAGAGTTCTAGTAGATTTCACCATACTTATCAATTACAGCACCTCCTTTCTTATTACTTCTCTTTCCTGACAGGAAAAAAACACTTTAAGCATCAGTATAGCAGATCAACAGGCTCGGGGATCATTACGTTCCTGTGGAGTCCAGTTAAGCGTTAAACGTTGGATCTGAAGGAGAGAACAAAGCTTTTGCCAGAATCTGGAAGTGTACTGCAGACCTCGGACAGAAACAATAGTATCAGGCAATCCATGATGAGAGAAGTTTTCAGAGATGAATATTCGAGACATCTGGGCTGCGGTTGGAACACCTGGCAGAGAAGAAAAATGGGCCGTCTTCATGAAGCAATCGATAGTAACCATGATGGCTGTATGATTGTCGGAAGAGGGAAGATCCACAATGAAATCGGTAGATATTATCTGCCATGGTCTAATGGGAATTGACATTCGAGAAACTAATCCTAACAGGAATGTTCATGGAGATTTAGACTGAAGGCAAGTGGGACAGGCCGAAACATAGGGGGTCATTCCGAGGTTGGTGCTAAGGGAACATCGATGCCGGTAAAGGAATACCGGCATCGTTTACTGGGTGCGGGCACGTGACCCACCATGCCAGCAATAGCGGCATGCCGTGAACTGGAGTAGATCACAAGTGAAGCGGGCATGCAAATAACGGCTTCATAAAGGCAGAAAAAGTGGTTACCGGCATTCCGTAAATACCGCCATCACCGACCTACCATAAAATGCCTTGAGCAGTGTTCCCAACTGCCACAGGTGCACACAATCAGCACAGGTGGAGGCAATGGAGTCTGGCCCAGTACAAAAGGAGCACACCCACACACCACACCCCCTCCCACACCAAGATGATTCCAATAGTAGTAGCATTACTGGAGCTGGAGGACATGCTTGCATTGCCACAACATCAACAACAACAACAACTGCCGACACAACAGAAGAGGCGCAGGAGAAGAAGGAGGGTGAGACAGGCCCAGCATGCCCCACCAGTGCAGCAACCGTTACCATGCTGGCAGCCCCCAATCCATCGCATCAGAGCCAGTCCTTTCAACCTAACCCCTGAGCAGATCCACACCCTGTATCGTCTGGACCGGGACACCATCACCACCATAGTGGACCTGATACACGAAGACACAGTGAGCCTCATTGAAATACGCACTGCCATCCCCCCTCTACTGAAGGTAGTGTCTGTGCTCCACTTCCTTGCCACAGGCACCTACCAGCACACAGTGGGGCACATACATGGCATATCACAACCCTTATTTTCTCGGATTCTGAACCAAGTGCTGGATGCCATCTTCAAGCACACAAGGGACTACACATCTCTACCATGGACTCCCCAGGAGATATTTGATCCAAAAGTTGCCTTCCATGCACTGGCAGGCATGACAAATTCTGTAGGTGCCCTCGACTGCACCCACGTGGAGTTGGTGGTCCCGCATGCCATGGAGGTGGTGTACCGCAACCGCAAGCAATACCACTCCATCAATGTGCAGATGGTATGCAATGCCAGCAAAATCGTCACATATTGTCGTGCCCGATATCCTGGATCAACTCATGACTCTATGGTCCTGCGGAACTCCACGCTACAAAGCTTCATGGAGCGACATGCTGGACGATGTGCCTGGCTGCTTGATAAGTTGCAGAACTGGCACATGGCATTAAAATGGGGGGAGAGATGCACACACCACCATGCTGCCAATGTAGATGTGGCTGCACGATGTGCACATCACCGAACATTGTGCCCCAAAGCATCACAAACGGTACATGACACTCGAATCCCATAGGAATGAAGTAACGTCGACACCTATCACTACATGACTAACAGGAAACCACCCCACATCCCACAACACGTGCACCACTCATCAGCGGCCCTCACCCTCCCTAACGCCATACAGCACCATCCAGTGCATATGCACTATGTTGCTGTCTCCAGCATACCACCACACAGGACAAGCATCCCTGTGAGTTCATCAAACTGAACCTACTAGGGAATCCACTGTCTGTGTTCTGACTTGAGTGTCGTGTAGACCGATGAGACCTCCGTCCCCAAGTGACGCACAGGGGAACTAAATAGAAACCCGCTGTACGACCTTTGAGGCCACAGGTGAGAGATGTCTTCTCGGATCCACGGAGCCTCTAGGAACACCGATGCTGCTGTCAAGAGGGAATGAGGTTAAGCACCAGGCAAGCACAATACAATAAGGAAAACAAGTAACTAAAGTGTCTTACCTATCTGGTGTAATGGAGACCCAGGTGACCTAGTAGGGAGGTTTGAGGCTCATTAGATGCGGCGGTCCCTGGAATGGTAGAACCGCAGGTTCAGCGTGGATGAAGAGTAGCCACCTGTGGGAGTCAGGGCTGGACTTGAATCCCCAGTAGGGAAAAGGCGTAGAAGATCAGCAAGGTACCAAGGGATGATCCAAAGACAAGTCGAGGTGCAGTCCAAATATCCGGCAACAGGTAAAGAGTTCCAAGCAAAAGTACCAAGGGGTGTCCGAGGGAGTCCGTGATAGATTTCCGTGGTCAAGGTAAACAAGGAGCAAGTTGTAACGCCAAACAGTGTCCGAAGCCAGCTGAGAAGCAATGAGCGTTCTGTCTCTCAGTACTTTATACTGATCGCCCCTGGGTCACGTGACTTCTCTGGATCATGTGACGTCCACCAAGATCACATGGGGAACGCCGTAGTGTATCACGTGACTGGCGTGAGGACGTGAGGCCGCCCTTTCTGCTATACGTTCTCCAAGGCAGTTGCCAATGCAGAAAAGGTTGCAATCGAGCCCGTACACTGGTACGGAGTTTTCGGTTCTGTGGGTTCACCGAATCACTTGAGCCTCGAAGCTTGGGAGGAGGTGTTGGGGGAATGTGGGCAGTGTTCTGACGTGTCGTGGCCTGGTGTGCAGAGGATCGCCTAACAGTCTGTCACAAGGCCGGCACACGCACAGGAGTGCTGCATGTCACCATGGGAATGATCAGCCCTGATTGCCCAATATTGCACAGACTACTGCCAACGCTCCCTCTAAGTAAATCTCGCAGAAGACAACACCTCACTAATTTGACACTAACACAGCTGTATGAGTACACGATGCATGTGCAACAAGACGTCAGTGCACACCATGCATCATCTTGAAGATGCAACCCACACCATTAGTCCATGGCACAGGACACATTGAGGGACTGAAAATGGCGTCAATACATCCAGGGAGATGTGCATGTGGGCAACGATAAACTGCAGGCATGTGTGACTAGTACAGCTGTCCATCATGAATCGTCTAACATTTACCTTTAATTGCCTCTCATGCAGGTGATAGTGGCTATCCCTTGAAGCCGTGGCTACACACCCCTGTCCGAAACCCACAGAACAGGCACAAGGAGGACTACAATCATTCCCAATCCCAGTACCCGTGTGGTCATCGAGCAGACCTTTGGCCTGTTGAAGGCACGATTTCGCTGCCTCAGCTGGTCGGGTGGGGCACTCCTCTACAGGCATGAGAAGGTGGCCAAGATCATCATGGCATGTGTCATGCTGCACAAAATGTGCATCCGCCGGAATGTGCCTCTGCCCCCTGACATTGAACTGCTACCACCTGGTGATGATGAAGGGGAAGAAGAAGATGTGGCTGCACATCATCGCGGTGCCGATGCACAGGAGGCACGTGCTGTGTGCCAGTCAGTGATTGCACAATATTTCTGACACACATGGTAGTAGAGGGTGACATGATGGTTGGATAGAGGGCACTGGGTGTGGGGGTACATTTACACTATGCACTGTAATTAATGACACATGCACAATGATGAATGTGCACTCAGGTCTTGTTTTTCACACGATGGGTGTATTAAATATAACAATGTAAACGTAAGTGCAAAAACCCTCCACCACCCTCACCCCATCCCCCTCCCCCACATCTCCCCCACACACCCTCACCCCCGCCCCCTCCACCACAACTCCCCCACACACCCACATCCCCCTCCCTCTCCCTCCACAACTCCCCCACACACCTTCACCCCCCTCCGCCTCTACCCACAACTCCCCCACACATGTTCCATCGAGTCTCCAATTCCTACATGAGGCTGCCCCGACGATCAATTGGCACTCCTTGGTCCAGGGTGCGGCATGTCTTACCGGCGCCGGGTACGTGCCGACCTGCGGAGCGGGCTTGTCTGTGTAGAACTGGCGGAAGACAGTGTGGCCGTCTGCTGTGATTGTGTATTGGGATACCCTGCCTCCATGGCATCCGCTATGTGGCCTAAGACCTGCCGGAGGGCCGAGACCTCCTTGCAGAGGCAGCTGGTGTTGTCAGCTAATGATTTGTCCATGGAGGCAGTGTTGTCCATGATGGACCTGCCTAGAGAGGCTAAATCCTTACGCCACTCCTGTCTGGCCAGTCTGTTGTCGTCGACAAACTCCCGCACAAGGGCAGTAAGCAGGTCAGACCGCTGCTGCCCTGCGGGTGCACCTGTGGAGGTAGTCGGCCCCTGGCTGTCCTGCTCAGCCTCCCTAGTCATGAAAATTGGACTGAAGTGTCTCTCCGTCTGCTCCTGACCAGACTGCTCCGGGGTGGTGGCGTGCTCTGTAACGAGGGACGATACTTGGGGGGATGCCGGTGGAGTTGGGGTACGGACCACTTCTGAAACATTGTCCTCCATGGGCACCCATATGTCGTCCTGTGTGTCCTCCACAGCCAGGGGTGCCGTGGCTGCGACCTCCCCAGCCAAACTCAACTCCTCGGATTGTGGTGCCTCGCATGAATCATCAGGATGGCCAATGGGTGGTGGTGGTGCTTCGCCCTCCTCGGGCCTTGGTGGCACCGGTGTAATGGGTACCTGGGGTGGCTTGCCAGTTGGTGCACAGTGCTCCCTGGGTTGTCCCCTCAAGGTTGAAGGGCAGTTGCTGTCATCCCGGGACCTCTTCTGGGGTGTGGACTGTGCAGGGGTTGCGTCCTGCCCATCGCTGTCATGGTCAGTGTCAGATGCAAGTTGCCCACGTCGTGTAGCCGAAGAGTTCTTCCTCCTGATGGAACCCTCTCGCTCCAGGAATAGACAGCCAGAGCGATCAATCAGAGGAAAGAAAGGATGCCAGATGAGACCCAGACGACCCAGATGAAGACACGTGCCGCAGGAGTTGTTATCGGTGAAGACAGGGTGGTACGAGTGGCCGAGGACAGGCGTTGGATCTGCAAGTGAGGGGTTAACACAACACAGAAAGTATAACCAACCGCCCTTCTGACCAGACCCGAACACAACAGTTTAAGAATGCAATACGTGTTGGTCAAATTCCAATAACAACCCCCTTCCCATGCGAGACTATGGCTTACCGTGTTTTTATCCTGATCAATGCCGGGGAGAGTCAGGTGGAAAAAGGAAGGGAAGCAAATCCGAAGTCCACAATCCAGAATCCAAGAAAAGCCCAACCACCTATCCCGCCGGCACGAGGACGCCTAATACACACTTGTTAGTGTACGTAGCCAGGAAATCCAAGTATCAAGTTTGAACAATCCAAAAAGTTCGAGTTCCAAAGTTCAACAATCCAAAAGTTCGAAAAGTTCAAAAGTTCGAAAAGTTCAAAAGTTCAACAATCCCAAAATTACCCAGATGCAATCCAGGTGAGTGAGGATCCAGAAGACAAACGAAGAGTAACCAAAACAAATGGGCGAAGGCAAAGATGTCCGTGAGCAGTCCGAGGTCGAAGCACGATACAGGCAGCAGACAAGAACAAGGCAGTCCAGAATCAAAGCCAGGTAACGGTCCGGGTCGAGGAAACGAGGCAATCAGGAACACAGGAGGGAAAGGGGAGGAGGAAGGGTACTGCAACAGGGGTTCAAGGGAACAGGATACAATGCACAAGGTACGAAGCGCCACCAATTCTCAATCAGAAGCACCGATACGAAGTGAAGGCGATGCCTAAAAAGGAAAGGTCACATGACAGCGTTCCGCGGCTTCCTGCGTCGGCCTTAGGAAACGCTGAGAGGACGCCAGCGTTGCCATGCCAACTTCCAGGCACCTGGTTGCAGCGTCCTTAAAGGGCTAGGCAGCTGTTTCTTAGCACTGCTTGCACGCCTGTACATGACAGTATCCTCCCTCAAAGGGGGTCTCACCCCCCGAGCAGACCAGAAACGGGACAAAAGGGCCGGAGCATGGACGTTCACTGCAGGTTCCCACGTACGATCTACGGGTCCATAGCCCTTCCAATCGACCAGATAGAGACGCCTGCCCCTTCGAACCTTGGTATCCAAGATCGCACCCACCTCGAATTCATCAAAACCGTGCACCTTAATCGGCGGAGGACGAGCAGGTAGCCTGGTAGATGGGTGGCATGGTTTCACTAGAGAGACATGGAATACCGGATGTACTTTCCATTTAGTAGGAAGGGCCAATCGGAGGGCAGCAGGGTTAATAACCTGCAGAATGCTGTAGGGACCCACAAACCGAGGTAACAAGGCTCGTCGACCAGGCAAGCGTAGGTTCTTTGTGGACAGCCAGACCTTCATCCCCGGTCGGTAGCTAGGAGCCGGGGAGCGATGTGCATCTGCAGAAGACTTAGTACGTGACTGGGCCTGTAGTAACTGATTCTTGACCATAGCGTGGGTATCTGATAGATTCCTAAGACAACCAGAGGCAGCCGGATTGTGTAACGGCCAATCAGCAATACTGGGCAAAGAACGGGGGTGTTGGCCATACAAGGCAAAGAATGGAGATACACCTGTCGCCGTGTGCAGAGAGTTGTTGTAGGCGAACTCCGCCAGTGGTAGAACGGAAACCCACGTATCTTGGCGTTGGAGGGTAAGACATTGTAGATACTGCTCCATAGTGGCATTCAGCCTCTCAGTTTGCCCATCAGTTTGTGGATGGTATGCACTGGAGTACCTGCCGTCTATACCCAGCGTCGTTGTCAATGCTCTCCAAAAGCGAGAAGTGAACTGTGGTCCCCGGTCAGTAACGAGAATGGAGGGCAGACCAAATCTTCGGTAGACGTTCTTCAAGAACAACTCTGCCAAAACAGGAGCAGAAGGAATCCCCTGGCAGGGTACAAACAAGGCTGATTTTGTGAAGTAGTCCACGACCACCCATATAGTGTCGTAGCCGTCGACTACTGGAAGCTCTACTACGAAGTCCATAGAAACCATAAGCCAAGGTCTATCTGGTATAGGCATGGGTTGTAGTAGGCCCACAGGTTTGCCCGGTTGATGTTTGCACTGCGCACAAGTGGCACAAGAGACAATGTATTCCCTAACGTTGTGTGACATGGAGGGCCACCAGCACCACCTTCTCAAAAGGTCGATAGTTTTCCCAGTACCTGGATGTGCAGCTACCGCTGAATCGTGACACCATTGTATGGCTATGTGTCTTGTGTCGGAGTCAGGTACATATATTTTACCCTTTTTATAAGGCAATGAATGGATGATCTCCAATCCCAGGCTAGCAATCTCGGAGGGAGTGGTTCTCACCCACTCTTGGATCCTTGTCTTCAGAGAGGGGCGCAAGGTACACCCACACACCACTTGATTAGGTAATAGAAGGGCGCCCTTGAGCTCAGATGGTCCAGGAACTCCATGGATACGGGAGAGAGCATCCACTTCGAGTTCAGAGACCCAGGGCGATAGGTAATGGTGAAGTTGAACATGGCAAAAAATTCATGCCACCTGGCATGGCGTGCCGTGGTACACTTCACTGATTGCAGCGCCAAGAGATTTTGTTGATCAGTAAACACTTGAACCGGTTCGGAGGACCCCAAAAGATGATGTCTCCATACCATAAAGGCGTCCCTCACTGCTAACAATTCCCGTTCTGTGATCGTATAGTTCCTCTCATAAGAGATGAGTTTTCTGGAGTGATACGCAACAGGATGTAATCCAGTGGACTCTGGGCAAAGTTGGGACAGGATGGCTCCCAGTGCAATATCTGATGCATCTGCTTCTACAATGAAAGGCAAAGACGGATCCGGATGTTGAAGGACGGGAGCAGTGGTAAAAGCAGACTTTAAGGTCTCAAAAGCCCGTTGAGCGTCCTCGTTCCATTTAAACAAGCATTTGGTGCTGGTTAGTTTGGTATGTGGAGAGGCAATGGCTGAGAAGTCTTGGATAAACCGCTGATAGAAATTTGTAAAACCTAGAAAGGATTGCAGGGCCTTCAAGGTACTAGGACAAGGCCACTCCAATATCGCGGTAACCTTAGACTGGCTCATCTGCACTCCCCGGCTAGTAATATCATAGCCTAGGAACTCCACCTCAGTTTCATGGAACCTGCATTTGTCCAACTTTGCATACAAGTAGTTCTCCCTTAAACGTTGCAAAACGTTAGAGACATGGACGACAATAGTGTCAACTGAAGGAGAGTAGATCAAGATGTCGTCTAGATAAACGACTACATATTGGTCTAGCATGTCATGAAATACGTCGTTGATAAAGTATTGGAATGTCGCTGGAGCGTTACACAGGCCAAAGGGCATAACGCAGTATTCGAAGAGGCCATATTTGGTTTTGAAGGCAGTCTTCCACTCGTCGCCTTTGCGAATCCGTACGAGAGTGTAGGCCCCCCTCAAATCCAGTTTAGTGAACACCTTATCTGCACCCAATTGGTCCAATAAGATTGAAATCAGAGGTATCGGATATTGATTCCTGATCGTGACGGCATTCAAAGCACGGTCCCCCTTCTTCTTAGGGACAAAGAACATGGGGGAGGCAGCAGGTGAACGGGAAGGACGAATAAAGCCAGTACTCAAGGATTTGTCAATATATTCCTTCAAAATCACGTCCTCCTTGGGGGTCAGGGAATATATCCGCCCAGACGGAATCTTGGCTCCAGGAATCAGTTCAATGGGGCAATCATAGGGCCTGTGTGGCGGAAGTACCTCTGCCCCACGTGCGTCAAATACGTCCTGATATTCCCTGTACACCATAGGAAGGACAGTGTTGACTACTGCCCCCACAGTACGGGTAGTTTCAGCGAGAGCATGACTTGGACTGGTGGTCTCTGAACTGATAGTTAGGCACTTATTTTCACAGTATTCCGAGAGAAAACATACATCCCCAGAATGCCAATCAACAGAGGGATTATGCAATTTTAACCATGGTAAGCCAAGAATGAATTTGAACTCCGGTGCCGCAATGAGGTCAAAATATATGCTCTCTTGATGACCGCAGTCTGTGATCATGGTGAGATCAGTGGTCCGCTCCGTCACTAACCCAGAGACCAAGGAAGAGCCATCCACCGAATTCACCACTTCAGGACATGTCTTATGCACAACCGGCAGACCCAAATCCCGGGCATAAGCGGCATCCACGTAGTTCCCCGTGGCTCCTGAGTCCAAGACCATCATCACTGCCCATTTCTCAGAACCGGGGAATGACAGGGAAACAGACAGACAATAAGGACTGTAAACTGTGGGATCTATCGAAGAACCACCCGGCATCTGGACCCCTTCAGTCACCGGGTTTTGGCGTTTCCCTGTTTCTTAGTGGGTTTTTTGGTACATTCTCGGAGTAAGTGGTCTGATCCTCCGCAGTAGAAACATAAGCCGTTCTTGTTCCGGTGTTCCCTAACTTCTGCCGACAAAGGAGTTCTAAGTGCCCCGATCTGCATGGGTTCCGTGGACCCAGCGGCAGGTAAAGGAACGGAAAGAGCAACAGGAGGAGCCGTTCTCTTTTCACCCCTCCGTGCTGCTTGTCGGGAATCGATTTGGAGAACCAAATCCAATAATTCCGAAAAAGCTGTAGGGATTACCGGGACGGTGGCCAGTGTATCTTTTAGGGAGTCGGATAGCCCCTTACAGAAGAGAGAGGCCTTCTTTTCTTCGGGCCAACCGGTTTCCGCCACCAGCTGATTGAACTTGGCTAGATAAGACAAGAGAGGCGAACTGCCTTGTTGGAGACCGAGCAGTTCCAAATCAGTAGCTTGTGTGGCGTAACGTGTGTCGAACACACGACTCATAGCCTCAATTAGGGCATCACAATTGTAAAGAAGATGGCTGCCATCTTCCAACAACGGATCGGCCCAAGCAGCTGCGGTACCCCCTAAATGGGATAACAGAAACGCCGCCTTGGTAGTGGAATCCGGAAAAGAGGCAGGACGGCACAGAAAATGCAGTCTACATTGGTTCAAAAAGGTCCTATAGGTCTTGGGGTCTCCATTGAACCGTTCCGGCGGAGCCAAAGGGAACTGGGCAGTCATATAAACTGGTCCAGCACCCTGTTGGGGAGGACCAGCACCTGCCCCAGAGACACTAGCCAAAGGAGGCGCAGCTGCCCCAAGGGGTTGAAACCCTGCTTGCAACTCATCAATGCGTCGCTGCGTGGCTGAATGAGCCGCAGTCATGTCATTGCGTAAGTCGGCCACCAATTGTAAAATATTGGTCAACGTCTCATTGGCATCCATATTAATGGCTTCTGATTATGTCAGATGCAAGTTGCCCACGTCGTGTAGCCGAAGAGTTCTTTCTCCTGATGGAACCCTCTGGCTCCAGGAATAGACAGCCAGAGCGATCAATCAGAGGAAAGAAAGGATGCCAGATGAGACCCAGACGACCCAGATGAAGACACGTGCCGCAGGAGTTGTTATCGGTGAAGTCAGGGTGGTACGAGTGGCCGAGGACAGGCATTGGATCTGCAAGTGAGGGGTTAACACAACACAGAAAGTATAACCAACCGCCCTTCTGACCAGACCCGAACACAACAGTTTAAGAATGCAATACGTGTTGGTCAAATTACAATAACAACCCCCTTCCCATGCGAGACGATGGCTTACCGTGTTTTTATCCTGATCAACGCCGGGGAGAGTCAGGTGGAAAAAGGAAGGGAAGCAAATCCGAAGTCCACAATCCAGAATCCAAGAAAAGCCCAACCACCTATCCCGCCGGCACGAGGACGCTTAATACACACTTGTTAGTGTACGTAGCCAGGAAATCCAAGTATCAAGTTTGAACAATCCAAAAAGTTCGAGTTCCAAAGTTCAACAATCCAAAAGTTCGAAAAGTTCAAAAGTTCAAAAGTTCAACAATCCCAAAATTACCCAGACGCAATCCAGGTGAGTGAGGATCCAGAAGACAAACAAAGAGTAACCAAAACAAATGGGCGAAGGTAAAGATGTCCGTGAGCAGTCCGAGGTCGAAGCACGATACAGGCAGCAGACAAGAACAAGGCAGTCCAGAATCAAAGCCAGGTAACGGTCCGGGTCGAGGAAACGAGGCAATCAGGAACACATGAGGGAAAGGGGAGGAGGAAGGGTACTGCAACAGGGGTTCAAGGATACAATGCACAAGGTACGAAGTGCCACCAATTCTCAATCAGAAGCACCGATACGAAGTGAAGGCAGTGCCTAAAAAGGAAAGGTCACATGACAGCGTTCCGCGGCTTCCAGCGTCGCCCGTAGGACACGCTGAGAGGACGCCAGCGTTGCCATGCCAACTTTCAGGCACCTGGTTGCAGCGTCCTTAAAGGGCTATGCAGCCGTTTCTTAGCACTGCTTGCACGCCTGTACATGACAGTCAGTGCCTGTGGGGGTCGAAGAGAGGGACGGCATGAGTGATGTTTTGATAGGCATCGTACATACATTAGGACAATTGCTCATCCACACAATTGGGGGTAATAGGCTTTTGTGTTTGGATGAGCACATTCTTTGAAACACTTGTGTATAGGCGCGTTACAAATGCCATATCATATCATGTCATATCATTGGTGGTTTATGCAGGTATACATCGGCGTCACTCAAGTTGCCCAAAAGCGGTGCTATCTGACATGCATAGTATTTTGGCCCTGTACGCTGTGACTCATGGCATTTACATCGTTGTGTAGTATGTATCATGTACGATATTGCCTTGCAGCAGGCATCTGCATGTGTCTGTAATGCGTCCGCCTACTTTGCTGGGAGTGTGTGTGTGTGTGTGTAGGACCATGGCTTGACTCTTTGAACTGACATATTGGTTGACTTTCATCAGATTTGGCATTGCAATGTTTACTCTGCACACTCACCTGGCTACGCCCGATGTTGTGGCTCCACACTCCATCTCGCCAACACCTTCGATCCCCTCCATCCCCATCATGCTGGCGCAGATGTCCTCCCATGGGGTGAGCTTGATTGGGGAACTGGGACCTCCTCCTGTTCCCATGGCCTGGCTGCGGTTCACTGAGAGGA
Source organism: Ambystoma mexicanum (assembly GCF_040938575.1). Classification (NCBI taxonomy): domain Eukaryota; kingdom Metazoa; phylum Chordata; class Amphibia; order Caudata; family Ambystomatidae; genus Ambystoma; species Ambystoma mexicanum. Next base: position 64,595,082 of record NC_090933.1, read on the forward strand.
TGTTTCGTACCCTAAGTCGCAGGTCGTCCCAGCGCTTGCGACAGTCTTTGATCGTGCGTGGGGTGTTCCCCATAGCACTGACATTCTGTGCAACAAGTGCCCAGATCTCCTTCTTCTTCAGTACTGCCTCTCTCTTCATGTTATTTGAGAAATCTATGGCAGCATGCTCCTGCAGTATGTCTACCAGCATCTGCAGCTCATCCTCATTGAACCTTTCTTTCCGCTGGCGGGCAGCTCCCTTCTTCAGGGCCCTGGGCATAGTGGTGTTATAGGTGGATATTTTCCAAAAAACAGCAGAGTCCGAGGGGTCTTGTGTGGTGAGGATGGCAATGGATTGTGTTTGTAAAGATGGCCGCCGTGCTCCTTCCCGTTCCTGTGCGATGACGCTACTTCCGGTTCCGCTTATTAGCAGTAACCGTTAATAGCGGTGACCATTAATAGCGTTGACCGTTATTAGCGGTCACTGCTATTTACGGTCACCGCTAATGCTGCATTGGACCCGGTCGGTAGTGTTATCTGCGCTATGCTTGATGCCGCTATGGGCTTTTTAGGTGCCTTTAACGGCATGGCGCTAATGACCTTATCGGCATGGCGTAAAGCTTGTGCCCGCGAAGTCGTAATAGTCCTCTATTAGCCCACTGCTGACTGCCCGGACACGCTATTTACGCCATGCCGGTAAGGAGCATTACTTACCTCCAAACTCGGAATGAGGGCCATAGTCTTTTACATCCAATCTTAAAGAAGGCCACCAGAAATGTCTCTGGATAAGCTCAAATGTTGCAGTTATCCCACGAATGCCTGCTGCACAGGAGTCATGACCCATGTGCAGGAGCTCCTGCTGTAACTCCTCGGAAGGTACCAATACCTGTTGTCCATGGAAGAAATATCCTCTTTCTTGAGTGAGCCCGTGGGTATGGAAAAGCTCCAAACACTGATCTTGATGTATTATGGTAGATTGTTTTATCTTCTGTAAGAAGTCCGTAATGGCATATACAAAAGTAGATTGTGGGAATACCTTCTCTGAACGAAATCTGGGCGTAGGGTGGTCTTTGCGAGAAATACCGTTGGCTCTGAGATTCTGCCGTCCTGGCAAAAGGGTGAACAGGATATTATATGGGGAAAATAAATGTGCCCAGCGTGCTTGTCGACTGTTTGTGGTTTACGCATATTGAAGGACTTTCAAGTTCTGGTGATCTGTCCAGACTTCAATAGGATGAGAGTAACCCAAAAGAAGATGTCTCCACTCCTCAAAGGATCATTTAATAGCCAAATGGTCCTTTTCTTGTACCGAGTAATTTACTTCAGAGGGGTTAAAAGTCTTGGACAAATAAGCCACAGGCGACTCACTACCGTCTGCTACTTCCTGAATTAATACAGCACCTAAGGCATAGTGAGAAGCATCAGTTTCCAAAATGAATCTCTTACTTTGGTCAGGATTTACTAGTATTGGAGCGGTGGTGAATAGTCTCTTCAGGTCGTCAAATGAACAGGGGATTCATTTTCTGTAGAAATGTGCAAACCCAATGAATCGTTGGATTTCTTTGATGTTGGTAGGAGGAGGCCAATCCACCACTGCTGCTACCTTTTGAGGGTCCATTGATACCCCTTGCGCTGATAATACGAACCCTAAGTAAGTGTTAGAGGTTAGAGTTTATTAGAGGGTATAGCTTATTATATTTAAAGGTTGTCTTATTGATGTTAATGTATTCATAGAGATAATTATGAAGTACAAGTTATTTGCATTGTGGTTACTGTTGCCATAACAGGTCACTGACTTCTTTGCCTGGAATGTGGAGTCTCAGCTTGCCTGGGAATCCATATTCCACCAGGTCAGTTGTTGGAGTTATCCCTGGCTGGGGGTCGCTACTGTTGAACTCAATAAAGAGTTATAGTCTTATCCTATGTGGACCTGCATCCTTTCATCATAACAACTGGTGACGAGGATGGGATAGTAGCGACCCCCGGCAGAGCGTCCTGGTTTGCGCTGCCGAGGACCGAAGAGGAAACAAGTTTTGGGGATCTGCACACCCAGACAGTGAGAGCTGGAGAGGAACATGTTTTGAGGACCACTTACCAACCCCAAACTACTGAGCTGCTTGTTCACAGCTAAGTTGTGCGTGCGTGATATGGAGACGGAGCTGTATGGCTATTCAGCCTAATCCAATCACCTGGTTTTACCTTTAACACTCTGCAGCAATTCTTTTCATCATATCGTGCTTTGGAACGCCAACCACTGGCTGCCAACTTTTCTCTCATGGGAACGATGAAATTCGCACTTTTCAATCTTACAGTAGAGTTGATTGGACTGTAGTCGGTCTAAGACAATCTTGACATGTCGTATGTGTTCCTTTGTGTTTGAAGAAAATATTTGAATATCGTCAAGATATACTACTACAAAATGTAGTAACACATCTGCGAATAGGTGGTCCTTAAACCGCTGAAGATTCCCGGAGCATTAGAGAGACCAAATGGCATTACATGTTATTCAAAATTTCCAAACGGTGTTCGGAATGCCGTCTTCCATTCATCTCCGGGGATGATGCAGATGAGATGATAAGCCCCAAGGAGGTCCAGCTTGGTGTAAACTATGCACCTGTAACAGCTTTGAAAATGTCTGGTATCAACGGCATGGGATATTTATCAGCCACCGTGATTTTATTTAGTCCTCTATAATCAATACATGGTCTTAATTCATCAGTATTCTTTTTAGGGATGAAAAACAGTGAGGCACCTGCGGGTGAGGTGGATTCTGATATTAAAGCGTTCTGCAAATTGGTTTGGAGGCATTCCTTAAGAACTGACTTTTCCTTCTGGGATAGCATGTACATACGCTTAAATGGGATGGGTTGATCTGGAATCAACTCGATGGAGGAAGTGTTGAAAACTGTGGTATCGAGAAGACCTGACTATATTGAGCATAATATTCAGGAATGCCACCCAATTGACTCAATACTGTGATCGTTCCGGCCGGAGGAGTCGAAGGGGTGGTATGAAAGCCAACCAAATTGTTGGAAAGACAATGAGTTGCACAGTGTTCAGAAACCAAAAAGAGAGTGCCTGCTGTCCAGTTGATAACCGGGTTATGCAAGCGAAGCCACGGTAGACCAAGTATAATAGGAAAATGGGCAGCCTTGATTAGATCAAAAAATAGTTTTTCCTTTGTGAGAAGAAATAAACCAAGTGATGGGTTCTGTTTGCTCTCGGATCAGACCAGACACTACAGGACTGCGTCGACCCCTTGTATGCGAATGGAGACCGGTTTGGGTATGTGTCTGATACCTTGACTCTCGGCCCACTTATCATCAATAAAATTGCCCGCAGCCCCATAGTCCACCAAGGCAGGTACATTCTGTACTTCATGGCCTCCAAACAGAGGTTGTAACAGAACAATCACCATGGGATTTTCTGTGATACTGGCGTTCTGTGAGAGTACTGGTGAATCTGAGGAACCCTCCTGACACAGCTGAGCCGTGGTTCCCCCTTACGACTTGTCATGGGAGTTTCCCGACCTCTTCATATCATGAAGTCTAGGAGGGGCCACAGGACAATACCTAACAAGGGTTAAGGAAGAGCCACAGTACATAAAGAGACCCTGTATGCGCCTGCGATCTCGTTCTTCAGGGGATAGAGGACCCCCTGCGGTTCCAAGTTGCATTGGTTCTTCGGGTGACACACTTTTAGGGGTACTGCTTGGAAAGTCAAGTGTTTTTCTTGGAGGGCGCCCCTTTCTTTGTTCATTCTGTCGATCTTGGAGCCGATAGTCCATTTGCATGGTAATGGTAATCATGTCTGCTAAATTGGCCGGCTTGGGTACCCTTGACACCTCGTCCTTTAGCTCTTCCGTTAAGCCTCTTCGGAACAAAGTTAATAAAGCGTCATCCGGCCACGCGGTTTCTAAAGACAATTGTTTGAACCATGTGACATAGGTCATTAGGTCTTGCGTCCCTTGTCTGAGGTCAAGGAGTCTTTCCTGTGAGGAAATTGAGATTGCCTACCTGCTAAACATAGATTTGAGGCTGTTGACAAAGGCCGGATAAGAATCCAATATAGGATTGCCTGTGGTCACCAATGGGGTTGCCCAGGCAAGGGCTGTGCCGGCCATATGTGAGACTAGAAACCCTACCTTATCCTTATAGGCTGGGAAATAGTTTGGCTTAAATGTGAATTGTACAGTGCAGCTATCAAGAAATTCCCTGAGTTTATGCGGACTACCATCATATTTGCCCGTAGGCAGTGAGGAAGGGGGTAACTCGGGATTGACTCTAGCTACTTGCTGATGGAGGGGGGTATTTTCCTGTGTGAGGGTTTGCACGTCATGGGACAAGGACTGCATAGCAGCCATGAGCTGCTGCATCTGTTGTTCCATGGTCTCTGCTCTGTGGGCGTTACTATCTGTTATGTCCTCAGGGTATAAGATGCAGAGAACCACTAACCTTATCAGAAGGCAAGTCCTTGAAGATAGGAAAAACCCCCTGGGAACGTTGCCGCCCTCTGCCTGATAGCAACAGAAAACGGAGAAAGACAAACCCCCCAGGGAAACCCTCTGAGGTAGAAAACCCCCTTTGCTGGATTGAAAGCGCAGGTCTGTGAAGGATCTTCAACTCTGTGATCCTAGGACTAGTTTATTCGTGCTGGATACCTTCTGGCGATGATGGACTTCTGCAGTCTGACAGTGAAAATGACACAGGTAAGTTTCAGAGAATAGGAAACGCATACAGCAGGTAAAATGTGCTTGTGATGTGCACCTGTAACTGTAGAGAGGAATCTCTGCTGGGTTTCAAGGAAGTGCTGGAAAGACTGTGATTAGGAAAATAGAAGGAAGAATAAGTACAAAGATTCTAGAGCTGGAGTGATACCGCTATGTTTCTTTGTAACCTACCTGATAAATTCGAATGATGGAAGTTTCGTGGTCGGGGATCGTGTACTTGGTGCCGGGGGAGTCCTGATACACTGTGACTGCTTTCAAGTAAATGGTAAGAGGTAAGCAAATTAATAATTATACGTTGTATCAAATGGGAGCATCTGACAAGAACGGACTTGAGAGACTTCCTACAGTGAGTCACAGAGTCAGAGAACGCGGAAATAGGCTTCCGAATGAGGTGGCAACGAAACGCTGTTCGAATCGGGCAGCAGCCCAGGGTGACAGCGAGAGACGGACAAAAACCACTGAGGATAGTGATCTAGGAATGACAGAGAGATTAGTAGGATACAAGTAGGGATAACAATTAGAATCGAAAGAAATAATCCCTAGTAGGCGCACTTATGAAGCATCTTGAATAGGAGTAGCAACGCACTGGATCACAGGAACAGCCTGTCTATATTCCGTCAAGTGACTACGAGGATTCAGAGCCATGGGGGAAGCTGCAACAAGCAATACAGCATTGCAGAAGCGGGACTTCGTGGCGGCCATCTTATGTTGAGCGAGTGCAATATTATACTAGTGCCTACCACGGCGCCACCATGATCACCGCCCATAATGTGATGCAATAATAGCTTCTCGAAACTCATGTCTACCCCATCTGTTTACCCCCTGAGAGCCAGCAACAAACATAAACACATAATGGGTTGTTAATAGTCCACAGATAACTGCAGTAGCGTACAACATGAAATGGACAAAAGCACAAAGCAACAAACATGCATCTTGCAACAGCGTGGTATTGCCATTGGATAATTCCAAATTCTCCTGCCGTGTCACCAGGCAAAGGATATTTCATTGAAATGCTTTTAACATGAGCGACTTGCCACAACACATGGAATGGAACATGAGCAAGCAGCCACAAACAACATAAGCGTCCCTTGCTCCTTTCATGAAAATGCCTGCAACGTTTTCAAAGTTCTAAACACTAGGATTCCGTTTCCTGCGGTTGGCCCATCATGAGTTCAGGATAATGCTTACTGTGGAACACACGTGCGGCACTCAGTTGCACCTGTTATGAATCTTACAGCGTGCGGCTGAGTATTGTACAGAAAACAAACACACTGGCCCTCATTACGACCCAGGCGGATTTTTTCCGCCATCGACGGACTTTTCCGCCATGGCGTAAAGTCCGTTTACGCCATGGCGGATGGCGGACTTACCGCCCCATTCCGAGGTTGGCGGGGCGGTAAGTCCCCATTGACCCATTTACCCTTCCCCATTCCCATTTCGGCCCCATAGGGCTCAATGGGAGTGGGGAAGGCGTTAATTACGCCACCGTACATTACGGTGGCGTAATTAACACCAAGGTCCCATAGCGCCATGGATTTTTACGCCCGCAAAAAGCGGGCGTAAAAGTGACCATGGCGCTTTGGGAACTCGTAATTGGCGGTAAGGGGTCGGCGCAGCTAACGCTGGCGTAAACCCCTTACCGCCAGGGTCGTAATGAGGGCCATTGTGCGAATCGCACCGTAGTACTGGCTGGATCCCCCCTCCAACCACCCTCACACATCCCATAGCACTTAACTGAAGCCTGGGGGGGCTCGCCGGCCCCACGCCCGGAAATACGTTATCCCACATTGGGGCAGATTCATGGAATTAAAATGCGCCGAAAAAACGGCACACGCGTGCGAAAACGTGCGATTCGCAGTGAAATAGCGAAAATCGCAGTGCAAGTGCGATTATCGCACAGAAAACATCGCACATCTATTCATGGAAGTCTGTGCACGCGCAAAATGTGGGATGTGCGCTGAAAAAGTACGCAGCGCACGCTGGCGCACAGGTCATCGAACGCCGTGCGATAAGGCCACAGCGAATTCGCACATAGCGCGGCGCACATAACAAAAGTAGGCGTAACACGGGGCATCACACGCAGAATGGGGAACAACTCGTGAAAATGTGGGCGTCACGGGGGAAGTACAGGAGGCAAGTGCGCAGAACGCCCACACGTTCGCCTACAACACGTATTCATGGAATCGAATAGGGAAAAACAGCGCACGGCCAAAGACACGCACAGGCCCATACATGTCCGCCACACGAAAGCAGGCGGTAGCGTCCCTGCGCAGGAAAAAAATGTGCGCCAAAGTTCTACACGCGCGAGAAGTTCCACACGCGATCGGGTCTGGGGGAGCGTGTGCGTGTATCTCAGAGGTGCGCGAGAAGTCCCACACGCGATCTGGCCTCGGGGAGCGTGTGCGTGTATCTCAGAGGTGCGCGAGAAGTCCCACACGCGATCGGGCCTGGGGGAGCGTGTGCGTGTATCTCAGAGGTGCGCGAGAAGTCCCACACGCGATCGGGCCTGGGGGAGCGTGTGCGTGTATTTCAGAGATGCGCGAGAAGTTTCACACGCGATTGGCCTGGGCGCGTGTATTTCAGGTGTGCGCGAGAAGTTCCACACACGATTGGCCTGGGCGCGTGTATTTCAGGGGTGCGCGAGAAGTTCCACATGCGATTGGCCTGGGCACGTGTATTTCAGAGGTGCGCGAGAAGTTCCACACGCGATCGGGCCTGGGGGAGCGTGTGCGTGTATTTCAGAGGTGCGCGAGAAGTTTCACACGCGATTGGCCTGGGTGCATGTATTTCAGGGGTGCGCAAGAAGTTCCACACGCGATTGGCCTGGGCGCATGTATTTCAGATGTGCGCGAGAAGTTCCACACGCGATCGGGCCTGGGGGAGCATGTGCGTGTATTTCAGAGGTGCGTGAGAAGTTTCACACGCGATTGGCCTGGGCGCGTGTATTTCAGGGGTGCGCGAGAAGTTTCACATGCGATTGGCCTGGGCGCGTGTATTTCAGGGGTGCGCGAGAAGTTCCACACGCGATTGGCCTGGGCGCGTGTATTTCAGAGGTGCGTGAGAAGTTCCACACGGGATCGGGCCTGGGGGAGCGTGTGCGTGTATTTCAGAGGTGCGCAAGAAGTTTCACACGCGATTGGCCTGGGTGCGTGTATTTCAGAGGTGCGCGAGAAGTTTCACACGCGATTGGCCTGGGCGCGTGTATTTCCGAGGTGCGCGAGAAGTTCCACACGCGATCTGGCCTGGGGGAGCGTGTACGTGTATTTCAGAGGTGCGCGAGAAGTTTCACACGCCATTGGCCTGGGCGCGTGTATTTCAGGGGTGCGCGAGAAGTTCCACACGCGATTGGGCTGGGCATGTGTATTTCAGGGGTGCGCGAGAAGTTCCACACGCGATTGGCCTGGGCGCGTGTATTTCAGAGCTGCGCGAGAAGTTCCACACGCGATTGGCCTTGGCGCGTGTATTTCAGGGGTGCGCGAGAAGTTCCACACGCGATTGGCCTGGGCGCGTGTATTTCAGGGGTGCGCGAGAAGTTCCACACGCGATTGGCCTGTGTACGCGATTCCATTGGACCAAAGGCCCTGACAGCGCAGGCGCGTCTGTGACGTGACACGCGCGGGCGTGTCCCTGTACCCGGGGGAATGTTACAAGACCAAAAACTGCACGTCCGAGTGTCAGCCCGCGTAATTGGAGGATAGTGCCTCAGTGCGTATACGCGGAAGTGACGTTGGACGTGTGGTGCGGTTCAAAAGGTACGTGTAGTACGTCATTTCCTTGTACGTGCTTCTCGTGGAGAGCGTGTGGGTGAAATCTGTACTTCTTGTCGGTTCACACGCGATTTACTTCACAGCGTTTCTAGTTCGTACTCCCTGTTACCTCTGTCAGTATTTTTCTGATTTTCTCTTCGACCTGTTTCCTCAAACAGCGTTGACTTCTCCTTTTGTCCTGTCTCCTCAGACAGTGTACAAATCTTCTTTTGGCGGGGGTGTTGCCAACGAGCACACGCGCGTATTTTTCACGCTTTTTTCCCAGGCAGACGGTGAGTCACGCACGTATCTACCAACTGTGCTAGCCCCGTGTGTAGCGTACCCCTTCAGAGGTCATTGTAGGCTGCGTGTGACACGCATACGTTCATTTTTGTGTTTCTGGGTGCCACAGCGTAGTGCAGGTTCCTTTTCCCACGCACGTGGTCTACGAGGGGTCACATGCACGTCATTTTCTGTTTTAGGGGTGCCTGTGCGTTGCGTGACCCGTCATCTTTCCCCAGGGGTTCCATACAGCCTTGCTAGAGCACTTGGGTACGAATTCCATCTAGTACCCTACCCCTTTGACCCCCAATTGCCAAGGACAATTGTCCACTGCAACTCCCATACGCACAACTCCATCAGTGCCATGGCTGGGAGGCGAGCAAGTGGTAAGGGTGGCAAAGGTGGCCGAGCCTCAAGAGGTGGGCGTGGTGGGCGCGGTAGGGGACGTGGCCAGGATTTGCAGACTACCCCTAGCCCCCCACGTGTGGAGGACCAGTCAGGGACACACATCCCCCCACCCCCATGGTTGAGGGAAACATGGCTGACACCATCCCTGCTCAGCCCTTGTTGGACCGGCCCGTTGTGGCACCTGACCTAGCACAGGGTGACTCCCAGACTGACTTCCAGGTCGCCAAGTCTAGGCCATGGGTGGCGGCGCAAGCCAGTGTCACCAGGCCACGTGGTACAGGGGCAGCCATGTCATCTGCTGCCCCGAGTAGGCGGGGTGGGGAGGCTGCAGGGGCAGCTGCAGCTCCATCCACCCCAGCTCTGACTCTCCCAGCCAGGACAGTGTTGGTCCCGGTACATCAGACTGAGGTTCCCCCTGCCATCATCACACTTCAGCTAATGCCTGCAGAAAGTCATGTGGTCAGTGTGCCATCGCACACTACTACTACACAGTCCACCGGTGCTCCTTCCTCTAGTGTCCAGAGCGGCGTAGGGCACTCCGGATCCCCACCACCCACAAAAAGAAAGAGGAAGAGTGCTTGTCCAGTACAGGCTGATGACCCCGACACGGCTACACGGTCCGGCACGCCAAGGAAGCCTAGCTTCAATGATGCCGAACTGGATGCACCTGTGCAGTATGTGTCCGAACATGACGCCAAAATGTTGGTCACTTCAGGGTGTAGGATTACACCTGCTCTACGTCAGGCACACTGGCAGTCCATCGCGGACAGCATAAGTGCCCTTGGGTTTATGAGGCGCACAGCTGTTGAGTGCTACAAGCACTGGAACGACCTTAAGCGTAGGGCAAAGAAAAAGCTGGCCTCAAGTCATGCCGCAACTCTGGTGACTGGAGGTGGGTCCCTACAAGAGGACATTGAACTCACTCTATATGAGCATGTTGCTGGGACCTACGTCACAGAGGAGCAGATCCAAGGTGTGGGAGAACTGCCAGATTACGAGGCATTGTCCGGTGAGTGCACATGCATGTGTGTGTGATCCATGTGTATGTTGTTTGTGGGAGGGGTTCTGGTTGGGTGCCAGGTCAGGGTGTGTGTGCCTGAGTGTTTTGGGCCACCCATGTGCTTCATCCAATGCATTCGGCACCCCGGGATTTGGGTATTACAGTATCCCTTCTGCCCACAGTAGGCATTTTGCACTACATCGCGCCAGTTGCCCTTGCAGTGGCATCTTGCTACAACATTGTTCCGTATTTAGCTGTGTTCATTCAGGCTGATTGTAGAAATTCACCTGGTTCTACTGCGCATCACTCTGCCCTATTGTCACATATATGACATGCCTATGGTACATGCCATCTGTGTGATGGCATGTGTCATGTATGTGTATTGGACATGCCACTCACAGGCCAATGTGTGATGGCACTGCTAGCCAGCATGCAGCTAATGTGTTGCTCTCCCATCTTGGTGTCATCAGTATCTGACATTCTCCTCCCCTTCCAACTCATGGACAGTGCATGCATGGGAGGGTTATAGTCATGTGGGACATGTGTAAATCAAGTACTGGTACTGTAGCTTGTCTGGCCTAATAGCGTGCCATGGTGCTAATGCCTGTTTCCATTTTTTGTCTTTCATGTTTTTGCAGAGGATGACGCTCCTGATGCTGTTGAGGGAGAGGAGATGGTGCAGGCCCAGGAGGGATCTGAAGCACGACCAGGCACCAGTAGGGGACGTGGTTTGGTGGTGGGGGAGAACCCTCTCTTGCTGCAGGCCATACTGTCCAGGGGTGTCCCTGGCTGCACCTCCCCAGAACTCTTTTCAGGTGTTGATTCGGATGAGACCTATGTGGATTCGCAGGTATGTGTTCATGGAAGGGATACTGTTCTGTCCGACCCACCTGCACCAGGGGTAGAGCCCACTATGGGGATGTCAGTGTTGGTAGGTGCGCCTGTGGTGGTTACGGATGCAGGGCCACACTCCGCAACATCTGATCCTGTTCCTGGGCCAGCAGTTCAGAGGGGAAATGCAGTCCTGCAGCGTCAGGCAGTGCCGACACAGCAAGGCGCAGTTCGCCTTGCCCCAGACAGGTGGGGTGCCCGCCAACGCGGTGGCCGTCCGCCACCGGGCAATACCGCATGGGAGCAATCCATATACGGTATGGCCAACCAACAGGCAGCATCATCAGAAATGATTGCTCAAGCCATGGAGAGGGTGGCCACTTCCATTGTCCCCCCAGAAAGGCAGATGGAGCTACTACAGCAGGCAACAGACTCCATTTGCCAATCAGTCAGGGAGGACATGTTGCCGTCCAACAGGGACAGACAGGCGGCCCTGGACAATCTGAGGGAATCAATTTCTCTAGATGCCCAGGGACAGAGGGAAGCCCTGAGAGGAGAGGTCCGGCACCTCAGGCAGACTCTTGTGGACCTTGAGGCTTCCACTGTCACCAGGACGGAACAGCTGCTAGAGCGTGTCACCCGTACGCTCTCAGCAGAGATGCAGGCAACTCGGGCGGAGGCCCGGGCAACTCGGGCGGAGGTCCGGGCAACACGTCGGGTGTTGCATGGGTATCTCCGCACCATATCCCTCCAGAACGAGGCCTTCCACACCCGCCTGCTTGCTGCCATGGAGGACCAAACTAGGGCTTTGCGTGGGCTGCCTCCCATAGCACCACCACCTCCTGTGGCAGCAGCAGCAGAGGTTGAGGAGAGCGAATCCAGCAGTGAATCTCCCACAATTTAGTAGCCGTGCAGGCCATGAGCCCATGGAGGTGTATTTTTTCCCAACATTCACGCAGGTGGCTGATGGTGGGCACCCTGTCCTCGGACCTCCTGGGTGGCCTCCCCCAACCCCCTGGCCCACACATGGCCATTTTTGATTTTTGATTTTTTGTTGCAGTGTCTTGCCTTGTGTGGCTCCCGTGGGCATCCACTGTATTCCGGCTGGGCACATGCAGGCTTGTCCTGAGTTTGGGTTAGATGCTTGGGTTCGTGAGACATACACCCCTCCTGCTTCCCATTTCCATGGGATTGCAAAGGGTGTGCCCAAGTGACAGTGACTTACACAGTGACGTTGGACTCCCACGACATGTGTGGGCAGACTGTAGTCAATGCTGTGTATACATTCCTAGTGCATATTGTTGTTGTATTGTGCACTGCATGGTGTATTGATGTGTGCTTGTGCATCCATGTCTCCCTCCTAATTTGCAGGTTCATTCCTCATGTCTTCACAAGGCCGTCCACTTTGGAGATGGAGCTCATGTGAGCAGTGGACTTCCAGATGTGCGTGGCAACAACACTGTACAGTTGGAGGTGGTGGATGTGCTGGCATTCTCATGTTGTAAGACTACGTATCCTTTGCCTTAGTACTGTCATGTTTATGCTATGTCGATTGTATTGTGGTAAGTATTTGGTCATGTGTGTTGTTGTTTCTTCATTTATGTGGGCATATTGTGTGTGGCCAGTTTCCATTAGGGACACTGTACTTTGTGACACGTGTTATGTTTGGGGGATGACTTTGTTTGCTCTCACATGGCATGTCATGCCATGGTGTGTTGGGTGGCGGTGCTGGGGAGGGGTTGGGTGACATGGCACTGTTGTCATGTTGTGTCTTGCAAGGGGGTAATGATTTTAGCAGCATAGAAGTGTGTCTTTTGAACACAGCATTGGTGGTGTTTGTGTAGGTAGGGAAGCACACAATGGAACACTTCCAGATGTACAATCTCAGGCTGGTATAGTTGTGACAGTTGACTGTCCATTGACACATCATAATTGTCAGTTACAATCATCATTGATTGTCAGCTGGTATGTGCCAGGGCTGTGTGCACTCCACAGGGGTGTGATTTTATGTGAAGTAATTAGCCACGAGCTGCGTACGGGCTGCCTCACCCTGTGCCCTTTCCCCTCCCATGCGCAGTGGGCATGCATGTGGTTGGGGATGTGGGGGCACCACCATGTCCACGGCCAGGCCCCGGCGTGTTGCAACGTTGTGCAGGACACATGCTGCCACTATGATCCTGCACACTACTGGGGGAGCGTATAACAGCTGCCCGCCAGAACGGTCAAGGGAGTGGAAGCGTGACTTGAGCACTCCGAATGTGCGCTCCACGATGCCCCGGGTTGCAATGTGGGCTGTGTTGTATCTTACCTGGGGTGGCATGGTGGGGTTCCGAATTGGCGTCATCATGTGGGTGCTGAGAGGGTAGGCACTGTCCCCTGGGGAGGTGGTGATGGGTATCATTAGTGGGGTTGTGACATTACTCAGTATCTGACATGCATGCATGCGCAGTGGCATTTATACTCACCGAGCAGCCATGTATCGCCATGCCGCCCAGCTTCTATGTCCCGGTTTAGTGTAGACATTCTGTAGATGAAACTGTCGTGGGTGGAGCCTGGATAGTTGACGTATACTGAGGTGATGATTCCCTTGGCATCACATACTACCTGGACGTTGATGGAATGCCAGTGCTTGCGGTTTCTATAGATGTGCTCAGTTGCCCTGGGGGGACGTAGAGCCACATGGGTGCAATCAATGGCACCTAGCACTTTGGGGAATTGTGCCACCCTGTAGAAATCCTGGGCGACAGCCTGCCTTTCTGCAGGTGTTCTGGGCAGGTATATGTGCCTGCGGACTGATGGGCGTGCAGTGATGATGGCCAAGACCTGGTGTAGGCAGCGTGACTACGTGGCCTGTGACACCCCCCCCCACTATGGCACTTGTCCGCTGAAATGATCCAGTGGCCAAGAAGTGCAGTACATTGAGGACCTTCTCCAGGGGGCTGAGTGCTTGGGAGCACAGGGTGGTTGATGTGAGGTCATCCTCCCACTCACTGACCAGGTCGAGTATTATGTGAGGTGGAAACCTGTACCTCCCATACACATGGTCATCAGGCATCCCAAAAAGGCTGGTTCTGGGTGTGGAAATTCTGGCCCGGACTATCCTCCTCCTCCTCCTCCTCCTGCGGTATCCCACGGCCACTGCTGCTAGGAACGGTATGTTCATCCTGGCGCCTGAGCTTGTTTGTTGTTTGCGTGCACTTTTATGCTGTGCGGGTGGACGTTCGCCTACTTCCTGCTGGCGTACGTGTTTCCAGATTGGCCACGTTCGAGTCCATGAATACGTGTTGTAGGCGAGCGTGTAAAACTTCCCGTGCACCCCTGGAATACCCGCACCCAGCCCAATCGCGTGTGGAACTTCTCACGCACCCCTGAAATACACGTACCCCGCTCCCCCAGGCCCGATCGCGTGTAAAACCACCCGCGAGCCCCTGAAATACACGTACCCCGCTGCCCCAGGCCCGATCGCGTGTGAAACTTCTCGCGCACCTCTGAACTACACGCGCCCAGGCCAATCGCATGTGGGACTTCTTGCGCACCCCTGAAATGCACGCACACGCTCCCCCAGGCCCGATCGCGTGTGGAACTTCTCGCGCACCTCTAAACTACACGCGCCCAGGCCATTCGCGTGTGGAACTTCTCGCGCACCTCTGAAATACACGCACACACTCCCCCAGGCCCGATCGCGTGTGGAACTTCTCGCGCACCCCTGAAATACACGCACACGCTCCCCCAGGCCCAATCGCGTGTGGAACTTCTCGCGCACCCCTGAAATACACGCGCCCAGGCCATTCGCGTGTGCAACTTCTCGCGCACCCCTGAAATACCCGCGCCCAGGCCATTCGCGTGTGGAACTTCTCGCGCACCCCTGAACTACACTCGCCCAGGCCAATCGCGTGTGGAACTTCTCGCGCACCCCTGAAATACACGCACACGCTCCCCCAGGCCCGACCGCGTGTGGAACTTCTCGCGCACCTCTGAACTACACGCGCCCAGGCCAATCGCGTGTGGAACTTCTCGCGCACCCCTGAAATACACGCGCCAAGGCCATTCACGTGTGTAACTTCTCACGCACCCCTGAAATACACGCACCCAGGCCATTCGCGTATTGGACTTCTCGCGCACCCCTGAAATACACGAACACGCTCCCTCAGGCCAGATCGCGTGTGAAACTTCTCGCGCACGCGTGTTCCCGAAACCCGTAATATGCGTTCCCCGCTTTGCGTTTGCTGTTTGCCAGTCCGGTTAACTGGTACAGGGTTGACGCAGCCCTTTGCGATGGTTTTGCGATCTTGATGGCTTTTCCTTGCGCAAGGGCGTTCTTGGGGGCGTAACTGGCGCTGCTGCAGGGTCGCTGCGCCACTCTGCGCCACGTCTGCTTTTGGAGGTGAGAATCCATGAATACGCTGTGCGTGGAAATTGATTTTATGGCACGCGGCTGGCGCAGACATTCGCACGGGCACGCTGTGCGCCAGCCGCGTGCGACACTTTTGTGAGGAATTACATGAATCGGCCTGGTAGTCTTCGGCCCATCTTTGCACAGGAATACTGTCCTGGGGCCGTTTTGAAGTTTCTACAGCCCTTTTCCTTACACCATTGCACTATAAAATCCACCCAGTGTTTCATGTTTCCCTCCTTAAACCTGCTCATGCTTCTCAAATGTATCCAAGAGACTTGTCTTCAGCAATTCACGCTGTGGGCCCTCAGGAAGAGAATGAACTCCAATATATTGTTGCC
Organism: Ambystoma mexicanum; assembly: GCF_040938575.1. Classification (NCBI taxonomy): domain Eukaryota; kingdom Metazoa; phylum Chordata; class Amphibia; order Caudata; family Ambystomatidae; genus Ambystoma; species Ambystoma mexicanum. The sequence continues at coordinate 64,610,791 of NC_090933.1, forward strand.
TCCTGTATGCAGGGTCGCTCTTTACAATAGTTAGTGCACTGGAGCAGTTATGGGGTGGAAGAGCGATCATGGTTTCTTTGAGAAACCTGAGGATATATTCCCAAGTAGAGCCCAGGAATCCCTTATTGAGGTGGCCAGGACACAGCCATTGCTTTTGGATCTAGTTCCTGGGGCTAGACCAGTGGGGGAGGATCACCTGCGTAGGGGAGCCTAGGGTAACGCTCGGGGAAATACCCCAGGTGAGACGCGTACCATCACGAGGAGGATGGTGAGGGGAACGAAGTTCCTGAAGCTTTTATAAGCTACTCCCGCTCATCATCCCTTCCACCCAGTGAATCTTCCTTACCCAAAGGTAAAGCCAACAACCCATTCACATCTGGTAAACTTGCTAAGAACCACAACTCACAGAATCCCTGTTTTTCTGGTTCCTATCCGAATACTCCCAATCACTCTTCTCCTCGTCTCTTTAATTATTATTTTCTGAACTCCCAGTCGGCTTTGACAAACCCTCTTACTCATTCCACAAATCCTACCAGAATACTCCCAGTTATTCTCTTTCCTGTCCTTATGATTATTATTTCCTGCATTCCCAACCGGCTCAGATAAAACACTACCATAACCACAAACCCCCTTGTTTATTTTATGATAACAATCCTGGTCATTCCCGTTTGTCTCACAAACCCCCTAATACAAAGCCTGTAATTCCCTATAGAACATTTCCCCTTTCCCACATGAACACTTCCTTGCAAAATGACAGTCCAGATCAATGCAAAACCTATTTACCTGACATGTCTCAACCCAAGGGTCAAGCAGAGTCAGGCAATTAACCAGAATCCCACACACCTGATGGCCCTTTCTCTTCCCCACAGGGATAAAAGGTGGAGCACAGGAGCTCAAGATGAGCAAGGTAGACAGCACGATGTAAGAGCTAACTCAGCACGGCAGTTCAAGAGGAGGAGAAAGACGGCGCAGACCGAGAGGGTGACAAAGAGAGAGTCAACCTTGCCCTTTCCGACCAAGTCCCGTGAAACCTCTGCAGAGGGAAAGATAAGTCTGCAAACAATAGCCAACGTGTATTGCACCAGATGGCAACGGTACACAAGACTCTCCTCCACTGATTGTCAAGCTGGGGAGAGACACTTGTCTTTGTGGTACCAACCTTGATTCTGAGGCGAAAGAAAGTCAAGCAGTTCATCAAAGCCTGTTAGTCGAAGGGAGCGTTGATAAGAAACCGAACTGTGTTGAATGAAAAGTAGCCAAAGGCTAAATTGAACTTTGAAAAGCAAAAGAATACTATTAACGGAGGAGGGGGGAAACCAGATACAGAGGAGTCCGGCACCACATGGGTGCTCACGCAGGAAACTCTGAGCGATTAACCAATGGTAAAAACTACCGTAACCAGAAGGCCGTGGGAAGAGGCAAAGAACGGTCAAAGTGGTCATACATGGATCTTGTAAAATCCTCTGTACATCCTCTGTACCGTCGAAAGTCTTTGACCAACATAGAATTGTGAAAGCTAAGGGAAGTGAATCCTGCATGATGAAGATTAGTACATGAACTGTGTTTCATGAAGATTGGCAAGATTTAACCCGGCAGAGGGATGCTAATGAAAAGGGGCGAAATCTAAAAGTCCTTTGGGGAATTGTTGGTAAAGGTTGGCAAGAGTGAGTCCGGTAGAGGGAAGCCGACAATCCAGAATAGTGTGTGGAACAAAGTGAACCCGACTAAGGGGTGTATACAGTGAATAATCTGTTACAAGAGGCGTGAGAGTGAACCCGGCAGAGGGATGCCGTCACCCAAGAATCAGCAAGAGTGAACCCAGCAGAGGGAAGCTGACAACCAAGGGAAAGACCGAAAGCCTATTTAAAAAGACATTAAGATTTGTCCAAGCAAGAAGCATTGCAAGACAAGGGGAAGGAAAGTGTCCCCCTTGTCATCTAGGGTCCGAGCCCGACTGAGGGAGATCCAGTCAAGGAGTTCCCCCCTTCTCACCTGAATCTGTTCTTTACCGGCGTCTTTGGATGCTGCCTTCTTTCGGATGGAACGGGTTTTGAAGAAGGCGGCCCGTGTCTCTGCCGAATCCAGAATGCGTTCAGTTTTCCAGGAGGCCGAATCCAGGAATCCAGGAGGCAAGGTAAGTTTGCTAGAACTCGAATCCAGGAGGAAGAAGAAGGGGGGGGCTCAAGGAAGGGAAAGCGGAGTAGAAAGGAGAAGAACCGCGAGCTACGGAGCACACGTCTGGTCGCTACTTCGCAATAGCATTGTAACGCGCGGAGCCACGGTCTAGAAATAGAGAAAGGTTACGTCCAACGCATGGAGCGAGAAGGGAACGCGTTGGACGGCCATATTGGAGGTATTAATGTGTATAAGCCCGTTGTGACAGGGACCATGAGGCCCAAAAGGGGCGCACCCTGCGATTCATGACAGCATGCCTCCTCCAAAGACCCTTCCCTCCTGGTTTGCCCGGGTGGATGATGTGGAACCTTCTGAGCAGCCGTGGGGCCTTGATGTTTGAGAGAGGTTCCCAGGTTCTTTCGCTAGGAGGATATCCTTTCCATTCAACCAGGTATTGAAGCTGGCCCCTTCTATACCTGGAATCACAAATCCGAGATACCTCATATTCCAATTGGTCATAGACCAGTATAGGAGGAGGTCTGGAGGGTTTTTGGGAGGATGGATAGTAGGGTTTCAGTAAAGATGTGTGAAAGACTGGGTGTATCTTCTTCTAGGATTCAGACAACTTGATCCGATAAGAAACAGGATTTATAATTTCTTTAATGGAAAATGGACCATAGTACCGAGGGGCCAGTTTACTAGGCCGTAGATGTCGGGGTAGTAATTTTGAGGACAACCAGATCTGATCACCGACTGCATAAGAAGGGCCAGGTCTTCTACTGGAATCTGCATATTTCTTGGTCTGTTTCCTGCCCATCTCCAAAAATTCCTTGGCTTCTTTATGTATGTTGACAAGGGTTTCGATCCAGGAGTCAACTGTAGGTACTGGTGTAGATTGAGGAAGAACAAATTCATTATTCTCTGTTGTAGCCTTTTTGTAGGGATGACCAACAGATTGTCTTTGAACAAATAACCTTCCCGGACCTTTACATTCCAAGGATTCCTTTTGGATTTGTCCTTCCAGAGATCAGAGGATTGGGTTTGGGCTTGGATTTCTTCGAGGAGGTTGACTGCCTGGGCCACAAAGATCGTGGGGGAAAACATCTGAGGATATGCCTTGTCTTCAGTGGGCTCGTAGTCAGGTCTTCGAGATAAGGCGTCGGTGATCAGGTTTTGTGATCCAGGAACGTGGGTGATACGGAACTGGTACTGGGCAAAGAAATATGCCCAACGTGCCTGACGACTGTTCCTACACTCCAAAGACTGTAGAATCTGGAGGTTCCGGTGGTCAGTACGGACCTGAACTGGATGTTTAGCTCCCAAAAGTAGATGACGCCATTCAGTGAAGGTTTGGCGAATGGCTAACAATTCTTTTTCCAGGACTGAATAATGTGTTTCACTAGGAGTCAGAGTTCGTGAGAGGTAAGCAATTGGGTGTTCCAGTTTATCTCCTAATTCTTGTTTCAGGACTGCGCCAATGGCATAATTTGAAGCGTCCGTTTCTACCAGGAAAGGACGGCTAGTATCGGGTTGAGACAAGATAGGACCTTGCGTAAACTCCGTCTTTAAACGCTGAAACGCCATATCTTGTGGTGTTGACCAGAGGAAAGGAGTGTCTTTCTTCAGGAGAGCAACAATCGGTTGAACTATCTCAGAGAAATTAGATATGAATTTCCGGTAGAAATTGGCAAGTCCCAGGAAAGATTGAATTTGTTTCACGGAAGTAGGAGCAGGCCAGGTCAATATGGCTTTTACCTTTGAAGGGTCCCTACCAATTCCTTCTCGGGTAAGAATAAACCCTAGGTAGTGAACGGAGGTCACATGAAACAAGCATTTTTCAGGTTTGGCCAGGAGTTTATGATCTCGGAGTCTCTGCAACACTGCCTTCACGTGCTCTTCATGTTGTTTAGGATCCTTGGAAAAAATCAGTATGTCATCCAGATATACAATAACAAAGAGAAACAGCATGTCCGAGAACACCCTATCCATAAAGCGTTGGAAAATTGCTGGGGCGTTAGCCAATCCGAAGGGCATGACTAGGTACTCAAAATGGCCAAAAGGTGTTCTCAAGGCGGTTTTCCATTTGTCTCCTTCCCTGACACGGATCAAATGATAGGCGCCCGTGAGATCCAACTTGGTGAATATCACTGCGCCTCTCACGGCTTCCAGGATATCCGAAATCAGGGGTAACGGGTAGCGATCCTTGAGGGTACATTGATTTAGCCCGCGATAATCAAGGCAGGGTCTGAGTTCCTTGGTATCCTTCTTGGGAACAAAGAATAGAGAAGCACCAGCAGGAGATTTCGAAGGTCTTATGGTGCCATTTTCAAGGTTGGTATCCAGGTATTCTCTTAGGGCCTTCTTCTCGGGTTCGGAAAGAATGAACATCCTGCCGAAGGGAATCACTGCAGAGGGTTCCGTATCTATTGCACAGAATTCAGGTCTGTGTGGGGGTAAGGCCTGGACAATGGCAGTCGAAAACACATCATCATATGCTTGGTAGAATTCAGGAACCTGCATGACATTGGATACCATTAGTGGTGTCTGTTGTTCCTTTGTTGGTTCCTTTGGGTGTGTTAATGGAGGTTCTAGGGATAGACAATGAGACATGCAAAACTCCTAGCCTAGGAATAGGGAACCCGCAGACCAGTTGATATATGTGTTGTGTTTCTTTAGTCAGGGCATGCCCAAAACCAAGGGGTAATGAGCTGACTTAATAATGTCAAACCTGATCAGCTCTCGATGGTGATTTATTGAAAGCTGGATCTCCTTGGTCTGAAGGCTTATGGGTCCTGATGTGAGGGGTCTTCCGTCGATAGCCTCCACAGGCTGCATGGTGCTTCGTGTTTCGTAGGGAATCTGATGTTTATCAACCCACTCATGATCGATGAATATTCCCATAGCTCCGCAGTCTACCAGGGCCAAAATGGAATAGTTCGTATTCTTGGATGGTGATAAAAAGGCCTGTAGTACCACCAAATTGTTTTGTCCAGGAGAGTTCAAGGATGGAATGGATGTGGAGCAAACATCTCTCTCCCGAAGCTCTGCTCCATCTAGGATCGGGAGCTGGCGTTTCCCGAACGCCGAGAGGGTGCTAAAGGACACTCCCTAACCAAATGCTTATCTGAGGCGCAGTACATGCACAAGCCCGTATGAATTCTCCTCATTCTCTCTTGTGGAGATATGGGTCCACGAAATGCCCCAATCTGCATGGGCCCGGATTCTGAGACTTGGCTTGGGTTGATTTCCAGTCTTGGGGTACCCTCAAATGATACCTTGGAAGGAGTTCCCCTGGATGTCTTCTTTTCTGACTTCCTTTCGTGGATCCGGAAGTCAATCTGCATGGCAAGATCCATTAATGCCTGGAATGAGCTTGGTCGTGCCCCTCTGGCCAGCTCATCCTTAATTTCTTTGTTCAATCCTCTCCTGAACAGGGTAAAACTCGCCTCAGTGGACCAGTCAGCTTCCATGCCAGTTGTTTAAATCGGGTCACATACGTGAGCATATCCTGGGCCCCTTGCTGAAAGTCTAACAGGCGTTCTTGTGCGCTGTAGACCTGCTCAGGGCAGTCAAACATGTCTTTTAGGGCCTGTATAAACCCATCATAATCATCCAGGAGGGCATCACTAGAGTTAACGAGGGGAGTGGCCCAAGTGAAGGCATTCCCAGAAAGGTGAGATATTATAAAACCCACCTTGGCCATGGGGGTCGCAAAATAGTAAGGCTTGAAGGTAAAGTGAACCAAGCACGAATCCAGGAATGCACGAAGGGTCTTTGCTGAGCCGTCATATTTATCCATGACTCCGCCCAGTATAACACTCTCTTTTGTAGCAGAATCCCGGGATAGGACCAATTGTTTGAGAGTGGTGTTCTCCGCTTTCAGATTCTGTACCTCGGTTGATAGTTCCTGCATACGACGCATCAAGTCATGCACGGCAGCCTCCATGTCGATATCGCTTTCGATTGGGTGGCGTCTCAAACTGTCAAGGAGTTCCCCCCTTCTCACCTGAATCCGTTCTTTACCGGCGTACTCGGATGCTGCCTTCTTTCGGATGGAACGGGTTTTGAAGAAGGTGGCCCGTGTCTCTGCCGAATCCAGAATGCGTTCAGTTTTCCAGGAGGCCGAATCCAGGATTCCAGGAGGCAAGGTAAGTTCGCTAGAACTCGAATCCAGGAGGAAGAAGAAGGGGGGGTTCAAGGAAGGGAAAGCGGAGTGGAAAGGAGAAGAACCGCGAGCTATGGAGCACACGTCTGGTCGGTACTTCGCAATAGCATTGAGACGTGCGGAGCCACGGAAGGCGTGGTCTAGAAATAGAGAAAGGTTACGTCCAACGCATGGAGCGAGAAGGGAATGCGTTGGACGGCCATATTGGAGGTATTAATGTGTATAAGCCCATTGTGACAGGGACCATGAGGCCCAAAAGGGGCGCACCCTGCGATTCATGACAGATCTAGGTGTGGAAGTTATCACCCAAAATTCACTGAGAAAGGAACTGTCTTGTTAATTTGTTGAATACGACTTCTGAGGGGTCTGTGCCCAGAAGAGGGGGACCCAGGGGTGAAGCCATCACCCAAAGTGTTTGTAGAACCGAACTTTGTGTTTGTTTGTTGAGAGCATCAGGCCTCAAAGGCACAAGACGTTTTCATTACAAAGAGACTTAACCATCAAATAACCTGATAGCTGATACAGAACTGTTGGCGTGTGCTGGGAAGGCTCGGGCATGTGCTGTCCTCCAAAGTCCCACCTTGTCCTGTTCTAAAAAACGTGGGGAAGGAAGACCTCGAGGCAATCACATCCTGACTTATTATTTGTGAACACTTCTCTTCTTTATTTTGAATATCCTATCCCACACTCTTTCTGTAATCAGCTGTAAGTAATTGGCAATCTTTTTTTTGGTATAGGCTTTTTACTTTGACAATAGACCACACGGACAGCCTTATTTTTCATTTGATGGTTGACACTTGCTCCCATCTTAGATTTAGGTTAGGCATTTTTTCCACTCTGCATTTACAGTTTAATAAACACCCTTGAACTGTGATCTTTACTGTTGTCACCATGAGTTCCTTATAGTTCCTCATCATCATGTCATGGCTCCTAAACTCACTGGGAAGTTCCATTCGTTATACCCCCACAAACCAGGTCCTGTGGCCCCTCCACCTGTTCCTGGTCAGGGTGGGCTTCGGAGGGGGCATGCTGTTAGGACTCCTGCCTCACCTCGAATCTCCTGATTCCTCTCGAATGTCAAGGGTGCTCCGGTCTCTCCAAGCGCTTCGCTCCCACAGCTTGGTGCAGTGATAGAGGAGAAGCATTTTACAAAGATACTGTCTCCCCTGGAGATTGAAAGACGCCAGCCGGTGTTCATAATTCACGTTGCTGTAATCACGTCAGCTGACTTACAGCACGCTTTTAGGTCCGTTCCTCTAATGCGCAACTAGCGCGCAGGTCCTTGCATAAATAGTAATTTCTTCTGTTCCTCCTTGTTCGTGCAACGGTCCTAATTCTCAGCCACAACCTACGCATCCATAGCCATAGTAATTCAGGTATTTAGGTCTGTAATTATTTAGTCCACTGCCTGGATAATTCATTAGAGTTCCTTGCTAGGAGCCATTCAAATTGGGTAAGCCTGATTCCATCATTGTGTCTCCTTTTTCATGTGTTATAATTACATGGGGATTTGTTTCTAATTCAAAGCTTTGGTGGAGTTAAATTCCCTGATTCTCCTAAATATGAAAAATAATTTTTATTGAGACAACTTGCCCTTTTCTTATCTTCCGAACCCCAATTTATTATTGCTGCAACTTGGATTATTTTAGAATCAAAACGTATTACTCCTCTATCCTTTTCACATTTTCTCAGAACCTCCTCATGGACTGATATTGAAAAACAGCCGCTTTTGTATTCCTTCCAACAAGCTTGGTTTTCCTTAATCTCAACCTCACCTACTACCCAAGACTCTACAAACGCCTTCTTATGGTCCTACAAATCATTCCTGTTTAAGATAAAACATGATATTTTACTAAAATGGTTTTCCGCAGGGATTTATTTACTAACACACTTGTTTTATAACAATGTACCTATAACTTTTCATGAATTCTGCATCAATTTAATATGAATACATCTGATTTCAAAACCTATACTACCCTTACTAAGCTAATTACCAAAGCCATCCCCTATTATTCTCAAAAAACACCTTCTAAATCTATAGAATCAATTGCATGCTTTCGCTTTACCAGGCCGCCAAATTTTATTCCATTCTTAACCAACCCAACGACAACGCTTCAAAACGTACTGTACTATGGGAAGCTGACTGGGATCTCCAAATATCCCAAGAAATATGTGTCAGCTTCACCAGGTTCGTCACTTACATCTGAGAACATGTCTTCGTCCTCACCTGTTTCACTTGAACTTGTCTGCAGATTCTTGTCTCTTCCTCTCTGCGGGTACTCCGTTTCTTGTGGTAGAGATACGGTCTCTCTCAGGGAAGCCACTATGCATGCCTACTGGAATGGATGGGCTAGTGGTCCCTTCTCGGAGGAAGCCACAAAGGGGCAAAAGCCTTGGAAGGTGGAAAAAAATCCCTGTCCGTTGTGGTCCAGTGGGACGGGCTAGAAAGTATGGCCGTCTTGGGAGATGGTGATAAGGAATCCAAACGGGGAGGCTCCCGTGGAGAAACCCTTCCAGATAGCGACCAAGTCCTTGGGAGCGATATCAGGTAAGCAAAACACCCACAGTCCCGGCAGAGAGGACTGTTATGCGGAGGAAATGGAAACCCAGAGTCCGAAAGGACTAACACGAGACCAGAGAAAGGTGGAATGAAGAGAACCAGAGCAGCCGCACTCACAAAAGGGATGCATGGAGCGGTACTCGGGAGAAAATGCAACGGTTCCACAAAACAGGTAAGGGAACAGAGCCGTGAAAGGAAAGTGAGATGGAGAGGAGAGAACCGCGGGCCGGCCCGCCAGGGGACAGGGAAATTCAGTGGAATTTCTGGATGAGATCGGGGGCATGCACATAAGAACAGGGTTCCCAGGAATCTTCGGTATGCGAGTAGCTCTTCCAGTGGATCAGATATTCGAATCTTCCCTTCTTGTACCGTGAATCCAATATCTGGGAGACCTTGTATTCTGCAGGTGTCTCAATGTTGGGTAAATGAGATTTGCGTAGAGGGCGATTGTATGAATCTCCAACAAATGGACTGATTCATGGAATTATTTGCGTGGAAAATAGGGGACTTGCCCGCGAAATTGCACGCAAGCACCCATTTGTCGATTCATGGAACACAATGCGCAGGGTTTACCAGGGACTTGCGAGGAATCTGCACCGGTCAGCACGTTACTGCAACACTACGAACGCCTTGTGTGAGACTCTAAGCAAAGGCCCACCCGTGTCTGCGCAGTCACCTAAAAAGGGGACGGAACAAGTGGAATGTGCAACAACAAGCGAAAATATGGGCGTAACGAGGGAAGTACCACAGTAAAATCCTTGCAAAGCCCATATGCGTGCTAAAAACCCATATTCATGGAATTCAACAGGGCTCGCCGGCGCGTGTAAAAATACGTGCAAATCCTGAAACACGTACGCCACGTGATAGCTGGAGTAAACGTTAACACGCACAAAAACAAATGAATAAGAAGCCAGCGCGATCAACCAACGCACGTATACAGCTACGATGAATGTACCATTTGTCACAGCAGTGATCGTGGGACACCGCAGGAGGAGGAGGATGGCCAGGGCCCAGATATTTCTACCTAGGACCCGCCTTTTTGGGATGCCTGATGACCAGGTCTATGGCAGGTATAGGTTTCCACCTCATATCATATTAGACCTGGTCACGGAGTGGGAGGATGACCTTACATCACCCACACTGTGCTCCCAAGCACTGAGCCCCTTGGAAAAGGTGCTCAATGTACTGCATTTTTTGACCACTGGGTAATTTCAGCGGTCAACTGCCATAGTTGGTGGCATTTCACAGTCCACGCAGTCGCGCTGCCTACACCAGGGGTTGACAATAATTACTGCACGCCCCTCAGTCCGCAGGCACATCTACATGCCCAGAACACCTGCAGAAAGGCAGGCCATGGTCCAGGGCTTTTATGGGGTGGCGCACTTCCCTACAGTGCTTGGTGCCATCAATTGCACCCATGTGGCTCTACGTCCACCTAGGACTACAGAGCACATATATCGCAATTGCAAGCACTGGCATTCCATCAACGTGCAGATTGTATGTGATGCCAAGGGCATCATTACTTCTGTATATGCGAACTATCCAGGGCCCACCCATGATAGTTTCATATCCCGAATGTCAACCCTACACCGGGCCCTGGAAGCTAGGAGGCATGGCAACACATGGCTCATGGGTGAGTATAAATGCCCCTGCACATGCATTCATGTCACACACAGACAAATACACACCAATGACGAACATTTTCACCTCTACAGGCGACAGTGCCTACCCCCTGAGCACCTACATCATAACGCCAATACGGAACCCTGCCGCACCACCCCAGGTAAGATACAACACAGCCCATATTGCAACTCAGGTCATAGTGGAGCGCACATTCAGAGTGCTGAAGTCACGTTTCCGCTCCCTTGACCACTCTGGTGTGAGTTGCTATATGCGCCAACACTAGTGTGCAGGATCATTGTGGCAGCATGTGTCCTGCACAATGTTGCAACACGGCGTGGCGTACCTGTGGACATGGTGGTGCCCTCACATCCCCAACCACATGCACGCTGCTTGCGCATGGCCGGTCAAAGAGCATGTGGCGAGGCTGCCCATACCCAGCTTGTGGCTACATTTTCCACCTAATATCCAACCCCTGTGGAGTGCACACAACCCTGGCACATTCCAGGTGCCATTCAATGATGACAAATGGCCAATCATCTGTGCCCACCAAACCACCATGAGAATGTGTCCCTGGAAGTGCAACAATGTGTGTATTCCTTATAACTAAAGCTAATTTAATTTTGGGTTTCCAATACCACCATGCCAAACTAGATATCAAATCGCCTGTGTGTCACATAGCCCGTCTCATACGTCATATAAATTTATCACCAGACTGCGCTATGGCATGTAATGTCAAAGGAGATAGATAAATGTCCAATACATAATACAAGTGTCTTAAAGAGCTCAACAATGTATGGAACAAGTACAAAAATAACCGCTCATAGAGATCCATAACATTCTGGACAGGAACAGTAATTTCATACTATACTATACTATTAACAGTGCATGTAACAGTGAATCTGTCGGAGAGTGATTCATCATATTTTCAATGTGCCATCATGCAGGGATCGAGGACTGGGTGGAACAGACAGACACCGTACCTGCATGGTGCAATCAGAAGGAGCAAGTGCATAGATGTTTAGAGGGGTATGGTATTTGGAGGGTGGTTCAAGTGCAACCAGTTAGTGGATGCTCGGGTAAGTGCAGAGATGCAACTCTCTCAGGTAATTCCCCAAGTGCAGTGGTGATGACACTAGTCCAGGTCACTGAGGCAACTGTCCCACAAATTGCTGGGGTTCACAGGGGCGTGTGAGACCTTGAGGCACGTCAAGCAGACAGTCATCACGCAGCAAGGGCAAAAGGAATGGAGAGAGTGAGAGAGCAGAGGGATTGCTTAGCAGGGAAGAGGGAGAGAGAAGGAAGAGTAGAAGATGAAACACATTGGTAGTTCATGGAAAGTAAGGAAATGAGTCCCCAGAGGACAGCAGGATGAGTATCCCAGAGTTTGGCCCTTGCTGATGATAAAGATCCCCTGGAAAAAATCTCCATCAATAACTGGCTCACCTGAAGAAGGTCGGAGTAACATGATGAAATGGCTGTGGAGGGACAGCATTGAGGAATTAACATTTGCAGATAGGGAGTAAACAGGCCTCACAAATCACAGTGCACAATGCATACTTCCTATGACTCGAGGCTGTCTGCCATGGCTAGCCAGTGGAGGACAATCAGTGGCAGACAGATGTGGTCCCTGGCCTTAATGTCAAGCATAATACTTGTGGTCTTTTCCCGAATTAATTACACAGGGTGTGGATTAGAAGCATGGAGTTGGTGCAATAGGCAGTAGCAGTAGTGTAGCCCGGAGAGTAACACAGCACGTGTAACATTGCACCTCTTCGTGATATTGTGGAAGTGTACATTAACTGTGTGCATCAAGACCTGCAAGTAGGACTCCTTCACAATCACATGAATATGTGGCAGTAATGGAAGGGGGTAGTTGAACATTAAGGCAACATTCATGCTTTGGAATGAGTGTGCAGGGAGAGAAAAAATGTAGGAAGGACTGAGTCAATGGCAGAAGTAGGCTGCAGTGGAGTCAATAGGGACATGCACATTTGTAAATGCTGCACAAGCCAAGGTCATGTTGAGGGCACCAGTCCAGGATGGCTGTGTGGCAGACATGGTGAATAAGGGTGCCAGTGTGTCACTAGGAACACTGCTGAAGAGTACTCTGCCCTCATCATAGCACATTATTCATAATGAAAATGTCATGTACTACAGAACACGCCCCTTTTGGACTTCCTGGTCCTTGTCTCATCGGGGCTTATACTCCCTTGTACTTCCAACATGGCCGTCCACTGTGAAACACCTTCCTCGCTCTACACCTTGGACGTAGCGTGTTCTAATTATAGACCGCAGCTCTGCACGTCTCAATGCTATTGCGAAGTAGCGACCAGACGTGTGCTCCGTAGCTCGCGGTATTGTTTCCCTTGCTTCTTCCAGCCATCCCCATTCCTAGTCCCTTTCCTTCCTTCCTTGATTCCTGGACTTGTGTGCTAGAGTGCACTCTGTAAATTTCCCGGATTCCTGGATCCTTGCATCCCAGAACTTTGAACGCACGCTGGAGTCGGAAGAGACTCGTGCTGCCTTATTCAAGACTCGATCCGTCCACAAGAAGGCATCGATCAAGAAATCCAGCAAAGATCGAACTCAGGTGAGAAGGGGGGAACTCCTTGACAGTTTGAGATGCCACCCGACCGAACTCAATATGGACATGGAAGCGGCCGTCCAGGACCTGATGCATGGCATGCAAGAGCTATCAACCGAGGTGCAGAATCTAAAGGCGGAAAACGCCGCTCTCAAACAATTAGTTCTATCCTGTGATTCTGCCACAAAAGAAAGTGTGTTGCTGGGCGGCATAGTGGACAAATACGATGGGTCGGCAAAAACCCTTCGCGGATTCCTGGATTCATGTTTGGTCCACTTTACTTTTAAGCCCTACTACTTTTCAACTCCCAGGGCTAAGGTGGGGTTCATAATTTCCCACCTTTCAGGAAACGCCTTTACCTGGGCTACGCCCCTTTTTAATTCCGGCAATACTCTCCTAGATGACTATGATAGCTTCATACAAGCCCTTAAGACCATGTTTGGCCGTCCAGAGCAGGTCTATAGTGCCCAGGAACGCCTGTTAGACTTTCAGCAAGGATCCCACGATATGCTCACCTACGTTACCCGATTCAAGCAATTAGTCAAGGAAGCTGATTGGTCCCCTGAGGCGAGTTTTACCCTTTTCAGGAGAGGACTAAATGAGGAGATTAAGGATGAGTTGGCCAGAGTGGCTCGCCCAAACTCATTCCAGGCGCTAATGGACCTTGCCATGCAAATAGATTTCCGTATCCAGGAAAGGAAGGCAGAGAAGAAGAAATCCAGAGGTAATCCTCCAAAGCTGTCCTTTGAGAGAACCACCAAGACGGACACAAACCCAGGCTCAGTCTCTGAACCAGAACCCATGCAGATAGGAGCCTTCCGTGGACCTATATCCCCTCAAGAAAGGATGAGAAGGATTAATACGGGGTTGTGCATGTATTGTGCCTCAGACAAACACTTGGTTAGGGAGTGTCCTCTAGCCCCTCCTCGGCGTTCGGGAAACGCCAGCTCCCGATCCTAGATGGAGCAGAGCTTCGGGAGAGAGATGTTTGCTCCACATCAATTCCATCCTTGAACTCTCCTAGACAAAACAATTTGGTGATACTACAGGCCTTCCTGTCGCCCTCCAAGAATAAGACCTATCCCATTCTGGCCTTGGTAGACTGCAGAGCTATGGGAATTTTCATTGATCAAGACTGGGTTGTTAGTCATCATATTCCGTACGTGACATGAAGCACCATGCAGCCGGTGGAAGCAATCGACGGAAGACCCCTCACTTCAGGACCCATAAGCCAGCAGACAAAAGAGATCCAGCTTTCCATAAACCATCACCAAGAGCGGATTACATTTGACATCATTAAGTCAGCTCATTACCCCATGGTATTGGGTATGCCCTGGTTACAGAAGCACAATCCGTATATATCAATTGGACAGCAGGATCACTATTCCTAGGCTCAGAGTTTTGTATGTCCCACTGTCTATTCCTGGATCCCTCCTCGACATCCCCTAAAGAACCACTAAGAGACCAGCAAACACCACTCATGGTTTCCAATATCATACAAGTCCCAGAGGCCTATCAGGGATATGCTGATGTATTTTCAACTGCCATAGTCCAGGCCTTAACCCCTCACAGACCTGAAGACTGTGCCATAGATACAGATCCCTCAGCACTGATTCCCTTCGGCAGAATGTTCATCCTTTCCGAACCAGAGAAAAAGGCCCTCCGAGAATACCTGGATACCAACCTTGAAAACAGCACCATAAGACACTCAAAATCTCCAGCGGGTGCTTCGTTGTTCTTTGTTCCCAAAAAGGATACCAAGGAACTCAGACCTTGCCTCGACTATTGTGGCTTAAATCAGTGCACCCTCAAAGATCGGTACCCACTGCCCCTGATCTCGGATATCCTGGAAGCTGTGAGAGGAGCCGTAATATTCACGAAGTTGGATTTCCGGGGTGCCTATCATTTGATCCGTGTCCGGGAAGGAGACGAATGGAAAACAGCCTTTACAACACCCTTTGGTCACTATGAATATCTAGTCATGCCCTTAGGACTAGCTAATACCCCCGCAGTTTTTCAACGTTTTATGGATAGGGTGTTTTCTGACATGTTATTCCTCTTCGTCATTGTCTATCTGGATGACATATTGATCTTTTCCAAGGATCCTCTAAAGCATGAAGAACATGTGAAGGCAGTATTACAACGACCCTGTGAACACAAACTTTTAGCCAAACCCGAAAAATGCTTGTTTCACGTTACTTCTGTTCACTACCTAGGATTCATCCTTAGTCCAGAAGGAATTGGTATGGACCCTTCAAAGGTAAAGGCCATACTGGCATGGCCCACTACCACGTCCGTGAAACAAGTTCAATCCTTCCTGGGGCTTGCCAACTTCTACCGGAAGTTCATTTCTACCTTTTCCGAGATCGTTCAGCAGATCGTTGCCCTATTGAAGGAAGACACTGCAAGATAAGACATTCCAACGTTTAAAAACAGAGTTCACGCAAGCCCCCATCTTGGCCCAACCCGACATAAATCGGCCATTCCTAGTGGAAACGGATGCCTCTAACCACGCCATAGGAGCGGTCTTGAAGCAGGAACTTGAGGATAAACTGGAACACCCCATTGCCTACCTCTCACGAACCCTGACTCCCAGTGAGACACATTACTCTGTCCCGGAAAAGGAACTCTTAGCCATCCGCCAAGCCTTCACTGAATCCCGACATCTACTTCTGGGTGCTAGATATCCAGTTCAGGTCCGCACGGACCATCGGAATCTTCAAATTCTACAGTCGTTGGAGTGCAGGAACAGTCAGGCGCGTTGGGCCTACTTCTTTGCCCAGTACCAATTCCAAATCACTCATGTTCCTGGATCACAAAACATGATTGCTGACGCCTTATCTCGACGTCCTGACTATGTAACTATTGAAGACGGCCTATCCTAAGATGTTTCCACACACGATCTTTGTTGCTCAAGCAGTCAACCTCCTGGAAGAAATTTGAGTGCAAACTCAATCCTCTGACCTCTGAAAGGATATTTCAAGGAAGAATCCATGGAACCTAAGAGTTAAGGAAGGATATTTATTCAAGGACAATGCACTGGTCATTCCTACACAGAAATTACAACAAAAATAATAAACCTCTGTCATGATACCCTTCACTCCGGACATTGTGGCATAACCGACACCCTCTGTCTCATACAAAGACAGCTTTGGTGGCCTGGAATGAAGACCAACGTACAGCAGTACATCAAGGCTTATGCTATCTGCAGTCAAAATAAACATGATAACAAGAGACCGGAGGGTCTTCTACTGCAACCTACACTGCCAACAAGGCCATGGGAATTCATTGCTACAGACTTCATTGTAGAATTACCACCTTCCCGAGGATACACGACCATCATGGTTACCATAGACTTGTTCACTCATATGGCTCATTTTACACCCGTGTGTAAGCTACCATCCTCGTCCGAGCTTGCTGGAATCTTCCTGGAACACATATTCCGTTTAGATGGACTTCCTTCCAAGATCATATCTGATCGAGGACCTCAGTACGTCTCTCAATTCTGGAAACATCCCTGTCGCATTTTGGGAATCCAACGCGCCCTCTCATCTGGTTATCATCCCCAAACCAACGGGGCCACAGAACGTGCTAATCAGACCCTGGAGCAGTATCTTCGATGTTTCGCCACCAAGGTTCAGGATGACTGGTCGCTCCTGATACCCGTGGCTGAATTTGCCTACAACAATTCCGATCATTCAGCACTTAAGACCAGTCCTTTTTATTGTAGCCAAGGTTTCCATCCATCGGTTCTACCCTCTGTTCTCCCTCATCCTACACCAACTGTCGACTCCTGGATAGAAACCCTCATCAACGTGCACCAGGAGGCCAAAGAAAACTTAGAGAGGGCCAGAACACAGACTAAGAGGTATGCGGATTCCAAAAGAAGACCAGGTCCTTCTTATGCAATTGGTGATCAAGTCTGGTTGTCCTCGAAATTACTACCCCAACATCTAAGGCCAAACAAGTTGGCCCCTCGGTACTATGGTCCATTTCCCATCAAGGAAATTATCAATCCAGTTTCATACCGGATCAGACTACCAGACTCCTGGAAGAAAATTCACCCAGTATTTCACACATCCTTATTAAAACCCTACACCCAATCCTCCCGGAAATCCTGCGACCTCCTCCTCTGCTTGTCGACAACCAATTGGAATATGAAGTATCCCGAATATGTGACTCCAGGTATAAACGGGGTCAGCTTCAATACCTGGTTGAATGGAAAGATATCCTCCTAGTGAAAGAACCTGGGAACCACTTTCTAATCTCAAGGCCCCTCGACTGCTCAGAAGATTTCACAAGATAGACACCCGGGCAAACATGGAGGAACGGGTCTTCGGAGGAGGCATGCTTTCATGAACTACAGAACACGCCCCTTTTGGACTTCTTGGTCCTTGTCTCATTGGGGCTTATACTCCCTTGTACTTCCAACATGGCCGTCCACTGTGAAACACCTTCCTCGCTCTACACCTTGGACGTAGCGTGTTCTATTTATAGACCACGCCTCCCGCGGCTTCGCGCGTCTCTATGCTATTGCGAAGTAGCGACCAGACGTGTGCTCCATAGCTCGCAGTATTGTTTCCCTTGCTTCTTCCAGCCATTCCCATTCCTAGTCCCTTTCCTTCCTTTCTTGATTCCTGGACTCGTGTGCTAGTAGCGCATTCTGTATATTTCCTGGATTCCTGGATCCTTGCATCCCGGAACTTTGAACGCACGCTGGAGTCGGAAGAGACACGTGCAGCCTTATTCAAGACTCGATCCGTCCGCAAGAAGGCATCGATCAAGAAATCCAGCAAAGATTGAACTCAGGTGAGAAGGGGGGAACTCCTTGACAGAAAATATTCCAAATATGCGTTGCAGCAGGCAAATGTATATGTCAAAGATGCATGGAAAAGGAATGGACACCTGCATGATTCCACAGGTGGTGGCTGAAGTAGGGCAGAAAAAAGGACACAGTATGGGGTTGTTATGCAATATATTTTCAAGAATGACATAAGCAAGTCCACTGTCCGTTCATGGATCATCAAAATGAGGATGGAATGCATCACTGTGTGAAAAGCAAATGAGACATCAAAGATGATGAGGACAGCAGGGCATTATGAATGGAGGGATGCCACCATTCATCCTGTGACCCTAGTGAGTGTTGCTCCGGACTGTTACAATGCACAGTGGTGTTGACATAGGTCCACAAGAATGCCCTAATGGGCGTACATTTGTGTGTGGACCAACTTCGCTAGCAGTTTCTCCGGAAGGCTATCAAGCTATTCACCTGTATGTTGGTGGTTAGGAAGGCTGTGCATATGTCATATTAGCAATGTTGTGCAGAAGTGAGTGCCTGATGGAGGATTGAAACTAAACACCAGTAAAGGAGAGTATGTATAGATCAGCAAGAGCATTAGACCTAGAGGAGAAGTTTGCAATGATGGTTCTGTAGGAGCAGCCGTACACCAATGGGGATGACACCTTCATGTACTTGTCAACTTGGTTGAGTACTTCAGGGAGACATGTTACTCACGGTTGAGTTGACCAGGCCGGGGCGTTGCTCCCACCTCGAATCAACAGACAAGAGGGAGCGAAGTTGAATTAGTTCAGCCCAAGCTGAGGTGATCCCACTAGGGGACTCCCCAGAACCAGGCCTCCTCAACTTGAGGAGCTCTTTTAGGCAATACGCCCCTCTGTCTTGAGAAACCCAGACAGAGGAGTTGATTCCTCAAAAGAGCGGGGATGTCCACAGCGCAGAACCAATGCTGCAAGAAAAATACGAGATATTAGGTATCTATATAATACAATCTCTTCAATAGGATGCCCTAAAAGGGTGACTCTACCTGGTAAGGTTGGACAAGAAACCAGCAGTAGGAATAGCGTCATTAGAAGACCTGCAACTAAAAGGAAAAGGAAGGTGGGTAAGGTCACCTATCTAATAAGACAGAAAGATAGCAATTAACACAGCATCAGTTTACCCAATTTAGAGAAGTAAATGGACTTAAAGAAACAACGGAGGTATGAAATAATAAAGAGGGAGGTTAGTAAGGGTACTACTTCCCGGACGGCACGAGGGACTCCAAATAGTGTCGGGTTGGTGCACAAAGCAGAGTAGCATCCAGGAGTGCACGTTGGATCCAAGAAGTGTCTTTAACAAAACAGCACAATCCAAAATAAAGTACAGTACAGTTTCCCAGAGTTGTAGGTGTCCAAGCAGGGCGGAGGAATGGTTGGGTCGTATGACAGGCAGTACCAAAGAAGAGGATGTCAAGGCAGGAGAGAAGATTGGTTGGTGCGTATGACAGGCAGTAAGTTAAATGGAAGGTAATTAGTAGAATGACTCACTGTGAGATATAGTGGTAACGGAGGGGAAAGTTTCCCAGGTAGCAGGATCTTGTCCCCAAAGAGCGGAGTAGAGAGTCAAGCCGCAAGATGGGTAAGGAGGAAACAAGATCAGAGCGCCCCGAAAGACGCAGGTAATGAAATGCGAGTGAGAGTTCGAATACGTCAAAGACGCGAGTCCGGTTCACCAAAACACAGAAGGGGCAGGCAGTAGCAAGTCGAGCGAGCAGGCAAAGGTCCAAAAACAATGAATTAGTCCAAAACGAAGCAGGATGGAAGAACGCTAATTAGAAGCAGCGTCTTCCGGGTGTGAAACGCTTATGTGTGTTTGTTATGGGGCAGAGTCTGCCTTGCTGTGTCCCGGTCAGCTGACTAGGCACGTGACCCGCTCGAATCCTGGCCCGGAAAACGCTACATCTCCACGGCAACTGCCAACGCTGCAGAAACGAAGAGGAAAGTCGCCCACACCTGCGGCGAGGAGACTGAGGTGTAACAGACATGAGTGAATGAGGAGAATGAATAATGATGATGGTGAGTGTCAGGGTGCGTCGAGGTGCGGAGGGTTGTGAATGAGGGATTTCTCAGTAGTTGGTTCATTCAGTCACGTGTATTATCAAGACATATGTGGTGCGAGCGCATAACAAAGGTACTGTGAAGGTGGTCTAGGAGAATATACAGTGGATGTCTTCACAATAAATCAGCCACTGACCTCTTGCTGCTCCACCAGAACCCTGCTTGATGGCACAAAGTACTCCTGCACGCTGATGGAGCGTCAAGGGAAAACATAAGCCATCAACAAAATCCTAAACATTAAAATAATGGTAAAAGTACACTGTAAACCACCAGAACATGGTCAATGCAGACTTAATTGTCACTGCATACCAATGGTGTAATGCTGCATCTATTCCAATGCTGCACCACCACACACCTAGATGCGTTGCACTAGAAGCTGCCTACACCATGTTGCAACATGCCTGAGAAAAGGAAGAAAACCCACTAACAACACGAAACCTGATGTGCTGAAAGACCAAATAGCCCACATACCAGCAGACATAGAAACATGTTTGTGGATTCACGATGCGTGAGCACACACTAATAGTTGAATCATAAATTCAACCCGGCAAATGTGAGAAACATCCCTAATCCCACAAATCCTGATAGGGATCAGATGTGTCACTCATTAGACCTGATAAAAGTTGAATGAGGCACACCGCGGCTCAAACATCTGCACTTGCCCCAGTCCACAAACTGTTGACCATGCTAAACACTCCCAAACAACCACGAAAGCTGGACACACAGTTAGAAAGCACAGTTATCATAATCAGTGAACATTGGCCCCAGCAGTCCATCCAATTAACATGACCATAACCATCAGTGGAATCACCCCCGGGTGATCAATTCAACCATCGAGCAATAGTGATAGAGGCCAAGGTAAGTAAATCCAGAGTGAACACACACAGTGCCCCGCTCCCATGCAAACACCACCGAAGTGTCATCAAATGCCATGCACTCACCTGTCCGTGGAATTCACCTGCCTTGCATACGATGCACACCATTGGGAGACGCTTTACCTAAATGGAATGCAATGCAGAGTGACAGCACAAACTACATGCACATACAAGATCGTAATTGATCACGAAAGAAAATATGCATAGAACACAGAGTGCAGGAGCAACACAGGGTGACACAGGGTGAATGATTATAGATATAGATGTGTACAGGAGTACAGTATTCCTCCCCAGAGAGAGGGAGAGAGTGACACAGAGAATGAATACCAAGGAAATGACAGATCAAGGAGTCCATGGCCTGGTTTTCCGATGTACAATGACATGCTGCACAGCCCAGTCGGTGCGCCCATTGAGGTATCCACATAGGTAGCTTGCACAGTGACATGAGCCCTAATCTTTGTTTATATATGTTTTTATTATTTTCAATTACAGTAAGATCAAACATAAACTCTGTCCCCAACTCCCTCCCCTCTCCTCCCCCCGGAAGATCGCTTTCTCAGTTCCTGTGGAATTTCGCTCATGCCGCGAATATGTCCAATATTCTTATTTGATGTGGACACCATTGTTCCATATAGTCTGATTGGAGATATTCCAACACCACCCCCCATTCCTTCATGAAGGATCCCATTGTACGTTGCAAAGTAGGAGTTCATTTTTCCATTGTCACTAATGTCCACACCTTCTGTAGCCAGCCAAACACCATTGGTGGGTCCCGTTGTTTCCAATTCTGGGCAATAGCTGCCCATGCCGCTATCACCAAGCCCATAAAGCTCCTCCTTTGTGGTTTCATATACTTCCTTGCTACCGGGGCCTTAATGCCACAAAGCCATACCTTCGCTCACAGTTGGGCCACATTTGGAAACCTCCCAGGCATCTGTGTCTTTGCTTCGGCCCAGAATCCCTGAATCCCTTTGCAGTCCCACCAAATATGCCTCCTATTGCCCACCCCCACGCATCCTCTCCAGCAGTGTTTGGACGTGTGCGGGAACATCGTGTTTAACCTCTCCAGGGTATAGTGCCATTGGGTGACGACCTTTATCCACATTTCCCTCATTTGGACTGAGCGGGTACGTTTAGGAATATTTCCCCAGAGCTCCTCCCACTGTGGTTTACTGATGGCTTCCCCCAGGTTTAATTCCCACTTCAACATATAGCTCCACCTTATGTCCTCTTTCTGCACATTGATAAACTTGTATAGTGCCAACACTAGTTTCTTGGACCCTGAGTTGGTCAGAGTGAATTTTTCAAATGGTGTGAGATCCCTTGAGGCCGCCTGTTTAATGGATGGTGTCACAAGCCAGTACCTGAACTGTTCATATTTGTATCTGTCAGATTCTTTGAGATGTAGGTGTGTTTTACATGCCTCAAATGATCGGACTTCCTGGTCCTGTATCATTTCTCCTATTTTCGTGCACCCTGCAATCTCCCATCTATTGAACGCCCCCTTCTCCATTCCTGGCTGGAATTCTGGGTTCCCGAACATGGGTGTGAACGGGGCAGGCACTTCTGTTAAGGTCACCTTCCACGTTTGGTCGTCCAAGGCTTCCAGTGGGGCCCTCACGACTTCGCTGATGCGAAGATTTGGGTACCTGAATTCTTTCCCTGTCCACAACGTCTCCACCAATGGGGATCTTGCCACCGTCCTGTCCTGCTCTGCCCAGACTTTATGCAGATCCTCCCCATCCATTCCTTTAAAACCCATAACTGCGCCGATTGATGGTACCTATAGAAATGCGGAAGAGACATGCCCCCCTCCTTAGTTGGACCTGTTAGCACTGCTCTAGCTACCCTTGGGGGTTTCTTTTTCCATATGAATGAAAATATTGCTTTCGAGAGTGCTCTGAAAAAAGATTTGGGGACCCTTATCGGGATAGCCTGAAAATAGTATACCAACTTTGGAAGAATGGTCATCTTTACCGGTGTAATGCGTCCCCACCAAGAAATCGCCAGGGGGTTCCACTGCTCCAAGTCCTTTTCACCAGCAGTTCCGGATAGTTTTCCCCATATAGGAGATTCACCCTGCCCGTGAGGGTTATGCCCAAGTATTTTATCCCTTTATCCGCTATCTTTAGATTTAAGGAGCCTGCTTTCTGCTTAATCTCCACTCTATCCCCTGCCAGAATTAATATTTCCGATTTGTTCCTGTTAATTTTCAACCCTGAGATTGACCCAAAATTCTATAATTCTTGTATTACTTAGGAGAGAGTGCAAGATGGATCCGTCAGGGCGACCAGCATATCATCAGCGTATGCAACTACCTTGTGCTGCATGCCAGCCATTTCTATCCCTGCGATGGAGGACGACTCCCTGATTCTGATTAAGAGTGGTTCTAAAAAGATAGCATAAAGGAGGGCTGACAGCGGGCATCCTTGTTTAGTGCCCCTTGTTAACTACACTCTGCCCGTGACTTCCTCGTTTATGGCTATTCTAATGGAAGGGGTATTATAATTAGCCCTAATCATTTTCATATATGGTTCCCCAAAACCCCATATATTTGTAACGCTCACCTGATTCTCGCAGAGGCGCCGGTCTTGACTGGGCGACTACCGTATCTTCAAAGGTGATGTGTAGCACCCGGTTGGCTCTTTGGGCTGGCCCTCTGTGCACTGTATGCCTGACTTCAAGAGTAAGATGTCTGCAGACAGAAAATATGGGATTAATGAACTGGGGTTATTGGGGTGTCCCTATCTCTTCCCTTTTTTGCTCTCCTGTAGACCCCCAAAGGTTAACGCTCTCACCTTAGGTAAGTGAATGCCGAGCTCTCCATCTGCCTCGGGGAAGGGTGCTGTAACCAGTTTCTTCACTGGATCGGTAGCGCAGGCCTCTTGACTTCAGAGGACTGCTGTCCGTCGTTTACTGCACGAACGGTAAGTTTCGAGTAATTGTATTGTCTTTAAAGTGTTTAGCAATGATGTCTCTTGTTTTGCAGGTTCCGGCGATGGCGGATGACGGGCTGAAGTGAGTTGAAGATGGAGTCCGTATGATGAATAGAAGCGCCTGGAAGCACGTAAGTAAGCGCTTGTTGCCTGCTTCACGATGCGCTCTAACTGTCTTTTATTTTGCAGGTACGAGTTCGGAGCGGCTGCAGGGTGCCGGAATACCCACTGGGGTTGATGTGGAAAGGAGTAATGGCACGTGAGTATTAAAGTTCCCCAATGTCTTTAAACGCACCTTGTTTTGTCTTTCAGATGCAGGATGCAGCGCCGAAGGCCTCCGGAGCGTGCGAAGAGTCGGTAAGCTTTTGTCTTTCAGATGCCGGAATGCAGTGTGAAGACCTCCGGAGCGCACGAAGAGTAGGTAAGCCTTTGTCTTTCAGATGCCGGAATGCTAACCTGTTCTTTCTTGTCTTTATAGGTGTTGCTGAAGACTGGATTCAGGATGGTAAGCCTTTTTCCTTAGGCCCAGGATCCGATGCAGAAGACACGATGAGCGTTCTGCTGCAGAGGATGCAGAATAACGCAAAGCAAGATTCATCCACCGGGTGTGGTTTAAATAGCCTCCTGTAGTGCTTAGGTGTCTCCTTCCACAGCCACGCCTAGGTAAGAAAAGAGTTCCTGCTTTCCAGAAGAGTTCCAGTGTTCTGAATCTAGGGAGTGGCTCCTGCCCCACCCAACAGGAAAAGTAGTTCCAAACAGAAGAGGATCAGAGGCTCAGCTGGCAGGCAAGTAAGCAGCATGGTCTGCTGCAGGTAAGTCCACCCAAGCATTATGAGCCCGGCGCTTCCAGCGCTGGGACTGGGCATATTTATGAGCCTGGTGCCACTGGCGCCAGGACTGGGTCCAAAAGGTCCCAATTGGGACTGGTTGGCCCTCGGAACCTGGGTTATGGATCTGCTTCCAAGGGAGTTGGGAAAACCCTGACCTTTTGGAAGCAGAGATCATGACAATATTTTAAGGTTCGGAATAGCATTAACCATTCCACCCGGTCGAATGCCTTTTCGGCGTCTAATGATAGCAATATTGCCTGGGTTTGCTTGACACCAATCTCCTCTCTCAGGTGTATTATTCGCCTCAAATTATCGTGGGTTTGTCGGCCAGGGATAAAGCCTGATTAATCCATATTTATCAATTTAGGGAGGAGCGGTGCAAGTCTAGCTCCTAATATTTTTGTATAAAGCTTTGAATCTAGACATGAGCCCTAATCTAATTACCACAACGCCATGTGTGCATGCCAAGGACATATAAGACAACCGACAAATGCAGCAAAGGTGCCCAACAATGAAGCATGCCCAACATGCAATACACTGCAAACACTTACCAAATTACTGTGTCTGCATGTTGTAAATCCCACATGACCTTCACCAGTAAGTGTGTTTCCTAGTTCATCAAAGGAAGGACAGCGTCTGGTGGAGGGCATGAGGAGTGTGGACTTCGAATGGTGCAGGATGTCTCACCCGGGACAGCAGTCACCACCACATCACAGATTACTGTAACAACATGGGAGAACATATTAAAACACCCATTGTACAGTATCATTGACACAGCACACATGTGCCATGGAACAACAAACCTATAATTACCAGCACATGCCATCCTGTGCACCCCCATGCAAACATGCTAGATTACTTCACTAGGCATGCCTGCACGTACACCAGTGCACATGTATAGTCCATGAGGAGTTAATGGCACAACTCAAGGGCAATCAATAAAAAAAATAACAAAGAACACAACCAGGAAAAGGAAAAACGAACTATGATATGCCAACATCTGGCTAGGGGAGTGGAAACAAATAAAAATGTCCATCTTGGACCGGGGAGGGCACCCAGGACAGGGGAGGGGCAGGGTGCACGTCAGCTCTGTTGAAAAAAATAATTCCCTCCATGGGCTCATGGACCGCACAGCTTTCTTGGATTGGGAGGCCTGTCGCTGCTGTGGCCACCTTCGTGTGTAGAATCCAAAGGTGGTAGTGGTAAGGGAGGTTGACCACATAGAGCCCTGGCCTGCCTCTAGCACTTTAAGTGAAGCTCTGAGGGCCAGAAACTCTTGCCTCAGGGCTTCCCTGTGGGCCTGACCCTCTACAAGCAGTGATGCCTGCAGAGACCTCAGTTTGGCCCGTCGGATCCTGCTGCTGGCCTCCATGTGCAGCCTGTTTGAGCGGCATGTGGACTGCAATGCTTGCAGCTGGTGCTCTACCTGTGTTTCTGGGGGGTTCATGGAATTGGCCACCCTATCCATGCCCTGAGCCAACATCTCATAGGAAGCACCCTGTTGTTGTGCAATACTATACATGGACTACTCCCACACTGTCTCCCCAGCCGCCACACGTCCACCACGTGTGAGGGTCCCACGTCTGCCTGACCCAAGGGAGCATGGCCCTTGATGTGATGCCGCTGTTTGTGGCTGCAGGACTGCATCCCTCCCTTGGTCATCTATCCCAGGACCAGAAACCAATACTGTGGAGCGTGACCCTGCAGCAGTAACCACCACAGATGGATGTGACAACACTGACTGGCCCTGTGAGGGGACGTGACCCCCTGCAGACGCACCAGCTGCAACAGCTCCAACACTTGATGCACTCACCTCCGATAGCATAGAGGAATGGACATCCGCCAGAGCTAATGGCTTCATCGGAGTGGGATACATACTGAGACATGCCCCGGATGGCCTGTAGCACCAGTGGATTTTCATAGGCTGCCACAACACGTCTTCCACTGGTGCTGTGTACCAGCTCAGGATCCTGTTCCTCCTCAACCTTCTCCCCTGCATCTAGTGGCTCATCACCTGCACATGGACATATAAAGACATGAAGAATCATGTTAATTGCATCGAATACATACATAGGTATCACAATGCTGTCCTGCAACACATCGCCATGCATGTTACCATGCCATTATTTGCATACACACACTATGTACAAAAAGCTCAGAGATCATGGCATATGCAGAGTTGCCACTACATCCCATGTCCCTGACCATCCCATGTCCCTGACCATTTAAGCACTGCACACATTGCCAACACACATGTATCTATGGACGCACATCATATCCCATGGCACAGCAAATAGTAGAGTGCAACATGTTAATTGTGACTCATCAAGTGGATATGCAACGTGCCATTAAGGTACATGAGAACATGTCCACACATAATTACAGCCAGCTCCACTACAATTACATCTAACACCAGTGTACCACTGGCACAGCAAGTGCACACAATGTGGAAATCCCCTGAGTGTGGAGTTCCAGGTGTCTGATGTGGAGAGAATAATGACATGCAATGGGAGATAGTAAGAGGGGACAGTGACACACAAGAGGGACAGGGCCATGGACCCATGGATGTATGTTGAGTGTGGTAGGTTAACAGGGATGACTCCTGACAAATATTTCACATGGGGGTCAGTGCCATAGCTGCGGCTGGGATTTGCACAGTGTAGGAAAATGCTATGTCACTCATGGCACAATGTCACGCCCGCTGCCAGTGTTCATGGAAGGTATGGGGAGCATGAAACCACCTACAGACATGTGTGGATGGACTTTCTACTACATGCAGTGCATGATGTATATCACATGCTTCAGACTCAAGCACTAGACTGGCATAGCTGAGTCACTAACATCAATGATGAAAATACCCAGATGCCACATTGTGTTGGCATGCCGGAAATGTCTTTCAGTATCTGACAGTTGTTGATTACTACTGTCCCAAAGCCATGTTCAACAGATGTGCAGCACATGGCTTGTATGCACTCTGCAGTACACCAAGCACGGGTCAGTACACCATGACATGGTTCACCCATGGAAGACATACAAAGGCAGGCAGAAGTGCTACACAATCATACCAATTCATTTAATCCACATACACATGTTCTGGAAACACACGCTTAATAACTCACCGGACGTTTCATTGTAATCTGGCAGGCCTTCCACGCATTGCATCCTGATCCACATGAATCAACTCGCTCATGGCCTCTTCATGTGGTGTGAGCTTCTGCTCCTGTGGTGACCCACCTCCAGTCACCAGAGCAGCTTGTGTTTGGTTCGGCGGTGGAGGTCATTCCACTGCTTCATGACCTCACGAGTGGTGCACCTCTCATTGCTCCAGGCGTTGATGCCATCCATGACTTGCTGCCAGTGGACCATATGCTGAGCAGGCGTATGTGTGCTCCCTGGCTGCGTGCACATGTCACGATGGTGTTCGCGCACATAGTCCACGAGGATCTGGGGTTCTTCATCATTGAAGCTCCTCTTCCACGACGTGGTGGTGTCCTGTGCTGTGCTTTGGGATTGAGCCTGTTTCTGTTCTGCATGCTTTTGCTTCTTGGCATGTGGTGCAGACCCTATGGGGCTGGGACCACTCAGGGCAGTAGGGGCTGGCCCACTAGTGGCCTGGGCCATGCCATCACCCACTGCTGTTGGGTCAGTATCTGCCCCTGCAGGTGCCTGAACCTGGGTGCTGGGGCCAGGTCCTTTAACTGTACGTCCCTTCCCCTTGGACGCACGGACATCAGCTGCCCCTGCATGACCTTGTACCTGGGGGGGGGACAACAGCTACTGCTGTAGCTCCCTGACCTTGGGGGTTAGGGACAGCAGCTGCATTTGCAGGTGCCTAAACCTGGGTGCTGGGGACAGCAGCTGACGCTGAAGCTCCCTGACCCTGTGTGCTGGGGACAGGTGTTTTGCATGGACATCCCTTCCCCTTTGAGGGACGGACAGCATCTACCCCTGCGTGTCTGTGCACATGGGCTGGGACGACTACAGCTATCGCTGCAGATCCCTGACCCTGGGTGTTGGGAACAGAAGCTGCCCCTGCAGCTCCCTGACCCTGGGTGCTTGGGAGAGCAGATGACCCTGCAGCTCCCGGACCCTGGGTGCTGGGGACAACAGCATCACCTGCAGCTCCCGGACCCTGTTGGGGGTGGGGGGGCACAGCTCTCTCTGCACGTCCCCCATCCCGGCCATCCCTCTTGTAGCCTTCCCACACTCATGGTAGAGATGGAAGGCACATCAAGCAATTGTCCTGGTGAATCGGAGTGAGGGGTAGGGTACGGGATGTTAAACGTACTAGTGTGGTCCAGCAAGGCTCAATATCACCCTTGGTGAAAATATTTATGGGATGCATAACACATAGGCACCCCAAATATCAAAAATGTGTGTACACGACCCCTCGGTAGCTCCCGTGAAAAGAAAAAGCGGTACGCTGTGGTACCCAGCAACACAAAAAATGCATACGCAAAGCCCAGGAATGCTACTGTGATCTGTAATGGGTGTACGCAATACATAAGGGCACCCAGAGTATGAATAATGTGTACCTGACTCACCCTTAGCCTAAGAATAAAGAAAGGTACATGCGCGTGTGTGCAGAGGCGAATCCCCCACCAAAATAAGAAGTTCGCACTGTCACAGTAGTGAACAAAATGTCCGATGTCCACTCGTCCGCTCTAATTCGCACGTGCAGTTTAATGTTCTCCTACGCACTCCTTTATCCCAAATCAGAATGCCAACCCCCACTGCTTTTCACGTAACTTACGCGATGAGGCCCTTTCCTCTGATTTCATGTGTACGCGCTAATTTTGAACGCGCAGGGTAACCGTCACTCTGTTTCTGGCTGCCCATGCAAGAGACATGGAAGACCCACTCTCCTGCCTACACACCTTTTTACCTGCCTCCTACTGCCCTGAACTGCCTCCTACAAGCCATCCGCTTCTGCCTGCCCACTGTGTGGGCTTGCTGCCCACCTGCCCTGCAATTTGAGTGCCTGCTGTCCAGCCATTGCCAGTGTTCCTTGGCCCTGTGACCACGTCAGCTGATTCAGAAGACTCCCAATGTGCCAGACCATCACCAACGCTCCACAGCCCAGCCCCAGGGCCACCTTGCCCACCCACACCTGCCTCGGGAGTTGCCATGTCTCAACTAACATCTTCAGAGGTAAGTGGCAACCCTGTGGCAGCGAGGCAGAGGGTTGTCAACTTCTCTGCCAGGGAAGTTGACATCCTGGTGGAGCATGTCCTGGGGCATTATGATGCCCTCTTCAAGGCCACAATGCAAGTCTGCAAGGAAGGACGGAAGCTGATCTGAGACCAGATCATGGATGCCATCAACGCGGAGGGGGTGGCATCCCGTGACTACCACCACGTGCACAAGCGCTGGGAGGACCTGAAATCCAAGACCCACAGCAAGGCCCTGCGCTTCCTCCAGGCTGGTGCCAACCGGGGGGCACAGGTGCCGGATGAACACCACCCACATACGGGTCCTGGAGAAGTTGTACCCAGCGTTGCACACCCAGGTCAGCAATTTGCAGCAACGTCTGGAGTCGTCAGGTTAGTGGCCATGTGTTGCTGGGCTCCACAGTGCATGTGCATGTTCATGTATGGCGGGAGTGAGTATCTTGGGCTTAAAGCAAGTATGGCTCTTGTATGGATGTCTGCGTGCATGTCCCACATGTATTCAGTGAACCATGTGTGATTTCAAGGGTCTTACATTTGCATTGTGTCTCTAGTGCAGCATTTCACTACGTGCACGTGGTTTGTTACGTGTGTCTGAGACGTACCTGTGTGTGATTTCAAATGGTCTTACATTTGCATTCTATGTCTCTGCTGCAGCATTTCACTACGTGCATGTGGTTTGTTACATGTGTCTGAGACGTACCCGTGTGAGAAGTGTGACAGATGAGGTGGTGTTTGCAACCTCATGTGCATGCATGGTGTTCATGTGTATGTGTCTAAGATGTGACTGTGTGACTGGCCATCACTCCTGGATGGATGTAACAGGTGCATTTCAATGTGTGACCTAGTCATGTTGCGTGATTGCTGTTGCGGGGTCTCTGATGTGATTGCTCAGTGGACTGCTTGAGGACTGTCAAGTGATGTGTGTGCATGACATGTGTATGAGCCCATGATGCATGTGTGTCTAGCATGCGCAATTGATACGTTGTGACAGTGCCATGTCCCCAGATGTGAATGTCTGTTGTGACAGACCGACATGTATGTGTATGTATGTACATTGCATGTACCTGCGTGTTGTGGAGGGTGATGATGGTTGTCCCCTTTAGCAGTGTACTTCATGTGCAAAGTTTTGGTGCCAACCACACATCGGTGCAGTACCCTGATGTTTGTGTTCTATGTTTCCTTATCTGCAGTTGCATTGGAAGAAGAGGGCGGAGATGGTGCTGTGGAGCAATCCAGCAGGGATGCATAGGCGTAAGGCCCAGTCATGCTCCCTTGACACAACATCATCGGGGAGAGCGAGGAGGCTGGTGCCCCACCTGTAACATCGGCCAAAGCTGCTGAGGGGAAGTCCAAGAGGGCGAAGGTGGACGTGGATGCCTCGGCAGCGGTGGGGGACAGGTGAGCAGACACAGGGGTCTTCCACTGCGCAAGACGCTTGGGAGGCATCCAGGATGGCGGGGGAGGAAGTCGAGGAGGAGGCCATAGTAACCCAGTCCATGGGGTCAGGCGGTGGCATTGAGGTGGGTGTGACTGCTGCAGTCCTGACCCAGGGGCATGAGGCTGTGCAGGTCACTGTGGAGGTGCCTGTGCAAAATCCTATCCCTGTGTCAGTGCCTGCAGCAGTATGCACCTGCTGGCATGGCCCAGTCCGTACCCATCCACAGGTGTTGGATGTTTCCCCCCAGAACGACACCCCAATGCCTGTGGATGTTGCCATTAGGGACAGAGTGGTACCCGTGCTAGTCGGTATCGGGAAGCGCACCGGGGTCATTCGTGATGATGTGCAGGCTTGCACTAGTGTGCTTGGACATCATCACAATGACGCCTGGCGTCTCCTGAACTGGCTAGCTGCCTTCCTGATCTCGAGTGTGCTGCATGGGCTGACCACTATTGCAACACCCTCCTCGTCTTGCTCCTCTGTGCTCCAGTTCTCCTCCCGGGTGCCTTCCAACCCAGATACCACCAGAGCCCCCTGTGCGCCATTCCCACCCATGTTGGCCCGTCTGGTGGGGCAAACATCCCTGCATGAGTTGGGAGTCGACAGTAGATTAGCTGAGGTGGTCACCATGCCGATCCAGGAAACAGCAGGAGCAGTGGCAAAGGAGGGAGAGCAGGCACCCAGGAGCAGGGCACAGGCCAGACACCCCCAGGTAGTGTCATCAGGCCGAAGGGTGTCCATACGAAGCAGGCACCGGGCGCTATGGCGGCAGCAGGCTCTGAGGAGGAGGCTTATTTACTCCGGGCATATCATCCCAAGGGGGCAGGTATCCGGCATCAGGCAGGACACAAATGTGGACCTCAGATTGAGGATGTCTTCCGTGTTCGTGCAATAAGGGCAGCAAACCGGGGCAGAGAGGCAGCGGGCTCGGGAGGCGAGAGTTACCATGGCCAGGGCAGAGATTGCACTGCGTTGGGCAAGGAGGCAGGCTGCCATCCTCGAGGATACTTGCATGGAGTGGATGGAGATGGAGAGGTCCATGCTGGTGGCCCTGCAAGTCCCCGAGGAGAGAACGGAGGCCTGCCTGGGGGAAGTGGATGCAGTGCTCGATGATGCCCTGGCCCAGACATTGAGTGAGATTGGTGAGGAGGAGGACTAACCTGCTGCCTGTGTACATAGTTTTTTAGATGTAAGTGTCTGTTGATTTTTGTGTATTATTTGGAGCTTGGTTTTTGGACATTACTCAATTTTTTGGTACATAGTTATTTATGTGTAGGTTTCCTTTTATTTATGTTTTTATTTGGAGTCGACTCTGGACTATCCTCCATGTTTATTTTGTATATAGTTTTTTACTGTGTATTTTATTGATCCTGTTCACCATGCGTTATTGTTATTTATTATTTTATTGTCAATATTTGTATCCACATGAACATTTTGATTTGTCTAATTTTTACATGGGCATTTTTTAAAATTTGATTTACAGTCTGTATGCAAGTAATACAACTGTTAAATATATATATTTTTTTCTTTCACGGTTTTGACCTTGTTAGTCATGTGTGTGGTTTCTTACTTGCATGTGTCATGTTCAGGGTTTATTTGTGAGGTGAGTATACAAATGTGGCTGGTGTGTGAAGTGGGAGTTTGGGTGTGCACAGTCAAATGGCATTTCCTTTCACATGTGCAGCATCACTGTGTATTAGCCCTCACTGTGTTTGTGAGGGAGGTGGGTGGGATGACTGTGGGGGTGTTACATGTTCAGGATATTGGCACATGAGTTTCTTGATGCTGTGTAACACACATTTAGTGCTTTCCCCTTCATCAGCATGTATTTGTTCAGTTATCATTATCACTGCTGTGGTCGACCTCTTGCACTGGGATTAAATATTGGCATTTCTTTGTATTTACACATTGGCTGCCCAATGCACCGGTCTCGCTGCATGGTGCACTGTCTGATTGCCATGTCCTTCACACATGGGCGAACCAGTGATGTCTTTATTAGGGATTCTCTTCTAGAAATAGCAGCTCAATGAGGCTCAGGCTGTGAGACACCTGGCCAGTGTTTGTTCATGTGGCACACATTGAGGGTGGTTTTGATTCTGCCATTGTAGAACTATTTGTCCCTGGGGATTGATGCCATGATATTGACACATGGCCAGCAGGGCCTCACTTTAACATTAACTTGTTACATGTGTATGTTGGGAGATGGTTGCGGACAGCAATTCTCTTTGGGCAGCTGCCACACTCATGGATGTGGCCCGGGTGAAGGGATTAATTTTGGTTTGCAGGATACATGTTCCGGTGGATATTCTGGCTGGTGTCACAACACGGCAGTCAAGGTGCAAGACACACAATCATGGAGTGATGATGTGTCACTATGTCAGGGTACATCATACAGGTGACATCCTGCCTGGAGGGGGCTGCCTGCAGGGTGGTCCCACGGGTGACGGGGTTGGGGTATCCCATGTGGAGGGGGCTGCCTGCACGTGGGGTCAAGAGTGATCGGTGTTGGGTATCCCATGTGGAGGGGGCTGCCTGCAGGGTGGGGTCACGGGTGATGGGGGTTAGGGTGGGGGTATCTGTCACCAGGATTGGTGATATCCTCGCCAGAGAACGTAGAATCCGATTCACCACCCTCCCCTAACTCCTCACCTTCGTCTCTTCTTCCTGTACCCTTCTTTTCTTTACTTCTTGGTCACTCCTTTTTTTTATGTAGGTAGGGGCGCCCACGGAATGAAGCCACCGTGTCACCCAAAAAGGGTTCCCGGTGCCTCCTCCCGGGAACGCCAAGAAGGGGAAAAAGCCAAAAGGCACAAAAAACCCCTAAGCGACCTGCGTGACTCTCCTAAGGAATGAGCTGGTATGCTGGGAGAATGCAGTCGGCCGAAGCTGAACTCTATGGTAGAAAGGATGAGGCTCCGGAGGAAGGTAGTCAGTAAGTAGTACGGAATCTAACACGGGGAACCAAGTCCATAGGTGAAGCACAATAGAATAGGCAGTCCTTATACAGGCCGGGATCTGGTACACGGTAGATCACAGAGGAAGGTATCCGAATCAGAAGAATCAGCAATCCAAGAAAACAGGCCTAGGTCTGGTACACAAGGAGGCAGGCAGAAGGAGAAAAACAGGAAGGGGAAAAAATAAGGAAGAAGGACGGAAGCAGAGAAGGGACGGGAGAAGGAGGGTGGCGAGGAGAGAGGAAGGAAAGGTAGTAGAAGAAAAAGGGGCAGCAGGGAAGACAAGGGGAAGAGGACAAGGACCCGATAGAGATTGGGTAATGCTGCAGCAAGTGCGAGCGAGGGAAGAGCAGGCAAAAAGGCAAACAGCACTAACGGAGGAAACCGGAAGTGTTGCAACGCGTACACAACCTGGAAGGAGCTGTATTTAAACTCCGGGCCGTGTAAGCCGCATACGCACGGGCAGAGCTGCAGGTGGGCGTGACAGGCTACCAGCGTGCATGGCGGAATAAAGTCCGCGCCGCCAGCGGTTCCACAGGCGCCAAGTGCCGCGTGGCATGACAGTATCCCATGTGGTGGGGGCTGCCTGCAGAGTGGGGTCACGGGTGATGGGGGCTGGGGTTTCCCATGTAGAAGGGGCTGCCTGCAGGGTGTGGTCACGGGTGATGGGGTATCCCATATGGAGAGGGCTGCCTGTAGGGTGGGGTCACAGGTGATGGGGGATGGGGTATCCCATCTGGAGGTGGTGCCTGCAGGGTGGGGCCAATGGTGAAGGGGGCTGCGGTATCCCATGTGGAGGGGGCTGCCTGCAGGGTGGGGTCACGGGTGATGGGGGTTGGGGTGGGGATATCCCATGTGGTGAGGCCTGCCTGCAGAGTGGGGTCAAGGGGATGGGGGTTGGGGTATCCCATGTGGAGGGGGATGCCTGCAGGGTGGGGTCACGGGTGATGGGGTTTGAGGTGGGGGTATCCCATGCGGAGGGGGGTGCCTGCAGAGTGGGGTTATGGGTGATGGGGGTTGGGGTATCCCATGTGGAGGGGAATGCCTGCAGGGTGTGGTCACGGTTGATGGGGTTTGGGGTGGGGTATCCCATGTGGAGGGGGCTGCCTGCAGGATGGGGTGATGGGGGTTGGGGTATCCCATGTGGAAGGGTCTGCCTGCAGGGTGTGGTCACGGGTGATGGCGGCTGGGGTATCCCATGTGGAGGGAGCTGCCTGCAGTGTGTGGTCACGGGTGATGGGGGTTGGCGTATCCCATGTGGAGGGGGCTGCCTGTAGGGTGGGTTCACGAGTGATGGGGGCTAGAGTATCCCATGTGGAGGAGGCTGCCTGCAGGGTGGGGTCACAGGTGATGGGGGCTGGGGTAGCCCATGTGGAGGGGGCTGCCCGCAGGGTGGGGTCACAGGTGATGGGGGTTGAGGTATCCCATGTGGAGGGGGCTGCCTGCAGGGTGGGGTCGCGGGTGATGGGGGTATCCCATGTGGAGAGGGCTATCAGGACTATCAGGCTGATCAATAGGATTGGCTAATGGGTCAGCAACATCTTCCTCTTCACTCAAATAACGGAGATCTCCCGATTCCCCTTCCTCCTCCTCACCTGTGAGATTGAATAGTCCAACTTCTTCCTTCGGGTGTGTCGAGCGTTGGGCTTATTTTTCTTGAGCAGATAGGGTCTGCCTTGAAAGGAAGCCACCGTGACTCTAGGTCTAGAAATACACAGTGGCTCCCCTCCGTGACAGCCAGTAATGTTGTAAGGGTAAAAAGCCTTTGGGCACAAAAAACCCTCGATTCGTTGAAGATAACTGAAAATTGCCGGAGTAGCTGTTGATGAATTGGCTGGGATGGTAGGAATAAACATGGATGAAGATGTTGAGCTGGCGAATGAAATTACCAAATGCAGGATGGAAGGTCCTCAGGATGAAGCGGCACTGAAAACGTCTCTCCTGGAGGAAGTCAGGCGGAAGAGACAACGTAAGTAGTCCAAAAACAAGGGCAGGTGAGAAATCCAGGAGGGATGGTAACGGGAGAAGAGAAAGAAAAAAGAATGCACAGGGAAAGCGAGAAAAGGCTGATGCGAAGGTTGGAAGGGGGCAAAGCCAAGAAGCAGAGGAGGAGAGGGAGCGAGCTGGAATAAGCGGGCAGAAAAAAAAACACCACCGGGAGGAATACAAAACAGAGCGCACGCAACGAAGAAAAATCACAGTTGCAACGCGCCGAGCCCCCGAGTGCCGAATGGTAAATACACTTGGCGGCAGCCATGTTGGAAGAAAACTAGACTGTCAACCACGTTGACAAGGAAACGTGGCGGCACAGTCTAATGGCATCCTTGTTTCCACCTCCTCCACACACGCCAGTCACCTGCGGTTGTGACAGTATGCCCCCTCTGAAAGCCTTTTCCTCCCGGCTTTCCTGGATGAAGTCTGTGAAACTTGAGTAACAAACGGGGTGCACGCGCGTGAGTATGAGGTTCCCAGGTATCCTCTGATGAAGGGTATCCTTTCCAGTGAATGAGATACTCAAGGCGGCCTCTGTGGTACCGGGAGTCTCGGATTTGGGAGACTTCGTATTCATCAGAGGCCGGAGTGGGCAAGATCCATAGTTTGGGAGTAACTTGCTTCCGGGTATCTGGTACAAAAGGGCGTAGGAGTGAGGAATGAAATACCAGATGAGCCCGCCTAAGAGTCTTTGGCATTTTTAGACGATAGGCAACGGGATTGATCCTTGACAGTATTTCAAAAGGTCCGATGTACCGGGGAGATAGCTTGGATGGACGGACCCAACGAGGCAAAAACTTTGTGGACAGCATGACCTTAGTGCCCTTATCCCAAGCAGGTACTTGTTTCCGATGTTTATCTGATTGCTCCTTGTAGCGTCTGTTTGCCTCTTGTAGACTCTGTCTGGCAGTGCCATGGGCTTCCTTGAGCTGCTCGAGTGTAGTCTCTAATGACGGGATGTTTGTTTCTCCCCAAAAAGTAGGTACGATGGATTGAGGATGGAACCCGTAGGTACAATAAAAAGGGCTAATACCAATGGCTGTATGTACTGCGTTATTGTATGCAACCTCTGCGGTGGGGAGCAGGGCTACCCAGTTGTCCTGTTGCTGGTTGACAAAGCACCTCAAATATTGTTCAAAGGTTCTGTTTAGCCTTTCGGTCTGGCCGTTGGATTGGGGGTGGAATCCCGAAGAAAGGGCCCTCTCAATACCCAGTAGGTTACACAAGGCCGCCCAAAATCTGGAGGTATATTGACTTCCTTGATCCGATACAATCTTCTGGGGAAGACCGTGCAGCCTGAAGATATCTTTCAGAAAGACTTCGGCCATGACGGAGGCTGACGGTATCTTGGACAGTGGGGAGAAATGTGCAAGCTTGGAGTAAGAGTCCACGGTTACCATGATACAAGTGCAACCTTGGGAAATAGGTAGTTCAACAATGAAGTCTGTTGAGATGTACTTCCAGGGACCCGGAGGGATCTGTTCTTGTTGTAACAACCCTAAAGGCCTTAGAGTAGAATGCTTGCTCTGTAAACACACTAGACATGACTGTACGTAGGCCTGGGTATCAGCCTTCATGTTGGGCCAATGAAAAGATCTTTGAAGCAATTTCAGGGTACCTCGTACGCCTCAATGTCTGGCAGTCTTAGTGTCATGACACCACCGAAGGACTCGTAGTCTAAGTCTTTGGGATGGAACAAACAATCTTCCGCGGATGAAGTACAGGCCGTCTCTTGTATCGACTGGCAGATTCCCAAGGCCTAGGTTTGACTCACCCGGAGAAGCTTCTCTTACTTCTTGCAAAAAGGAGGTCACTGCAGTAATGATCCGAGTATGGGGAAACATCATTTCCTTCTTGTAGGTCGGGTTAGCGTCGTCTCTGCGGGACAAAACATCAGCGATCTGATTTTGGGAGCCTGGAATGTATGTTATGGAAAAATGAAATTGAGCAAAGAAATGCGCCCATCTGGCTTGTCGGGTGTTATAACATTCTTGTTGTTTGAGTATTTGGAGATTCTTAAGGTCAGTCTGTATTTGAAAAGAATGCAGACTCCCCTGGAGTAAATACCTCCACTCTAGGCAAGCCAGTTTCATAGCAAGAAGTTCTCGTTCTATGACGGAGTAATTTCGTTGGCTTGGGCTCAAGGTCTTTGAAATATAGGCTACTGGATGTTCCTGTGCTTGGTCAGATTGAAGGGGAACGGCACCCACCGCCGCAGCTGAAGCATCAGTTTCGAGGATAAAGGGTCGTTGTTGATCAGGCTGTTTTAAAATGGGGGCTGTGCAGAATCTCCGCTTTAAACTGAGAAAACTGTCATCAGATTCCTTGGAACAAGTGAAAGGACTGGAAGACTTCTTTAGCAAAGAGGTTATTGGAAGTGTAAGTTGAGAAAATTCTGGAATAAAATTCCGATAAAAATTTGCCAGTCCAAGGAACCGTTGAATCTCTTTGACCGATGAGGGCGGCGGCCAGGCTAAAATGGCATCTACCTTTTTTGGGTCCATGGTAATACCTTGCTCAGACAGGATAAACCCCAAGTAGGATAAGAAGGACTGAGCAAATGCACATTTCTCCGGTTTCACCAGAAGATGATGCTGCTGCAGTCTGCGTAGAACCTCCTTAACATGTAGTGTATGTTCCTCCTGGTTGCGGGAATAAACCAGTATATCATCTAAGTAGACAACTGTGTTTGACCCAACATATCTGAGAACAAACGGTCCATAAATCTTTGGAAAATCAAGGGTGTGTTGACTAGGCCAAATGGCATCACCTGGTATTCAAACAGGCCGTAGGGAGTGCAAAAGGCCGTCTTCCATTCGTCCCCTGTTCTGATACAGAGTAGATGATAGGCATTCCGTAGGTCGAGTTTAGTGAACACCACTGAGCCCTGAACTGCTTCCAATATTTCTGAGATGATGGGCATGGGGTAGCGATCCTTTATGGTCACTTTGTTTAATCCTCTATAGTCTATACAAGGCCTCAATTCTTTGGTATCCCGTTTGGGTATGAAAAAGAATGAGGCCTCTGCAGGTGACTTGGAAGGTCGGATCAGTCCGTTAGCGAGGTTGTCATTGAGGTAGCTCCGGAGTACCGCCTTTTCTGACATAGAGAGGGGATACATCCTTCCAAAGGGAACTAAGGCCTGAGGTACAAGGTCTATACAGCAGTCCTCGGGTCTATGCGGAGGGAGTTTAATGGGTATCTGTTCCTGGAAGACCTCAGAGAACTCAGAAAAACACCCTGGGAGACAATGAATAGAACTCCTTTCAGTCGCACATACAGTTTTGGCGGTTTCGAACAAAGGTTCAGGTAGGCAACCTTCTTGGCAGTATTTGGAGTGAAAACTCAATAGATTGTCCGTCCAGTCTACAGTGGGGTTGTGCTTACCGAGCCAACCGATCCCCAATATGACTGGAAAATGGGCTGCGCGGATTATGTCAAACTTTATCAGCTCTGTGTATTGCTGTATGGATACCTGAACTTCTCCCGTGGTATGGGTTATGAGTCCGGGACATAAAGGAGTTCCCTCTACTCCCTCTACCTTTTGATCTTCCTTTTTGGCAATCCTGAGCAGACCCACCTTATCCGACCATAAGGTGTCTAGAAAATTTCCCACTGCTCCACAGTCCAGTAGTGCCTGAGTGTCAACTTCTTTTCCTCGGAATCGAAGTTTGATAGCTATTACCATCAAGCGCAAATCTTCAGCCGACTTGGCGGAGGTTACAGAGAGAGTGGTGTAGGAACAAGGGAATGCCCCTCGATAGTCCGTCCTACCAACTACCGAGGGCGTTCGTTTCCCGACCTCCTTGGGGGCACATCTGGGCAATCTCTGAATAGGTGAGTGGCCGATCCACAATGCATACAAAGACTTTCTTCACGTCTCCTCTTTTTCTCTTCAGCAGTCAATGGGGCTCTGGTAGTCCCTATTTGCATGGATTCATCTCGGGCAGTGCGTGTAACAGGTGAGGAGGCTGAAGTGTGTGTCTCCGGAAATGGGGTAGAACTTCGAGTCTTTTTCTTTTCGTTCTTCAGTTCTGTCAGGCGGAAATCAATTCATAGGACAGCCGTTATGAGATCCGAGAAGGCTTCAGGACGAGGGATCTGGGGAGTTTCATCCTTTAATTCTTCCCACAAGCCCCTACGGAAAATAGTGTGCTGGGCCTGTTCTTGCCAGCCAGCCTCTGCGGCCAGTTTCTTGAAGGTGGAAATGTAGGAAAGTAGGTCAGAGCTTCCTTGGCGCACATCTAGTAAGTCCTCGCTGGCTAAATGTGCACATTCTGTCCGAAGAAAGGTTTGTTTTAGGAAATCCTTAAATGCAGCGTAGTCTTGTAGAACAGGATCGGACAGGGATACCAACGGAGATGCCCATGCCAAGGCATTCCCCGTCATATGGGTTATCATAAAACCCATTTTAGCATGATCAGTGGAAAAGGCGTGTTTTCTGAATGTGAAGTGTATATTACAGGCTTCCAAAAATTCCTTCACCTTCCTTTCTGAGCTGTCGAACTTCCCTGACACCAGGGGTATAGGGGGTAAATCTAACGCCTGTTGTTCCCTGGCGGCTACTCTTTGCTGGAAGGCCGCGTTGTCGGTCTTGAGTACCTGAACTTCCACATTGAGGTTCTGGGCCACTGCCACCAGCTCTTGCAGCTGTTGTGGCGTTGCCATATCTTCACCTGGGCGTTGCAAGCTATCAGGACTATCATGCTGATCAATAGGATTGGCTAATGGGTCAGCAATATCTTCCTCTTCACTTAAATAACAGAGATCTCCCGATTCCCCTTCCTCCTCCTCACCTGATGAGGTTGAATAGTCCAACTTCTTCCTTCGGGTGTGTCGAGCGTTGGGCTTCTTTTTCTTGAGCAGATAGGGTCTGCCTCGAAAGGAAGCCACAGTGACTCTAGGTTTAGAAATCCATAGTGGCTCCCCTCCGTGACAGCCAGTAATGTTGCAAGGGGAAAAAGCCTTTGGGCACAAAAAACCCTCGATTTGTTGAAGATAACTGAAGATTGCCAGAATAGCTGTTGATGAATTGGCTGGGAAGGCAGGAGTAAACACGGCTGAAGATGTTGAACTGGCGAATGAAAGTACCAAATGCAGGATGGAAGGTCATCAGGATGAAGCGGCACTGAAAACATCTCTCCTGGAGGAAGTCAGGCGGAACAGACCACGTAAGTAGTCCAAAAACAAGGGCAGGTGAGAAATCCAGTAGGGATGGTAACGGGAGAAGAGAAAGAAAAAAGAATGCACAGGCAAAGCGAGAGAAGGCTGATGCCAAGGTTGGAAGGGGGCGAAGCCAAGAAGCAGAGGAGGAGAGGGAGCGAGCTGGAATAAGCGGGCAGAAAAAAAAACACCGCCGGGAGGAATACAAAACGGAGCGCACGCAACGAAGAAAAATCACAGTTGCAACGCGCCAAGCCGCCGAGTGCCGAATGGTAAATATACTCGGCGGCGGCCATGTTGGAAGAAAAACTAGACCATCAACCACGTTGACAAGGAAACGTGGCGGCACAGTCTAATGGCGTCCTTGTTTCAACCTCCTCCACACATGCCAGACGCCCGCGGTTGTGACAAGGGCTGCCTGCAGGATGGGGTCACTGGTGATGGGGGCTGCAGTGTACCATCTAGAGGGGGATGCATGCAGTGGATTGCGAGGTGCAGACGCACAATTTGGCTGGGGTGCGGCCAGGGATTGCGAGATGTTGGGGTGTGATTTTGCTGGTGTAGGGGCTGGCCTTGCATGGGAAGGCACGCGTTTTCTATGGGGTACGCCCAGAGATCGTGGGGTGTTTTCGCGCAATTGCGCTGGGGTGCGGCCGGGGATCGTGGGGTGTTTTAACACGATTTGGCTGGGGTGTGGCCAGCGATCGCAGGGTGTTGTCACGCAATTACGCTGGGGTGCGGCCGGGGATCGCGGGGTATTTTCCCGTGATTACGCTGGGGTGTGGCTGGGGTTCGTGTGGTGTTTTCACACAATTATGCTGGGGTGCAGCCTGGGATCGCGGGGTGTGTTCGTGCGATTACGCTGGGGTGCAGCCAGGGATCGCGGAGTGTTTTTGCGCAATTACGCTGGGGTGCAGCCGGGGATCGCAGGGTTTTCTTCGCGTGATTACGCTGGGGTGTGGCCAGGGATCACAGGGTGTTTTTGCGTGATTACGCTGGGGTGCGGCCGGGGATTGCAAGGTGTTGGCATGCAATTTGGCTGGTGGGGGGCAGGCATTGCATGGGAGGGCACGCGTTTTCTATGGGGTGCGCCTGGGGATAGCAGGCTTTTTCCGCGCAATTTAGCTGGGGGGCTGTATGCTGGCCCATGAATGGTGCAGAGGCTTGCGCCGTGTTAGACATTTCACTTGCTTTTTACTGTGCGTGGGGGCGTGTTGGGGGCGTTACTCGCTCAGCTTGCTGTTACTTGCGCAACCGCTACTGATACCTCTGGGAATCCATGAGTATGTGTGCTGCGCAAAGATTTCTCTGCACCACGGCTCACGCAGACTCCTTCTCGGTGCACAGCCCTTGCACATTTTATGCACGCGATTCTATGAATCGGGCCCAAAGTCTAGAAGCAGAGAAGCATGAAATACAGGGTGGATGCGACTGAGGTGTTTGCGCAACTGAAGTTTGAATGCGACTGGATTGATCCTTTCAAGAATCACAAAAGGGCCCTGTTAGGTAAGGTTTTCACAGAACTGGTAAATCTTCCTGACCTGGGTCAACCCCAGAACTTTTTGCTTTACTAGTGGGATATTTTTCCTTAATACCTCAGTACCTCAGTACCTCAGAAACTTTTTCTACACTCACAGAATATTTAACTCTTTTTATGGGTGTCATTTTTCTGACCCTCCATTGGATCTTTTTAAAGTTATCCTCTTTAACAACTTATTGGCAGTAAGTGGCAGTTGTTGCTGGGTT
Organism: Ambystoma mexicanum; assembly: GCF_040938575.1. Classification (NCBI taxonomy): domain Eukaryota; kingdom Metazoa; phylum Chordata; class Amphibia; order Caudata; family Ambystomatidae; genus Ambystoma; species Ambystoma mexicanum. Next base: position 64,653,840 of record NC_090933.1, read on the forward strand.
GCCCTAGGGGGTCCCCTTTTAACTTTCTTTTGCTAACCTTGAGTGAACTACAGTTCCCAAGTGTAGAAAGGATTGTTGTATCCCTTTTACATGTTATTCTGTGATGCCAGCACACCCCACCTTATGTGGAGTGCTGGGGAGATACAATAGGCCTCATTACACGTTGTGCGGTAAAAATCGGAATTTTACAGCATGGCGCTATTAGCGTCTCCGCCCTCGCAAAAGACCGCTAATAGCATCCCATTAAGAGTTCGCGGACACGAGCATAGCGCCATGCCGTAAATGACATTACCGCCATGCCGCAAAAGTCCACAAAATGCCCATTACCGGCCTCGACCACAATGCTGATAGCACCTCCTCCCTCACGCAACATGCAAATAGCGGTCACCGCTATTAGCAGACACCGCTAAAAAGCGGAACCGGAAATAGCGTCATCGCACAGGAACGGGAAAGAGAACAGTGGCCATCTTTAAAAACACAATCCATTGCCATCCTCTGCATCCAGGACTTCTTTCTGGAGAACTCTGACCAAAAACCATCCAGGACTGCCTGAAGATGTCAAAGGCACTGAAAAAAACCTCTGATCGACAGCGGAAAGAGAAATTCACACCAGAGGAGCTCATAATGCTGACTAGCACACTTGCAGCCAATGCCGAAGTCGTCTTTGCAAATGATATGCGCCGGGAGGCGATCATCAAGAAAAAGGCCATCTGGGACGAAGTTGCCCGCAAAGTTAGTGCGGTGGGCACTACCACCCGCAGTGTGAAGGACTGCAGCAAGAGGTGGGACGACCTCCGGCTACGTGTGCGGAATATCCTATTAGTCAACCGCAACCTTCCAATGGCCACAGGAGGTGGCGCAGAATCACCTCTGAAGATGAAGGAGTGGGAGGAGACATGTGCCTCCACAATTGGAGTCGAAACCATAGAGGGGGTCAGAGACATGGAGCATGGTGTGGCCATCTCATCTGATGGAGGTGAGTGTATATGTCAAACAATGCACAGTGAAGGGTGAGGGGGTACCCCAAACATGTGTCGATGACCAGGCCATTGATCCTGCCACACACATACATGCATGCATCACCATATACACGTGCAATACTGACCCATCAATGCATGACCAACACGACATCCCCATTACAAGAATCACTGATGAATAGGCCCCAATGCATAGAGCAGCATGACGTGAACATTCTGCATGAGGCACCTAGACCCATTAACAATGATGTACCCTATTTATGTCCTCCACAGGATCACCGACAGACACTGGAGACACAAGCACTGCAGCACGTACTCCCCCAGCAGCCAAAAAAGCCAGAATGCATGAGAGAAGTGACACCGCCACCACCTCCAGGGAAACTGGGAGGACAGTCCATCTGCAGAGGGCCAAGGGCAGCAGGAGCACCATTACATCACAGCCTGAGGGCACGGCTCCTGTTGTAGCTGAACCCACGCAAGTGTGCCCCATCATTGCTGAAATGAGCACGGAGGGCACGCACTCCGCAGCCACCAGCTCCACTGGGGAGGCAGCAGCCACCGCAGGGGCCACTGACGAGGAGGACGCAACCGACGTCCTACAACTCATCCATGACCCCAGCCCAACATGGTCCATTGAGGGGAGTCCAAGGGCAACGTCCGGATCTGCTACCCAGGGAGCACATGACACCCACACTGTAGAAGGTGCATGGAGCCCTCGGCTGTCCTCTCCGGATGCCGGAAGCACGGACCAGGGCGCACCGTCCAGCCCAGCAGCACCTACCACCCTGGCAGACCTTGCAACCATCACCCGGAGGCAGGAAGACATTACTACGCTGGTCGCCCAGCATGTGGCCGAGACAGGCCGTCTAAGGGATGACCTCCAAAAATATGCAGGGCAAACAAAGGAGGCCATTGAGGCCTGCACTGACAGGATATGCCAGGAGAAGGGCCAACTCCGCCAGGCCATTTTACGTATTGGGGACATCATGGAGCAGCATCACCAACCCCCAACACAGGATCGACCGGGAACCTCCTCCTCAGCGAGTTCCCAGCAGACCAGCCCCCTGAGCCGCTGCCTGCGCAACCTGAGGCGCCCCACATCACAGCAATCCAATGTTGGTGGAGGCCCTGATGCTTAGCTCCACCAAGGACCAGGTGGCACATGTGGTGCAGCAAACATAGACACCATAAGACTCACCTGGGTGTTTTGGGGGGGAGGGGGTAAGGGTGCATTTGGGTGTTTTGGGGGGTGAGGGGGGTAAGGGTGCATTTGGGTGTTTGGGGGGGGTAAGGGTGATTTTGGGTGTGCTGGGGTGTTGCACTTCTTATCACATTCTGTTCAATACACACTGTTATGAAGTTGAAACCCAAGCGTGGTCTCCATCATTGCGTATGTGTCATTTATCTTGGACAGGGTCCTTTGTGGGACTCCAAACATGCACCAGGGCAACAATATCCATCTCCGTCCGTGCTATTTCACCTTTGTGCCTGATGGGATTTCAGAATCAGATGCTGAAGCACATCGTGTGCCTCCTTGGCATTGCCTCTTGCATGTCCTGCTGGGGCATTCCACCCGTACTCATCCCCATCCCCATCATGCTCTTCTGGTAGTTGCATGTCAATTTCAGGTGGTATTGGCACATTCCATCATATGCACATTTTTTGATGCTCTACACATGCCATGGTTATCTTTGCCACTTTGACACAGCTGTACAGGAGTGCCTCACACAGGCTGCTTAGGCAGCGGAGCACTGTCATTGGAAGGCTGACTGCCAGCTCTATCACGATGCAGGTACGGGGATGTGCAATATTGTTGTCCTCTTCCTGCTGGTTCTGTGGGTTCCGTACAGGGGTTTGGAGCCACCTCCTCAGTGGATAGCTGGCATCGCCTGTATGGTGTGAGGAATGGGTACCTGTTACGGGTCACCTCTGGTGCGGGCTGTTGTTGTTGGTGCTGCACTGCTATCATGTAGTCAAGCCCGTCATGTCATGCTGCTGCTATTGGGACCATCTTGGTGTGGGAAGGGGTGTGGGCAGGGGTGTGGTGTGCTCTTTTGTGCTGCCTGTCTCCATTGCATGCACCTGTGCTGATTGTGTCCACCTGTGGTAGATGGGTACACTGCTCAGGTCTCTTAACGGGTGCTTTTCGATGCCGTTATTAGCGCCACGCCGGTAAGGGATTTTTGGGTGTTTTCCATGCCGCTAATGCCATGTCCGCATGGCTTGTGATGGCCTGGTATAAGCGCCATGGCGCTAATTCCGGCCTGGGGGTCGCGCGCCCGCGGTCTTGCCGCTATTAGTGGCACTGTAATTAACGGGTGCGCTAATAGCGGTGGGTCCGGGTCGTGATTGGCTTAGGAAATTAACGGTACCGGTAAATCTTTACCGGTACCGTTATTCCGTTACGGCACAACGTGTAATGAGGCCCAATGTATCCCCTTTCACATTAAAACTGTAACAGTTCTGTTACAGGGACAAGCTTACATTCAATGGCTGGTGGCAGCGATACCTTGTATTAATTTGGTGCACCTTTACCGCGGGCTGTGTTCACAGCTGCAGTAAAGGCACCTAAGGGTGCTCATTTTACCAAAATGGCCCCCATCTTCTTTTTTGGCCATTTTAGTGTTTCTTGTCATTTCTTGTTCCTTCCCCTGACACCCAGGGTGGGAAATTCCTTTGTGTGATGTTTATCTTTGGCGGGAGTCCCCTGGACTCCCAGCCCAGGCTCCAGTTTGTCTGTGAGGGCAGGAAGCGAGGGAGGAGTACAAAACTCTGCAGCCCTTTGTCTTACGCCTTGCTTGAATGGGGACAAATCCCAGCGGGGGGCTGGCTGCTCTGATTGGACAACCGGACCGCTCCTTCTTGTAAAATGTAGGGAGAGAATGCAGAGGTTGTGTTGTAGTTCCTGATAAATACTGCAAACCTGGAAGCTGAAGAAAAGTCAACCACTGGAACCAAAACCAAAGAGGATGATGAAGGAAAAGCAGCTGAAACGAATTCCAGCGACCGGAGAGCCTGCTGTGTACCTGGAGCCTGCTGTAGCCCTTCCTTCCAATCGACCTGGGGACTATGAAAACGATGGCCCCCAACCCAGAGCCTGGTGAGACCCACTAGACTCAATAAGACTGCATTTTGAGCCATACCACATGTTGCTGCGACTTTGCGTTGCTGCAATACCCCAATACGCTGGGACCTCGAGCCATTGTGCAGTGCACGGTCTTCCGAATTTCCGTACCTCGCAGAAACTTCGTCAGCATCCTGGTGGATCTCCAGAGACACAAATCGTGTCTGAAAAGTCCCCTCAACAGAGTGCCGGACCTTTGCAACATCGAGAATTCAACCCCGATTTTCTGTCTCCTTCTGTGCTCCTTGAAAAGGCACCAAATCCGCAGAACCACATATAGCCGTGAGGGAAACTTTGCATAGAGCCTTCTTCTTTGATCCCTGGTGCAAAGTTTCTTCTGAGGTCTTGTTTTCAGTCACCACGACAAGGAATCCACTGACTGGGTATTTGGCTGCAGACCCCGAAGTCCTCTTGCTGCAAAATCTTCTTCAGTGCTGAGGTACTGTGTTGGCTTGGGTATGTACTTACTTTAAGTCTCTTATGATTTCTGTGTAGGTGTGGGTTGTTTTCTGTGATGGGGATGCCTCTCATAGAGTGAACCCAGTCCCACTGCTAGAAACCTGCTAGAGTGTCTTCTGAGAAGCCCCTGGACCCTCTTCTAACCCTAGAAGTAAAGTACTCACCTGTTTGCCCAGTCTTCATAAGGAACTCTGACTTTTGCTACTAAAGAACCTATTCTGGCACTGCCTGTTGGTCACTAGTCCTAGTGACACCCCTTCTGCCATTGAGAAGACTCATGCTCCAAGAATATGGGAAAGACTTTGAAGTGATTGGGCCTTTTGCCTAGAAAAGAAAATAAGTGTTTAAAAGTTACTTACTTGTAAAGAGTTGGTTGGTAACTGTAACTCTAAGAGTGAACAGTTACAAAAGTTCGTACTTACCTTGGATGTATAATGCACTATTCTTAAAAGTATGGTTAACTTATGTTCTTCCTTAGAAACTGTTTTCCCAGTCTAATAGAAAGTAGATGTGAAGGTATAGTACTCTCCTGTAATTAGGTTGTGCCTCGTCCCAAAAGTAAGTGTTGGTGTCACCAGATTATTCCTGCAGGGTAATTGTACGAGTGTCCTCCAACTGTTGGTATCACCAGATTAGTCCTTTGAGGATAATTGTATGAGTGTCCCCCGGTCTTGCTTCCCCTGACTTGCTGCTAGCCTGTCCAGAATAAGTCTACATTAGGTTGTTGCCTACCTAGAATAACTTTGAGTCATTCAGTAAAGTGTAACATTGGGTTTTACTTTCCCTGTGCTATCTAACCTAGAGTCTGTGGTTCTAACTTTCCCTGATAAGTCATACTTCAGTTATCCTTATAGCTGGGAAAGATCTAACCTGGACTGCTTGTGAGATATAAAAAGTATATGGCTTTTACTTACCTTGAGTTAGCTGTGTGCCTTCCCAAAAATAAGTTACAAGAATTACTGCTTATCTCAAACTGTGTTTCGCTGATCTCAAAAGAACCTGTAATTGAATATTACATCCTTAGGTTTTACTCACCTAGCATAACTGTGTGTTATCACAAAAGTAGTTATAGATTTTTACTGCACCTGGAATAAGTGTTCCACTATTCACAAAAAGTATATTGTCCAGTTGACTGATTAAGCGATTTGTACTAAGAGTCAGGGAGCCTCATTACGGGTCTGGCGGTAAACGTGCCGGTGAAACCGGTAGGTTGCTGCTGCACTCGTGGGGATTTACCGGCTCTGGACACTCCGGAATTACCGGGGCATTACAGCCCTGTTGATCCGGTTACTTCCGGAGCCAGCATTCTGTAAATCCCCATTCCCATGTCGTAATGGTGCTGGTGTTTCTACGTCCGTCTGCGAGCGGGCAGGTGGTGTTACGCCTGCCAGGTCAGACCTGGCGGGCGTAACACCACCCACCCGCAGAACTCGGAGTTTGCCGGTCCAGAAACAACGGTGGCAGCAGGTTTACTGCCACTGTTGCTTCTGGACCGGTAAACCTGTAATGAGGCCCAGTGTATAACTGGTAGGGTCTACTGCCCTTGCATTACTGAATGTAATTGTGAAAGTAACCATTGGTTTTTACTCCCCAAGAATAGGTGTGACCTATACTGAATGTGTATGTAAAGGTTTTGACTTCACTCGAGCTACTGTCTGCGGTTCCAAATAAGGTTTATACTTTGGTCTGTGTATCTTCAGGTATAGTGTGGTGTTTTTATATTGTGATTTCAAATAATGGGCCTCATCACGAGTTGGGCTGTAGCCCTTAAATGAGGCGGTAATGGTATTACCACTGCATTTAAGGGCTGGCCCTATCACGAGATGGGCGCTAAATGGGCTGTTTTACCTCCAGCTTTTTTCTGGAGGTGAAAATCCCATTTAGCGCCCTGTTTTCAGCGGTATTACCGCCAGCTGTATTAGCCCACAGTATTAGCACCGAAAATGTCCCATTGGATCCAATGGACCCAAAGGGGTATAAGGATTTACAGTTAACACCCAATCTGTGATCCGGTGGTAATACCGCCGGACCGGTGAGTGCCAAGGCTATTACAGTCGGGTAGTATTACAGCTGGGATACAGCCCAACTCGTGTTGAGGCCCAATGTGTTAGTGCTTACTTACCCCTAGATTTATCTGGGCCTACCTGTATTTAAATAAATCCTTTATTTTTACATAAATACTGTCTCATCAAGAGTTTGGTGGTAACTCTTAAATGCAGCGGTAACGCTATTACTGCTGTATTTAAGGGTCCGCCAAATCACAGGTTTGGCATGATTTATCCCTAGCTCTGAGCTGGGGGCAAATCCGCCGCAATTTTGCAGATTTTCGGTGCTATTACTGCCGCGCTATTACCGCCGGCGGTAGTAGTGCCAAAAATTCCCCATTGGGCCCAATGGGGAATGGGGATTTACCATTTTTCCAAACCCGTGATCCGGCGCTAATAGCGCTGGGGGGTTTGGTGGTAACGTTAATAGCCCCGGCGGTAACTGGTGATGAGGCCCATAGTGTTTCAGTGTTTCTTTGGATCATTTGTATTACAATTTCATGTGTACTGATTCTACAGCCCTCTCTCCCTCCCAAGATAAGCCTGGCTGCTCTGTCTACGCTACCATGTACTCAGGTGGTACAGCCTTATACTAAGAGTGGAGTCTTGTACTGCCTCAGTTCAATGGTTTTGATGAAGTTGGTAGCACTTCAGAAAAACTGTCCTAACAGGCCCAAGTAACGTGGTGATAACTTGGAAGGATGTACCCAACGGGACAGAAACTTGGTAGCGAGCCATACTTTAGAACCGATCTTCCAGTTTCTTTCCAGGTGTTTCTTGGGGATGGCAGTCCGCCTGGACCTGCTAGCGTGTCTTACTGTCCTGAAGACTCTGTTGAGCCATTTTATGAGCTTCAGTGATGTCGGGCAGCACTGTATCTACTTATGGTACATTGACGGATGTAGAGGACCTAGGCAGCATACTGAGAGGATGTTGACCGGTTACAAAAGAACGGACTGAGACCTGTAGCTAAGTGTAAGGACTATTAAGTATAATGACTGTGTATGTTTGGACAGCTCGCATGTGTCTCAGGATCTCATGATTGGCAAAAGTACGTTTCTTTTTGGTTTGTTTATAAACCCAACAAAAAATGTTTTATCAACAACAAACAGATGAGTCATCTTCGGACTCCTCATTTATTGAAGGGGAGTTCCCCAAGGTACGACGTGCTTTGGATAAAGGAACTTCAAGGAAGCAAGATATGGGTCAGTTTGAAAAGGAGGTTACCAAATGAGTACTGCAAGATCTAAACTCCAGCATAATGGCTGCATTAACGATTGTAGTTTCTCCTTTTCTAAAAATGTATGAATAGGTTTATGACAATGTAAAGGACCTAACCACTTTATCTGCTATGATGAATTCCAAGCTAGTAAGCATTGAATTAGAAACCAAACTGACTAAACAGAGAACAATGGATGAGAATCAACGAACTGAATGTTCGCTAAACCTTCTAATGCAGTGAGGACAAGAGCCTTCTCGCAGAAGTCGCAAGAGAAGTGCTTGGTTTGCTAAAACATAACAACAATAAAAACCACGCTGATTGATGATCACGGAACCTTTAAAGAACTGACTCACTGCTTTCCAATTAGGCACACTGGCACCCAATATGAAGTAACCATGAGTGAACAAGGCGCAGAACCATCACAGCATGCCAGTGATCAGACCAACACGGATGCAGAGGAGGGTTTGCTAACAATTGATCTAACAAACATTGACTTAAACTGAAGGTTGACCTCTTGCACAGCTCCAAATAAAGCAGCTCTGGATTCAAGTGCTGTACCAACATTCTAAACCGATGCTGAAGGGATAATTGGTAAGCCGCAAAGTCCGGTAAGTGAGTCTGTAAGTAAAACCCATAAAAATGAGGGCAATGACTCAATATTTCATTCAACGAAAGCACCCAGCAATAAAGCAAAAGTGGTTAAAACTCTACAAATAAAAAAGACCAAAAATCAAGCCAAAAGAAAGGGGTGCAATGCCAACAACTCTAGAAAATTCTTAAGAAATATCAAGGCAATGAATGTCACCATCAACTCAAACCTTCCAGTTAATTCAGTAGTCAGCCTTATGAAAAATCAGGCTCCTGTTAATACAACCACGGAGGCGGCGGTGGATGATGAGATTGTCAGTGATAACGAGGATATGATGGAGCTAATGAATTTATCAACTTACGACACTAACCAAGAACATGATGAGGATAAAAAAACCAGAACAACTGTATTGTATTGTATTTATTTATATTATGCGCCAAAAGCACGAAGGCATCAGGCCTCGGACATTGAGACAAGGGGCCTCATTACACGGTAGGTGGTAAACGGTTCATGCCGGTAATTTACCGGTACCGCCTTGGAGGAAAGGGGAATTACCACTCTATTCCAAGGTTGGGAAGGCGGTAATTCCTCCTTCCTCCATTGCCCTTCCCCATTCCCATTTTTGCCCCATAGGGCATAATGGGAATGGGAAAGGCGCTAATTACGGTACCGCAAATTGCGGTACCGTAATTAGCACCCCAGTCCCTTTGCGGGTTTGTTTTTTAACGCCTGCTAAAAGCAGGCGTTAATGTACCAACCCGCAAAGGGACCTCGTAGTAAGGCGGTAAGGGTTTACCGGTACCGGTAAAATACCAGTACCGGTAAACCCTTACTGCCTACCGTGTAATGAGGCCCAAGGACTTTAAGTAAAACAGGACAGGAACAAGACAGGAACTGGCCCCTACCGTCAAACTTAGTCACTCAGAAATAGAGCCAACTGTTAGTGGAGTGACTGCAGGAAACCGAGAAACCAGGCAGTTGCGGGTGTACAAGATAATCCCATCAACGGTTGATATTGTTGTCAGATCTCCAAGATCTGGGGCAGCAAGTTTTTGTACACTCGATCAGAGGAGGACGTACATGCAAGAGCCTATGTGCGAAATCAAGGCGAGTGAAGAGCAAGAAGGCCGCTCACTCCACACCAAGCCCAGTTCTGGCCTGGTATCACATGCTCGTGCACAAAATTTAGCTGACAGTACACTCGGGTGTGATCCTGTAAGGAGGTCTGGATGAAAAATACAGATCCAAGAGATCAGGGAAACAGTGCTGCAAGGGGAGAAATCTGTGAATGCTAAACAAGTCAATGCAAATAAAAAAATACAGGCTAAATACTTGCTAATACTGGAACGTCTTCTAACCATCAGAGATGGACTCATTCTTAACAGAACAAATGTTCTTCGCCTACTGCACCATGTGCCGACTTTGAGAACTATTCAATCAAATGATATTGCCATTGTGGAATTTGTGGATGAATCTGATCACAATCGGGTGCGGCATCACATCAAGTTGAGATTCATCTGTGAGCTCATCCTGAGTGCGGTTCCATTTCTCATACCTCTTGGTTTTGACATTTTTTAAATCAATTCAGAGCGCAAGGAGAAATACATAGGTGAAAAACGCAGTCTAGAAATGGATATAGGAGCTCCAAGTAAGCAAAAGTCTAAGGAACACCAGATAGAAAACTTATCTAAACGTTCGGTGGAACGAGTCATCAGAGCTAATCCTGTGAATACTTCCTCTAAGGAGCCTGAACATCCTTTAAGTGAAGCGCAAGTAGTAGAACGCATACAAATTACAGTTGTGTGTAATAACAAATGGAGCTCTGTAAACACCACCAGAAAGGACCCTCCGAATGAAATCATAAAGTCAGACAACTGGAACTGGTTAGCAAATGCATTAGGTGGAAGCAATTACAGCTAATGCCATCAGACAGGAGAAAGAGTGTTACATCATATTGGTTCATGGAACACTAGGGACTTTGTGCATTTGTTCAACAATAATTCATTGGGTATAGATTACTTTGATATACTTTGTTTGCAAGAAACGTGGCTCTCAGACTGTCCGATGTTTGAAGGCTTTGAAACAACAATGAATCCTGCTATTAGAAAAAGGAAAGGCCGTCCAATGGCTGGTCTTTTAACATGCATAAAAAAAGTTCTGGATATCAAGTCATCAATACCAACAATATCTCCCATATCCAAATAACTGTGATCAGATGGATAGGTGAACAAAACTGTGAAGAGCACAGGACCTACATCTTTAAGTTATACTGGCAACACAAAGCCATGGGGATGACAATGTTTATTGATCAGGGGCCTCATTATAACCCTTGCGGTGCTGGAATGAGGGGGGCCGGTATGGGACCGGCCCCCTTCATTCCGGCAGGGCTGATTACAACCTTCCCTTCAGACGTCTAGTCAAACTAGACGTCTTTTCCGGGTCACGCGTGGGGAAGAGAGAGGTAACAACGGGATACTCAAAATGTGCCTGTTGTTACCTCCTTCCCCTTTCCCATTGAGCCCTATGGGGGCTCAAATGGGAAGGGTTAATGGTTCCTGCAAGGAGGAAATACCGGGTCCTCCTATGTCGGAGTAACCCAGTAAATCCCCATTGCAGGAACCCCGTAAAGGAGGCCGGTTTGGAGGCAGCCATGGAGCTAACAGCTCCATGGATACCTCCAAACTCGTAATGAGGCCCCAGGTGTCCGAATTGATTGATGACATCCACTCTGAGGAACACTGTCTGAACATAATCGTGTGTGGTGATCTCAATACAAATTGTCTGAGCATCAAACGAGATGCCAAGAAAATTATGAATGTTCAACTATATTTAGGATCTTGTTTGTTTATAGAGATGGAGATAAGAGAACTGACCATGCTTAATGGGAACATAACAGGAGACATACCCTCTGAAGCTACCTGGAAGAGGAATACCCAAAATTCCATCTTGGACTACTTTTTTGTCTCTGCTAAAGTGGCACAACGTGTGGTATCTCTTTGAGTTTTGCCCAAGACAGAAAGCAACCATAAGTTGGTTGAAATGAAGCTCTTTAATTCTGAAAGACCAACAAAAAGATGGATGGAACACCTCAGTGTCCGTTGAATCTAGCAGGATCATATAGCGACTAAATTACAATGACGTGAAAACAATCGTAGACATCTTTCGCCTGAGACTTGCTGGAAACAACTGTAACAAAGTAGAATATGGTCACCTGTTAAAACAATGTGTTGAATGTAACCAAGGTTCCCGTAAACGCGCATTTAAAACAAAACATGTGTATGAAGTGCAGATCTTGAAGAAGAAAAGAGAGTGCCGAAAAGCAATTAGGCTCAGTCTGAAAGCTCCAAAAGATTTCTGCGACATTGAAAAAAAAAGCAAGACAAAAATGTAAAAACTGGTTGATCGCACACAGACATGTTATCGAACAACCTGATGCAGAAACCATGATGAACATACTAGCAAACAAAAGTTCTAGAGAGTTCTGGAAAATCATCAATGAGGAAAATGCCTCACAACAAGCCCTTCAATCCAATAGAGTCGCAGAAAAACAGTGGATAACAGTGGATAATCCACTAAATGTTGCGCCTCGAAACACTTGTGTATAGACGCGTTACAAATGTCATATCATATCATATCATACAGTGAAGTCTACAAGAAGAAAGGCCAGACAAAAAATCTGATTTTCCCAAAAGTAGATCATTGGGACATCAGCTTTGAAAAGGAAGTTATTCTCAAAAACATCAAATCAATCAGTTCTTCAAGGGCTCTGGGCCCTGACGGAATCACTAACTGCATCCTCAAGAAAAACCCGGAAGAATTGGCTGAACTCTGTGCTCTATTGTTCCATATGATAGCGCTAGAATGTTCAGTTCCCGCATCATGGAAGTGCGCGAACGTCATGCCGATTTTAAAAAAAGGCAAAAGAGCGGAACCTAAAATCTATCGCCTGATCGCTCTTCTAGTTGTCGTCGGGAAGATCTTTGCCACTCAACTCCAATTGCAACTATCATCTTGGATAACATCTAGTGGTCATTTTGATCTAAGACAAACCAGATTTGTTAAAGTCATTGGATGTGGCTTAAACTTACTATTAATCAATCTGTTGAAGATGGAAGCCATACGTCAGGGAACAAGAATTTATCTTGCCTTTATCGATTTGGCCCACGCTTTTGATAGTATGGACATAGAGCTCCTTTGGACAAAGATGCAAAACTGGAACTGCCCGCCTAGTCTGATTTTGACATTAAAAGAGCTACATACGAATACTGAAATAAAAATCTGATTGGATCTAGCCAGCAGTTTATCCAACCCAATAAAAACGTATCGAGGAGTGAAACAGGGATGTCCTCTGGCATCACTCCTGTTCAACCTGTTTATAGCTGACATTGGCACTATGTTTGAAAATGTGGCTGCATTTCCCCTAAAATCCATGGGTGTCATCTTGGCTGGATGTTATACGTGCATGATTTAGTGCTCCTCTATGTAACACCTATTGGGTTGCAGCATAAACTGCATGCTCTAGAAGAGTATGTTAATGCAAAAGGGTGAAGCATTAATCCTGTCAAATCGGAAATTCAAATTCTTCAAGATTTGAGGGGAATAAAGGCCAAGACTTTTAAGGCAGATCATGCACACAAGATACCTTGGAATGCTGATTAATTCTAACTTGAATGATGCTCCCTGGTCAGAGAAAACCAAAACCAAGTGACAGCAATTGGCTGACAAGCTGCCGTGATAAACAAAAAATACGGAAAATTCTCTCTGATACCTGCAATTGACTTTTATAAGCAAAAAGTGGTACCAGCTTTGACACATCTAGCAGAATGTGTGCTGGGCAGCCCCAATTCACTATGGGCCACATTGGAAAACATCTTCTGGCGTAAAGTGATGTGGCTCCCGAAAGGAGTCCCGGTGGCTTGTATCTGATATGAACTGGGCCTCGATAAATGCAAGAATAACATGGAATATGCTCACGTTGTATCGAAAAATTATCAAGGAAAATGGCCTGCCTCAATATCAAATTTCGCATAACCCTAATAGTGGAAGCAAGGACAATATTCTTACCCAATGGACGGAACGCTGCAACAAAATATTAGAAGATCTAAATATTAACAAACCCACTCTACAAACGAATCAGAATCTGGCCAAGAAAAAACTTTGGCTGCAAGATTGGATAGAGACTGGTGACCAAAGAGGCAAACATAGAATAATGCAACATGTACCCTGTGTAGCCAAAGCATTGAATAAGATCCCGAAATACCTGGAGAGATTCCCAGGCAGACATCGAAGAACGCTTTATATGAAATTTCAATTAAATCAATTTAAGACCAAAGAGGTTTGTAGTCGATGGGCAAGCAATGCAACTTAAGACACTAGTATCAGATTTTGCAGCAAGGTGGAGGAAATGCTGAAACACTTGACTCTATATTTCCCTGCCTTAAAATCTATGAGAACTAAATATCTAGGGCCGGTCATAGCAGAAAGTCCATCGAGGAGTGCAGAAGACTCGTGGTTCATCTGTTTCGACAAAACAAATAAGAAATTCATATTTGCCCTGACGTTCTTTCTGGAGCAACTGACAAAATTGTTTGCAGAGTAATGTGCAGAACATTTTTAAAGTTAGTGTACATTGTGTAAACACTGTAGGTTGTGAAAAGATGAAAATCATTACCTGTAAGTCTTTGTTGAATTGGTATGCAATGTGTTAAAATGATCAGTTATATTTTAAAGGTTTGTAACAAACCAAGTAAAATAAAAATGTTAATAAACAAAAAGTAAGGAGTTATTGTAGGAATACTCTGCAGTGGGTAAGAGAGCCACCCAATTATCCTGTTGGTAATTGTTGAAACAGCATATGTATTGTTCCAAGGTCCCATTGAGTCGCTCTGTCTGCCCCTTCATCTGAGGATGAAACCCAGAAGACAGGGCTCTCTCTATCCCAAGACGATCGCACAATACCTCCCAGAACTTGGAGGTATACTGGCTACCACGGTCGGATATTATCTTCTCTGGTAGGCCATGCAAACGGAATATATCCCTGGTGAAAACTGCGGCCATTGCGTAAGCCGAAGGTAAACCCGGCAGTGGAGAAAATTGACCATTTTGGAGAACAAGTCTACTGTGACCATGATACAAGAGCATCCGTCAGAGGGGGGAAGGTCTACAATAAAGTCTGTTGCAAAATGGCTCTAGGGTCTGGAAGGCACTGGTCCTTGTTCCAGCAAACCCACTGGCTTATATGTGCTGTATTTACAACAAGCACATGTCGGACACGCCTTGGTAATCCACTAAATGTTGCGCCTCGAAACACTTGTGTATAGACGCGTTACAAATGTCATATCATATCATATCATACAGTGAAGTCTACAAGAAGAAAGGCCAGACAAAAAATCTGATTTTCCCAAAAGTAGATCATTGGGACATCAGCTTTGAAAAGGAAGTTATTCTCAAAAACATCAAATCAATCAGTTCTTCAAGGGCTCTGGGCCCTGACGGAATCACTAACTGCATCCTCAAGAAAAACCCGGAAGAATTGTCTGAACTCTGTGCTCTATTGTTCCATATGATAGCGCTAGAATGTTCAGTTCCTGCATCATGGAAGTGCGCGAACGTCATGCCGATTTTAAAAAAAGGCAACAGAGCGGAACCTAAAATCTATCGCCTGATCGCTCTTCTAGATGTCGTCGGGAAGATCTTTGCCACTCAACTCCATTTGCAACTATCATCTTGGATAACATATAGTGGTCATTTTGATCTAAGACAAACCAGATTTGTTAAAGGCATTGGATGTGGCTTAAACTTACTATTAATCAATCTGTTGAAGATGGAAGCCATACATCAGGGTACGAGAATTTATCTTGCCTTTATCGATTTGGCCCACGCTTTTGATAGTATGGACATAGAGCTCCTTTGGACAAAGATGAAAAACTGGAACTGCCCGGCTAGTCTGATTTTGACATTAAAAGAGCTACATACGAATACTGAAATAAAAATCTGATTGGATCTAGCCAGCAGTTTATCCAACCCAATAAAAACGTATCGAGGAGTGAAACAGGGATGTCCTCTGGCATCACTCCTGTTCAACCTGTTTATAGCTGACATTGGCACTATGTTTGAAAATGTGGCTGCATTTCCCCTAAAATCCATGGGTGTCATCTTGGCTGGATGTTATACGTGCATGATTTAGTGCTCCTCTATGTAACACCTATTGGGTTGCAGCATAAACTGCATGCTCTAGAAGAGTAGGTTAATGCAAAAGGGCGAAGCATTAATCCTGTCAAATCGGAAATTCAAATTCTTCAAGATTTGAGGGGAATAAAGGCCAAGACTTTTAAGGCAGGTCATGCACACAAGATACCTTGGAATGCTGATTAATTCTAACTTGAATGATGCTCCCTGGTCAGAGAAAACCAAAACCAAGTGACAGCAGAGAAAACCAAAACCAAGTGACAGCAATTGGCTGACAAACTGCCGTGATAAACAAAAAATACGGAAAATTCTCTCTGATACCTGCAATTGACTTTTATAAGCAAAAAGTGGTACCAGCTTTGACACATCTAGCAGAATGTGTGCTGGGCAGCCCCAATTCACTATGGGCCACATTGGAAAACATCTTCTGGCGTAAAGTGATGTGGCTCCCGAAAGGAGTCCCGATGGCTTGTATCTGATATGAACTGGGCCTCGATAAATGCAAGAATAACATGGAATATGCTCACGTTGTATCGAAAAATTATCACGGAAAATGGCCTGCCTCAATATCAAATTTCGCATAACCCTAATAGTGGAAGCAAGGACAATATTCTTACCCAATGGACGGAACGCTGCAACAAAATATTAGAAGATCTAAATATTAACAAACCCACTCTACAAACAAATCAGAATCTGGCCAAGAAAAAACTTTGGCTGCGAGATTGGATAGAGACTGGTGACCAAAGAGGCAAACATAGAATAATGCAACATGTACCCTGTGTAGCCAAAGCATTGAATAAGATCCCGAAATACCTGGAGAGATTCCCAGGCAGACATCGAAGAACGCTTTATATGAAATTTCAATTAAATCAATTTAAGACCAAAGAGGTTTGTAGTCGATGGGCAAGCAATGCAATTTAAGACACTAGTATCAGATTTTGCAGCAAGGTGGAGGAAATGCTGAAACACTTGACTCTATATTGCCCTGCCTTAAAATCTATGAGAACTAAATATCTAGGGCCGGTCATAGCAGAAAGTCCATCGAGGAGTGCAGAAGACTCGTGGTTCATCTGTTTCGACAAAACAAATAAGAAATTCATATTTGCCCTGACGTTCTTTCTGGAGCAACTGACAAAATTGTTTGCAGAGTAATGTGCAGAACATTTTTAAAGTTAGTGTACATTGTGCAAACACTGTAGGTTGTGAAAAGATGAAAAACATTACCTGTAAGTCTTTGTTGAATTGGTATGCAATGTGTTAAAATGATCAGTTATATTTTAAAAGTTTGTAACAAACCAAGTAAAATAAAAATGTTAATAAACAAAAAGTAAGGAGTTATTGTAGGAAAACTCTGCAGTGGGTAAGAGAGCCACCCAATTATCCTGTTGGTAATTGTTGAAACAGCATATGTATTGTTCCAAGGTCCCATTGAGTCGCTCCGCCTGCCCCTTCATCTGAGGATGAAACCCAGAAGACAGGGCTCTCTCTATCCCAAGACGATCGCACAATACCTCCCAGAACTTGGAGGTATACTGACTACCACGGTCGGATATTATCTTTGGTAGGCCATGCAAACGGAATATATCCCTGGTGAAAACTGCGGCCATTGCGTAAGCCGAAGGTAAACCCGGCAGTGGGGAAAATTGACCATTTTGGAGAACAAGTCTACTGTGACCATTATACAAGAGCATCCGTCAGAGGGGGGAAGGTCGACAATAAAGTCTGTTGCAAAATGGCTCTAGGGTCTGGAAGGCACTGGTCCTTGTTCCAGCAAACCCACTGGCTTATATGTGCTGTATTTACAACAAGCACATGTCGGACACGCCTTGGTAAACCTGGCCATCAGAAGTTGCGATGAATAAGTTCTAAGGTATTAGTACTCCATCGGTGTACTGCTAACTTAGTGTCATGGCACCAGGAAAATACTTGACGACGTGTGTCTTCATCAGGAAGGTACAAGCGATGGTTGACAAAAACAAACCCATCGTTCTTTATGACCTCATCCTGGGTAGAGACCGGTGGTTTCCTGGTTTGTGGCTTCCTTAACCTTTCGGAGAAAGATTGATACTTGTGAAATGATCTTGTTCCGTGGAAAGGGCCGTTCTGGCCCGTGTTCCAAGCAAAGGCCAGGTACTGAACTGCGCGACAATGCGTCCGCCAGGATGTTTTGACTGCCTGGTAAGTATGTTATGGCAAAGTCGTATTGTGCAAAGGAATGCCCCCATCTGGCTTGGCGGGAGTTCACACACTCCATCTGTTGGAGTACTCTGAAGTTCTTGTGCTCCGTGCGGATCAGGAAAGGGTGAGAACCCCCCTGAAGAAGATGATGCCATTCCTTGCAAGCAATCTTCATGGCCAGATGCTCTACCCCGTCAAAGTCCTGTAGTAATGCTGCTCCGGTGGACGCTGAGGATGCGTCTGCTTCCACAATGAACAGATGGGACTGATCCGGTTGACATAGAACTGGAGCCAAACAAACAAGGCCTTACGGTGTTGGAAGGCAGCTCCAGCGGCTTCAGTCCAACGAAACATGGTTACTCCTTTCTTCAGCAAAGATGTTATGGGAAGACCAACTCTGGGGAAATCCGGAATACATTTCCTGTAAAAGTTAGCTAGGACCAGAAACCTTTCAAAGTCCTTAAAGGAGGCTGGAGTTGGCCATTGAAGAATGGCTGCTACCTTATTGGGGTCCATCATGACTCCCTGCTAGTGTTCTCCTAGGGCCAATGCCCGCGGTCGTGTTCCCGGATCACCTCCCAAGAGACAAACTTACTTGCGTAATGTAATAAAACACTTAAGAATATAAATAACACTCTCAATATGTTGTTCTACTCCCGCACATTGCTTCTCTTCACAAGCTACTCGAACATATCCCCCCATTTATTACATTGTCATTAAGATGACCCTCATTAATTGAGTATTACTGAAGCAATGGTGCTATATACAGTGAGAGTATTTAAATGCCGTACACTCTGTTTAATATATGGGAGAAGTCACGCTGACTTTCTCTTTGTCTGCCCCACAGAATATCCTGGTATAACTGTTCTGATGGGTGCACAGATTGAATCTTATCAAAAGGAGCAATTGGTCCTGAGGAAGATGATGTACGAAAGAGAAAATTATTGAAACCGGTCGACCTGACTTTTGGATGTCCCCTGACTAAGGGCGACACATAATAGACTTGAGCAATTGGACATTTTTAACCAACAACGTTGATATTTTTATGCAAAAATTGTGATCTCTCAAAGAAACTAATTATTGTGTGTACTCCAAAGAAGAGAAGCAATGTGCGGGAGTAGAACAATATATTGAGAGTGTTATTTATATTCTTAAGTGTTTTATTACATTACACTTGGGACAATCAGGCATAATTCGTGGAGGGCAAATAAATTGTCCACCTTGTGACGTCCAGTCCCACGCGAACTGCCTGACTGACCAAAGTGTGCGGATTTGGGGAATTCATTCCAAAACTGCTATTTTAAACTTTTTTGCTCATATTGGGGCTTGAAAAGAGAGACCCATCTGTTGACACCTTGCCTAAAAACCAGTCCATTGATTATAGGGATAGGGCAAGCTCTTTATCTATCTCTTTTTAGTCGGTGCTACAGCGCTTTCTATGAGCAGTAGCACCATGAAGCGAAAGAGTGTTTCTTCTGATTAGGGAGAGTGTTAGGGTTTTGCATTTATGGCTGACTAATTGATGACCTCAAGAGAAGCTCCCACTCCGTTTTCTGTTTTGTGTGTTAATGTAATTTGTGATAAAAGAAAGGATAAAGTACCCTAGAATATAGATGTATTATTGTATAGATTTCCCTGTTGTGTTTATAGAAAAAGAACTAGACCACAGCTCGCATTGAAGGAAAAGCGTGGTGTGCAATTCAATTGCGGTGCATCCTCCAAATGTTCCATAAGCGCCACCGGAAGGGGCGCGTGACAATATGGACTGAAATCTGGAAACAATGCTTTTCTTCTTCTGTAGCTGCAAACCTCACACATTCATATTATTTTATTTTACATAGACCTTATTTGACTCCCCATCGAGTAGCCAAAATTACAAACTTTAATCATAATTGCTGTTGATCTTATCAATCCCCAACCACTGATTTTACCCACTCAATCTTGTATTGCAAGTGTGTCTTTTCCTTCTGGACACAAGTATAGAATTCTTTACAAAATATGTTTTCTTTTCAAGAACCGTCATCACTGTGCAATCTTATGAATGGTGTATTAGCTAATCCTTTCATTTAATCCATTTCCTCTCTCTCATTATTTAATTTTATGGTTTATATTGCTTTTCACCTTATTGCATCCAACTGGAAAAAAGCACAGAAACTATCGTACAATTTATGATAGAATTCTATATGCTCATGCCACAGAATTGAAATTTTCTTTGCACTATCCTACAGAACGTTACCTACATTTTACAACTAATGGAATGTTTTCAATCACTACCTGCCGTAATTTGTAATCTCATTTATGATAGCATCATCCCCTCCCTTCTCCTTCCTTATTTGTTTCTAAGTTTGTCACCCATCTGCTTATCTTAATTCATTCAACAGATCTCATTATTAACCTATTCATATACATTATATTTTATATCATATTGTTAATATCTGAGACTATGGGCCTCATTACACGGATGGCGGTAAGGATTTACCGGTACCGGTAAAATACCGGTACCGGTAAATCCTTACCGCCTTACTATGAGGTCCCTTTGCGGGTTGGGGGATTTAACGCCTGCTTTTTGCAGGCATTAAAATCCAACCCGCAAAGGGACCTCGGAGCTAATTACGGCACCGCAAAATTGCGGTGCCGTAATTAGCGCCTTCCCCATTCCCATAGAGCCCTATGGGGCAGAAATGGGAATGGGGAAGGGCAATGGTGGAAGGGGGATTTACCGCCCCTCCAACCTTGGAATGGGGCGGTAAATCCCCTTTCCACCAAGGCGGTGCCGGTATTTTTCGGGCATGAGCCATGGCGCTAATAGCGCCATGGCTCCCCGCCTACCGTGTAATGAAGCCCTATGTACTAAGGTCAATGTTTTACTTGTTTCACTTTCTGGTTTGATCAAATGCATTAATTTTTGTATTTGCTGTGGTGTATACGTTGTGCTCCTGTTCACGCGAGCGAGGGGAGACCCACGCCAGGTGACAAGGAAGGAATAAAGATGGCTTTGCCCCGGAAGGCCTAAGCCAAGTACGTACTCTAACAGCTTGGACAGGTTTTGTGTGTGCTCCGTGTTGTGTGTGAATGCGATGCGCGCAAATGTGATCCGACCTTCCATGGTGCACCGGAGGTCAGATAAGCAAATATCACACTGGCTACAAGGATTCGTTCGAAGACCACATTTCCCCCGCCGCGTGGAGAATCTTAATGCTGAGCCCCACGCACAGCTGCCATATAGGGCACCAGAAGGGGATGAGAAAAAAAATAATAAACTCAACACAAAACGTAAACCTGAACGCCGGGCCCCACATACTGAAGGGGCTGGAAAAAACAAAACAAAAGACATACAAACCAATGCCACTGGAACACAGCAGCCTACCCCAGTGAACAGGAGGAAAGACTACAAAGGGAACCAGGAACATTGATTGCTGACCCAGTAACCAAGTGAGCAGACTGGAGACAGAGGCGAAAGTGTGAAGTAAGTGCGCAGCGCTTTAAACAAACAAACGTGCGGAAGAGAGACCAGTAAGCCCACACAGAAATGGCCAGCCCCCAAGCCAGCCCAACTAGAGCAGTGAACAGCAGAGAACACCTAAGTGACAATACATTGAGACTGGAAGGCCACGACACTACGCAGGTAACCTTTATGAGATCCTTGGATCCATACACCACTGGGGCGGCCCTCAGATGGGGGATTTGGCTCCAACAATTCGGGCTGCACCTACAGGCCAGAGATATCATTGAGGGGAGGAGAAAATGCACCCTGTTACTTCTGAATATTGGCACCTCGGCGCTCCTTCTGTTTAACACGCTTCCAAACAGAGGGACAGCAGATGAATACAACACAGCAAAAGCAGCGCTAAGCAACAAGTTCAAGCCTAAATTGAACCCAGACTATGAGCGATTCCAATTTTGCATGACCCGCCAGAGAGCAAAAGAACCCAGTGATGACTTCCATGCACGACTCAGGGAGCTAGCACTACGATGCAAATTCCTAGATGAAGAGTTTGCTGTCTGTCGACAGATCATCAATGGTTTATCGTCAGACAAACTGCTCATGGCGGTGCTGTCTGAGAGAAACATCCCACTGATCTGCATCCTGGCCATGGGGAGACTTTGTGAGCGCACAAATGACCAGGTAGTGGTCATGGAAGCAGCAATGTAGCGACTACCCACCGACGACACGCAGAAGGAAGAAGAAGTAGCAGCAGTCCGGGGTCAACAAGAAGAGAGGCGACAGGCCAACACGGGGCCAGGACGGCCGTCAAAACGGGAAGACACACGCAAATGGTGTGGAGGACCCTGGCACAGGGGAGAACCATGTCCAGCTCTGGGAGTAACCTGTCAGAAGCGTAAGAGGCTGAATCACTTCACAGCCGTATGCCTGAACCCCATACCTCCGAGGGTTCTGAGACGGCAAGACACCTCGGGCGGGCAACAAAGAGGAAGAAGAAAAGTGAGAAAGGTGACCATCATGCAGAGATCGCCAAGCAGTAGCGACACAGAAGATACAGGAGCAACGGTGAACGGCATGCCCATCCATACCTTCAACAAACTTGAACGAAGCCGAAACCCAAGAACAAGCGAGTACAACTATTTGTGTATGGGTGCAGGAAGCCACTACCCGTAGCAGGGTCATTCTGATCTGACCTGGCGCACAATGGAACCACCTGCTGGGCCATGATATACGTGGTAGATGCAGGGCTAGAGACACTGCTAAGCTGTCGCACTCCAGAGAAGCTACAGCTGGTGTACATCACATTCAGCGTCAACCCACCAGAGATAGACAACCTACTAGGAAAACACCAAAAAGTATTCCAGGGAATAGGATGTCTTGGCAGAAGAACAATCAAACTACACATCAACCCAAGGATTGAGCCCAAGGCTGAGCGGCACCGCAGAGTCCCTTTTCACATGAGGGAGGCTGTTGAGAAAGAGCTGGAGAACATAGAGAAAACGTCTGGCCCAACACCAAGGGTATCCCCAATGGTCATCGCCCAAAACCACAGCAAACCAATGCATTAAGGATATGCAGCCATCGGGTGAGAGCGCCATGTTAATCCCACAATCCCACAATCAATGAGCTGATAGTGGACCTAACGGGAGTGAAGGTTTTCAGCAAACTCGACCTATGCTCTGGCTATCATCAACTACTCCTTGCCCGAGAATCCAGATATATACCAACATTTTCGTCGCATCTGGTACTCTGAAGATACAAAAGACTACATTTTGGAATATCCTCTGCTGCTGAGGTTTTTCAAAACAAAATTAGGAGAGTGCTCAGTGGGCTTGCCGGAACCACCAACATCAGTGACGACATCCTAGTGTACGGAACCACAACAAAAGAACACCATGAGAGGCTGGCCGCAGCCCTACGACGCCTCGAAGAGTCCGGCCTCACATTAAATGCAGAGAAATGTGAATGTAACAAATGTGAACTAAACTTTTTTGGTTATGTGTTCAACTCAGACGGTGTATCACTCGACCAAGGTTTCTGACATCAAAGAAGCAAAATCCCCCCACATCAGCATCGGAAGTAAGTACTATGGGGCTGCTGTCAATTCTGGGTATATCTTCTAGGACAACCAGCAAAGGTACTCACGGACCATAATCCACTAGTACCTATTTTCAAAGGATCGCCCCACACACCCCAACGTGGCTAGAAAAGTGGATGCTCCATCTACAGCCGTTCAACATCGACGTATCCTACAGAGCTAGGGCGGACAACCCTGCCGACTACCTATCTCGCCACCCTCCACCCATCACCAAACAAGAAGAAGAGCATGCCGTCGAGACAGAGGAACATGTGTGCCATGTGATAGCCTGTGCATGTCCATGAGCACTAACGCTGCAGGAAATAGCAGAAGAAACAATGACAGACGCCTGTTTGCAATGCACGAAAAAGACCATCCAGTCAGGTGATTAGAAAAACTATCTGTCCTTGGTGGCACACCGCACTGCGGCAGCGCAGGAGAAGCTACAGGCGCTATTTGGAATCCGGCATGAACTAACGGTATCATAAGAAGGCATCATACTGAAAGGACACTGAATCGTCCTGCCAGTAATGCTAGATGAAAGAGCGCTAACGATAGCCCCTGAGGGCCATCAGGGCATTGTGAAGACCCAGGCTTAGCTGAAGTCCAGAATGTGGACTATTACGAGTATGCGGACACGAGCATAGCGCCATGCCGGTAATCCTCCTACCGCCATGTCGTAAAAGCCCCCAAAAAGTCCATTAACGGATTCGACCAAAGTGCTAATAGCACCTCCACCTTCTTACTGCATGCAAATTGCGGTCACCGCTATTAGCGGTCAGCGCTAATAGCGGTCACCGTAAAAACGCGGAAGCGGAAGTAGCGTCATCGCACAGGAACGGGAAAGAGCACGGCGGCCATCTTTAAAAACACAATCCATTGCCAACCTCTGCATCCAGGACACCTTTCCAGGAAACTCGGACACAAATCCTTCCAGGACAGCCTAAAGATGCCCAAGGCCGTAAAAAATTCTACAGAGCGGCAACGTAAGGAAAAATTCTGCAATGAGGAGCTCATAATGCTGACCGAGACACTAGCGTCAAATGCACATGTGGTCTTCAGCAACGACATGCGGCGGGAGACGATCCTCAAGAAGAAGGCCATCTGGGCAGAGGTTTCCAACAAGGTCAGCGCGGTGGGCACCACCACCCGCACAGTAAAAGTCTGTCGTAAGAGGCGGGACGACCTCCGGCTCCGTGTCAGGAACATACTGGCAGCGAACCGCAACCTGGCTATGGGCACAGGAGGAGGCAGTGAATCGCCTATTAAACTCCATGAGTGGGAGGAGACCTGTGCATCCACAATTGGAGTGGAATCCATAGAGGGTGTTGGAGAAATGGAGCATGGCGTGGCCACTTCGTCCAATGGAGGTGAGTGTATGCATCAAAAAATGCACAGTGAAGTGTGAGGGGCCCCCCAATTATGTTTCCATATTAATGCCGTGGATCCAGCCACAAACATACATGCATGCATCACCACATACACGAGCAACACAGACCCATTCATGCATGACCCACCCAACATCCCCATTACCTGAATCCACAATAAAGAGGCCCAAATGCATGGAGCGGCATGACGTAATCATTCAGCATAAGGCAGGTCGAACCATAAATGATGAATATCCCCATTTCTCACCCCTACAGGATCACACACAGAAACTGAGGAGCCACGCACTGCGACACCTGCGCCCCCATCCACCAAAAAACCCAGGAGAGATGCCACAGGGGACACTGCCACAGCCTCAAGGGGAACCGGGAGGAGTGACCAGGACCAGAGGGACAAAGGCAGCAGGAGCACCAGTTCCACGCAGCCTGAGGCCATGCCTGCTGCCATCGTAGTACCCACGGTAGTGTGTCTCCCTGCAAATGAAACCAGCATGGAGGGCACACACTCTGCTGCCACCAGTTGAACTGGTGAGGAAGCAGCCACTGCCCCACTTTCGGACGAGGAGGAAGCACATGGCATTGTGGATCAAAGCCAGACCCCCAGACCAACACGCTCCATTCTGGCAAGCCCAAGGTTGTCATCAGGTCCGGGTAGCCATGGAGGATCACCCACCCCCACTCTGGAAGGGACATGGAGCCCCCAGGTATTCTCACCTGATGCCAGTGCCATGGATCAAGGCGCAGCAGTCATCCCACCAGCACCTAGCATGCAACATGACCTCTCATCCATCATCCAGAGGCAGGCAGAGATCACTGGGCTAGTAGGGTAGCATGTGGCTGATGCAGGCCGTCTGAGGAAGGACCTCAGTATGTATGCACAGCAGACAAGGGAGGGCATGGAGGCATGCACCAACAGGATCTGCAATGAAATGCCCCAACTCAGGCAGGCCGTGATCCGTATAGCAGACACGATTGAGCGCCGATGCCCACTCACAACACAGGATGAACCGGGCACCACCTCCTCTGGGAGTTCACGGCAAACTAGCCCCCTACGCCGGTCTCTGCGCAACCTGAGGCGCACCACATCCCAACCACCAAATGGCGGAGGAGGCACTGACAATTAGGGCCAGCACGGACTAGGTGGCACATGTGGAGAAGGACACGTTCACAACATGAGGCTCACATGGGGGTGTTGCTGGGGGAGGGGGGTAAGGGTGTTCTTGGGAGTGTTGTGGGGGGTGGGGGGTAAGGGTGTTCTTGGGAGTGTTGTGGGGGAGGGGGGTAAGGGTGTTCTTGGGAGTGTTGTGGGGGGAGGGGGGTAAGGGTGTTCTTGGGAGTGTTGTGGGGGAGGGGGGTAAGGGTGTTCTTGGGAGTGTTGTGGGGGAGGGGGGTAAGGGTGTTCTTTGGAGTGTTGTGGGGGGAGCGGGTAAAGTTGTTTGCACAGTTGGGGCCATGCACTTAATTATTGTCTTTTGTTCACAATACACTGTTGAAAAGTTGAAACACAGGCTTGGTATTCATCATTGTGTGTGTGTACTGTATTGGGGAGATGGTTCTTTGTGGGACTGACCACATGCACCAGGGCAGTAATACCCATCTGCATCCATAATAGTTATACCTTGGATGTCATGGAATCTGATACATCAGATGCTGACGCACATCGTGTCCCTCCTGGACATTGCAACTTGCATGTCCTTGCGGGTCTTTTGACCCATCCTCATCACCATCCACATCATCCTCATTTGGTGCTTGCATGTCAGGTGGCATAGGCACATTCCGTCTGATGAAAATGTAGTCCGGCATCACACATGCCATGGTTATCTTCGGCACTTTGTCATGGCCGTACAGGAGAGCCTCAGCCGGCACGCTTAGGCACCGGAGCTGTGTGTTGGAGAGGCCGAATGCCTGCTCCATCACGACGCAGGTACGGGTATGTGCAATATTGTTGTCCTCTTCCTGCTGGTTCTGTGGGTTCCATACAGGGGTTAGGTGTTAACTCTTCAGGGGATAGCCGGCTTTGCCTGTATGGGGTGAAGAATGGGTACCTGTTACCGGCCACCCTGCTGTGGACTGTACATGCCACACATGTCTTCTTTGCATTGTGATTGGAAGTCACAACTGACAGCATGCATGCAGACAATCTGCGTGACTGCAATGTACAAAGCTGGGCTCAACCATGCAAGTCGACATGCCTGAAACATGCCTCCGCAAGTAATGGAAATGTCCTGGCTGAGGCCAGGCCTCAGGTGTCCTTGGGCCCAGGCAAATTTTGTACCGCTATGCCAGTGTGCAGCCATCCCTACATCCATGTTGCTGTGCTGCGGGGCATCACTTCAGTGGTGCTATGGGTCTGTGATCATGTGCCATGGCTAGGGGTGATTCCTTTGCATGCATTCTAGGGCACATTGCGGTAATGATGTTGTGCTGCCCAAATTCTGTATGACTGTCCTGAGGGCAAGATGATGATTTGTGTATTATGTGGTGTGGCATGATGTGAAATGTGGTTGTGGATGGATGTGTCATCTTTGAAATGTTGGAATGTATGCAATGTTGTGCAGCTTCGCATTTCATGTGGGGTCTTATCAAGAACATTGTGAAGTCCCCCAATGGACATTGAAGTACATCTGTATGACCATTTGTCCCACGCACGCCAGACAATTCACAGTTGGTGTATCATTCTCTCCCCCCCAATCACACCGCCCTGTGCATGGCCTGCTACTCACCAAGTTGCCACGATCGTTAGCTAGCTTGTCGCTCCATGTTGCTTGGTATGGTTGAGTTCTGCAGGACCATTGAATCATGCGTTGTTCCGGGATGTCTGGCGCAACAATGTGTGATTGTCTTGTTTGCATCACATGCCATTTGGAAAATGATTGGGTGAAAATATTTACTGTTTCTGTGGACTACTTCATTGTGATGTGGGATCACCAATTCCACATGGGTACAGTTGCTGGCCCTGATGCTACTTGGGATGGTTGCAAGTGAATAGATGCATAAAATGGGTTTTGCAATCTCCTGGACAGTCCATGGCAGGAATATGTGTTCATGTCCAAGCTTCAGGAGGGCATTGTGTACCTGGTTCGGCATGCATGGGAATACTGGTTGTGGGATGCTATGCATCTGCCACACATTATGCTGCTGCAAGCCTGTGGCCAGGGAGTGGAGCGCAGTCAACACCTGCACTAAAGGGGGGATTGCAGTCCTGATGTCTATGAGTCTCACGCTGTCGTCATGTATCTTATCCACGATGATGGTGATGGTATCCCAGTGCAGACGGTACAGGGTTTGTATGTGCTTAGGTGTCTGGTTCAATGGACTGGCTTGGATCCTGTAGATTGGTGGCTGGCTCTGTGGTATTTCTGGGTGCCCTGGTGGTGCTTGCTGCGCCTGTCTTGCCCTACTCCTCCTCCTCCTGCGTCTCCTCTGTGCTGCCTGTTGTTGGTGCTGCCGCACTGCAATCATGTCCTCCAGCCCATGTAATGCTGGCAGTATTGGAAGCATTTGTGTGTGGGAAGGGGTGTGGGAAGGGGTGTGGTGTGCTCTTTTGTGCTGCCACAGTCTCCATCGCCTCCACCTGTGCTGGATGTGTCCACCTGTGGCAGGTGGAAACACTGCTCAGGTCTCTTAATGGGTGGTTCGCGATGCCGGTATTTGTGCCATGCCGGTAAGGGGTTTTTGGGTCTTTCCCATGCCGCTATTGCCATGTCCGCCTAGCTTGTGATGGGATGCTATTAGCGCCATGCCGCTATTTGCAACCTGGGGGTCGCGTGCCCATGGACTTGCCGCTATTAGTGGCACCGTTCTTACCGGTTGCGCTAATAGCGGCAAGTCCGGGTCGTAATTAAATAGGGAATTTAGCGGTACCGGTAATCGCTTACCAGTACCGTTATTCCCTTACCGCCGTCCGTGTAATGAGGCCCATTGAGTGTGGACTTTTGCACTATCGTGGGGGAAGGGTACTTGTTTGTCCTAATCGACGATTTCAGTAGACACCCAGAGGTGGAGTATATCAAGTCCATGGATGCCATGTCAGTTATAACTGCCCTCGAAAATGTGTTTGCCATACATGGAATACCAAGAAAAGTGAAAAGTGACAACGGGCCACCATTCACCAGTCACAAGCTCAAGCAGTTTCTCACCACTCTTAACATCAAACACTGAAAGAAGCTGAATTACCGCTACACTCCAGCTGGGTAAACCCTGAACCAGACATACCACTCATAAAAGAGAGAAGAGAGAGATGAAACGAGAAGGAGAGTCACGCCCGCCACACACAAAGAACTACAGACAGGTGATACTGTGCTGGTGAAAACCAGAGCACCCTCGAAGAAGATGACACTAGCATATGAGTCAGGCCCATGGAAAGTACGGGACTCCAACCACAGTATGGTGACCAGCACCCGTGGACAAGAAGTGGTGATGCGTAACGTATCCCATTTCCGCAAGGTACAAACAACACGCTGGAGAGAACAACCAAACCCCGAAGCACCAGTAGAAGATCCCCCAGTGGGCCCTGATCCACAACCCGGAACGAGTGACAATATATCCCAGAAGACGGACATGGTGCCACCACTTGACCGAGAAGAACACCCTTTTGCAGGCCTCAACGTGACAAGACTACCAGGGAGATCCCACACAAGATACCGACTCAGTGAGAAACCACAACCCTCAACCCGACTACAAGGATACGTCCTACAAGAAATCTACCACTGGAGATCCTAGGTAAAGTAGCCCAGGTGCAGGTGAGAAGCAGAGAAGAGCCAGCAAGCGACAATAAGAATATTGTGTTTCAAATATTCCAAGTTTGGTAGGCATGTGGTGGATACGTTGTGACCCTGGTCACGTGAGCGAGGGGTGACCCGCGACTCGTGTGGCAGGGAAGGAATAAAGACGGCTTTGCCCCGGAAGGACTAAGCTGAGTTTGCACACTAACAGCTTGGACGTGTTTTGTGTGTGCTCCGTGTTGTGTGTGAATGCGATGCGCGCAAATGTGATCCGAACTCCTATGGTGCAACAGAGGTCGGATAAGCAAATCTCAACCTCGCCTACTACCCAAGACTCTACCAACGCTTTCTTATGGTTCAACAAATCATTCCTGCTTAAGATTAAACCTGATATCTTACTAAAATGGTATTCCGCAGGGATTTATTTACTAACACACTTGTGTTATAACAATGTACCTATACCTTTTCATGAATTCTGCACCCGATTTAATATAAATACATCTGATTTCAAAACCTATACTACCCTTACTAAGCTAATTACCAACACTATCCCCTATTATTCTCAAAAAGCACCTTCTAAATATATAGAATCAATTGCATGCTCTTGCTTTATCAAGCTTCCAAATTGTACTCCATTCTTAACCAACCCAACGACAATGCTTCAAAACGCACTGTACAATGGCAAGCTGACTGGGTTCTCCCAAGTATCCCAAGAAATATGGATGGATTAAAATCTGCAAAGAATGCTTTTCTATTTCTGTAGCTGCAAACCTCACACAATCATATTATTTTATTTTACATAGACCTTATTTTTTTTTAAAACCTTTATTTTAATTCTAACAGGTACTTCACATAGGTACATTATTACTCCACCGAGGTGGACAACAGGGTATAACAGCAATAACACATTTTCATATACACATTTTTAATTCAAGATGTACACCACTGTATTGTGTTTTTATTCAATAGTCTCGCTATTGCTGTCTTGGTTGTGGTCGAGATATGATCACAATGGAGCCCGTATGTCCTACATAGACCTTATTTGACTCGCCATCGAGTAGCCAAAATTACAAGCTCTAATCATAATTGCTGTTGATCTTTTTTCAATCCCTAACCAGTGATTTTATCCACTCATTCTTTTGTTGCAAATGTGTCTTTTCCTTCTGGACACAAGTATGGAATTCTTTACAAAATATTTTTTCTTTTCAAGAACCATTATCACTGTGCAATTTTATGATTGGTGTATTAGCTGATCCTTTCATGTCATCCATTTCCTCTCCTGAATTATTTAATGTTATGGTTTATGTTGCTTTTCACCTTATTGCGTCCAACTGGAAAAATGCACAGAAACGATCAAACAATTTATATATGCTCATACCACAGAATTGAAAAAATGTTTGCACTATACTCCAGAACGTTACCTAAATTCTACAACAAATGGAATGTTTTCAATCACTACCTGATGTAATCTGTAATCTTTTCATTTATGATAGCATCAGCCCCTCCCTTCTCCTTCCTTATTTGTTTCTAAGTTTGTCTTGTTTGTCACCCCCTGCTTATCTTAATTCATTCAACAGATCTTATTATTAACCTGTGACAATGTCATGTGAGCGGGATGGCAATGTTTGCCGTCGCGCATGTGCAGTTAATAAAGTGGGCGTACCCAGGCTCACCAGTGCTCGCCGGGAACCCAAACCGTCAAGACCTGTGTCCCACGTCTCCTTCCAAGTACGGGGGTGGGAGGACAAGGCCTGACAATGGGGGTCCTGTGGGCTAATTATCAAAAGTCACACTGGCGACGAGTACGCTAATGGGTAGGGGGCTCATGGTCCAACGCCTGATTCCGCATCAGTATCATTTTTCAACGCTTACCAGAAGCGCTAACCACACAGGAACATTCCAACCGCCATTTTGTGCAGTTTATGGTCGCGCCTCCACACGTGGAGTGCTTGTGCGCCATATTACTAATTTCTGGAGCCCATTGGGGCTAGATGTTGGCAAGAAGGCCACAGGGGCCACCAAGAGGGGTCTGCGGGGCCCCAATTTAAAAACAAAATGTGTCACAAAAAATAATCTACTCTCTTGTAAAGAGAAATTGTTCTCCTCATTGGTGTCAGAGAGGAGGAGGACCTTCCATGGGACATTCTGTTTCATCCTGAAGTGGCACCATCTTACCCCCCCCAAAGGTGCATACTGCGCCCCGTGTGAGGGTGCCTGTGCGGTTTGTACACCACAGTGGTCCATCAAGAGAGCGGATTTGCAGCCTTCACGCAAGTGAGAGGTGCCTGTGCGATCTGTGGACATGAGCAACACCGAACACGATGCTCAAGGTGGTAGTGGACCCCTGCAAGGCAGGAAGATGCCCAGACATCAAGGCACACTGGACCCTATGCCAGAGTTCGACGCATCAGGTGCTCCTTCCAAATTGGGTCCAAAATGGCTGCTGTGGCTTGAAACACTCTAAATGTATTTTAAGGCCACAGGGGAGATGGATGATGAAGCAGTTATGGATACCACCACTTAGAATTACACCTGGACTCACGATATATAACGACATTCACAACTCATCACAGGTTATATCAATACAAGCGCCTGAGCTTCGGGGTTTCCTCGGCGGCCAAAGTTTTCCACAATGTCATCAGAGGTGCCCTTGCCGGCCTGGAAGGCGTAATAAACTTGAGTGATGACATACTGGTATACGCCACATCAGAGGCCGAGCACATTGTGATGCTGGAAATGCATTGGAGGGACAGGGCCTCCATATCCTTCTCCTTTATTGCTTTATCATGTGTGTTCTGTCTTGTTTTCCGTGCAGGAGTCCATGTGGGACTCCTGGCAGTGCAGCTCTTCCTCTTTTTGGTTTGGTGTACAGACCCTTGAGATACCCTTATGAAACCCATGGGTGGGGGTACAACCCTATACCCCTAGTGCATGTTTTTGGGCACCTGTGTGTGGCCCACAGAGCAGGGTATGGGCTGGTGGCAGCTCCATGCTAAATTTGACAAATGCTCTGAGTATCCTCCATTTTGGGATACCCAGGCCCTGCCATTGGAATCAGTTGATTCCTGATAGGAGACAAGATGGGGCCTGTTACCTTGTTTTTCCCGAAGTCCCAGGAAGTCCTGACTGTGTCCCTTACGCCTGATTGGCTGTTGGGTGGAAGTTCCGTACATGGTGTTGTGGGGAGGTCCAGGCCAGACTGGCTGGAGCCTTTCCAATGACTGTATGTTGTCGGTACGCCCGTGGGTTGGGACCTGGGTGAATGGAGTGTGTGATGAATACGCATTTCATATTATGGGTGTCTGGTATCTGTGTGAGTGACACAATGGCTGAGACAGCCCTCCCCAAAACTGGTATGAATGCAGTGTGTAGTGCTGAATGGCTCGGTACTTGTCCCAATACACATCCCTTGTTGTGAGTGTCTGGAGGGAGGATAATGGTCTGAATGCACTGTGAGCCTGATTGGCTGCCTGCCCGCCTGAATGCCCTTCTGACTGATTGGTTGCCTGAGTGTGACCCAGCAGAATGAATGAGAGACCAAACAGTATATCTGGGGACTTCTCACTGCTAGAAATTGTTCAGAAGCTGAAGTTGATACTTGATGCTTAACCTTGAAGCCCACTGAAAGAAGAATTGCAGCTACCGTCCTTCGCTAATCTGAAAGCTGCAAAACTGCCAAGGAACTGAACTGATCTAAGAGAGGACCTGGCTAGGAGACCTCTCCCCGAGCTACGAGGGACCATCGTGCAACAGCTGATCTTTGCCAAAACTCCCTGGATATCAGACCCTCGAAAGGCTGCCGACCGGAGACGGAGACCACCGCAGAATCATGAAGCGAAGCGCCCGGACATTGAAGTCCATCACCTTCGCTGACTGCCATTGCCGACCGGAGCCGCAGTGCTCCCCTTGCTTAAGAGCATTGAAACAAGGACTCCGTTCCTCATCCTCTTCGACCGCTTTCGTCCTGCTGGAGAAAGTCAAGGCCACCGACAACCGAGGAGAATCCGCCGGTGGGTTTCCCGCCACCCAAAGACCACAGAGTTGCCAACGACCCAACGCCCTTGCTGGGCCAAAGTTCTTCATCGACCCTCTGCGGCAACGAACACTCATCGTCAAGGTACACTGTACACCTCAGCTTGCAAGACGTTTTCGACCGATCGTCAACAAGCACCGCAGGAACCAAAGCTGCTGCCGCAATGACAGTGTTCACCCTTTTTCTTCATCGACGACCCGTGGCTCCTGCCTTAAAGGGAGTGCACTCAAGAAGGGCCCGTCGACGACTCACCGAAGAACTCTACAAAACAAGGTACTTTGGGGTCGTGGAACCTTTTAGAAGGAATCAAGACTATATTAAACATAATTGGACTGGGCTTGTCGATACTCTTTATTTACAGGTTGTCCAGGTGAGGGATCCGCACAAAGAACTGTCTTATGGTAGTGGGATAGACTGTTCTGCCATTGCTGATTTAACTTGCATTCTTTCTGTGGTTTATCGTTGATTCATCTTATAATCTGATTCATATGCTATTGGGGACTGTTAGCCATGCAAGCATTTTAAAGGAATCAATAGTAAGAGTAGTACCAAGTAGATCTGTATATATTTGCCATTATAGTATTGCCAGAGTAAAAAATGTGTTATCAGGAGGCCACCAGGGGGCGCAGGCAGGATGGACGCCTGAGCTTCGAGCTCTGCACCCAGCCCCGGGTAAACTGCGGTCCACCAGCGGAACGAGGGTCCCATGAACCACGCGACCCCCACCAAGAGGTGCGGGAACCGGTAGCCCCCACCTGGACCCAACTCCGGTCCCGATCCGACGCTCCTACGCGGAGCTTTACGGGCTGAGATGATACCAGCAGCCCCTCCCCCACGGCCTGGTGTGGAGCAGCGTAGGAGGCGACGAGGGAGGGCGCGGCGTCCGCGCACACACAGGCCGTGCCGCTCACGAGAGGGCCTGGGGCCGCGGGCCGGTGCCCCCCCCGGACACTTAACGCGGCCTACCGCGGATCATCGCACGAATCAGGGGCCCGACCCGAGGAAGGCCATCCGCCCGCCCAGGGAGCTGCGACATCGCAGGGGGGCCGACGCGGAAGCGTGCCCCCCTTCCCATCGCGGCACACATCAAGGCAGCCCACGGCGCCCGGGGGCTTCACGCCTGGCGTTCCTGACACTCGAGGCGGGGCAGCCGGGAAGCCGCCGACGCAGCCCGGAGAGGGCCATCCTCCCGCCCTTAGAGCAACGACACTGCTGGGAGACCGACGCTGGGGCGTGCCCCCCACCCTTCCACACAGCACTCGCCAACTCAGCCCACGGTGCCCTGGGGCCCCACGCCTGGCGCTCCAGACACTCGAGGCGGGGCAGCCGAGGTGCCGCAGGTACGCTCTATCATAGGGAGGCCCGGGCCTACCTGCCCATCCCACGGCCCCAGGGTCCGATCAGAAGAAGGCCATCCATCTGCCCACGGAACATCGACATCGCCCGGGGGCCGACGCGGGAGCGCGCCCCCCCAACGCACTCCCCCTCCTCCCTCTCTCACCTAAGGAAAGTGCCAAGGGACACCTGCAGCCTCGCGACGAGGACCCTCCCCACTGCAGCTAGGTTTGGGGATCAAAGTGAGGCAAGCATAGAGGGCAAGGACCCCTGCCCAGCACCCCTACGACCCCCCTCCATTGGAAGGGCTCTTGGAGTAAACGGGGTACCAAAGGGAACGTTACGCAAACTAACGGAGCCAAATAGGGTAGACACGATCCTCCCATGAGCTGGAAAGAAAACATGCTGAAATACCAATTTGTTGCCAACGAGAGTGTCATGGCGACCGGGGGCCCCGCTACCCCACCCCCAGACTTGGGGGCCATCCAGAACAATATCCAGACGATTCTAGAGGAGATACGCGGGATGAGGACTGACATGGGCGCCAAATTGGCTGACCTCACGACCAAAGTCACCACCCTAGAGGACCGAATGGAGGGAGTCGAAAACAATCAACTCTCTGTAACACTCCTCGAAACCCAAATGGACATTAGACTCCAAGACATGGAAAGACGAGAGGAAGTACTCCGGCTTAAGGTCGACGACATGGAGAACAGGGAGAGAAGGAACAACCTGCGCATTTTTGGCCTGGTGGAGTCTGAGGGCGAATCCACACAAGGACTCGAGGGCAAAGTGCACGACATTGTGAGGATCGCCCTGGGAACAGAGGCTGCGGGCACGATCAACTTTGACAGAGTGCACCGGGCAGCGGGAGGGGGCAGAGGCCCGCGCTCTGTCTTGGTCCGGCTACATTATTATAAAGACAAGGCCAAAATTCTAGAGAAAGCGAGAAACCTCGGCAACATACAATATGGCGACTCAAGGGTGTCCATCTTCCAAGATCTGTCGGCCCTCACCCTGTCAATGAGGAGGAAATGTGGCACCCTCACAAGATGGCTTCAAGGTAAAGGGGTTCGATACCGCTGGGGACATCCCTTCTGCTTGGAATTTGAATGGCTAGGGGAGAAGTACCACCTGGTGTCGGAGGAGGATATTCGGAGGGCCACAGACGACCTGGTCAGCGACCAGGCGGGCCACTCAGGCGCCCAGGACGGAAGAGCCCGTGACCCCCCCAGGGGTCCTGACAGACTGGTGAACCACAGCGGCAAATCCAAGGTCAAGGGGGCCCGGAAGTTCCGGAAAACTAGACACCCGTCGACAAACTCTGAGCATTGACTCGGGGCCCGGGCTCTGGAGGTCCTGGGTCCACGAGGTGCCATAACTGGACGCCGCGTTGGCGCAACGGCTGGCCCGCCGGACTACAGGGCGGGCGAAAGTTTGTTAAAAAGTTAACTGTTTAGTTGAGTTAGCCCACACACGAGGCCCAAGTTAGTGGTTGGTGGGCTGGAGTGGGGGCTCATGGTTCCAGAATTCTATCTCGGACACTTGTACCGAGGTTCTGACGGGGCCAACCTATATTGATCTTGAGAATTGGGATTCCCCAATACATGAAAATCCCGGGGCTGGGGTTAGAGTCCTTGGTGGTTCGTTGACCAACCCCACCGTATGTTGGGGAAAGTGGACGAACGCCTTATATTTCAGGGGAAGGGTGGGAGGGGGGAGGAAACAGGGAGGGGGGTTTGGAATAGGGGGGCGGGGGGAAAAATGGTCAACAGGGCAGACAGAGGGGTAAGGGGGGAAAGTCAGTTCAAGTCACGGAAACTTGCTTGGCGGCGGGCTCCGAAATTCAGATACTATGAGGGGTCCAAAGTGCACAACCGAAAAGGCGATAATGATTGAAGGGAAGATAGGCACGTTGAATGTCAAGGGCCTTAATTCTCAAAATAAGAGGTCCCTTACGAGCAATATGTTCCGCAAACAACACCTAACAGTTCTATTCCTACAGGAAACACATTATAAACGTGGGAGAGAGTCTAGAATCAAAGGGAAAGATATTGGCTGCAACTACTGGGCATCACACGCGACCTCAAAGAAGGAGGGGGTGGGCATTCTCCCGGGAAGGGCACTCCAACTCACAGGGGTAGAAACCAAGAGAGGATTTGGAGGTCGATTTTTAGGTGTTAAAGGGTTTTGCGAGGGACAGCGCGTCACTCTAGCCACCGTATATGCACCCAACTCGGGTCAGGTGGAATTCCTCACGCGGGTCTTCAGTGTCATGGACGAATGGGCAGAGGGGGCCATGATACTGGGTGGGTACTTCAATCTAATAGCTGACCCCCAACTGGACTGGTGGTCCTCCAGGGGAGGGACACCCAAGGGGATCACTAAGGACAACCTGGCCTTGCAAGCCCTCCTGAGGGATCACTACTGGGTAGACACCTGGTGCAAAGCATACCCGGGCCAAGGCGGTTACACCTTCTTCTCTCCCCCGCACTGCACCTACACTAGAATCGACCTTCTGCTGTCCTCAGAGGAGGGGGACGGGGTGGTAACCCAACCAAGGGTTGAGGCCATAACGTGGTCGGACCACGAACTGCTCGTGGCTAACTGGTCACTGCCCGTTGCCCCGAGATCATCTCGATGGCGGTGCAATGACACGCTCCTTAGAGACCCCGTATTCCGTGACTTTATGAAACAAGAAATGCTGGCCTACTTTGAGACAAACGACACCGGGGAGACTGACATGTCTATGGTATGGGAAGCGGGGAAAGCCACTTTTAGAGGTCTCCTCATAGCAGAGGGCTCGAGGCGCAAAAGGGAGAGGGGCCTGATCGAGAGCAAACTCCGTGCGGAGTTGCAGGACTTGCGGACCAGATTGGGCGCCCCGGGGGTTGATCGGGAGGCACTCCTGGACGAGATGCAGGGCAAAAGACAGGAGCTCCATACGGTTCTCATAGGGGAGGTTGTCAAACAAATGCGGTACACTAAGCAGTTATACTATGAACGGGGCGACAGGGTAGGGACTCTATTGGCACAAAGGTCACGGGGGTGCAGAGTGGAAAGAGGGATTACCCAGCTTGGTGATGAGGGAGGCAGAATTCATAGGGACCGGCAGAAAATAACGGAATGCTTTGCTGACTACTACAGCAAACTTTATTCCAGGCAAGTGGGCGAATCACAGGAGGATATTTCCTCCTACTTGGCGGAACACCCCCTCCCCAAGCTGACCGACGAAGACTTAGAGGCCCTCGAGGGGGAAATCTCAGAAGAAGAGGTGGAGGGAGCCATCAAAAGACTGAAGGCCGGAAAGGCACCAGGCCGAGACGGCTATACAGCAGATTTTTACAAACAGACCCAATCGATCCTGGTGAAACCCCTGGCTAAACTGTTCAACCAGATTAGGAGTCGGGACACAATCCCACCGACATTCCTGCAGGCCCTCATCACCGTCATACCCAAACCCGGCAAGGACCAGACGGACTGTGGGTCTTACAGACCCATCTCACTTCTTAATTTGGACGCCAAGATTTTCGCTAGGATCTTGGCTTCCAGACTGGAAAACTCCCTCCCACGCCTGATACACCCAGACCAGGCGGGATTCGTCCTTACAGACAGGGCTCCGATAATTTAAGGAAAACGCTCCACATACTTGCCACAACTGAGGCCAGAAACGAGGGCACACTCTTACTGGCTCTCGACGCGGAGAAGGCCTTTGACAGGGTCAGTTGGGCCTTCATGAGGGAGGTTCTCACATCTATGGGGATGGGCCCAAGGTGG
This sequence comes from Ambystoma mexicanum, assembly GCF_040938575.1. Classification (NCBI taxonomy): domain Eukaryota; kingdom Metazoa; phylum Chordata; class Amphibia; order Caudata; family Ambystomatidae; genus Ambystoma; species Ambystoma mexicanum. The sequence continues at coordinate 64,692,398 of NC_090933.1, forward strand.
TTGAGATGGATATCTGCGCTTTACTCCTCCCCCTCGGCCAGAGTGGTGGCAAACGGAATGGAATCAAGAGAATTCCCCCTTGAACGTGGTACGAGGCAGGGATGCCCCCTATCCCCGTTAATCTATGCATTGGTAATGGAACCATGGGCAATCTCGGTCCGCAACGATATAGCCATCAGGGGAATACAGATGGGGGACATGCATTGCAAAATTTGCCTCTTCGCAGATGACGCCCTGCTTTATGTCACCAGACCGTCCCAAACAATCCCCCGGTTGCTACAGGGCCTCACACGATATGGGGAGTTATCGGGGTATAAAGTCAACCTGGACAAATCGGTAGCATTCATTGGTGGGAATCTATCGGACCCGGAGATGGCCTTTGTGGAGGGACTCCCCTTCAAACGGAGTGAGGAGGGGTTCCGGTATCTGGGAGTCCAAATCACGTGCGACCTTGAAGACCCTTATACGGCCAACTTCCCCCCCCTCTGGTCAGCAATCAGGAGAGACATAGAAAGGTGGGCGGGAGCGGGTCTCTCGTGGATGGCATGCCTCAATCTCATAAAAATGGTGATTTTCCCAAAATTCCTGTTTCTCTTCCAGATGCTCCCGGTGCAGGTCCCTAGGGCCTTCTTTGAAGAAACAAAACGTGTCCTCCTTAATTTCCTCTGGCAGGGTAAAAAACACAGAATTTCGTACGAGGTACTGACCAGGGCCAAGGAGGACGGGGGGGTGGGTTACCCCGACCTGGAGACATATTACAGGGCATCCCAGTTGAGGATACTGGTTGACCACTTCTCACCGGGAACGAAAAAACAGTGGGTAGCCATGGATAATAGGCCCCTTGCACCTGTCACAATAGAGGAATGGCTCTGGGTCCCAAGGAATAAGATCCCCAGAACCGTCCTGAACCATCCGATTCTGAAAGTACTGTGGTCCTTATGGAGAGAGGGAGGCTACTACAGATGGCTCACAACATGGCCCTCCCCCTTAAGCTGCATTTGGGCCCCTCCTTTCCTAGCCAAAATAGCAGAACCAGCAGCATACCAGACATGGTTCGAGGCAGGCCTTAGCAGGACTGGTCATATGTGGGTGGGGGGCTCTTTCCTACCCCTGAGTGACCTTGAGGAGGCCCTGGGAATAGGCACGCTTTCCCCTTTCCATTATCTTCAGCTCAAAGGTGTCCTCACTGAGCCATCCTGGGGCGATACCCTCAGGAGGGATCTTACAGACTTTGAAAAGCTCCTCCTGACCGCGAGGGGCTCCAAGGGGATAATATCCCGCCTCTATAAGCTCTTTCTGTTCTCTGTCCCCAGAGACCCGCCGCCAGCACGCACACAATGGGGTAGGGACCTAGGTGAGGAGATCGATGACGAAAGATGGACGGAGATGTGTAGACGGGCTAATCGATCCACGGCCTCCCTCCAGTATCGCCATCAGGCCCTCAAGATACTAGACCGATGGCACTACCCCCCGCAGAGGATAGCTAGGATGAGGCCAGGATATGACCCACACTGCTGGAAATGCAGGACAGAAAGAGGAGACTACCTTCACATGTGGTGGGGATGCCCAGTGGTCCAAAACTATTGGGACAAGGTACGGGCCTGGATCAAGGGGGTGGATGGGGTTGAGCGACCTTCCTGCCCTTGGCTCCTCCTCTTCGGAGTTGACATTGGGGAAGGCCAAGAGGGCACTCAAGACCATATGCTTCAGGTTATGCTGGTAGCAGCCAGATGTTGCCTGGCACAGAAATGGAAACATCCGGGAATGCCAGGGGAAAAAACCTGGGTAACCAAGGTACGGGCCATCTACGACATGGAGTTCCTCACACACCTGCTTGATGAGTCCACTCCAGCATCGAGGAAATCTGGCTCCCCTTTTTTGACAAATACGGCCGAGCGGTCTAGTGCCTAATGGTGATGCCGGGGGACCCCCCCCAAGGACATGGAGCCATGACCCGCAGACCCGTTAGTGAACTTTACCCAGTTGGTCCACACGACTTCGACGTGCCAAACGCACAGTGCACTGACACTTCTGTTTTCTAAGGAACCCGTCAAGCAAGCAATTAACCAACCTATGAACATTTGAACTGAAGGGGGGTGGAGGGAGGGAAAGGGAAGGAGGGAGAAGGGGTGTGTTGCGTTTGTTTTTTTCTTGTTAACTCATATCTGCAAATGTAATGTAATTTCGTAATGCACAAATGAAACTTAATAAAATCGATTTTCAAAAAAAAAAATGTGTTATTGTGATTGTGTATATAACGTGAACCTTATTTATATAAAGACTGTGTTTTCACTGACATAGTGTGTGGACATTCCTTTGTGGGTGCTTGGGGACTACACTGTACTTAAGAACCAGCCTGCATCACCCCCTGAGAGCTAAGCCTTGGTTGCTCACCACGTTTTACCAATATAGAATTTCTTGGCTGGGGTGCTCTATGCCTCTCCTCTACCATATCGAGAGCCGGAGTACAGACACCCCCTCCAGTCTTTACACTGGTGGCAGCGGTGGGATGCTAATGGTTTTTAGATTCAGTGTGTAACTGTCGTGAATCTGTCTGAGGTTTGGAAAGTAAATAGTTCAAGACAGCCGCAGAGCAGTAGACCGATGACAGAAAAAACCTTCCTCCCAAGAGCGCAGCCTGCAGGATATAACATACCTGTCAGGCTAGGGGCTTGGGCGAAAAGTCAGGAGCAGCAACAGATCTAGGAGAAAAAACAATGTCACAATTCAATAACAAGGACTTCAAAGGTACAAATCCAGCAGCACCTCCCTTGGTAACCCCACTGTTACCTGCTATGTAAAGTGAATCAGTGGAGAACCTACTTGACAGTGAAGTTCACGTTAGAAGAAGGGATGATCGGAGTTCAGATTACTTGGCAGTCCCAATAATCTAACCCGAACGGCACAAGGGTGTGTCTATTAATGTCCCAATAATCCAACTGAAGAAAATGAAAGAAAACAACAAAGCGTCCTAGGTAGATCACCAAGATGTGTGGTACAATAATCGCCAGAGGAGAATCACAGCACAGCATCCAAGTAATCCACCAGTTGCTTTGTCCGTAATAAAAACAGCAGAGCGTCCGAGTAATCCACTAGTTCGTGAAGCACACCCTTGGCTAATGAAAAGTGCAGCAAAGCATCCAAAATCCTCCTTTGTGTTGGGCAGTGAAGACGTGAAAGGGAAAAAGAGGTCATGCAGTGAGAGAAAAAAGGAGTAGGATAACAAGGCCAACAATAGCGGACAATACTGGAGTATCCCGTGGAAGGAAAGCCAGGACCAATTACCTCGAAAAGTTCCGGGCAGAACAGGACAATGAAACACAACGTTGCCAGGTAAGGGATATCCAAAAGCGGCATGAATAGGAGGTCTGTAGATCAGGGAGCCAGGAAGTAATTGCGGGTAGGGAAAATCGGCGTCACGGAGCAGAACAAGGGAAAGACAAAAAGCAGTCCTTGTGAACAATCCAAAGGTCCGGGTACCAGGAAAACAGGAGAAGTACGTGTGACTTAACTTGAATGCAAAAAGCCAGTTAAGGAGCACCAGAGAAGCGTCCCAAAGCAGTTCAAATATCCGCAGTATGGGAAAGACGGGAGGCACATAACGTGTGGGTCACGTGATTGCTTCCATCCCGGGAAATGCTGGGAATTGTAGTTTCCTCCCTGATCTCGTTGCTGTGATAAACGCCACAGTAATTTCCAAGATTGCCTGGACAGGCGTCTAGGTCTCAATGTAAGAGACCGGGTCATGACAGTACCCCACCACAAAGGAGCCCTTCCCCGGAAACATTTCAGCCAGAATTAACGCAACAGGAAGTTGGAAGCGGGTTCCCAGGTCCACTCCTCTGGGCCGTAACCCTTCCAGTCTCCCAGATAATACCTGACACCATGGTGAAGCCGTGTGTCCAGGAGAGCATGCACTTCATACTCCTCTTCTCCCTGGACCATTACCGGAGCTAGGAAGTCTGGTACCAGGTACACAGGGACGAATCAGGAACACATGAAAAACAGGATGTATCCGCCAGGAAGTAGGGATACCCAATCGGACAGCAACAGGATTAAGGCACTGCAGAACTTTGTAAGGACCCACATAACGAGGAAGCAGCTGATGCTTACCATAAATAGATAATTGTTTTGTGGATAACCAGGCTAGATCACCAGAATGGTAGACAGGGGCCGGGGATCTCTTTTTATCCGCCTGAGCCTTGGACCTTATCTGAGCCATTCGTAATTCGTGAACATAAACGCCGAATGGACAGACACAAGAGAATCCTGTATGGTTTTAGCCACTGGGACATGTTCCAAAGATTGTAAAACAAGTGGAAACATTCTAGGGTTTAACCCATACAAAGCATAGAAAGGGGAGCAACCCACTGATGAATGTCTTGAATTGTTATATGCAAATTCAGCGGCACCCAAAACTGATAAGCAATTGGCCTGATACTGTAGACATAAACACCGGAGGTATTGTTCCATGGTGGCATTTGTAAGCTCCGTTTGACCATCAGTCTGAGGGTGGTAGGCTGAAGAAAGACGTGCATCAACACCCAAAGAAGCGGTTAGGGCACGCCAACAACGAGAAGTGAACTGAGGTCCACGATCAGATATCATTACAGAAGGGAGCCCAAAATACCAAACCACGTGATCAAAAAACAAACTTGCAACCTGTGTAGCTGAAGGGATACCTGACATAGGATAAAGTGAGCCATTTTTGTGAACACATCGACCACGACAAGAATGATTGACATATTGTTGACCACTGGTAACTCCACCACAAAATCAAGAGTCACTGTATGGCAGGGATGCAGGGGTTGGGGCATCTTCATCAACAATCCCACCGGTTTGCCTGATTGTATTTTGCATTGGACACATGTGGTACATCTAGAAACATACAGGTTGATATCTTCCTTCATTTTTGGCCACCAACACCAGCGATGTAAAAGGTCGTAAGTCTTAGCTTGACATGGGTGTGCGGCAAGTCGTGCATCATGAGACCATTCCAGGGAAAGAGTCCTGGAATGATTGTCAGGAAGATATAACAACCCCTGAACGTACAGTAGGCCTGAATCAAGTTTTATGCCTAAAACACCCAGAAGGGTGGAATGATCCCGAACCCATTGTCTGAGACGACCCAAAAGGGAAGCAGAAACAGAGCAAGCACCCACAATTGAGACAGAGAGCAATAGAGAGGGCCGTGGTTTAGTCGTCTCTAGGTCGACACCGATGCGAGACAGTGCGTCAGTTTTACCATGCAGCAGACCAGGACGATAAGTGACCGTAACGTCAAATAATGTAAAGAACAGGTGCCACCGCATTTGACGTGCATCAGTGCACTTTGCATGAGACAATGCTTGAAGATTAAGGTGATAAGTGTAAACAATGACCGGATGTCGAGCCCCTAAAAGATGATGTCGCCATTCTTTAAAGGCTGCTCTGATGGCAAGCAGTGTCATGATCTCTGCTTCCAAAAGGTCAGGGTTTTCCCAACTCCCTTGGAAGGAGATCCATAACCCAGGTTCCGAGTGCCAACCAGTCCCAATTGGGACCTTTTGGACCCAGTCCTGGCGCCAGTGGCACCAGGCTCATAAATATGCCCAGTCCCAGCGCTGGAAGCGCCGGGCTCATAATGCTTGGGTGGACTTACCTGCAGCAGACCATGCTGCTTACTTGCCTGCCAGTTGAGCCTCTGATCCTCTTCTGTTTGGAACTACTTTTCCTGTTGGGTGGGGCAGGAGCCACTCCCTAGATTCAGAACACTGGAACTCTTCTGGAAAGCAGGAACTCTTTTCTTACCTAGGCGTGGCTGTGGAAGGAGACATCTAAGCACTACAGGAGGCTATTTAAACCACACCCGATGGATGAATCTTGCTTTGCGTTATTCTGCATCCTCTGCAGCAGAACGCTCATCGTGTCTTCTGCATCTGATCCTGGGCCTAAGGAAAAAGGCTTACCGTCCTGAATCCAGTCTTCAGCAACACCTATAAAGACAAGAAAGAACAGGTTAGCATTACGGTCTTCAGTGACAGCTCTTCACTTACCTGGTCCATCGGCTGTCACCAACGCCTCGCGCTGCATTCCGGCATCTGAAAGACAAAGGCTTACCTACTCTTCGTGCGCTCCGGAGGTCTTCACACTGCATTCCGGCATCTGAAAGACAAAAGCTTACCAACTCTTCGCACGCTCCGGAGGCCTTCGGCGCTGCATCCCGCATCTGAAAGACAAAACAAGGTGCGTTTAAAGACATTGGGGAACTTTAATACTCACGTGCCATTACTCCTTTCCACATCTAACCCAGTGGGTATTCCGGCACCCTGCAGCCGCTCCGAACTTGTACCTGCAAAATAAAAAGACAGTTAGAGCGCATCGTGAAGCAGGCAACAAGCGCTTACTTACGTGCTTCCAGGCGCTTCTATTCATCACACGGGCTCCATCTTCAACTCACTTCAGCCCGTCATCCGCCATCGCCGGAACCCTGCAAAACAAGAAGCATCATTACTAAAGACTTTAAAGACATTAGAATTACTCGAAACTTACCGTTCGTGCAGTAAATGACGGACAGCAGTCCTCTCAAGTCAAGAGGCCTGCTCCCCTTATCCAGTGAAGAAACTGGTTACAGCACCCTGCCCCGAGGCAGATGGAGAGCACGGCGTTCACTTACCTAAGGTGAGAGCGTTAACCTTTGGGGTTCTACAGGAGAAGAGAAAGGGAAGAAGAGAGAGACATTCAATAACCCAGTTCCTTAATCCCATATTTTCTATCTGCAGACATCTTACCCTTCGAGTCAGACATACAGTCCACAGAGGTCCAGCCCAAAGAGCCAGCCGTGTGTTACACATCACCTTTGAAGATACGGTATACGCCCAGTCAAGACCGGCGCCTCTACGGGAATCAGGTGAGCGTTACAGAACGCAAAGCCTACCACAAAACTCCCGTCCAGGCGCTATGGAAACCTCGGATACCGACCAGCTAGCCCAGTTACTTGGGGAACTAAGGGCAGAAGTGCATGCAGCCCGTCAGGAAACAAACGCTCTAAGAAGGGAACTGATTATTTACAAGGAGCGAACAGATGATCTCGCTAGACAATTGCTACAGTCACAAGCCGGACAGACCCCGTTACCCGCATCTGGGGGAAATCTTCCTTCTACATCCTCTATGAATCCAGTGCAGATCAACCTACCTGGGAATGTACCTCTGGCTCCGCCCGAACGATTTTCTGGTGACCCAAAGAGGTTTGCAGTATTTATCAATCAGTGCCGGTTGCATTTGTTATGCCGGCCAGCAGCCTTTCCAACTGATCAAGCTAAAGTAGCTTTCGTGCTTTCGTACCTTAGTGGCAATGCGGCAGACTGGTCGATCCCTCTAGTAAATCAAGATGATCCGGTCCTCCATGATTTTCAAGCTTTTCAGCTCAGTATGGAAAAACTGTTCGCAAGACATTCACAGGGGCAGGCCTTGGAGAATGAGCTTCTTTCGTTGCGACAAGGTAATCAAGACCTTTTGGCTTATATTGCGTCTTTCAACAGACTGATAGTGGAAACTCAATGGCCTGAGGACAAAAGGATTACGCTGTTTTATAGAGGTCTACGTGGAGAGCTCAAAGATGTGTTAGCCCAAGTAGTGAATCCCCCACAAGATTGTTCAGACTATATAGACTTAGTCGTTCAAATAGATCACAGACTGCAGAACAGGAAGGCCGATCGTTCCAAGTTTGATGCTCGGGTATTTTCCAAACCGCCAACTCCTTCCAAAGGAGTAGACTCCGGGGAACCCATGCAAATAGGGGGTCTGAAAGGTCCTCTAACACAAAAGGAGCGGGAAAGGAGAAAACAGTTGCAATTATGCCTCTATTGCGGAAACTCAGGGCACTTTCTTCGAGACTGTCCGGTGAAACCTGCCAAGAAGGCAGTAGGAGCTGCAGTTACCAAAGTTACAAACTCTGAGCAGGGAAACGACCTCGCCCAACAAGAATAGAGGTCCTCTTGCCGAGCGTGAAAACCAGTTCTGTGACCTTGCATTTCGTGATACCTATGGTCCTCATTAGCCCTGATAATCCGGATCGATTACATGCAATTGAAGCTTACGTCGACAGCGGGGCCATCGGCAATTATGTGGATCATGAAATGGTTTTGAGGATGAATCTAACTCTTTGTCCCAAGGCTGTAAAGGACGTCATTACTACGGTGGATGGTACGGAGATAGCCTCCGGGCCAGTAACGCATACCACTCAAGAGGTGACGCTAGTAAGTCAAGATGGACACCATGAGAAGATCGTGTTCGATGTGATCAAGGCCCCTCAGTTTCAGATTATTCTAGGAATACCTTGGTTAGAGAAACACAATCCTCTGATCGATTGGCGAGCAAGAACGGTCCAGTTTCCAGAATGTGTCTCTACTTGTCACCCTCCACCTGGTGTTGCACTGGCAGCAATTTCTTCAGAGACTCCCCAGTTACCTCCCGAATACCTAGAATACCAAGATGTTTTCCGGAAGGATCAGGCTAACTCTCTACCTCCTCATAGGTCTTATGACTGCTAGATAGACCTGATACCTGGATCTACTCCTCCTTGTAGTAGAATTTATGCCCTCACCGAGCCTGAGAACCTTCACCTTTGACAATATCTGGATCAATACCTGGCAAATGGGTTTATTCGTCCTTCCAAGTCCCCTGCTTCTTCAGCTTTGTTCTTCGTTCCAAAAAAGGAAGGAGACCTTAGAACTTGTATAGATTATCGCTCCCTGAACCAGATCACCGTTAAGAATAGATATCCGTTACCTTTGATCCCTGAACTCCTGGACCAAGTCAGAAAAGCATGCATATATACAAAGCTGGATCTTAGAGGAGCTTACCACTTGGTACGAGTAAAAGAGGGCGATGAATGGAAGACGGCCTTCCGCACCAAGTATGGGCTATTTGAATATCAGGTCATGCCCTTCGGACTTTGCAATGCCCCGGCGGCCTTTCAATATTTTATGAATGATGTCCTCAGAGAGCTCATAGATGTGTGTGTTGTTGTTTACATTGACGACATCCTCGTTTATTCTTCATCGGAATCTGAACATCGGAAACACGTGAAAATGGTCCTCGAAAGATTGCGTCAACACAAACTTTTCGCTAAGTTGGAAAAATGTGTTTTCAACGTGACTGAAGTTGAATTCTTGGGATTCATATTATCACCTGGCGGAGTGCGTATGGATTCAAAGAAGGTCGATGCAGTTCTCAAATGGCCATCACCATCCTCCGTAAAAGGTGTGCAAAGCATGTTAGGCTTCGCTAACTTTTACCGCAGGTTTATCCCCGAATTCTCTCGAATAGTCCAGCCCATCACTGCCTTGTTAAAGAAAAACAAATGTTTTGAATGGTCTACCGAGGCGGAACAAGCTTTCCAGGATTTGAAGACTAAATTTATCTCTGCACCAATCTTAAAACACCCTCGCCCCGAACTCCCCTACATCATGGAAACTGATGCTTCAAGCCTTGCCATGGGGGCAGTTCTATCACAAAAGGACCCGGTAACCAATCAGTTGCATCCCGTGGCATTTTGGTCCCGCAAATTCTCGCCACCTGAAATCAATTACACGATTACTGACAAGGAACTTCTGGCTATCAAGTCTGCCTTTAAGGCTTGGCGGCATTATCTGCTGGGGGCCCGACACACCGTTACTGTGATTACGGATCACCAAAACCTGCAATATTTGAAAACCGCAAAAGCCCAATCCTCTAGACAACTCCGTTGGGCATTATTCTTTGCCGAGTTTGACTTCATAATTACCTATCGACCTGGTACAAAGAACGGTAAAGCTGATGCCCTTTCTCGGATGGGAGTGGAAGAACACTTGATCAACCCTAAACCTGTACCAATGATTCCCGAACAAAGAATTCTGGGTGTAATCGCCACAGAATCCATAGAGGAAGTTAAGGATAAAGCCAGGCAACTTGTAACTCCAGCAGACATACAGAATTGGCATCTGCAGGGAAAGGACTTTGCAGTAAAGGACAACTTATTGTATTTCCAAGAACGATTATACCTACCCAGCACAGATTTACAGAAAAAAGTAATCTCTTGTTATCACGATTCTTTAATGGAAGGACATCCCGGTATGGCCAAGACCTCAGAAAAGATCAAGCGCTACTTCTGGTGGCCGTCTTGGAAAAAAGATATCAGAGACTTTATAATGTCCTGTGGAGTATGCGCCCAAAACAAGAGTCAAAAGGAAAGACCAGCAGGCCTCTTACGCCCTATTGACATCCCACCTCGCCCTTGGCATACGCTTTCTATGGACTTCATCACCGATCTACCTCCATGCTCCGGATACAATACGATTCTAGTAATCGTGGACTTATTCTCCAAGATGGCGCATTTCATTCCGCTCAAAGGCTTGCCAACAGCAGCAACTCTGGCCCGAGAATTTCTCGAAAACATAGTCCGACTGCACGGTTTTCCTTCGGTTCTAATTTCGGATCGAGGTAGTCAATTTATTTCTCATTTTTGGCGAAGTTGCTGTCGGTCGGCTCAAATTGATGTGAGACTATCGACCAGTCACCACCCGTAGACCGACGGACAAACCGAGAGGACCAATCAAACTCTGGAACAGTATTTACGCTGCATGCTGCAACAAACTGAAAAAACTTGGAAAGACATCCTTTGGATAGCCGAATATGCCTACAATAACTCTGTCCATTCGGGAACTGGGAAAACCCCGTTTTTTCTTTTGTACGGCAGTCACCCTCGAACCTCGGAGTTGGATCCCCTCCAAGATCTTGAAACACCAGCAGTAGACTACCTGCATTCTACAATCACCCAAGCCTTTAAGGAAGCTGTTTCTCACCTTCAAAGGGCTAAAGAACAATACAAGAAAGGAGCAGATCAACATCGGAAGGAAGCCCCTCAATATCAAGTAGGGGATCAAGTCTGGTTATCCACCAAATATCTACCTCTAAAAGGGCCACGCACATTCAACCCAAGATACCTTGGTCCCTATTCCATCACTACCATAGTAAACCCAGTAGCGGTCAAGTTGGACTTGCCCCCGCACATGAAGATACAGCCGGTCTTCCACGTCTCTCTATTAAAACCCGTGCAACCTCAAACCCGACTAACTAAATCTCCAAAACCTATCCTAGTTGATGGAGAACTCGAGTTTGAAGTCAAAAGCATTCTGGACTCCAAGATCTCCAAATCTAAACTATTTTACCTAATTGACTGGAAAGGCTACGGCCCCCAAGAGAGATCCTGGGAACCTGCTGAATATGTCCACGCTCCTCGCCTAATCAAAAGATTTCACCGAACATTTCCTGACAAGCCAAAACCCCCGGAGAAGCCCGGTTTGGGAGGGGCCTTGAGGGGGGGTACTGTCATGATCTCTGCTTCCAAAAGGTCAGGGTTTTCCCAACTCCCTTGGAAGCAGATCCATAACCCAGGTTCCGAGTGCCAACCAGTCCCAATTGGGACCTTTTGGACCCAGTCCTGACGCCAGTGGCACCAGGCTCATAAATATGCCCAGTCCCAGCGCTGGAAGCGCCGGGCTCATAATGCTTGGGTGGACTTACCTGCAGCAGACCATGCTGCTTACTTGCCTGCCAGTTGAGCCTCTGATCCTCTTCTGTTTGGAACTACTTTTCCTGTTGGGTGGGGCAGGAGCCACTCCCTAGATTCAGAACACTGGAACTCTTCTGGAAAGCAGGAACTCTTTTCTTACCTAGGCGTGGCTGTGGAAGGAGACACCTAAGCACTACAGGAGGCTATTTAAACCACACCCGATGGATGAATCTTGCTTTGCGTTATTCTGCATCCTCTGCAGCAGAACGCTCATCGTGTCTTCTGCATCTGATCCTGGGCCTAAGGAAAAAGGCTTACCGTCCTGAATCCAGTCTTCAGCAACACCTATAAAGACAAGAAAGAACAAGTTAGCATTACGGTCTTCAGTGACAGCTCTTCACTTACCTGGTCCATCTGCTGTCACCAACGCCTCGCGCTGCATTCCGGCATCTGAAAGACAAAGGCTTACCTACTCTTCGTGCGCTCCGGAGGTCTTCACACTGCATTCCGGCATCTGAAAGACAAAAGCTTACCAACTCTTCGCACGCTCCGGAGGCCTTCGGCGCTGCATCCCGCATCTGAAAGACAAAACAAGGTGCGTTTAAAGACATTGGGGAACTTTAATACTCACGTGCCATTACTCCTTTCCACATCTAACCCAGTGGGTATTCCGGCACCCTGCAGCCGCTCCGAACTTGTACCTGCAAAATAAAAAGACAGTTAGAGCGCATCGTGAAGCAGGCAACAAGCGCTTACTTATGTGCTTCCAGGCGCTTTTATTCATCACACGGGCTCCATCTTCAACTCACTTCAGCCCGTCATCCGCCATCGCCGGAACCCTGCAAAACAAGAAGCATCATTACTAAAGACTTTAAAGACATTAGAATTACTCGAAACTTACCGTTCGTGCAGTAAACGACGGACAGCAGTCCTCTGAAGTCAAGAGGCCTGCTCCCCTTATCCAGTGAAGAAATCCACTTATCCAGCACCCTGCCCCGAGGCAGATGGAGAGCACGGCGTTCACTTACCTAAGGTGAGAGCGTTAACCTTTGGGGTTCTACAGGAGAAGAGAAAGAGAAGAAGAGAGAGACATTCAATAACCCAGTTCCTTAATCCCATATTTTCTATCTGCAGACATCTTACCCTTCGAGTCAGACATACAGTGCACAGAGGTCCAGCCCAAAGAGCCAGCCGTGTGTTACACATCACCTTTGAAGATACGGTATACGCCCAGTCAAGACCGGCGCCTCTACGGCAATCAGGTGAGCGTTACAAGCAGTTCCCGTTCCATTATTGTGTATTTGCCTTCTTCTGGAGACAGGGACCTGGAATAATAAGCAACCGATGCAGACGTCTCGTGGTGGGACAAACTTGAGACAAATTGGCCCCTACAGCAATATCTCAGGCGTCAGCTTCCACAATGAAAGGAAGAGAAGGATTAGGGTGCTGTAGGACAGGTGATGAAGTGCTGAAGTGAATGCATCTTTTAATGCCTGGAAGGCCGATTGTGTTTTTTGGTCCCAACAAAACGGGACAGAGGGGCTGGTAAGGCGAGTAAGAGGAGCGGCAATCTCTGAAAAAGAGGCGATGAATCTCCTATATAAGTTGGAGAAGCCTAGAAATGATTGCAAGGCTTTACCCTTAGTAGCAACAGGCCAATCCAGCACTGTTTTCACTTTGGAAGAGCACATAGGGCAGATATCCTAAACCCTAGGAAATCAACCGAGGGGGCATGGAAAACACATTTTTCCAATTTTACAAACAAAGAATGTTCCTGAAGGCGTTGTAGGACAGAACCAACATGTCGTACATGATGCTGTAAAGTATCAGAAAAAATCAAGATATCATCCAAATAGGCCACCACATAACAATCCAACATATCATGAAAGATGTCATTAATGAAGTGTTGAAAGGTGGCTGGGGCGTTGCACAACCCGAAAGGCATGACAGAATATTCATAAAGACTGAATTTGTTGTTGAATGCGGTCTTCCATTCGTCTCCGCGTCGAACCCTTACAAGATTATACGCCCCCTCAAATAGAGCTTGGTGAAAATCGTGGAGGATGAGACTTTATCCAAAAGCTCCGAAATGAGAGGCAACGGATATTGGTTCTTTATAGTAATCTTGTTAAGAGCTCTGTAGTTCACACAAGGGCGTAGATCTCCCTCCTTTTTGGGAACAAAAAATATTGGGGAAGCAGCGGGAGAGCGAGAGTGTCCGATATGGCCCAACCATAAGACCTTATCTATGTATTCCCGGAAATGCTCACCCTCTGTTTGGGTAAGAGAGTAAATGCGTCCGTGTGGAACAACAGCCCCAGGCACTAAGTCAATGGGGCAATCATAGTTACGATGTGGCAGGAGTTTTTCAGGAAGACCCTTGTCAAAAACGTCTGCATAGCTCAAATAATCCGAGGGTAACTCAGGAGTAGGGCTTTGTAACGTTAGCGCTTATTGATTTAATATTGTCCACCATAGCCAGTTAGGGAGACAACATAGCCGTATCAGGATTTCGAAGACATTGTTTGATACAGTATTCAGAAGAGAACCGGACTGTCTGTCGAGTTCAATCCATGGTAGGATTATGGGTTTTCAACCAGGACAAGCCAAGTATGACCCCAAACTGGGGAGTCGAAATGAGGTCAAAAGAAACCCATTCAGGGTGTCCCTCTGGAGTGGACATCATTACGGGACCTGTTTTTTTCAGGGACACGTCCGGACACTAGACAGGAACCATCGACGGCCTGTACCTCTTCGGGTCTGGCCTTTGGAATTAGGGGCAAACCATCTTGTTTAGCCAATTGAATATCCATATAGTTGCCACTGGCACCAGAATCTAAAAGGATACATTGGCCGGAGCATGAGAGAAACTCATAGGGCCTCATTACGACCCAGGCGGTAAGGGGTTTACGGCAGCGTAAACAGCGCCGACCCTTACCGCCTGAGTACGAGGTCCCTTAGCGCCATGGCGGATTTAACACCTGCTTTTAGCAGGTGTTAAAATCCATGGCGCTAAGGGACCATGGAGTTAATTACGCCACCGTAATTTACGGTGGCGTAATTAACGCCTTCCCCACTCCCATTATGCCCTATGGGGCAAAAATGGGGAAGGGTAAATGGGGATTGGGGACTTACCGCCCCGCCAAGGTCGGAATGGGGCGGTAAGTCCGCCAACCACCATGGCGTAAACATAGTTTACGCCATGGTGGTAAAGTCACGGCCCAGGCAGTAACTTACCGCCTGGGTCGTAATGAGGCCCATAAACAGGTAAATATGTGAGGACAGAAAAGATCCACCCGAACCGTTCATAGACAGACTCATCCTTCCGATTCGGCTCAAGGACGAGTCTTGGCATTTCCCGCAGTCTGTCATGAATCGCAGAGTGCGCCTCTTTTGGGCCTCACGGACCCTGTCACAACGGATTTATACACATTAATACCTCCAATATGGCCGTCCAACGCATTCCCTTCTCGCTCTATGCATTGGACGTAACCTTTCTCTATTTCTAGACCATGCCTTCCGCAGCTCAGCGCGTCTCAATGCTATTGCGAAGTAGCGACCAGACGTGTGCTCCGTAGCTCGCGGTTCTTCTACTTTCCACACCGCTTTCCCTTCCTCGAACCCCCCCTTCTTCTCCGCCCTGGATACTAGTTCTAGCGAACTTACCTTGCCTCCTGGATTCCTGGATTCGGCCTCCTAGAAAACTGAACGCATTCTGGATTCGGCAGAGACACAGGCCGCCTTCTTTAAAACCCGATCCATCCGAAAGAAGGCAGCATCCAAGGACACCGGAAAAGAATGGATTCAGGTGAGAAGGGGGAACTCATTGACAGTTTGAGACGCCACCCAATCGAAAGCGATATCGACATAGAGGCTGCCGTGCAGGACTTGATGCGTCGTATGCAGGAACTATCAACCGAGGTACTGAATCTGAAAGCGGAGAACGCCGCTCTCAAACAATTGGTCCTATCCCAGGATTCTGCTACAAAAGAGAGTCTTATACTGGGCGGAGTCGTGGATAAATACGACGGCTCAGCAAAGACCCTTCTTGCATTCCTGGATTTGTGCTTGGTTCACTTTACCTTCAAGCCTTACTATTTTGCAACCCCCAGGGCCAAGGTGCGTTTTATAATCTCTCACCTTTCCGGGAATGCCTTGGCTTGGGCCACTCCCCTCGTTAACTCTAGTGATGCCCTCCTGGACAATTATGATGGGTTTATATGGGCCCTAAAAGACATGTTTGACCGCCCCGAGCAGGTCTACAGCGCACAAGAACGCTTGTTAGACTTTCAGCAAGGGGCCCAGGATATGCTCACGTATGTGACCCGATTTAAACAACTGGCAAAGGAAGCTGACTGGTCCACTGAGGCGAGTTTTACCCTGTTCAGGAGAGGATTGAACGAAGAAATTAAGGATGAGCTGGCCAGAGTGGCAAGACCAAGCTCATTCCAGGCATTAATGGATCTTGCCATGCAGATTGACTTCCGTATCCAGGAAAGGAAGTCAGAAAAGAAGAAATCCAGGGGAACTCCTTCCAAGGTATCATTTGAGGGTGCCCCCAGACCGGAAATCAACCCAAGCCCAGTTTCAGAATCCGAGCCCATGCAGATTGGGGCCTTTCGTGGACCCATATCTCCACATGCGAGAATGAGGGGAATTCATAAGGGCTTGTGCATGTACTGCGCCTCAGATAAGCATTTGGTTAGGGAGTGTCCTTTAGCACCCCCTCGGCGTTCGGGAAACGCCAGCTCCCGATCCTAGATGGAGCAGAGCTTCGGGAGAGAGATGTTTGCTCCACATCCAATCCATCCTTGAACTCTCCTGGACAAAACAATTTGGTGGTACTACAGGCCTTTTTATCACCATCCAAGAATAGAAACTATTCCATTTTGGCCCTGGTAGACTGCGGAGCTATGGGAATATTCATCAATCATGAGTGGGTTGATAAACGTCAGATTCCCTACGAAACACGAAGCACCATGCAGCCTTTGGAGGCTATCGACAGAAGACCCCTCACATCAGGACCCATAAGCCTTCAGACCAAGGAGATCCAGCTTTCAATAAATCACCATCGAGAGCTGATCAGGTTTGACATTATTAAGTCAGCTCATTACCCCTTGGTGTTGGGCATGCCCTGGCTACAGAAACACAACCCATATATCAACTGGTCTGCGGATTCCCTATTCCTAGGCTCAGAGTTTTGCATGTCTCATTGTCTATCCCTAGAACCTCCATTAACACACCCAAAGGAACCAACAAAGGAACAAAAGACACCACTAATGGTATCCAATGTCATGCAAGTTCCTGAAGTTTACCAAGCTTATGCTGATGTGTTTTCGACTGCCATTGTCCAGGCCTTACCCCCAAACAGACCTGAAGACTGCGCAATAGATACGGAACCCTCTGCAGTGATTCCCTTCAGCAGGATGTTCATTCTTTCCGAACCCAAGAAGAAGGCCCTAGGATAATACCTGGATACCAACCTTCAAAATGGCACCATAAGACCTTCGAAATCTCCTGCTGGTGCTTCTCTATTCTTTGTTCCCAAGAAGGATACCAAGGAACTCAGACCCTGCCTTGATTATCGCGGGGTAAATCAATGTACCCTCAAGGATTGGTACCCGTTACCCCTGATTTCGGATATCCTGAAAGCCGTGAGAGGCGCAGTGATATTCACCAAGTTGGATCTCAGTGGCGCCTATCATTTGATCCGTGTCAGGGAAGGAGACGAATGGAAGACCGCCTTCAGAACACCCTTTGGCCATTTTGAGTACCTAGTCATGCCCTTCGGATTGGCTAACGCCCTGGCAATTCTCCAACGCTTTATGGAAAGGGTGTTCTCTGACATGCTGTTTCTCTTTGTTATTGTATATCTGGATGACATACTGATCTTTTCCAAGGATCCTAAACAACATGAAGAGCATGTGAAGGCAGTTTTGCAGAGACTCCGAGATCATAAACTCCTGGCCAAACCTGAAAAATGTTTGTTTCATGTGACCTCCGTTCACTACCTCGGGTTTATTCTTACCCCAGAAGGAATCGGTATGGACCCTTCAAAGGTAAAAGCCATATTGACCTGGCCTGCTCCTACTTCCGTGAAACAAACTCAATCTTTCCTGGGACTTGCCAATTTCTACCGGAAATTCATATCTAATTTCTCCGAGATAGTTCAACCGATTGTTGCTCTCCTGAAGAAAGATACTCCTTTCCTCTGGTCAGCACCACAAGATATGGCGTTCCAGCGTTTAAAGACAGAGTTTACGCAAGCTCCTATCTTGGCTCAACCTGATACTAGCCGTCCTTTCCTGGTAGAAACGGATGCTTCAAATTATGCCATTGGCGCAGTCCTGAAACAAGAATTAGGAGATAAACTGGAACACCCAATTGCTTACCTCTCACAAACTCTGACTCCTAGTGAAACACATTATTCAGTCCTGGAAAAAAAATTGTTAGCCATCTGCCAAGCCTTCACTGAATGGCGACATCTACTTTTGGGAGCTAAACATCCAGTTCAGGTCCGTACTGACCACCGGAACCTCCAGATTCTACAGTCTTTGGAGTGTAGGAACAGTCATCAGGCGCGTTGGGCATATTTCTTTGCCCAGTACCAGTTCCATATCACTCACGTTCCTGGATCACAAAACCTGATCGCCGACGCCTTATCTCGAAGACCTGACTACGAGCCCACTGAAGACAAGGCATATCCTCAGATGTTTTCCCCCACAATATTTGTGGCTCAGGCATTCAACCTCCTCAAAGAAATCCAAGCCCAAACCCAATCCTCCGATCTGTGGAAGGACAAATCCAAAAGAAATCCTTGGAATGTAAAGGTCCGGGAAGGTTATTTGTTCAAAGACAATCTGTTGGTAATCCCTACAAAAAGACTACAACAGAGAATAATGAATCTCTGTCACAATACCCTACACTCTGGACATCGTGGTGTCACCAATACCCTCCATCTGATACAAAGGCAATTCTGGTGGCCTAGGATGAGACCCGACGTACGGCAGTACATTCAATCCTGTGTTGTCTGCAGCCAAAATAAACACAATAACAAGAAACCAGCGGGCCTTCTACTACAACCTACATTGCCAACTAGGCCTTGGGAGATTATCGCTACGGACTTCATTGTGGAACTGCCACCCTCCCGTGGGTATACCACCATCATGGTTACCATAGACTTGTTCACTCAAATGGCTCATTTTACGCCCCTGCGTAAATTACCATCCTCTTCTGAACTAGCAGGAATCTTCCTGGAACACATATTCCGTTTGCATGGACTCCCTTCCAAGATCATTTCGGATCGCGGACCTCAATACATCTCACAATTCTGGAAACACATCTGTCAATGCTTAGGGATCCAACGTGCCCTTTCGTCAGGTTACCACCCTCAAACCAACGGAATCACAGAACATGTCAATCAAACCCTGGAACAGTATCTTCGATGCTTTGCCACCAAGGTCCAGGATGACTGGTCGCCCCTGATACCCATGGCTGAATTCGCTTACAATAATTCTGACCATTCAGCACTTAAGATCAGCCCCTTTTATTGCAATCAAGGATTTCATCCGTCGGTCCTACCTTCTGTTCTTCCCCAATCTACACCAGTACCTACAGTTGACTCCTGGATCAAAACCCTTGTCAACATACATAAAGAAGCCAAGGAATTTTTGGAGAAGGCCAGGAAACAGACCAAGAAATATGCAGATTCCAGAAGAAGACCTGGCCCTTCTTATGCAGTCGGTGATCAGATCTGGTTGTCCTCAAAGTTACTACCCCAACATCTACGGCCTAGTTAACTGGCCCCTCGGTACTATGGTCCATTTTCCATTAAAGAAATTATAAATCCTGTTTCTTATCGGATCGAGTTGCCTGAATCCTGGAAGAAGATACACCCAGTCTTTCACACATCTTTATTGAAACCCTACTATCGATCCTCCCAAAAACCCTCCAGACCTCCTCCTATACTGATCGATGACCAATTGGAATATGAGGTATCTCGGATTTGTGATTCCAGGTATAGAAGGGGCCAGCTTCAATACCTGGTTGAATGGAAAGGATATCCTCCTAGCGAAAGAACCTGGGAACCTCTCTCAAACATCAAGGCCCCACGGCTGCTCAGAAGGTTCCACCTCATCCACCCAGGCAAACCAGGAGGGAAGGGTCTTCGGAGGAGGCATGCTGTCATGAATCGCGGGGTGCGTCCCTTTTGGGCCTCATGGTCCCTGTCACAACGGACTTATACACATTAATACCTCCAATATGGCCGTCCAACGCATTCCCTTCTCGCTCCATGCGTTGGACGTAACCTTTCTCTATTTCTAGACCACGCCTTCCGCGGCTCCGCGTGTCTCAATGCTATTGCGAAGTAGCGACCAGACGTGTGCTCCGTAGCTCGCGGTTCTTCTCCTTTCCACTCTGCTTTCCCTTCCTCGAACCCCCCCTTCTTCTTCCTCCTGGATACTAGTTATAGCAAATTTACCTTGCCTCCTGGATTCCTGGATTCGGCCTCCTGGAAAACTGAACGCATTCTGGATTCGGCAGAGACACAGGCCGCCTTCTTCAAAACCCAATCCATCCGAAAGAAGGCAGCATCCAAGGACACCGGAAAAGAACGGATTCAGGTGAGAAGGGGGGAACTCCTTGACACAGTCTTTATTGGCCTTTCCGGACATACACAAATGAAATGACCGATTGGCCACAATAAAGACTCAGATTGTTTGCCATTCGCCTCTCCCTTTCCGATTTAGTGAGTGGGCCTCTACTGGCTTCAATTTGCATAGGTTCTATATCTCCAGAAGGAGTTGTAAGGGATAGGTGAAGCTGAGCATCTACCTGTAAGACCAAATCCACCAGCTCAGGAAAAGCGGAGGGGAGGGATGGCACAACTGATAAAGCATCGTTGAGTTCTTCCGAGAGCCCATTATAGAACAATGCTGCTTTCTTCTGCTCAGGTCATGTTGTTTCAGCTGCCAACTGGTTGAAGTGAGCAAGATATGGCAGACGTTCTTGTTTACCTTGGGTAATTGGTAGAAATTCCAAATCAGATGCCTGGACTTTGTAACGGGCATCAAAGACGGCATTCATGGCCTGTATCAATAGATCAAAATCGTATAGAGCCGGATCATCAGCTTCCAATAAAGAGTTTGCCCAGGCAGCGGCTGTACCACCCAAATGGGATAATACAAACATGGCTTTTGTGGTGGCATCTGGAAATGACAGGGGTTGGCACCGAAAATGAAGCCGACACTGGTTTATAAAAGTCTGGTAGGACTTGGGATCACCCGAGAAGCACTCCGGAGGGGCTAAGGGAAAAGGCCCAGGGAGAACTAACGGTGTTGTTGCAGGGGGTTGGGGTTGTGCTACCGGGGGAGGAGTTACTGCTGCAGCATCCCCAAATTCCTCATCATGAGGTAAGGGTTGTACAAAGCTCTGTAGGATGTCCATGCGCTGGTTCAGCATTGCATGGGCAGTAGCCATATCGGTATGCAGCATGGCAAAAGCCTGCATGAGTGCAGCCATAGGGTCTGCCCCAGGCTCCAACCCGATAGGTAAAACAGGCTCCTTAATCTGTTGTGAATCTGTCTGAGGTTTGGAACATAAATAGTTCAAGACAGCCACAGAACAGTGGACCGATGAAAGAAAAAACCTTCCTCCCAAGAGTGCGGCCTCCAGGATATAATATACCTGTCAGGCCAGGGGCTTGGGTGAAAAGTCCCAAGCAGCAACAGAGCTAGGAGAAAAAACAATGTTACAATTCAATAACAAGGACTTCAAAGGTACAAACCCCGCAGTACCTCTCTTGATAACCCCACTCTTACCTGCTATGTAAAGTGAAACAGCAGAGAACCTACTTGACAGTGAAGTCCACGTTAGAAGAAGGGATGATCAGAGTTCAGATTACTTGGCAGTCCCAATACTCTAACCCAAATGGCACGAGGGCACGTCTAGTAATGTCCCAACAGTCCAACTGAAGAAAATTAAAGAAAACAGCAAAGCGTCCTAGGTAGATCACCAAGATTTGTGGTACACTAATCGCCAGAGGAGAATCACAGCAGAGCGTCCAAGTAATCCACCAGTTGCTTTGTCCGTAATAAAAACAGCAGAGCGTCCAAGTAATCCACCAGTTCGTGAAGCACACCCTTGGCTAATGAAAAGTGCAGCAAAGCGTCCAAAATCCTCCTTTGTGTTGGGCAGTGAAGACGTGCAGGGGGAAAAGAGTTGATGCAGTGAGACAAAAAAGGAGCAGGATAACAAGGCCAACAATGGCGGACAATACTGGAGTATCCCGTGGAAGGAAAGCCGGGACCAATTGCCTCAAAAGGTTCCGGGCAGAACGGGACAATGAAACACAACTTTGCCAGGTAAGGGATATCCAAAAGCGGTGAATAGGAGGTCCGTAGATCAGGGTGCCAGGAATTAATTGCGGGTAGGGAAAATCGGCGTCACGGAGCAGAACAAGGGAAAGACAAAAAGCAGTCAGTTTGAACAATCCAAAAGTCCGGGTACCAGGAAAACAGGAGAAGTATGTACGACTTAACTTGAATGCAAAAAGCCAGTTAAGGAGCACCAGAGAAGCGTCCCAAAGCAGTTCAAATAGCCGCAGTATGGGAAAGACGGGAGGCACTTAACGTGTGGGTCACGTGAATGCTTCCATCCCGGAAATGCTGGGAATTGTAGTTTCCTTCCTGATTTTGGCACTGTGATAAACGCCACAGTAATTTCCAAGATTGCCTGGACAGGCGTCTAGTTCTCAATGTATGAGACAGTAACCTTGCCACTTACAAAAGTTCTACACTTTGTTAAACTGAGGTTTAATTTTGTACTAGATAACTACATTACAAGCAATGGAATCTAGTGTGAATGTTAAATTGACTTGGATGAGCTTAGAGGCTCTCCAGAGTGCTTGTGAAGCCAGGGAGTTAGACTTTGAAGATAAGTCTAGGGCTGAACTGATAGCTGCCCTGGTGAACTTCCAAACTGATTGTGAAGCTCTTGATGAAAGGGAAATGCGACCAATGGGGACCCTGCCCCTGGGGCTGTAGTAGAATCTGCTTCTGGGAACGCCACCATTCCTGCTGCCTCTGTTCCGACCTCCAGCAATGTTTCTTCAGGGAGTTCCTTGGAACTTGAATTATTAAGGATGAAATTGGCCTTAGAATATAGAAAGTTGGAATTTGAAGCTGAACTTAAGAAAGAGGAGTTGGCACAGCAAGTGATACTCAAAGATAAGGATCTTGAACTTAAAAGCAAGGACACTGAATGTCAGAAAAACCCGCTACAGAAAGCTAGAGTGGAGACTTCAGCAAAACCAGTTGAGAGTGTCAGGTGCCCAACCACCAGGTTTAGGAAAAATTTGGTTGGTGTGTATGTGGAGGGTTCTGATATCCTCCAATGGATTGAAGCGTTTGAGATGGCTTGTGGAATCTATGATGTGAATAAAAGAGATTTTATTAAGCAGAGTGCCTCAGACTGGATATGACTGTATTCTGAAAATGAGTATGGAAGAAAGAGGTCAGTATGAGTGCATGAAGTCTGCTTTGATTGCCAAGTTTGGCAAGATGCCTACCCAATACCTTAAAAGGTTCAGGGAATTTAAGCAGAAAGAGAATGTGTCTAGGGTTGACTGGGTTAGGGCTGCACATATGAACATGATGGGGTGGATTGATGGATACAAGGTGAAAACTTTTTTTGAATTGTCCCGCCTTTTGTTTTTTGAGCATTTTTCTGAAGCCTGTTCACCAGAGCTGAGTCAGTATGTTGCTGACCAGAACATTTTAGATCCCTTTAAGCTGGCTAGGCTGGCTAACAAGTGGGTCTCCCACCGGGTGTCCCCTAAGGACTCCAGTGGGAAGGACAAGGACAAAGAAAAGGGGACCTCGTAGAAGGCTGAGGAGTCCCAGAAGCATTCACAGTCGAGTAAACCAAAACCTTCCTCTCCTAAGACCCATAAATCTAGTGGGGATAAGTCCTATGTGGGTGGGAGTAAGAGTAGTGGTCCACCTGCTGCAAAGCGGGCTCCCAGTGGTTCCCGTACGGTATCCCGCATTCCTAGCACTTGTTGGGATTGTGGGGCTCTGGACCACAAGAAGGGTGACCCCAAGTGTAAAGGTAAGGCACGTGGAGTCCAGGCTGTCAGCCTGACCTACACTTTCCCCATGCCTGAGGTGGAGGCTACTGTCCTCCCCTCCTCTACAGGAATCACATTCAGTGCTCCTTTAAAGATTCCCCTAGTGTCCCTTGGCCTGGGACCAGTACGCAGAAGTACTTGCGACAATCCTACAGAACACCCGTAGGTTTTTGAGAAGTGTCCTCCTGAATGCCCAGCCTTCTGCTGGTTTTAGAAAAACTGGGGCAAGCATGACAGTGGTGGACAGGACCCTGCTCAAGGCAGAGGACTATGTAGGTGCTCCTCTCAACAGTACGATTGGAGACAAGACAGCAAAGCTTCCTGCCCTGGTTCAGGACAATGTACCTGCTAACATTTTGTGAGGTAATGATTTGGTGGAAATGGGGATGATCACGGATGGTCTAACCATGGCTGCTGCGGCGGTCACCCGGTCACAGGTCACACCGGGTCCGGCTGTGAGTCCAGTACCCCAGCCAATGGGGAAACCCAAGGCAAGAAGACAGAAGAGTAAGAAGGCTGCCTCTCCGAAGAGGACCCCTTCTCTTCCTGCTGCTTCAGCAGCACCCACTGGGATTCATGCTCCGGACGGGCTGGGTCCAGGGGTAAACCCAAACTCAACTCCAGAGGGAGACGAGACAGAAGACCCTCCTGTGGGAGAGGTGCTTAACCCGGAGGACCACCCCGACCTTCAATGCCTGTTGGCTGAAGGGGGGACCCTCCTGGGCAGACTTCTGTAAGGGTCCGAGAGAGTGCCACTTTCTCAAGGGTCTGCGGAAACAGGCCCTGTCCCAGGCACAGGGAGAAGTGCCTAGGACATTCCGGATATATTGAGAGGGTGAGCTCCTTGTTAGTGAGCCCACTAAGCCTGAACCTGGTGCCCTCAAGAGGTTGGTGGTACCCCAGGTTTACAGGCCCTTCCTACTACAGCTGGTGTATGAGGTGCCCTTAGCTGGTCATCTTGGGAACAAGAAGACTAAGCAGAGGCTTTCTGCCCATTTATATTGGCCCCGGATGAGAGTAGAAGTGGAGTCCCACTGCAGGACCTGCCCAACTTGTCAGTTGTCTGGCAAGAGTAGAAGCAGTGTCATTGCCCCACTGCAGCCATTGCCAGTGGTTGGCACACCATTTGAGAGGGTGGGCATCGACATTGTCGGTCCCCTTGACGCTCCCACTTCAGGTGGATATCAGTTCATCCTGGTCTTGGTAGATCATGCCACCAGGATACCCTGAGGCTAGACCCCTTCGGACTGTTACTGCCAAGGTGGTTGCGAGGGCTCTCCTGGGAATTTTTACCAGGTTTGGATTCCCTAAGGAGGTTGTCTCTGACACAGGATACAACATCATGTCAAGTTACATGAAAACGATGTGGAAAGAGCTCAGAGTTACCTACAAGTTCTCCACCTCTTACCACCCCCAGACCAATGGTCTGGTTGAGCCTTTTAATAAAACTTTGGAAGAGCCCCTAAGGAGGAAATGGGATCTCCACCTACCATGCCTGCTGTTTGCTTACAGAGAGGCATCTCAAGAGGGTGTTGGATTCAGCCCCTTTGAGTTACTATTTGGACATCCCGTGAGGGGGCCCCTTGCCTTGATCAAAGAAGGTTTGGACGTCACCCCTCCTGGTCCTGCCAAGCAAGTGGGGGACTATGTGTTAGGCCTCAGACGGAGGGTGGCACAGATGATGGGCCAAGCAACAGCGAACCTTAAGGCCAGCCAGGAATTGAACAAATACTGGAATGACCTTAAAGCATCACAAGTGGATTGGACTCCAGGTCAGTAGACCCTTGTGATGCAGCCTACCAAGCCTAGAGCTTTGGCAGATAAGTGGACTGGACCCTCCAGGATAATATCGAAGATGGGCGAAGTCATTTATCTGGTTGACATGGGAGTCCCTGCGGTAGCCCCTCAGATATTCCACGTCAACAGGCTCAAGTCTTTCGATAGGCGAGCAGAAGTCTCATGTCTCTTGCTAGCTTCAGAGCAAGAAGAGGATGCGAGTGAGCACCTTCCTGATTTGCTGCATAGCAACCCTCAGGATGGCTCAGTGGTGGGAGTGCATCTCTCTCCAGATCTGACACCAGAGCAGCAGAAGGCCTGCAGGGCGTTGCTCTGGCAGTATGCCCCTCTGTTCTCACTGACACCAGGCCTCATCCCGTAGTGCAGGCACAAAAGTGACACTGGTGACAGCGTACCTGTCAAAGGCAGATGCTACAGGATGTCAGACACTGAAGAACCACATCCAGGCTGAGGTCGCCAAGATGTTGGATCTCTGTGTTATTGAACCCTCAACCAGTCCCTGGTCCAGTCCAGTGGTCCTTGTCCCCAAGGCAAGTTCCCAGGCAGGTACCAAGGATTGGCGGTTTTGTGTGGACGACAGAGGGGTCAATGCCGTCATCAAAACTGATGCGCACCCATTGCCCAGGGCTGATGAGCTCCTGGACACCATAGGTGCTGCCAATTTTGTGAGCCTTTTTGACCTTACCTCAGACTATTGGCTCTACCAGTTTAGAGTCATGCCTTTTGGGTTGAAGAATGCACCTGCCACCTTCCAGAGATTAGTCAATCATGCACTCAGTGGGCTGGAGGCCTTTTGTGTGGCCTACCTAGACAACATTGTTGTCTACAATTCCACCTGGGAAGAGCATTTGACTTACTTAGATAAGGTGTTGCAGGTCTTGAAAAGGGCTAACCTCACTATCAAGGCCACCAATTGCTAGATAGCTCAGGGTAAAATCATGTATCTTGGTCATGAGGTAGGAGGGGGTCAAAACCAACCGCTCCCCAGTAAGGTACAGGATGTACATGACTGGGAGACTCCTACTACTCAAACCCAGGTGAGAGCCTTTTTGGGACTCATTGGGTATTAATGCATCTTCATGGCTGACTATGGAACCATAGCTGCCCCTCTGACAGCTCGGACTTTTCCCAAACAACCAAGGAAGGTTAATTGGACTGAAGACTGTCAGACGGCCTTTGTTGGCTTGAAAGAAAGTCTGTGTAGGGCACCTGTGTTGTGTGCGCCTGATTACAGCAAACCCTTTATCGTCCAGACGAATGCCTGCGACACCGGAATTGGAGCTGTCTTGTCCCAGTTAGATGAGAAAGGGAGGTAACATCCGATCATATTCATCAGTAGACAACTGAAGGGTGGAGAACTTAGGTCGACTACTGTTGAAAAAAATGTCTCTGTATAGTTTGGAGCCTTAGGTGTTTTAGGCCTTACCTTACACGGTCTACCTTCAAGCTCCAAACAGACCATAAGCCCATAAAGTGCATGGGTGTAATTTTAGGAGGGGACAGGGGTGCTTGTCCCCCCCAACTTTCATGGCACACCATTTTGTCCCCATTAATTTGGCTGGGGCACTTTTTCTTCAGATGTCATGTCCCCCCCCCCCAACAATTTCAGCAAAATTACTCCACTGTTAAAGTAGCTCATGCAGATGAAGGGTGAAACCCCGAAATTGCTCAGGTGGTCCATTAGCCTGCAGGGGCTAGACTTTACCATAGAGCATAGATCAGGGAAGAGTCATGATAATGCAGATGGCCTTTCCAGAAGGTATGTTAACTGTCTGGATGAGGGTGTCTATTTCGTGGGAGTTTAGACACCCTAACCTTAGTCTGGGTGGGTGACTGCGATGCTGGAAAAGCATTGGAGGGACAGGGCCTCTGTATCCTTGTCCTTCATTGCTTTATCATGTGTGTTCTGTCTTGTTTTCCACGCAGGAGTCCATGTGGGACTCCTGGCAGTGCAGCTCTTCCTATTTTTGGTTTGGTATACAGAACCTTGGGATACCCTTATGGCACCCATGGGTGGGGGTACAACCCTGTAACCCTAGTGTATATTTCTTGGCACCTGTGTGGGGCCCACAAAGCAGGGTATGGGCTGGTGGCAGCACCATGCTGAATTTGACATGTGCTCTGAGTATCCTCCATTTTTGGATACCCAGGCCCTGCCATTGGAATCAGTTGATTCCTGATAGGAGACAAGATGGCTCCTGCGTCCTCTTGCTTTCTATCGCCTGTTACCTTGTTTTTCCCGAAGTCCTGGGAAGTCCTGACTATGTCCCTTCGCCCTGACTGGCTGTTGGGTGGAAGTTTCATGTATAGTGTTGTGGGGAAGTCCAGGCCAGATGGGCTGGAGCCTTCCCAATGACTGTATGTTGTAGGTACGCCCGTGGGGTGGGACCTGGGTGAATGGAGTGTGTGACGAATACTAATTTCATGTTATGCTTGTCTGATATCTGTGTGAGTGACACAATGACTGAGACAGCCCTGCCCAAAACTGGTATGAATGCAGCGTGGAATGCTGAATGGCTGGGTACTTGTCCCAATACACATTCCTTGTTGTGAGTGTAGGGAGGGAGTAGAATGGCCTGAATGCACTGCAAGCCTGATTGGCTGCCTGCCTGCCTGAATGCCCTTCTGAGCGATTGGTTGCCTGAGTGTGACCCAGCAGATTGAATGAGAGACAAAACAGTATATGTGGGGACCTCTCACTGCTAGAAATTGTTCAGAAGCTGAAGTTGATGCTTGATGCTTAACCTTGAAGCCCACTGGAAGAAGAAGAATTGCTGCTGCTGTCGTTCACTAATCTGAAAGCTGTGTGACTGTCAAGGTACTGATCCAAGAGAGGACCTGGCTAGGAGACCTCTCCCTGAGCTACAAGGGACCATTGCGCGCCAGCTGTTCTTTGCCAAAGCTCCCTGGACGTCAGACCCTCGAAAGGCTGCTGACCAGAAATGCAGAACGCTGCAGAATCACAAAGTGAAGCGCCCGGACATTGAAGCCCATCACCATCGACGACCGCCGTCGCGACCACTGCCGCAGTGCTCCGCTTGACTAAGAACATTGAAACAAGGACTCCCTTTCTCATCCTCGTCGACCAATTCAATCCTGCCAGAGAAAGTCAAGGCCGCCGACGACCAAAGAGAATCCGCCAGTGGGTTTCCCACCACCCGAAGACCACAGAGACGCCGACGACCTGACGCCCTTGCTGGGCCAAAGTTCTTCATCGACCCTCTGCAGCAACAAACAGTTGTCGTCGAGGTGCACCGCACGCCTCAGCTTGCAGGACGTTTTTGACCGATCATCAACAAGCACCGCAGGAACCGAAGCTGCTGCCGCAACAAGTGTTCACCCTTTTTCTTCACTGACTCTCGACAACCTGTGGCTCCTGCCTTGAAGGGAGTGCACTCAAGAATGGCCCGTCGATGACTCACCGAAGAATTCTACAGAACCATGTACTTTGGGGTTGTGGAACCTTTTAGAAGGAATCTAGACTATATTAAGCATAATTGGACTGGGCTTGTCGATATGCTTTATTTACAGGTTGCCCAGGTGGGGGGATCCTCGCACAGAACTGTCTCATGGTAGTGAGATAGACTGTTCTGCCATTGCTGATTTAACTTGCATTCTTCCTGCGGTCTATCGTTGATTCATCTTATAATCTGATTCGTATGCTATTGGGGGCTGTTAGCCGTGGACACATTTTAGAGGAATCGATAGTAAGAGTGGTACCACGTAGATCTGTATATATTTGCCATTGTTGTATTGCCAGAGTACAAAGTGTGTTATTGTGATTGTGTATATAACCTGAACCTTATTTATATAAAGACTGGGTTTTCACTAACATAGTGTGTGGACATTCCTTTGTGGGTGCTTGGGGACTACACTGTACTTAAGTACAAGCCTGCATAACCTTCTGAGAGCTAAGCCTTGATTGCTCGGCATGTTTTACCAATATAGAGAATCTTGGCTGGGGTGCTCTGTGCCTTTCCTCTGCCATATAGAGAGCAGGAGTACAGGCACCCCCCTCCAGTCTTTACACACATGACCCGGTTAGAAAAGACACTTGAAAGGATCAGAAACCTAGGCCTAACATTACACTGCAAGAAATGCAAATTTCTCAAAGACAGCATAGAGTTTTTTGCGTTCATCTTCCATTCTAAGGGAATCTCTCCAGACCCGCAGAAGGTAAAGGACATTCAAGAGGTGGCACGCTAGAAAAATACAGAATGCGAAACGAGTGAGAACAGCGGACCGCTCACATACGAGGAATAGTGCAGAACACTGCGTTAGGGACGTGAAGCAAGGAAAACATTGAAAAAGACTTGGAAGGTACTTTTTAACAACTTACATCTAAAATGAACCTCCCGTTTAGGAAAATAACATCATAGTAATGCAGATTTCAAAATGATGATCACCTTGCAGGAACACAAAGACCTGTAACGCAGTTACTTGCTGACAAGAGCTCATAAAATTACATCAAACAACTACACGCCAACCAGCGGCACTTAGACTTCACATCAGCTCACCAGCAGTGGTGAGGAGTTTGAATATATGATGAATGAAATCGATAGGAATGAAACATGAAGAAAATCTAGGTTTTTGCACTGGGGCACAGCGCCATCATTGTAGGACTGGTCCCGGTACAAAACTGCCGTGCCACAACGACAAGTATTCAATCTACATTCTATTCACTTTCAGATTTGGCTCACACGTTGTTCCATTTGAAAAAAAGATAGAGGCCCAGGACCTATATGAATATTCAACAAAAGTAGTGTCTCTGCAAAAAGGGGAGAACTCTACAATCACAGGTTTACAGGTCAGAGGACCAGATCATTACTACTATCTCTTGAAAAACTAAGAAATTGATTAAAAGAAAAGAAGTTGTGCAATAAAACTAATAGGAATATCAATATGATTTAACTTGCAGGAAAACTTTTATTGGAAAAGACACTTGTCCACACCTGAAAAAGGGTGTGATTAGCCTGAAAAGCATTGTGAATACAAGGTTCACTACAACAAGAAGATCATTCATTAGGAACTATACAATTAATTTTGTAAAAATGGATTAGTGTAGCAGCAAAGAGAAAAACAGGAAACAAACCAATCAAAGATTACTAAGAGGCACTGATAATATGTGCTTTTGAACTTAAAACAGTCACTAAGAAGTATTAGAAATTGTTTTGTAATGTTATGTTTATGCACTGTTTATGAATAATGGAATACAAACAGTATTGATCTTTAATTTGTACTTAATCTAATTCAGAATTAAAAAAGCTCACACGTAAAATGTTACCTTGAAGAAGTATGATTTTGCATTATTAGATGCTCAAAAGTGTGCACGGAGCATTGGTCACTTTTTGTTTTGAAGTGACCCCATATATTGTTCTACTCACGTTGATCCTGTAGCCCAGGATTTGGTTCTGTGGCACCTAAATAACACGATTCATTTTATTTAACTCAGTACTAGCCTTGAATGTACATACATACGTTGACAGAAGGTGTGCTTCTTTACATCTCTTTACCATTCCACTGAAGGTAAAGGACATTCAAGAGGTGAAACCCCCAGAAAACATCTCAGAGGTTAGAAGCTTCCTTGGCATGGTGACCTACTGCAGGAGATTTATTCCGAACTTGGAAAACCTCTCAGAGCCTCTCCGGACCCTGACTAGGAAGGACACCGCATGGTAATGGTCAGACGAGCAGAAGGCTTTTGACAACATAAAAGATGCCCTCACAGACGGAGAGACCCCTGGCATTCTTCGATCCTGGGAAGGAGTCCGAATTAATTGTAGATGCCAGCCCAGTTGGGCTAGGTGCCGTACTCCTTCAGCCAGACATCCATGGACAAATGAGACCCATAGCCTATGCCAGCAAGGCACTTACAGCGACAGAACAAAGATACTCTCAGATTGAATTGAGAGGGGGGCGCAGGCTGTTCTTTGGGGCTGTCAGCACTTCTGCATCTATGTTCTAGGAAAACCTGTGTCTGTGATTACCAACCACAAGCCACTAATTCCAATCCTAGCGGGTTCATCCTCCAAACCACCACCAAGGATAGAGAGATGGATGCTAGCTCTCATGGAATATGGGATGAAACTACAATACCGACTGGGAACAGCAGACTACTTGTGGCCACCGCCCAGGTGTGGCAGTGATCAGGAAACAACGACTTTGGACAGTGAGGAACATGTTTGCCTAGTGGTGGACTCAGTGAAGCCAGTAGCCCTGATGCTGGAAGAAGTGGCAGGGGTCTCAAGCGAAGATGAATCCTTGCCGCTCATTCAGGATGCTGTTGTAAGCTGTGAATGGAGGTCAACTCTAGCTGGCACAACTTGCAAATACAAAGACATTCAACGCAAACTACAACAGCTGTGGCGACTCTGACACAAACTCTAAAACGGCAGAAGGATTGATACTATGAGGACGACAGTTCGTAATCCCGAAAACGCTGATCACAAGAGTAATAGAACTGGCCCACTGCGGCCTCCAGGGCACGGCGAAGACCAAGGCGAGGCTGCGCCCCAAGGTGTGGATCCCAGGGTTTGAGGAAAAGGTGGATGAGTATGTTAGCAAGTGCATCTGGTGCCTGGCAGACACCCCTGTCAACAAGGAAAACAGCATTGAGTCCATGGAGCGAAGCAACAACCTATGGGACACAGTACATGTGGATTTTGGGTCGACAGGGAGAGGAATGTACGTTCTGGTAATGATCAACCAGTGGTCAAGATACCCGGAGGTGGAACGGGTCGAGTCAACATCATGCAAACAAATCATTCAAGTAATGGAAAAGGTATTCGCGACCCATAGGTTCCCACAAGTCATATGCTCGGATAATGGACCACCGTTTCATGGAAGGCACTTTTCAGAAATCATGACAGACTGTGGCATCACACATAGAAAAGTGAAGATCTATGTGATTATTGCGACGGCCGAAAATGGCGACTTATTTTTTTAACCCTTTACACCACATATATATACTGGGGAGACCCCCCGCAGCCCTCCTCTATATTAATATTATACTCTAAACCCCCCACATATATATGTGGTGTAAGGGGGGGTTAAAAAAAAAGTCTTCTTTTTCAGCCGTCGCAATTCCCAGGTCGACATTTTTGTACATTCTGAAAAGTGACTCCTGGATGGCCAAGAGCAAATGGAGAGGCTGAGCATTTTATCCGCATGGTCAACGAAAATGTTCACATTGCACAAGGACAAGGAGGAGAGCTAAAAAGAACCCATACCAGTTCCTCAGGGAATATCGATATACCCCCCATCAATCCACAGGGGTGCTTCCAGCTGAAGCCCTATTCAACAGATGCCCGAGGCGGCTCATTCCCGAGATTGATGGCCGACCACCGGGTGTCATCGATGACCAGAAGATGTCAGAGGACAGGCTAACGCACAGCGAAGGTGAAAATGCAGGACGCTGGCTCAAATCACCAAACATTGAAGTGGGCGATAAGGTCCTGGTGAGTGTTACTCACCAGACCAGAACTGCTAGGGGCATTGGTTAGACGTCCTCGAATGAAGCAAGTGGGTCAACGTGTAGAATAGTGAGTAGCCTCTTTCCAGAACACCAGTCGACCTGAATTCTAGTAGGAAACCAAGAATTCAGGCTTCCTCTACATGAGGGAACTCTACTTTACGATATACCCCTCTGCTGTTATAATATAAACAGACAGAGGTGTTGATCGCATAAAAGAGCAGGGAACACGCGCACCGCCAAACCAATGCTGTAAGAAACCACAAAAATGATTACTGACAGTTCATAGTCTCTGTTTCAACCAAGAGACCTAACCCACAACAGAAATACCTGTTATGTATGACTGGAGCTATAAGGTTTGAGAAAGCGTGTAGGTGCTGAACCTATAAAGATAAATCCAACACTATAAATGTTTGATATAAGTAAGAAGGTATTTCCCAAAGTTGGATAAACTAATATAGCAAAAGATCTTACCAGAAGGATATGTTCTGGGTATAGGAAAATTCACAGGTCCAGACAGAAACAACAAAAAGAAAAAATAATAAAGAGGAAGGTTAGTACAGGAGGATTAACACGGGAGGCACGAGGGACGCACTAGTTACGGGTTGGTGCATAAAACAGCAAAGTGTTCGTACATGCAAGTGTAGTGGAAGTTGTGCAGGCAGTTAAAAGTTGGCCAAATTGTAAAGTAGATGATTAGAAAACGCTATTGGTTCAGGTGTTTAGGCAAGACTGAAAAGTTCACAACGTAGCTCTTTAGTGTATTTCACAAATAGTATTGGAGAGTAGGGCTTGATGTAACTATGAGTATTCCCACTGTGTGTGCGTAACGGAATACAGGTAACCACACACGGAGACAAGCAGTTAATAGTTCTTACTTTTGACAGGAGGGCAGTTCGGGATGCAGTCCTTGTTCGGCAGCACAAAGTCATGTATAACTAGAGTCATGAGGCAAGTGTCAGATATCGGTCTATCCTCTCCAACCTCCTCCTCACCTTCACCTTCTGATGAGCTGTCCTTGGAACTTGCTGGAGTCTTCTTACGAGTCTTCCTGTGATCAGATGACCGTCCTTCCTTTGTAGCATTCTTCTTCTTATCATGCAGATAGGGCCTAGCTGCCTCAGAGGCCACATTGACAGGGAGTGAAACCTGTCTAAGGTGAACCACGAGGAGCTAGACCCCAAAGAGTCAGGGAAAAAGCTCTTGGGCAACAAAAAACCCTGTATGGTCTTCAAGCTGAATCTTGTACTTGGTTGTATGAAATTGGAGTCCAATCCGCAAGAAATATTAAAGACAGCGTCCCAAAGAACTTGAATGTAAGCAGGAGGTTAGATCTGAGTGCAGGCAGATGGGTAAACTGAAGGAATCTGACACAGGAACTGTAGGCAGGCAGTGGATAGTAATCCTCAGTAGCAAAGGTTCGGAAGACAGGGATCCTTGAAGAATGAAGTACCGTTAACCAAGTAAGACAGGTCAGTAAACTGAGAAAAGCGAGGAAAGACAAGAAGAATAGGAAACAGCAAGACGCTAGTAGAAAAGGAAACCCACTTACCAGAGAAGAGTCAGAGCACCCTAGTGTAAAGTATGCAGATGCGGCGGAAGGGGAATTAAGCCGACCGACCGCTACTCGAACCTAATGGCTAGATCCAGAAAGTCTGTGCGCTTAGTTAGATAAAAATAGGGAAGAGAAACAGCCCAGCACCGCGAAAATAGGAAGCAGGGAAAATGACTAGGCAGGAGAGAAACACGACACCAGAGGGGTATTGGTAGAAAGAATATGACTAAGGGCACAGAACGGAGGAAACACCCAGATTAGAGAAGTCGGGGTGGAAAGTAATAAAGACTGGAGGAGCGAAGTAAACTCAGCAGAGTTACGAGCGTTGGAAGCATTAAAGAAACAACAGATACAACGCGCCAAGTGGGGGGCGTGGCTTGACTATATAACATGGTAAGCCATGTTGGATGAGGACTAGACTGTAGGTGTCACTCAAAGGGCATTAGAAGTGCTAAGAATGCCACAATTGCCACGGGTGAATCCTGACAGCAAGACAGTCCGGAATGCAGTCCTTGTTCGGCAGCAGGAAGTCACGTATAACTAGAGTCGTGAGGCAAGACAGTCTGGGATGCAGTCCTTTTTCAGCAGCAGGAAGATCAAACAAGGCACAGTCGCGAGGCAAAGCAGTCCGTGATGTGTTCCAGGATTCGTTAACAGAGTGTCTTGACAAAAAGGATTAAGCGGAGAGTAATCCGGAGCAGGTAACCAGAATAGGAATAGGATTCGCGCAAACAAACAGTGTCGGAATAACGCCACAATTAGCAGCACCGAGTGTGCGCCAGACGCCGGATTTAAACAGCAGGAAGGTGGAGCTTCCGCGTAACAGACGGACGCATCTGATGATTCACCTGACACGGGCGAGTCGTCTTTGTGGAGAAGCTCCATGGCAACCTCCATTTCTGCCATAAGAAGGCCCTCGTACACCTATTTAGACGAAAAGAAAGTATATGAAGCAGAGATGCATGAGAACTCTTCCCATGTGTAACATCATCTGTCCCCAAAAACACTGGCAACCCCCTGGAGGTATGCAAAGCCAGCAAGAGATCCGGACAGTGCAGGTAAGCCATAGGTTCCCAGGTCTTGTCCTCAGGGCTGTAACCCTTCCAATCAACTAAATAAAGGACAGTACGCCTAGATACTCTACAGTCCAAAATGCGAGACACTTCGTACTCCTCCTCTCCATCCATCACGATAGGCACGGGTCACAAGGGTAAGCGAGTAGTAGGTAGACAGGGCTTGACGAGAGAAACATGGTAAACAGGATGCACCTGCCAAAACACAGGCAGAGCCAATTTGACAGCAACTGGGTTCACAGTAGAAGAGATGACAAATAGACCCGCAAACCACGGGAGCAACAACTTTTTGCCAGCGATCTTCATATTACGTGAAGACAACCACTCCCTCATGCCGACCTGATAAATCGGAGCCGGCGTACGGTGTGCATCAGCATACTTTTTGGCACGCACCTGCGCACAAAGCAAATGGCACCGGACATCCCGATGCATCTGATCCAGATCGCTCACGCAAGCCAGAGCGGCCGGATTGTCCAAAGGTAAGGTAAGGTCAAGCGGTAAAGACCGAGGATGATACCCATATGGGGCAAAAAACAGCGAGACCCTTGTGGAAGCATGTAACAAATTGTTGTATGCAAACTCGGCCTGAAACAGAGCTGAGAACCAAGATTGTTGAAACTGGAGACATAGGCATCTAAGGTATTGTTCCAGGGTAGCGTTGGCCCTTTCAGTTTGCCCATCATTCTGAGGATGGTAGGAAGACGAGTACCTGTCGTTTATGTGAAGAGAGGCCGTGAGTGCCTTCCAAAATCATGAGGTAAACTGGGTACCACAATCAGACACAATAATGGATGCCAACCCAAAGTAATTGAATATGTTGGGCAGAAAGAGTTTGGCCAATTTGGGTACTGATGGCAAGCCTGAACATGGAACAAAAATGGGATACTTCATAAAGTAGTCAATGACCACGCGGATGGTGTTGAAACCCTGGATTTCTGGTAGGTCGACAATGTAATCCATCAACACCATCTGCCAGGGTTTGTATGGAACTGGTAATGGTTGCAATAGCCCCACAGTTTTAGTCCTTAAAGTTTTACATTGAGCACATATCGCACATGAGATAGTCCTTCACATCTCGTGACATGGTAGACCACCAGGACCAATGCCATAAGGCTTCCAGCGTCTTTTCATGACCAGGATGGGCTGTAACGATTGAGTCATGAGCCCATTGAGGGGCCATAGTACGAGCTTGCCCAGGCGGTATATATACACGCCCTTGAATAAACAGCAAGCCCTGAACAAGGTCTAGATTATGGTCCTTTACCTCTGCAGGATGAGTAGAAACCCACTCCTCAATAAGCAACCGCAGGGAGGGCTGAACCGAAAATCACAAATCACCCTGTTGGGAAGAAGCAAAAGCGGTTCCTTCTGTATAGGATGATCATCTGCATGAAGGCGAGAGAGAGCGTCAGCTGAAATTTGGGACCTAGCAGGGCGATATGTGATGGTAAACTGATACTGTGAGAAAAACAAATGCCATTGTGCCTGTCTGGCTGTGAGACATTTCATTGATTTAAAAGCCAATAGACTCTAGTGGTCAGAGTAGACTGTAACCGTATGCCAAGCAACCAGCAAATGGTGCTTCCATTCGGCAAATGCGTCTCTGATGGATAATAGTTCACGTTCAGTGATAGTATAATTCCTTTCATACACGGTCAATTTCCGGGCCTATAAAGTTATAGGATGTATATCCCCAGAGTGGGGACACTCCTGTGATAACACTGTTCCTATTGCAAACCCAGAGGCATCAGCTTCCACAAAGAATGGTACATCCCGATCCGGATGCTTCAGAACCGGAGTAGAAGTGAAAGTGGATTTTAGTTGTTCAAAGGCAGTTTGTGCCTCCAGGGACCATACATACGGTACCTTGGCACTGGTTAATGTCGTGAGAGAAGCTGAAATAGATGAGAAACCATGAATGAAATGCCTGTAGAAATTAGCAAATCCTAAAAACAATTGAAGATCCTTAACCATTTTGGGCACAGGCCAGTCTATAACAGCTATCACTTTAGCAGAACTCATACGAACACCATGATTTATAAAGTCGTAACCAAGGAACTCCACTTCAGGAACATGGAAAACACATTTTTCAGCTTTTATGAAAAGTTTGTTATATTGCAAGCGCTGCAGTACCGTCCTGACATGCTGAATATGGTCCGATAATGTACAGGAATAAATCAGTATGTCGTCTAAGTACACCACAACGTATTGGTCTAAAACATCATGGAATCGATCATTCATAAAGGCCTGAAAAGTGGCCGGGGCGTTACAGAGCCCGAAGGGCATCACCAGATATCCACAGAAACCATAACGTGTCTTGAATACGTTCTGCCATTCATCACTCTCTCTTATTCATAGCAGATTGTATGCTCCCCGTAGATCTAACTTAGTGAACACATGTGATGTCCCTAATTGATTGAGGAAAACTGAGCTCAAGGGGAGAGGATACTGATTCTTCAGAGTTACCGCATTTAAAGCCTGGTAATCGATACACGGCTGAAGGTCTCTTTCTTTCTTGGGAACAAAAAAGAGAGGAGAAGCCGCTGGGGATTTCGAGAAACGCATGAACCCCATAGCCAGTGCTTTGTCAATGTATTATTTTAGTACAGTATCTTCTTTAAGTGTCAAGGAATACACCCTTCCCGCAGGGATCTTTGCCCCCGGTACAAGGTCTATTGGACAATCATAAATCCGATGCAGAGGTAGTGTCTCAGCCATTCCCTTATCGAATACGTCCAGGAAACATTGTACTCAGAAGGGACGGGATGCTTTGTAGTACTTGACACAGCCCCAGTATGAGAGGATGTTGCAACAAGAGCTTCGGAGGGACTATCTTGTGTAATTGTGTTGCACATCGTAGAAGGGAACTGAATCAAACGCAACGATCAATCTATGGCAGGAATGTGGCTTTGAAGCCACAGGATTCCCAAGATGACTTTATAAGCCGGGGCTTTGATAATGTCAAAACTGATCTCTTCTGAATGTCCATCATTAGTGCACATGACTAGAGGCATGGTTTGATGGGTAACCATACCTGAGGCAAGAACTGAACCATCCACTGCGTTGACGGTCTCTAGTTGTTTTTTGCGTATCAAAGGTATCCCTGATAAGGAGGCAAAATTGTGGTCTACATAGTTTCCTGTAGCTCCTGAATCAATGATAGCCATTGCCTTAAAGGACACCCTGTTAGCTGTAGTGAAGGTAAAAAGGAGATGGAAAAGTAAGGCTTTTATTTATTTATTTATTTTAACAGTTTTTATTAGTTCCAACTTGATAACCATACAGTTTAACAACAAATATGCATTTCGATTCACTTGTACAGTTTTACGTTGGTTTCTCTCCTCCCCCCACCCACCCCACCCCTTTCTCGAGCCCACCACACGCCTCAGCCGTCCACAACCTCTTCTATGGGCATCCCTCCCTCCTCTCCCCCTGAAGGGCTGTCTTACTCTGGGCTTGCCTGGTCAGTACCAGACAGTCTAGCTACTATTTGCTTCCAGGCTATCAACATGTCCG
Organism: Ambystoma mexicanum; assembly: GCF_040938575.1. Classification (NCBI taxonomy): domain Eukaryota; kingdom Metazoa; phylum Chordata; class Amphibia; order Caudata; family Ambystomatidae; genus Ambystoma; species Ambystoma mexicanum. The sequence continues at coordinate 64,731,473 of NC_090933.1, forward strand.
CTTCTTCCTCCCCACCTCTGTTTGCTGCTTCATTCCACACCACTGTTCAGCATCCGCCCATTTCTGGAGATCGTGCCACCAGGCTTCTACTTTCGGTCTTCTACTTGCTTTCCAACTCATTGGGCCTCATTACACGGTAGGCGCTAAAAAATGTGATTTACCGTCATGGCGCTATTAGCGTGTCCGCCATCGTAGGAGACCGCTAATAGCGTTCCATTACGAGTTAGCGGACACGCGCATAGGGCCATGCCGGTAAATGACCCTACCGCCATGGCGCAAAAGCACCTTACCGGCTCCGACCAAAGTGCTGATAGCACCTCCGCCCTCATGCTGCACGCTATTAGCGGTCACCGCTGTTAGCGGTCACTGCTATTAGCGGTCACCGTAAAACACCGGAACCGGAAATAGCGTCATCGCACCGGAACGGGAAAGAGCCCGGCGGCCATCTTTAAAAACACAATCCATTGCCATCCCCTGCACTCAGGACCTGCAGCAACACCACGACTGGCAAAACCACATCCCACAAGAACAAACAATGCCCAAGGCCCTAAAGAAAGCCGATGCGCGCCAGCGCAAAGAACGCTTCTCAAACGAGGAATTGAAAATGCTGGCAGACACCCTGGCTGCAAATGCAGACGTAGTGTTCGCTAGCGACATGCGGCGCCCGGCACTCCTGAGAAAAAAGGAAATCTGGGCTGAGGTGGCGCAGAAAGTCAGTGCGGTGGGCTCCACCCCCCGCACCGTAAAGGACGTGCGCAAGCGGTGGGATGATCTGCGCCTCCGTGTACGCAGCATTTTATCGGCCAACAGGAATCTGGCCATGGGCACAGGAGGCGGAGGTGGATCCCCGATGAAGATGCAGGAGTGGGAGGAGACATGTGCCAGCACCATTGGCATAGAATCCATCGAGGGAGTGGGCCGAATGGAGTGTGGTGTGGCAACAACGTCAGACGGAGGTGAGTGACCACGCAAAACAAAGCAATGCCAAGCATGAGTCCCTCCCCCAAATGTGAATTGGGAATCAGCTAATGGATGCGGTCATCACACACACATGTACACAACCCTGCATATATGCCCTGCACATCCCCACACAACCACATGCATGCAGCACCTCACACACGTGTCACCCTGACACATGTCCGGATGACCCACCCATCTGGCCAACAACCTGCAGGCCCAAACTAGATGTCCAAATCCAAAGAACTGCAGCAACAACAACATATGCATGATGCACGTTGACCCATCACTGATGTTATCCCTGTCTTGCTCCCCCACAGGGTCACAATCTGACAGTGAGGAGCTGGACTCTGCAACGCATGCCCCACCACCCAAAAAGCAGGCCAAGGGAAAGGATGCAGGCACCAGGCCCAGTACATCGAGGGGCATTGGGATATCTGGAGTGGCCCAGCGTTCAAAAGCCACCCACGCAACGACCACACCAAGGGTCGAAATGCCATCCGACACTGTGGCAGCACCCCCACCACCCACCCCCACCACTCAGGAGCCAGTGCCAGAAGGCACGCCGTCCGCAGCCAATAGCTCCGTCGGGGAAGCAGCAGCCACGGCACCTATGAGTGATGTGGACGACCCATGTCCGACACCGGAAGGGCAGCGTACACCCAGCACCCAGCTGTCCCCACTCCACAGCCCATGCAACACATCCAATGGCAGCATCCATGAGGTGCATGCCGGAGATGCAATGGATGGGTCATTCAGTCCCGTGGCGAGCTCATCTGATGTCGGCCACATGCAGCAAGCTGCGCCGAGGAGTAACAGGGGCAGGGCCGCAGACAACACCATGAGCCTGATACGCCAGCGCCAGGAGGAGCTCAATGCCCTGGTTGCCCGGCAAGTGAGCGAGGCTGCCTCGACCAGGGAGGAGATCCGGGTGTTGTCAAGGGACATGAAAGCTGCCATGGACAGCAACACGACGCGCCTATGTGACGAGATGGCCGCTGTGAGGCAGGTCCTAACGCGCATTGCTGAGGCGATGGAGAGCATGCGTCACTCACAGGGAGCAGATCAACCAGCCACCCCCTCGTCTACTAGCTCCGACCAGACAACCATCCTGCGCAGGTCCAGCCGGTCCTTGCGGCGGTCAGACTCACAACCCCCCAATGGTGGTAGTGGAGGAGGGAAGTAGGGCCAGCCTGTCCCTGTTGACACTTGGGAACTAATGCAGCACTGATGTGCACACCATGTTCGGTGGAGTTGTGGGGGCAGGGGGGTGAGGGTGTTCGGTGGAGTTGAGGGGGGAGGGGGGTGAGGGTGTTCGGTGGAGTTGTGGGGGGAGGGGGGTGAGGGTGTTCGGTGGAGTTGTGGGGGGAGGGGGGTGAGGGTGTTCGGTGGAGTTGTGGGGGGAGGGGGGTGAGGGTGTTTGGGGGAGTTGTGGGGGGAGGGGGGTGAGGGTGTTTGGGGGAGTTGTGGGGGGAGGGGGGTGAGGGTTGTTGGGGTGGAGGGTACATGCACGTTTGAATGTCATAATGCTCAATACACACGTAATGGCATGGATTATCACATGACTGGACATTGATCATTGTGTATGTGTGCTTTATTGTTGAAGGGTGCACTGTGTTTATGTCCTCCATACACCCCGTGCCCTGAGCTGAACACCAATTGCACCCTCCTAATCCATGTGCATCAGAAACAATGGTCTATCAGGTGCTGCCGCACAGCACTTCCCTCATGGGCATCGCCACCTGCATGACCTGCAGCCCCCTCTCCTCCATCCTCATCCCCGTCATCATCCTCAGACGGTGGTCGCAGTTCTATGTCAGGGGGCATTGGCACATTCCGTCTGATACACATATTGTGAAGCATGACACATGCCATGGTGATCTTGGCCACCTTCTCATGCCCGTACAGGAGTGCCCCGCCCGACCTGCTGAGGCACCGGAAGCGTTCCTTCAATAGGCCGAATGTCTGCTCGATCACCACGCGGGTACGGGTGTGTGCATGATTGTAGTCCTCTTCGTGCCTGTTCTGTGGGTTCCGCACAGGGGTAAGGAGCCACCTCTTCAGGGGATAACCTGCATCACCTGCATGGGTGCAACAATGGGTATGTGTAAGTGTCTACATAATGTGGAGCGTGCACATATCACACAAACAAACATTGCATATTCAACGACATCCACAGATCCAAGCACGCATGGCAATCAGGGTAACTGCAATGTGGGAAGGTGAGGTGGTCCTTGCAAGTGGACATGCACCATGCATGCATACAACAGGGATTGCCATGTCCCGCCAGAGTTTAAGTGATTTGTGTTTCCTGGCCCTGGCAACGTTAGTGCCACACTGCTAGTACACTGCCATTCCTTAGTTGATGTCCCCATGCTGTTTGATGGCAATTCTGTGGTGGGGTACGGGTGTGCCTCACCGCAATGGCTACAGGGGATCCATTTGTATGCACTAATGTGCGCGGACCATTTCTGATGTTGTTCAGCGTACATTTCAGTTGTGATTTTGATATGCATGTTGCTGATTTGTGTAATGGGGGGAATGGTGTGTTGTGCGGTGTGCATGTTGTTTGGAATGGCCTGTTTGGCGTAATGGATTGATAGTTTGCCGTGGCACCCACTTCCAGCATGTGGTTTTGTCTCTGGTCCATTGTGGGGTGCCTCACTGTACAGTGATGCAAATATGTATGTCCATTCTTCTCATGACACCAGTTCACGCCCAGTTGGAGTATGCATCTCCCCCCCCCATTCACGGCCAGTTGGAGTATGCATCCCCCCCCCCATTCACGCCCAGTTGGAGTATGCATCTCCCCCCTCCCCCCCCATTCACGCCCAGTTGGAGTATGCATCTCCCCCCCACCCCCATTCACGCCCAGTTGGAGTATGCATCTCCCCCACCACTCACAATCCACATCACACTGACATGTGGTCGGCCTGCTACTCACCAAGTAGCCACGAACGTTGTCCAGCATGTCGCTCCATGTATCGTGGTATTGTCGAGTTCCGCAGGACCATTGCATCATGGGTTGAACCGGGATATCGGGCACAGCAATGTGTGATGATCTTATTGGAGTCACATACCATTTGGACGTTGATGGAGTGGTATTGCTTTCTGTTACGGTACACTACCTCATTGGCATGTGGGACCACCAGTTCTACATGGGTACAGTCGATGGCCCCGATGCAACTTGGGATGCCTGCCAGTGAATGGAAGCCAACTTTGGTGTTGGAGATCTCCTGGGCAGTCCGTGGCATGTATATGTGTTGACTTGTGTGCTGCAGGAGGGCATCGAGCACCTGGTTCAGTGTGCGTGAGAATACTGGTTGTGATATGCCATGCATCTGACCTACCGTATGCTGGTAGGTGCCTGTGGCCGAGAAGTGGAGCACTGTTACTACCTTCAGTAGAGGGGTGATGGCAGTACGGATGTCAATGAGACTCACAATGTCGTTGTATATCATGTCTACTATGGTGGTGATGGTATCCCAGTCCAGATGGTACAGGGTGTGTATCTGCTCAGGGGTTAGGTTGACTGGACTGGCTCTGATCCTGGGAATTGGTGGCTGCCTCTGTGGTTTCACTAGGTGCACTGGTGGTGCTTGCTGCGCCTGTATTGCCCTCCTCCTCCTCCTCCTCCTCCTGCGTCTCCTCTGTGCTGCCTGTTGTTGTAGCTGCTGCACTGCAATCATGTCCTCTAGCCCATGTAATGCTGCTAGTATTGCATCCATCTTGGTGTGGGAATGGGTGTGGGGAGGGGTGTGGTGTGCTCTTTTGTGCTGCCAGTCTCCATTGCCTCCACCTGTGCTGATTTTGTCCACCTGTGGCAGGTGGGAACTCTGCTGTGCTCTTTTAACGTGTGGTTCGCGATGCCGGTATTAGCGCCTTGCCGGTAAGGGTTCTTTGGGTCTACTACATGCCGGTATTGCCATGTACGCATGGCTCATGATGCCGTGATATTAGCGCTATGCCGCTATTTCCGGTCTGAGGGGCCGCGCGCTCACGGACTTGTCGCTAATAGTGCCACCGTACTTTGCGGTGCCGCTAATAGCGGTATGTCCGGTTCGTGATTGGGGAGGGGATTTACCGATACCGGTAATCCCTTACCGGTAACGATATGTCCCTACCGCCTACCGTGTAATGAGGCCCATTGATACCCTGCGTTTAGCAAGTATGTACACCAGGTCTTTGGTCCTCATTATGACCCTGGCAGTAGCCGTGCCCTTATTAAGGGCACGGCTGCCACTGGTAAGATTTTTTACCGGGTCCCAGAAAAGGTCAATAACCGGGTCATGCTGACCTTGGCGGACCCAGTAATTGCCCTTTTCTGTGACCCGGTAAAAATTAATCCCCATTCGGCTCAATGGGAATGGGGAGGATGCTAACAATGGGCCCGTTAATGACGGACCCGTTGTTAGCATCCTGGAATGCTAGCGGGACTCGCTAAGGATGCCTGGTCTGACCAGGCATTCCTTAGCGAGTCCCGCAGCAGTCCTCGTTATAGGGCAGCCCATAATGAACGGTGCTGCTCCCGTACCGGCACCATTCATTATGGGACTGCCAGGGTCCTAATGAGGCCCTCTGAGTTTACTCACGTGTTTCATTTTAAGCGGCCTGGGGAACCCCCCTAACATGCATGCCCACAGGGAGTTCACATCCAAATTTCTAATTTATCTCCTTCCCCGCCATGAGGTGGGCCACCTCCCTCCACAATCTCCTTAATTCAGGGCATGCCCAGAACATATGTACCATTCCTGCCTTCACCTCCCCACATTTTGGACATGTCTGTGTTGCCGCGGTTTTAAACTTGGCTATCTTCTTAGGGGTCATGTATGCTCTGTGGGTGACATATAACTGAATCTGTTGCAACCTCACGCTCCTTTATACTTTCTTGTGGTATATCAGCACCCTGACCCACAACCCGTCTCCCATTGATTCCCCAGCCTCCTCCTCTCAATCTCGTCTTGTCTGGATCATCTCCTTCCCCACTTTAGACATCAACAGTTCGTATATCTGGGTGACCTCATGGCCTCCATCAGGCACATCTTAAAATGTTTCTATGGCAGTGTCAGGCTGTTGGGTCGACACTGTCTATGACCATGTACCGTTTATCATCTTCACCAGCCTAGCGTATGTGATGTATTGTCCCCGGTGTAATCCTGTGTCTTCCACCAGTGTATCAAACGCTATCGCCTTCCCGTCTTGCCACACATCCCTGAGTGTTGCTATATCGGTCGGTTCCCATAGACTTCTGACAATCCTCCTGATTTGCTCATCCATCCCATCCAGTGCCACTAGCGGCATCTGTGGGGAGCACGGGAACGGGTTCTCCATTACCTGGCAGGCTCTTCGCCACATTTTCCAACCCAGTTCCAGCAGTCTTGTCCCTTCTTCCCCCTGCAATTTTGGCACTGGATATTAATTCATTCAGAAAGTAAGGAGTATACTTGTCTTTCAACAGTTTGGACTCTGGGGTAGGATCCTCCGATAACCACCTTGCTACGTATTGAAGTTGGCTAGCCAGATAGTATACATCAAAATTGGGCAATCTAATGCCCCCTTGTTCATATGGGTTCTAAAGCTTCCATAGCGCTGTTCTATTCCTGGAGTTGTGCCATATGAACCCCGTACATATACTCTGAACTTTAGCAAATAATTGTTTAGGTATCTTATATGGTATGTTCGCAAAGTAGTGTAGTAGCCTGGCCAGTACCACCATCTTTAACAGTGCCACTCTACCCATCATGGTCAAGGGGAGCTTGGCCCAAAATTGCATGCTATTTTCAATTTTAGACGCTGCCTTCTCTGTGTTTTGCTTGTGTTCAATGTCAATATTGTGGTATACATCTATCCCCAGGTATCTGAACGTCTCAGTTTCCCACCTTATCTGTAATACCGGCAGTTACCCCTACCGACAGGAAATATGCTAGTTTTTTTAGGGTTAATTGTTACGCCAGACAGCATCGCATATCGCTCAATAATCTCCAAATTATACTGTAGGTTTTCCTCAGGATACTTCATGTACAGCAGCATGTCATGCGCGTACATCGATATCAGATGTTGCCCTCCCTTCGTGCTGATCCCTTTTTCTCCATATTGCTGCCTCAAGTATATCGCCAGGGGTTCAAGTGCTAAAATCAAAAGCATCAGGGACCACGGGCATCCCTGTCTAGTACCTCTGCTAAGTTGCCACTGTTCTGATATGAACGCTCCCGTTCTGACTCGAGCCAATGGTTTGCTGTATAGCAGTTGGACTCACTTCAAATATGTGGGCCCTATACCATATTCCTTTAAAACAACCATTAACCATGGCCATTTGACTGAGTCGACGGCTTTCACTGCATCCAATGAGATTACTGCCACCTCTTGGGAGCCCTCCTCCGTCTGCTCTATAACGTGGTGGAGCCTCCTCAGGTTGTCGGAGATGCTCCTGCGCGGGACATACCCCGTCTGGTCAGGATGTATGAGTTTATTTATAACTGGTCTCAACCTACTGGCCATCACTGCTGTGAGTTTCTTACTGTCCTGGTTGAGCATTGATAGTGGTCTGTAAGATCCGCAGTCTGTGCTCGATTTATTGGGTTTAAGGAGCGGAATGATGATCACTTCCCTAAGGGACTCCGGCAACGTGCCCCAGTCAAATGTCTTGTTTAACATTGCTAGCATCGGGGGAGCAATTCTGACGTGTATCTTTAGTAAAATTCACTTGGGAGTCCATCCACCCCTGGGGCTTTATTAGTGGGTAGTAGCTTAATCACTCTTTGTAATTGTTCTAACGTAATTGGAGCCTCTAAGTTCTCTCTTTCCACTGCCTCACATTTGGGAAGATTAATCTCTGTCAATGTTTCCAGCGCATCCATTTCCTCCCCCTGGTCTCCCATCAGATTTCCAGGGACACCTCACTCACTTTCTTAGCAACAACATCAAAGAATCTAACAAGACTCTCCTTCTTGGAGACCTGAACCTAGGACTTAACGAGCCTAAGGACAAAGCTGCTACCACTATTGCCAAAGAACTCAATGACCTAGGATTCACCCAAAAAATCTCCACCCCAACAAACAACAAAGGCCGCACCCTCGACTGGGTCGCAGACCATAATTGTCTCACCACCTTCACAGCTAACACAGCACTACCATGGACCGGCCACAATTATATTGAATTCACCTTGCCTATCACATCGAGTTTTAAAAAGCCCCCACCCGCCCCTCCTTCACATGCTAGAAGCTCCAAGAAACTAATTGCAGACAATCTACGCCCGTACCTTAACGTCCCAGCACTTGCCCAACCCTTCTCGGATGATCCCAACAGACTAGCGGACATCTACAAGGATACTCTCTCCAATGCGATCAACGCTATAGCGCCACTAGAAAACAAAAAAATTAAAAAAGACTCTTCACTCAAACTCCTGGTTCACGGAAGAATTTCAATCCATGCACTCTTGTAAGAGAGAAGCATTCAAAAACTGGCAAATCAACCCATGCAATAACACTAAGAAATGCTTCAACCTTATCTCCCACCAATATAAAGATGCCAGCACTAAAGCCAAAGATAACGTCTTTAATACTCAAATCACGAATGCAAACTCACAATCCAAGGAAATCTTTGCCATATTCAAGGAACTCACCTTCCTTCCCAACTTCCCCGATGAGATCATCAAAGATGAAGCCTGATGTGCCAGTATTCAAGCGGCCATGCTTAATAAAATTAATCTTCTGCAAAAGAAAATTCAGGACCACCATAATGCACTACCCCGTCATACAGGGGACAACCAGACAGAATCCACTCCTTCTCCCAACAAAACCTTTTTCGCCTTTAGAGACATCTCGGAACTCGAAGTCAACAATATCCTCAAAAACTTAAAACCCTCAATGTGTAAAGGGGACATCTGCCCTCCCAAGCTCATCAAGGAATGTGCTGACAGCCTTGTTCCGCTACTGACAGCCTTCATGTATGCCTCTTTCAGAACCGGCATCATTCCCGCCAGCCTCAAAGAGGCATGGGCCCGGCCCCTTCTCAAAAAGCCCATACTAGATCCCACCCAACCTAACAACGACCGCCCAATAACAACTGTGCCTTTCCTACTCAAGATTCTGGACAAAGCCACCCATTGCCAAACCCAACAATTCCTTGAAGCCCATTCCATCCTCGGAACTAGACAATCCGGCTTCCGTAAAGGACACATTATGGAAACTGCCCTAGAAGATCTAAAAAAACAGATCACACAAATCATGGATAAAGGAAAACCAGCCCTCCTTCTACTCCTAGATCTCTCGGCTGTGTTCGATCTGGTCGACCACAAGACTCTCACTTCACACCTCATCCGATCAGCTAACTTCTCCAAAGAAGCAGTGCTCTGTGGTCTTCCCCAAAATTGCCAACGCAGCCCCCACCACCATACACTGTGGAGTCCTGCAGGGCTCTTGCACAGCTTCCACTCTATACAACTTGTTTACGAAGCCTTTCTTCAACAAGCTTGACGCCATGGGTATTGCATACACCAACTATGCTGACGATACCCACATACTCCTACCACTCACTGGAGTATACCACAAAGACGCTGAAGCACTCCACACCATCTACACTACTATCCAGGCCTGAATGGCAGCCAACGGCCTCTGCCTCAATGGGGAGAAGACCGAAATCATCATACTGCGTCTAAAAACAACCCTAACCAAACTCGACAAACTATACTTGTCACATCCGCTCCCGGTAGGGGTCGGCGGACATGGTCCTTATGGCACAAGTGGAGACACATTTCTTGCATCGCTCCTATTACCTCCAACATGGAGGTCGCAAGGAAGAGCAGAGCTCCAGCCTTCTGAATCAGGAAGTACCAGGTGACTCCGCCCCCAGCCTCGGAGAAGGGATTTCCTTCGGCAGCGTCTTCGGAGCAGCGCGTTGCTACTGCTCTCAGAGGCCACGCATCGTAAGTCCGCGAATCTAGACTTGCTCCCTGTTACTTTAGGAAAGCTTTTCTTGTTAAACGTCTTTCTTTTGCTTCTCTCCTTCTCTGCTCTGTTAAGAATAATATGCAAATGTAAACGTAACTGCAACTAAGAAAACATTTCTGTAACCAGCGCCACGATGCCTCTGGGCTGCTGCGCGCTCAACAAATGTGAATAAATAAATATATAAATATGTCAGTGTACAATCGCTGATAGTATATAATGGTTGTGTTGAGCTATCCCTTGATAGTGCGCCGAAAAATAATGGAATGGCAAGTAGTGATGATTAATAAATTCCTTTTATTTTTATGATGTTAGAGCCTTTGTTGATGACACGTGTTTCGGCAGAGCTGCCTTTATCAAATCCAGGCTATGGGGACACTTGTACATACGGAGGCCTTCTTTGTACCAGGAGGGATTCATCCCTGTGAACTTCAGCACCTTTATGCATTATGCAGTGACTTATGAGCTATCTATATAGCCTGGATTCGATAAAGGCAGCTCTGCCGAAACACGTGTCATCCACAAAGGCTCTAACATCACAAAAATAAAAGGAATTTATTAATCATCACTACTTGCCATTCCATTATTTTTCGGCGCACTATCAAGGGATAGCTCAACACAACCATTATATATTGTCACAAACGGAGTGGAGGGACTCTAAGTCTCCGTAGTAGCTAAACCTGGTGCGACGCAAGATCTTTAACATCACCTCAACTTTCATGGACAAACCCTTTTAATTTAACGGGGCGCGTAGGTACTGCAGCAGGTGTCATCACAAACAGTCCCTCACCAAGAATGCAATACAATCGCTGATAGTACTAAAAAAAACGTTTGTTCACACCTTCTTGGGTATCTCATGTCTGCCCATCCATCCCCTGCATTGCTCTGATTGTTTGACTGGGGGTCTCGCTTTTATACAACCAGGCTAGTAATCTGCCTGGCTTATCTCCTTCTGCATGCTGCTTTTCTACGTATTTTATGTAGTTTAGGTTGCATGGTCTTTCCCAGTGATCCCTGCTATCTTGTTGTAGTTGGTGTATGGTCTCAGCCTCCTCTGGGGAACTCACACCCTTCGCGCATTTTGGTCTCCACTTTCCTCTCTGCGTCATGCAATTCCTGTATTATACTGCCTTGCAACCCTTTGGACTTTGATATTGCTGCCCCCCTCGCCACCCCCTTAAATGCTTCCCACAGTGTACCAGCCATCCTACACTACCGGTATTGTGTTCAAAGTACTATCGTAATTTCTTTCCTCAGGTCTTCTCTAAACACTGTGGGCCTCATTCCGAGGTTGGAGGTGATGGAAAAACGATGCCGGTAAAGGATTACCAGCATCGCTTACCGCTCCGGTCTATTACGACCCGGCAACCTGCTATTAGCGGCACCCTAAATAACAGCGCCTCTAATAGTGGCATGGGCGCGTACACGCGCCCCTTCGGGGAGCAAATACCGGCATGCAGGTAATAGGAGGACTTCAAAACCCACGCGGACATGCAAATACCGGCATCCAGAAGCCAGTAATAACGGGCTGCACAATGCCGGCCATACAGGCATCGCGGACCACTCGCAAACAGTAATCAGCAATCAAGCCAACTGCCACAGGTGCACACAATCACCACAGGTGGAGTCAATGGAGGCTGGGCCAGTATTAAATGGGTACACCCACACACCACACCCCTTCCTACACCAAAATGCTACCACTATCTGTTGCAATCATGGCGCTGGAGGACATGCCTATACTGCTACAACTACAGCAACAACACCAACTACAACAACAACTACAACAGCAACCACAGGCAGCACAGAGGAGATGCAGGAGGAGAATGAGGGTGACACAGCCAGCAATTACCACCAGCGCAGCCAGCAGAGCCTCGTAGGCAGCCACCAATCCCCCGCATCAGACCCAGTCCATTTAACCTAACCCGTGAGCAGAACCACACTCTGTACCGGTTGGACCGGGACACCATCACCACCATAGTGGACATGATACACAACGACATTGGCAGCCTCTTAGAAATACGCACTGCCACCCACCCCCCCCTGTTACTAAAGGTGGTGTCTGTGCTCCACTTCCTGGCCATAGGCACCTATCAACACACAGTGGGGCAGTAGCATGGCAGTTCACAACCACTGTTTTCACAAATGCTGAACCAAGTGCTGGATGCCCTCGTGAAGCACGCAAGCACCCACATATCCCTACCACGGACTGCCCAGGAGATAGCTGACACCAAAGTAGCTTTCCATGCACTGGCAGGCATGCCCAATTGTGTTGGTGCCCTGGACTGCACCCACGTGGAATTGGTAGTCCCCCATGCCATAGAGGCGGTGTACCACAATCGCAAGCAATAACATTCCATCAATGTGCAAATGGCATGTGACTCTGGCAAGATCATCACACAATGCTGCGCCCGATTTCCCGGATCAACACATGATGCCATGGTGCTGTGTAACTCCACGCTACCCCGTCACATGGAGCGACATGCTGTACCACATGCCTGGCTGCTTGGTGAGTTGCCTGAGTGGGCAATGGCAGTGCAATGGGCTACTGATGTGTAGGGATGCATATTCCACCTGGGTGGGAAAGGTGGGGGGGAGGCATACTCCACCTGGGTGGCAATTGACGGTGATTGGAGAATGCATGGACAGCTAGACACTCCTAACCTGAATCACCCAAACCCAAAATGACACATCACTGGCAAACATTTTACCAATTATGCATATCGGTGACAACAAGTTAGAGACACAACCACGCCACCATGGGTATGTCAAGCAATGCATGACTGAACAGGATTGCAACTGTGGCATTGTGGCTGGTGATGCACAGTGTATAATACACAGCATAAATGGGAGGCTAAACATTGTTGTACAACCACAGTACATCTGCTTCAGCATGCATTATATCGCCCTGCATCATCTATTGAACGCCATCCAGACTACCACATCTCATAGCAGTATAGTATGCATCTAGTTAACATTCTTGCATACGTACAGGGACATGTGCATGTCCACAGCAAATAGCTGCAGCCATTACTGTGCCTCTTGAAGGTGGCAGCTCAGAGTGACACACACCTATTTGGATTTGCTTGCAGGTGATGGAGGATATCCCTCGAGGCCATGGCTACTTACCCCTGTGCGGAACCCGCAGAACAGCCATGAAGAGGAGTACAATTGTGTTCACACCCGTACCTGTGTTGTGATTGAGCAGACCTTTGGACAGTGGAAGGCGCGTGTAACGCTCACCTGAACTCTGCGGGAACCTTCTGGAACTCCAACTGACTTCTACCTTCCTGGGAGCTAGACACGGAATTTCTGTGAAGAAAATAACAATTTTCCCTTCCTTAGTTTTCTTTTTAAATAGGAGGAACAGACTTGTAACGATAGGACCAGCAATAGCTCACCTTGGTATTTAATTTGTTGAGCTCTCCATCCTGTTCTATACAGGGGCGCAAGTCCTGAAGATGAGGCATACGAGAATGTTTCTTTTTTCTTTTATAAGGGGAAGAGGCTAAATGGGCTCTGTGATGGAGAGCAATTATCACTGGGAAGAGGAATGATCAAAATGAAGGTTAACCCTATCCTAATTTGACCTAAAAAGGGGCAATATGCTGTGGTGAGATGCGTGTGTAAAAATACAGACAAATGAGCAGTGAAGAACTATTACGACTTGCCAACTTTCTCACAACAATTTGTGACAGAATAGTAAACCCCTTGAACTAAGTAGAAGGGTCAAAGAACTACTCAGCCGGAAACATGGAAGCACTTTATGACTTTGCGTAATATGAACATAAGTGTGACCAAAATATCTGGCTAGAAACAAACTTCCAAGGCAAACTCCACAGCCAGGCAAGAACCCGCTAATGACAGCGTAATACCATGGAATGCGTGAGGAAGCCTAATAACATTTATACACAATTTGAAGTATCTGATAAGACAGCAAAACAAAGCAAATGCATTAGCATATCACTAGGAGTACTTGCGTGAGAGAAACTGCAACGGACTGTGAGGTGAGGAGACTGCTATGACAGGACTCCGAACTACGGACTGTGACTGGAGCCGGAGCGACTGAAAACTGGAAAAAACAGGAAGGGAACTGATATCTAGTAATAGTTACTAATGGAACAAACGGTAATTGTATGTGGACAGGGAATATTTGAGCTGTGACAGAAAACGGAGGTACGCGGCGAGCGTTCCATCTGAACTCAGACGAACGTCGCGAAGCGCGAGCCTCCTCATGGGCGGGGCTTAAATAGCCAGCACATGAAAACAACTAGACCCGCTAGCTAACTGACTAAGAGGCACCACCTAGCGGCCATTAAGGAAACTCCAACCAACCATTAACAGGGGGGAATTAGAATCAATAACCAGCTAGGGCAACATGAATTCCATATGAACCTGTATCTCTTAGGACTAGTATGGGAAACCTAACCTGTGGTCATGACAGTACCCCTCCTCAAGGACTCTCCTCCCGGTTTATTGGGGTGATTCTGATGAAACCTCTTTAACAATCTAGTGGCATGTATGTTTTCTTTAGGTTCACAAGATCTATCTAAGGGACCGTAACCCTTCCAGTCAACCAGATAAAAAACATTATGCCTGACAACCTTGGAGTCTAAAATATCCTTCACTTCATATTCAGATTGATTGTCTTCAGGCTCAACAGGAGCAGGAGCTGGTTCTAAGCGAGTATCTGGCGTTACTGGTTTCAGTAAAGACACATGAAAAACTGGATGAATTCGCATCTTCCGAGGAAGGGTCAATTTCATTGCCACTGGGTTGATGATGGCTTCTATGGAGAACGGACCCAAAAATCAGAGAAGAAATTACTTTGAACCTTTCAACATCAAATTTCTGGAGGATAGCCACACAGAGTCTCCGACTTGAAACTTAGAAGCTACACTTCGATGGCGGTCAGCAAACTTCTTCTTACTTTCCTTGGCTGTAGATAAGCTAGCTTGAGCCCTAGTGTGGGCCATTGAGATGAATTCATGGAGAGTTTTCACAGCAGGCATCTCTAAAGGTTCTGGAGGGTCAAAGGCAGAAGTTCGAGGATGTCTACCATGTAATGTATAGAATGGAGTAAGTCCAGTAGAGGAATGAGTTGAATTGTTGTAAGCATATTCTGCCACCCACAATATATCCAACCAAGAATCTTCTGTTTGGTGAAGCATGCAACATAAATACTGTTCTAAAGTCTGGTTAGTGCGCTCCGTCTGACCATCGGTTTGGGGATGATGGCTGGTGGATAGTCGAACATCAATCTTGGCCAGAGCACAACATTGCCTCCAAAATTTAGAAACAAATTGACTACCTCGGTCTGAGATTACAATGGAGGGAAAACCATGCGCCTTAACAATGTTCTCCAGAAATATCTTGGCCAATCCAGAAGCAGTCGGAGGTCCTTGGACTGCGATAAAATGTGCCATATTGGAGAATAAGTCAACCACCACTAGAATGGTGTCAAAACCCCTACATGGAGGAAGATCGGTAATAAAATCCATTGACACGGTATGCCAAGGACTCGGTGGTACATCCAAAGGTTGAAGAAGACCGGCCGGTCTTTTCTTAGTGTTCTTATTTTGTGCACAGGTTCCACAGATTTGAATAAATTGAATGAAATCCTTGCGCCACGTAGGCCACCAGTAGTGTCTCTTGATTTTTTCCAAAGACTTTGTGACCCCTGGGTGACCCTCCATCAAGGAGCTATGGTAGTTAGCAATTACTTGTCTTCTCAGTTCTTCAGTAGGTAGGTACAAGCGATTTTGATAATGAGGTATATCCTCCTGCAGGGTGAATTGATCGCCTCGATCAGTCCAGGCAAGCAGCTCTTCAGGAACCAAATTCCTCTTGACTTCCTTCAGTAGTTCTTCATAAAAAGGGTCTGAAGTGTTTAGTAATCCTAAAACCCTTTCTCCAGCAATGATGTTGTTTGGAACTTGGGGAACAAAGGTCTCGTCTTCAATGCCAATCCGGGACAAGGCATCAGCTTTCCCATTTCGAACTCCTGGCCGAAAGGTGATGACAAAGTCGTACTCTGCAAAGAATAAAGCCCATCGCAGTTGTCTAGCCGATTGGGCCTTGACTGAGCGGAGATACTGCAAGTCTCGGTGGTCAGTAAGGATGGTGACTGTGTGTTGAGCACCTAGCAAATAATGTCTCCATTCTTTTAAGGCGCACTTGATTGCCAACAGTTCCCTGTCTGTAATTGTATAATTTCGTTCTGCAGCTGAAATTTTTTTCGACCAAAACGCCACTGGATGCAAAACTTGAGTCTGTGCATCTCGTTGTGACCAAACAGCCCCCATGGCAGCACTAGAGGCATCTGTCTCTACAATGAAAGGTAAGTCAGGATGAGGATGTCTCAATATAGGAGCCTCGGTAAACTTGGACTTGAGAGTCTGAAATGCAACTGTGGCCTCCGGGGTCCATGCAAACTTCTGGTTCTTTTTAAGCAAAGACGTAATGGGATGAACCAACTGCGAGAAATTTTCCACAAATCTTCTATAGAAATTTGCAAAGCCTAAAAAACTTTGGACTCCTTTCACAGAAGTTGGAACCGGCCATGATAGAATTGCCTCCACCTTACGAACATCCATCTTAACTCCTTGAGAGGACAGCACAAACCCTAGAAACTCTACTTCAGAAACATGAAATGAACATTTTTCCATTTTCACAAAAAGGGAGTTTTCTCGCAATTTTTTCAAAACTGCTGAAACGTGATTCACATGCTCCGAGGGGGTTGCTGAAAAAATCAAGATATCGTCAATGTAGACTACGGCGCAGAAATCGAGCAAATCTTTCAAAACGTCATTCATAAAGCACTGAAATGCTGCTGGCGCGTTGCATAACCCGAATGGCATGACTTGGTATTCGAAGAGGCCATATTTTGTGCGAAATGCAGTTTTCCACTCGTCGCCTTCCTTAACTCGGATTAGGTGATACGCCCCTCTAAGATCCAGCTTGGTGAATATCTGAGCTCCTTTAATTTGGTCCAACAAATTTGAAATGAGAGGAATAGGATATCGATTCTTGACAGTAATCTGGTTGAGTGCGCGGTAATCGATACAAGTTCTGAGATCGCCTTCCTTCTTGGCGGCAAAAAAAGAGGCGAAGCAGCAGGAGACTTAGAGGGTCGAATGAAACCATTGGCTAAGTATTGGTCTAAGTATTTCTTTAGGTGAGAATCTTCCTTCTCCGTTAACAAATAAATCCGACTACACGGAATTTCACTTCCAGGAAGAAGATCAATTTGACAATCATAGGGTCGATGTGGAGGAAGCTCCTCGGCCAATTTCTCTTCAAAGACATCTCGGAATTCTGCATACTCGGGAGGTAGTAAGCCTATTATTCCTAACGTTGAAACAGAGACCTTCTTCATTAAACGGGAATCGTCCTGGGTGTTTGTTTTACAGCAAGATTCTCTACACTCAGCAGCAAAGGTCAGGACCGAGTTCGCCAATCAATCCTTGGGTTATATTTCTCCAACCAGGGCAAGCCAAGTATAATTTGGAGTTGGGGAGCGCTAATAAGGTCGAACGTGATTCTCTCTTTATGTTTCCCCTGACAACACATAATAAGGTTCGCCGTGCGTTGAGTAACAGGACCTAAAGCCAAAGGCGTACCATCAACTGCTGATGAATTTTCAGCTTCGTGCTTGTTCACACGAGGAAAACCCATCCTGGTTGCCAAATCGATATCCATATAATTTCCAACTGCTCCACAATCGATGTAGGCTTGCAAAGTCTGCATTCTGGTGGGCTGTTCTGTACTTGACCTCTACACTTGTCGGGCACTGGATTTTTCCGAATTCAGGTCCTTCTTGTCTGGGTTAACACCTCCAATAGGCTTCCGGGAATGTTTAATAGGACACTCTTTGAGAAAATGACCAGCCTTACCACAGTAAAGACATAACTGTTGCTGGCGTCTCTTGTCTCTTTCAGCTTGTGATATCGGTCCTCTGACGGCTCCCAACTGCATGGGTTCAACAGAACTCTCTGAACTGGCTCTCAGCTGATTTTCCTTGGGGCGCACAAAATAAGTTCTGTTTTCTGAGCGAGAGCGATCCATCCTTCTGTCTTGCAATCTCTGATAAAGTTGTACCGTTAAATCAATAAATTCTGCAATTCCTTCTGGAGGATTCACCACCTGAGCCAAGACGTCTTTCAATTCATTACATAGTCCTCTCTGAAATAAGATGGTTCTTTTCTCTGTGGGCTAATTTGTTTCTGCCACCAATCTGTTAAAAGTTGCTACATACGCCAACAATTCCTGGTTACCTTGGCGAAGTGAAAGCAACTCATTATCCAGAGCCTGACCCTGAGCATGACGTGCAAACAATTTCTCCATCTCCTTCTGAAAGTCTGAAAGATTTCTCAAAATCGAATCATCCCTATTTACTAACGGGATTGACCAATCAGCTGCATAACCACCCAAATAGGATAATATAAACGCTACCTTGGCCTGATCAGAAGGAAATACCCCAGGGCAACAGAGAAAATGAAGCCGGCATTGGTTAAGAAAAACCGCAAACTTCTTAGGATCTCCTAGAAAGCGTTCAGGAGGAGCTAATGGAATATTGCCGGGAACAATTACTTGAACTGGTGAAGGAGGCGTGATTGAAACGGGGGCAGAAGCACTGGCAGGAGGCAAGGGAGTTTGACCCACTTGGGCTTGCAACATCTGGCGAGCTAAATCATCAGTGCGATCCTGATTAACAATTAATTCTCTCCGGAGAGCACTGGTTTCTGAGCGGGCTACATGGACCTCAGCTCTTAGTTCCCCCAATAACTGGGCCAACTGGTCTACTTCTGGAGTTTCCATAATGTCCAGGCAGAGTATTTTTCAAAGCTGGCTTCGCGTTCTGTAACGCTCACCTGAACTCTGCGGGAACCTTCTGGAACTCCAACTGACTTCTACCTTCCTGGGAGCTAGACACGGAATTTCTGTGAAGAAAATAACAATTTTCACTTCCTTAGTTTTCTTTTTAAATAGGAGGAACAGACTTGTAACGATAGGACCAGCAATAGCTCACCTTGGTATTTAATTTGTTGAGCTCTCCATCCTGTTCCATACAGGGGCGCAAGTCCTGAAGATGAGGCACAGGAGAATGTTTCTTTTTTCTTTTATAAGGGGAAGAGGCTAAATGGGCTCTGTGATGGAGAGCAATTATCACTGGGAAGAGGAATGATCAAAATGAAGGTTAACCCTATCCTAATTTGACCTAAAAAGGGGCAATATGCTGTGGTGAGATGCGTGTGTAAAAATACAGACAAATGAGCAGTGAAGAACTATTACGACTTGCCAACTTTCTCACAACAATTTGTGACAGAATAGTAAACCCCTTGAACTAAGTAGAAGGGTGAAAGAACTACTCAGCCGGAAACATGGAAGCACTTTATGACTTTGCGTAATATGAACATAAGTGTGACCAAAATATCTGACTAGAAACAAACTTCCAAGGCAAACTCCACAGCCAGGCAAGAACCCGCTAATGACAGCGTAAATCCATGGAATGCGTGAGGAAGCCTAATAACATTTATACACAATTTGAAGTATCTGATAAGACAGCAAAACAAAGCAAATGCATTAGCATATCACTAGGAGTACTTGCGTGAGAGAAACTGCAACGGACTGTGAGGTGAGGAGACTGCTATGACAGGACTCCGAACTACGGACTGTGACTGGAGCCGGAGCGACTGAAAACTGGAAAAAACAGGAAGGGAACTGATATCTAGTAATAGTTACTAATGGAACGAACGGTAATTGTATGTGGACAGGGAATATTTGAGCTGTGACAGAAAACGGAGGTACGCGGCGAGTGTTCCATCTGAACTCAGACGAACGACGCGAAGCGCGAGCCTCCTGATGGGCGGGGCTTAAATAGCCAGCACATGAAAACAACTAGACCCGCTAGCTAACTGACTAAGAGGCACCACCTTGCGGCCATTAAGGAAACTCCAACCAACCATTAACAGGGGGGAATTAGAATCAATAACCAGCTAGGGCAACATGAATTCCATATGAACCTGTATCTTTTAGGACTAGTATGGGAAACCTAACCTGTGGTCATGAAAGTGCGTTTCCGCTGCCTAAGCAGGTCTGGTGGGGCCCTCCTATATAGTCCTGAGAAGGTGGCAAAGATCACCATGGCCTGTGTCATGCTGCACAACATGTGCGTCCGGATAAATGTACCACTGCCACCTGACATTGACATGCATGCACCGGGTGAGGATGATGAGGATGGAGACGGAGGTGAAGTAGCCCCCCTGCCAGTGTGTGATGCACGGGATGGCCATGCAGTACGCCAAGCACTGATTCACAAATACTTCTGAACCACAGGGACTATGATAGACATGTGTCAGTGACACACTGTGTCCATGTGGACATGCACACAGGGATTGTTGGGAGTTGGCCACTGAACACCGTCACACATTAAATGGATATACACAAAATGAACAATGTCCAGCCATTGAATTCTTTTGCACACAACAGGTGTATTTGTTCAAACAGCAAAAATGTGACCACTCCCCCCAGCCCCCAGTAAACTCCCAACCCACCCAACAAACCCCATAAAACCCCAGTGAACTCCCAAACCCACCCAACAAACCCCAAAAAACCCCAGTGAACTCCCAAACCCACCCAACAAACCCAAAAAAAACCCCCAATATACTCCATGAAATGATACCCTTCACCCCCAACCATGTGTCCCACTCCCATTGTCTGCCCACACTACTTCCGGGACTTTTTACTGTCCGGGGGGTGGCATCTCAGAGTGCCGTGCACTCCTTCGAGTCTGGCGCACAGGGCTGGTGGGGACTGAGGATGCAGGTGTGGTGGCTGATGATGAGTCGGAGGCAGGTTCCACACCTGCTCCAAGGCATGGCCACTGCATGTGGAGCAGGATTGAAGTGAGTACTTGTGTTACTGCCCCAGACAGTCCCTCATAAGCACAGCTGACGCATTCACAGTGGATGAGTTTGCTGCAATGGCCGCTGTGGTCCCCGCAATGGCAGTTGCGATTCCCAGCCTTATGTCCTCTCCATTGGCAATGTACTACCGCAGGAGCTCCAACATAGCCTCCTGTCAGGCCTCCACCCTCGACAGACGCAACTCCAGGGTGTTGGTGGGAGCTGGAGTAGTGGGTGGTGCACTGACAGGGCCTGCATTCTGGGTGCTGTCCTGCTCGATGGAGCTCAGGTCAGAGTCTCGGAGGCAGGGATCACCACTGCTGTAGGTGGGTGAGGGCTCGATATGGGGCTGGGGGATGGACGGGGGGCTTGGGCTGGGTGGACAAGTCACTTCTGTGACTCCCTCAAGGTCCACATTGCCATCCAAGTCATCCTCGGTGGTGGCCGGCGCATGTAGGAACTCCCCTCCAACTGGTGTGGGTGTGGGCTGCTGGGTCCGATGTGTGTCCGGCACACT
Organism: Ambystoma mexicanum; assembly: GCF_040938575.1. Lineage (NCBI taxonomy): Eukaryota > Metazoa > Chordata > Amphibia > Caudata > Ambystomatidae > Ambystoma > Ambystoma mexicanum. The sequence continues at coordinate 64,752,796 of NC_090933.1, forward strand.
GGCAGCAGGTGTTGTCGGCTGTGTTTCCACTCGGTCAGGCACACTGCCTGTGGGTGTGGCCTGCTTGTCTGCCATGGAGGTAGTGGTGGCGGTGGCCCTTTTCTTTTGGTGGGACGTGGATGCCCTCGCAGTGTTCTCTTGCCTGGCATCTTCCTCATCGGTGCCTGGGGGGTAGAAGAGATGCAGGGCATCAGTGATGGTGTCACATGCCAGAGGCACACAATTGTGCTGTTCAATATTTATTCATTCATGTCTTACATGTGTGTCACACAGGGTTTTCTGAGAGGGCATTTTGGCATTCACTGCATGGCAGGTGGCATGCCGTTGATTTGGGGTTTGTGTGATGTGTTACATGGGCACGGTCCAGGTGTGTTGGCCGTGTGTTGGTTATGGGTTTGGCACTCAGCATGCATTTCTGTGGGGCAGGGTTTGGGCCGCAATCTGGACTTGTATTGTATTGTATTGTATTGTATTTTATTTTATATAGCGCCGGTAGCCCGTGGGCATCAGGGCGCTTGCACTTACAATACAGCAACAACAAGACAGACATAAAGTGACAAACACTGCGGCCTATTAAGGGCCCCGAAACATTGCTTTCCCCAGGCTCTTCATCTGAAGAGGTATGTCTTCAGGTGCTTCCTGAAGGTAAGGTGGTTTACCTCTGACCTCAGCACTTCGGGCAGGCTGTTCCATAATTTGGGGGCCATCACCACGAAAGATCTGCCCAAGCCAGATTTCAACTTGAAGTTAGGGACTGACAGCAGACATTTACCCTCCGAGCGTAGACTTCTCCTCGGTATGTAGGGCACTAGGCTCTTTTTCAAATATACCGGCGCTGAGCCGTAGAAGCACTTGTGCACCAAGCAGAGGGCCTTGAACTTGATACGCTCTTCAACCCTGAGCCAGTGTAATGATAGTCTATCTGCTGCGGTGTGATCTTTCTTCTTTAAGTTCTTGACAAGCCTGACCGCATTATTCTGGATCACTTGGCAGCTAGATAAGTCCTTAGAAGAGGCCCCCAACAACATAGCGTTACCATAATCAAGCCGTGATAGAATAATGGCTCTCGCTATCGTGGCCATATTACCTTCATTAAGAAACGGCTTGATAGCTTTCATTAATCTCAGGTAATACGCTGTGTTCTTTTGCAGGTAGCTGGTCTGGGCATGGGAGTCGACCGCAGAGTTGACCATCATACCCAGTGTTTTCACTGTAGGAGCCACCAGAATGGTGGCATTTTTGATTAGAAAAGAATTGTACTCAGGCCCCAAATTTGCCAGCTGGCGGCTGGAACCGAACATCATCAATTCGGTTTTTGAGTCATTTAGGCACATCCAGTTTGCCTGCATCCAGTCGTCTATTGTCATGTAAATCCTGGCGATCAGTTCACTGTCCATAGCGTGGTGTCTGCCCCCCAATTCCAATATGAGTTGGGTATCGTCCGCGTAATTCGTGAACGACACACCTGCTTCCCCCAATAAGCTACACAAAGTGAGCATGTATATATTAAATAGCATGGGAGATAAACTAGCACCTTGGGGAACTCCAAAAAGGATGTCACAGGGATCAGAAAAACTGTTACCCCAGTGGACTCTAGCTTGGCGGTTAGATAGAAATGACAAAAGCCAGTCCAGGGCTCCTTCAGAGCACCCCACGTTTTCTCTAAGTGCCTTGATGAGTAGATGATGGTCCACTAGATCGAAAGCGGCACTTAGATCAAGGAGCATTAACAACCCCAACTTGTTCTTATCGAGCAAACTCAGCATCCGAGTCTGCAGGTCCAGCATGGCTGTCGCAGTACTGTGAGACGCCCTGAAGCCTGACTGTTGCTGGTGCAGGACTTCCTGGATTTCTACAAAATGTTGGAGTTGCTGTGTTGCGACCTTGTCTAGGAGTTTAAGTATGAAGTTCGAATTAGTTATTGGACGAAGGTTAGCTGGGTCCTTGGGATCCAAGCCAGCTTTCTTTACAAGCGGTGTGATAGTGACTTTTTTCAGATCTCTAGGGACTGTGCCCTCTTGGAAAGATGCATTTACTATTCTCCGAAGGACCGGGGCAAAAATGTCTTTGTGTTGGAGGATGATACTAGGAGGTAGAATGTTTTCTGCACAAGTAGTAGGATTCATATTAATCAGCAGCTCGAGCATATCTGCCTCCGAAATGGGGTCAAATTTGAAAAGCTGTTCTCTGATAATTGCCCTCATTTGTGTTGGTGGCAAATCCTGGTTAGCAGAGGATCTAGCCTTAATAATATTTTGTCTGGCTTTATCCGTTTTGGCTTGAAAAGCATTTAGGACCGTATTGCAATCTGCCTCTGTGGGCATAAAAGGAGGAGTGATGGACGCAGGTTTCTCAATACTCTTCAGAATATTGAAGAGTTTGCTGGTCTTGTTGTCTGCATGCTCTATTTCAGAGTTGAAAAATTCCGCCTTAGCTGTCTTAATTTTGTCCCTATATTCCTTATCTTTGCTTTTCCATTCATTTTTGCTAACCTCAGATTTATCTATGGACCATTTTCTTTCCAAGGACCGTTTTTCCTTCTTCAGTGAGTGGAGCTCTGGTGTAAACCATGTTTGGCTGTTGTTGACTTGGATATGTTGATGTGGGTGTAGGGACGTGCATTGCCTTGCCTAGTCTCTATTCCACATCACTTGTGCTAAGTCATGGTTTCCCCTACAGGGATGTACAGGGTCACTCACCTCCTTTTGGGGATGATGCCGCACCCATCTCCATCTCCCCGAATCCCTCAATCGACTCTGGATCGATGAAGCTGCTAGCGGTCCCCTCCCAGGGCATCATCTTTGCAGGAGAGTGGGGACCCCTGCCTGTGGCCATGGCCGCCCTCCTGTTGCTTGACATGATGTTGCGGACCCTCAAGCGGAGGTCGTCCCACCTCTTACGGCAGTCCCTGACAGTACGTGGGGTGGTCCCCACAGCCGACACCTTACGGGCAACCTCCTGCCAGATGTCCTTTTTCTTCTGCTGGACCTCACGCTTCATGTCATGTGATTTTATGAGGTCTGCATGTGCAGCAAGAATGTCCGCCAACATATTCAATTCTGCATCGGAGAAACGCTGTTTTACGCATCCGGGGGGTGGTCTTCCGGGTAGCCTTGGACATCCTCAAAGTATTGCCACAGTGCTCAACAGGTTTCAACTGGTGGTTATGGAGGATGGCAATGGATTGTGTTTTTAAAGATGGCCGCCAGGTCATTTCCCGTTCTGACGCGATGACGTTATTTCCGGGACCAGTTTTACGAGCCCGGTGTTAGCATGTTGGTATTACCGGGTCGGTATTTAGGGGTTCCTCCTAGGCGGTGCTGGTATCGGCGTGTCCCGTGATGGCGCTATCGGGGGATTGGAGGGCCTTTTGCGGCATGCCGGTATGGCCATTACCGGCATGGGGGTTCGCGCGTGCTCGCGCACTCGTAATCACCCGCTATTAGCGGGGTCATACGAGCATGGACCCGCTCGTTCCGCCATGCTGGTAATGACCCCGGTTTTACCACGCTACTCGTAATGAGGCCCTGTGTCTTTTAGTGCTTAGGCCCTGAGTCTCTATGTTGGGATTCTCGCTCTAGGAGGCACGTTCTGCCATGTTACTATCAACGGCGTGTGGTCTGAGAGCACCACAGCTTTGTATTCTGTTCTCATAATTTCCCCCACTAGCTCTGATGCAGCAAATATATAATCTAACCGGGTGTGCAGGTTTTGTGGGGCAGAATAGTGAGAGTATTCCCTCTTCTGTGGATGGTGCATCCTCCACACATCCACTAGTCTAAAATAACTTAATAGGCCCCTCAAGGCCTTAGCTACTGGGGTAGGCCTCTCGATCTTCTCATCTGATCTGTCTTGCTTTGTATCCAATGTGCAGTTGAAGCCCCCTCCCCATATAACTGCCCCATCCATATACGGGCTAATCTTGACATATAGCTTCCTATAGTAGACAGTGGTGTCCTGATTCAGGGCATAAACGTTAGTGATGCTCACCTGTCTATTTCCTACCAACCCAACACCATCCTCCCGTCTGTCTCTATGGTGGACTGTAATAGCTTGAACGGGACATGTGGTGCTATCCACGTTATAACCCCTCAGGCGTATGCTGAGTATGTTTCTCCTGTGGTGGTCCCTTTCCATTTCCTCGCCACCACCTCTTGCTTATCTTTGGTCAAGTGAGTTTCCTGTAACAAGGCAATATCTATTTTCTGTCTCTTCAGGTACATCATGACCTTATTCCGTTTGATAAAATTATTTAGCCCTCTCACATTCCAGGTCACTATCTTCAGGTCTCCCATCTCATCTGTTCCTACTCTGCCCGCCTCTTCTCCTGTCCTCCTCTTCTTACACAGTGGCTTGTGATTGTAGACTCGCCCCTTTACAACTCTCCAAACTCCCTCCCCCCTCCTCCACTTCAACACCCCAGCTCCCCCTCCTCCCCCTCCCTACCCATCCCAAACTGTTGTCCAGCTCCTCCCTTGGATCTCAGGCACCTCCTTCCCATTACCACATCTCCCCTTCCCCCTGTTTCCCCAGCCAACCCCAACTTTATAGCTCCCCTACCCCCTTACTCTCCCTACTTGAACTACCCCAGCTCCCTCCCCAACCATCCCCAACTGTTGCCCAGCTCCATCCCTGGATCTCAGGCTACCCCTCATCTAGCCCCTTTCCCAGTGATACCGATACTTGGAGCTCAGCAGGAAGATACTGTACTACCAGTATCCTGACTAAACTACCAATGGGGGGTGATAGTGTGTCTCCTGGTGCCGCCGATCTAAGGCGGCACCTGTGTCTCCTGCATTAAGCTAACAGTATGTTGCACAGTGTACATATCTTCCCGTCTATGTGTACCCTCTCCCGCTAATCTTGTTATATGCTGTGTTATAATCCAGTCCCAAAGTCAATTTCCTATACACCATTACAGCCAGGGAAACCACAGGTTCACTTATCCGTTCTGCTCTCCATCTGGTCATCCGCTCCTGCTGGACAGTTCTGTGCGTCCAACCCTCTGCAATGTCCTCAGGAGTCTCACAAAATAGGGCCTTGTTCTTATAAAACACCTTCTGTTTCGCTGGGTACATCAGCATGTATTTGTAGCCCGCTTCGCGAAGCCTCCTTTTGACCACCACATAATTTAGTCGCTGTCTCTGTACCAAGAAGGTGTAATCTGGGTATGCTGTGATGGTCGCAGATGCTCTGTTTATTGTTCCCCCTTTTCGAAAGTGCTCCATGATCTTCTCTCTGTCTTTGTAATTCAATATTTTGGCGATGATCGGCCGTGGGGGGGCTCCCGGTGGTGGCTTCCTAACCAGGGCTCTGTGCGCTCTCTCCACTGCGAACCCCTGGGCAAGCACTCCTCCCTTGATTTCCTGTAACAGCATGGTCTCGACATAGTTAGTCGGGTCCGATCCTTCTTCTCCCTCTGTTATTCCTGCGTGCACGCCCTTCTGCTTCTTCCGCCCTGTTCTCTAGGTTGTGCACTTGTTGTTGTAGTGTATGAACTTCTTTGGCATTCGCCGTGCCGGTGGCTGTATTAGCCTTCACCTCTGTTTCCAGTCCGTTTGTGCGTTCTGCCAGCGCCCTCACATCTTGCCGCAGCAAATTGACGTCCACACTTACAGCGTCTATCTTAAATTCCAGCAAGGTATTTAGTTCAGCCATAGCAGTGTTTAGCTTGTTCTCCCGTGATGCCTTCAAGTCTGTGATCGACCCCAGGATCTGTTGGTCATTTCGTGCTGGGTAAACTCCGCCCTGCGTGTTCTGTCCCTTGTTTTTAACAGCCTCCACTGTTTGTGGCGATTTGGTAAACTCAATTGTTGGCTGCTTCCCCTTAACTTTAGTCAGCTTAGTGGCTTTGTCAATTCTAGGAGTGGACTCTCCGCTTTGGGTGGCCAAATTCATTTCACCCCGGTGTCACACGGGATCCAGCTTCACCCTGTAACCCTAGCTCACTGTGGGCATCCGACCTGGGCCTGACGATCACTTTGCGGGGTCCCGTGTCGTCCAGCTCTGCTATTGGCTCTCAGGCCTTTATGTTCTCCCATGGAGCCTTGCGGTCTTCCAGCCAGTGTGACCCTCGGCAGCTTCACGATACCAATGCCATGCAGCGGTAGGGTGTATGTATCAGCATAGGTCCGTGCGAGCAACGTGATCCGCTTCAACCCACTACTATGTTCTCTCTCCCTCCGTGTCACCAACGTTGTCTTCTGGCATTCATTTCTGGCCTGCGTGGGTTCCGGGCCCATGGCCCATGTCGCTGGGTCGTCCCTGTGGTTTAGTAGCAGAGTCTTGTGTTCACCTTTCGCGCTACCGCACTCTGTGGTGTCTCTTGCAGTACGATAGTACAGTTGCGTTCTTTGTGCTTGACTGTGTCGCCTCTCTCATTCCAACCTGCTGATGTTTGGCGCTAATGCATTCTTGGCCTCATCATTTCCGGCCTTCATATCATTTACGCTTCAGACCCTTCCTTTATTTGTGGCCACCACTCATGGTCTTTGCCTTTGAACTCTAACATTGGCTTCTTTGGTAGTGACCATGTGTTACGCTCACCTGGTCTCTGTGGGGACATTGGGGCACGGTTGCAGCGCTCCCTGGAAGTGGGTGACCCCTGTCAGGCTTCTTCCCCTGCAAATATGCTGTGGGCTGCGACAATTGGTGACACTGCTCCTGCGCGGATATGAGAGATCGTGAGAATGCTGCTATGTGACTGTTGTCTCTCTTGAACCCTTCTTCCCAAAGTGTGGTGAGCATGCGCGACCCATATAGGCTCATCTGTTGATTAATAATGATGAGCTCTCTGTCCTGCTTCTCACTGCAAAGGCGCTTCTTGATGGACTGAGTTCCTTCACTGGCCCATTGTACTTGGCAACCCAGACCAGCTGGGCTTAGCCACTCCTGATGGTAAGTGTCTTATGGCTTTAAAATATTGTGATGTTAGTTACTGATTATTGTCTGTGTCTTTTAATGATGTCTTTCTTCCAACAGATGAAATTGCGGCCCTGCGGTAGTTGCGGTGCATGAAGCGAGGCCAAAAATGGACGAGAAAGGAGCCCACGATGCTCCGACAGCAGGTGAGTGTTGGTTTAAGGTTGAGTGCGAAGATTTGTCAAAAGCGCGACCTTAAACTTAATGTCTTTGTAATTTCTAACCTTGTCCTTATCTTTTTGCCTTGCAGGTGCCGTCTTCGGATGAACTGCTCGCTGTGCCGCGATGTCGGGGTTGAAGTGCTGCTTTCCGCAGGTCTGGAGATGGATGATGAACGCCAGTCAGTGGTGATGCGTGCCGACGAGGACAGGTCCCAAGGTAAGTGCTGAGGCTGCTAGCTGGAATCAAAGGTAAGATGCCCTCAGACGGTGGTGAGCGTTACGCTGCCATCAGTGCAGAATAACGCGAAGCGCTTGCATGAAGGCTGGGCGGATTTATATAGTCTAGCTCTGGCCACGCCCATTAGCCTTGGCTTACCGGCCCCACCCTGCCACTCCTAAAGGATGTTCCATGTGCAATCCAGTTTTCCCCAGCAGCCACGCCCGAATAAATGCACGTGGAAGTTCCTGCAGGTGAAATAAAGTACTTTTGCACCAAATAAAGCGTGTCAGCTTACATTTGTTCATGAGCCTGGCGCCAAAGTCACCAGGACTGAGTCCAGCTGGGCCCTCTATGCTTTATTGTCCCAAAGGGACAATTAAAAGTTGTGTTACCCCTTACCCTCGTCCCCTGAAGGTGCGGGGTCTGTGTTTTCGGGCCAGTTACCATGACAGCACTCCCCCTGAAAACCCCTCTCAAGGGTGTTCTTTCTCCTGGTCCTGGCTTGGTGGGATTGTTGCAATGGAATTGTCTGATCAGTCGTGGAGCGTGGACAAATTCCCTGGGCTCCCATGTACGGTCTTGAGGTCCATAACTCTTCCAGTCTATAAGGTAGTACAATTTAGATCGTACTATCTTGGAATCCAGAATAGCTTTGACCTCGTATTCCAGTTCTCCTTCTATGATGTCGGGCTCGGGTGGTGCTTCAATCCGAGTACCTGGTTTCATTGGTTTCAGGAGATAAACATGGAATACCGGATCAATTTGCATATTAGGTGGTAGTTCCAATTTCATGGCAGCAGTGTTTATCGCAGCTTTATGGGATAAGGCCCCAAGTACCTGGGACGGAAGGCTTGTGGTCCTTTCAGGGGAATGTTTTTGGATGCTAAACAAACCATGTCTCCGACCTGATAATATTGGGCCTCTCTTCGGTGTCGGTCTGCAAACTGTTTCTGCTTCTCTTTAGCTCTGGTCAAATGTTCTGCTGCCTCTTTAAGAATCCAAGTGATGGTTTTATGTAAGGTTGTCACTGGTGGCATTTCCAATTCGTCAAGTGAATCAGAAACGGACGTTCGAGTATGTTGACCATGCACTGTGTAGAATGGAGTCTGTCCGGTGCTAGTGTGGATGGAAGTGTTGTAGGCATATTCGGTCAACCAAAGTATGTCTTTCCAGGATTCCTCAGTTTGTGGCAACATACATCTTAGATATTTCTCCAAGATTTGGTTGGTCTGTTCAGTTTGGCCATCGGTTTGAGGATGATGACTAGTGGATAACCGGAGGTCGATTTTGGCTATTTTGCAGCATCTCCGCCAGAGGGCTGGGACAAACTGAGTTCCACGATCTGATATTAATATTGATGGGAACCCGTGTAATCTGACAATCTGTTCCAAAAACACGGTGGCGAGGGCAGGTGCAGTGGGGAGTCCTTTTAATGGGATGAAAGGCCCATTTTGGAGAACAAATCCACAATAACTAAGATGGTGTTATATCCATTGCAGGGAGGAAGATCTGTGATAAAGTCCATTGACAACGTATGCCACAGTGCCAGTGGTACTGTCAATGGACGCAGTAAACCAGCTGGGTTTTGTTTTTGAGATTTGTGTTGTGCGCAGACACCACAGGTTGCGATAAATTGGGCAATGTCTTTTTTCCAAGTTGGCCACCAATAGTTTTTTTGTATTTTAGCTTGAGTCTTGGCAATTCCTGGATGTCCTTCCACTAGTGACTCATGATAGTTTGCTATTATTTGATCTTGTAGTTTTTTGTCCTGAATGTACAGTCTCCCTTGAAAGTACGGTAGATCATTTTCAATGGTGTATTGGTCTCCTCTAGATAGCCATTCCTGTTGTGTTGATTGATTCATCTGAGATTGGAGATCGGTTTTCAACTGGTTGCAACGATTTTGTTCTGGATTCGTTCTTCAGGAATGATGGCCACAGGTTCAAACGTGGTAAAAGCTTCTTTTTCTCACTCATGCGTGACAGAGCATCTGCTTTCCCATTGCATACTCCAGGTCTGTAGGTGATGATAAAATCGTATTCCACAAAGAAAAGAACCCAACGAAGTTGGCGTGAGGATTGGGCTTTAGCATTCTTCAATTATTGCAGATTGCAGCGATCCGTGATGACAGTGACTGTATGTCTCGCTCCAAGAAGGTAGTGTCTCCATGCTTTAAAGGCTGCTTTAATCTCTAGCAGTTCTTTGTCTGAGATCGCATAGTTCAATTCGGGTGCAGAAAACCTACAGGATCAGAATGCTACAGGATGTAATTGTCCTGTTTTGGGGGCCCTTTGCGACAATACTGCCCCCATGGCTACATTGGAGGCACTGTTTTGACCACGTATGACAGGTTCAGTCGAGGGTGTCGAAGAACTGGTGCTGTGGGGAAGGCTAGTTTCAGGTCCTGGAAGGCTTTCTCTGATTCTGGAGACCAAAGGAATTTCTTGTTTCTTCTCAGCAGGGAGGTAATTGGATGTACTATCTGCGAAAACCTGGGAATAAACTGACGATAAAAATTGGCGAATCTGAGCACACTTTGTACTCCTTTATTGGATGTCGGTGATGGCCATTGGAGGATAGCATCCACCTTGCGTGTGTCCATGTGTACTCCTCGTGGTTTAAGCATAAAGCTCAGAAAAGCAACTTCTGTTACATGGAAGAAGCACTTTTCCAACTTGGCAAACAGCCGATGTTGTCGAAGCTTTTCCAATACTGCTCGCACATGGCCGACATGGTCCTCCTTGGAAGCCGAGTAAATGAGAATGTCAACAATGTAGACAAGTGCGCAAACGTCCAATAATTCATGAAGCACGTCATTCATAAAAAAATTGGAACACTGTGGGGGCGTAACCTGGTATTCGAAGAGACCATACTTTTTTTTATAAACTCTTTATTGGTTTTTTGGTAACATTACAAAAAACAAACAAAACATATAACATATGACCAACAACATAACTGGCTGCTTGGCACTGAGTGTAGATATCCTTCCACATTTTCGCCTCGGAGTGGGTAGGGGATCAAGTCTTTTGAGTTACCTCTGTTCTCATGGCAGTTTCAGAGTTTGCATTTTTTGCCTTCCTGTTCTGGGGGCATATCGAATGTCTTTCCTCTACTGTTCCTCCCCCCTCCTGGGTTTTCCTCTTCACTATCTTCTCTTTGTTCGAATAAGTTCTGCATCAGAGAGTTCCATGACGTTATTTTCTGTCCTGTTTCCCCTACTCCTTTTTGCGCCGCCCTTATCCACACCGCTGTCTCTGTCATTGCCCACTTCTTGAAGTCCGCCCACCATAGATCTATTTTTGGGCCCTTCCTTGAGTTCCACACCATTGCTATCCGCCGTTTAGCTAATATGCATATTAGGTCTTTCATTTTAGCAAGGTGCGACCTGTGTCTACCTCCTCTTGGGAAGAGGCCCAGCAAGTACCTTTCGGGATTTTCTTCTTGTATTTGGAGTCCACTGCTAGCCACTTTCTGTCTAATTTCGTCCCAAAAGACCCGTACCACTGGGAAGGTCCAGAACATGTGTATCATGTCTGCTTGTTCTTCCGGGCAACGGGGGCATGTGCGGGGGTCTCTCAGCTTCATTATGTTCATTCTCTTAGGTGTGAGGTAAGCCCTATGCTTGACATATAATTGTGCTTGTTTGAACCGTGCGTTCCTTGATACCTTTTTTGGATATTTCAGCACCCTGGTCCATTCCTCATCAGCAAGGGGTCTTCCGAGTTCCTCTTCCCAGCTCCCTCTGATGCGTAGCACTTGCGAATTGTTAGATTTTATCATTTGTTCATATAATCTTGAAGTTGTATGTCCCCCTTTTGATATGTCGTACCATGCACCCAGCTCCCCTATGTCCTCTTGTTCTGGCCACCCTGGCCACCTCATCTTAATTGTTAATACTATCCTGTTATAGAGGATGAATTGACCTTCGTGTATGTCATATTCCTCCACCATGTCTTGGAATTCTGCCCACTGTTCATCTTTCCTCAAATCTCCTACTTGTGCTACTCCCTTAGCTTCCCATTGGGATCTGTATATTGCAAGTGTTTTTGGATCTGTGCCTACTAGTCCCGCTAGTGGGATCTGAGCTGAACAAGGATCCTTGGTCGTCTGTAGTCTCCACGCCCTCGCCCACAGTTCCATTGCGTGCTTGAGCATGTTTGGTAGGTTCTTGAGCAGGGATTTATCAAGCCATGGGACTTCTCGTAGGTAGTAGGACTTCAGTGTTGGTTGGAAGAGTGTTCTATCTATTGATTCATCTTCTCCCAGCCATTTGACCACAAATTGCAATTGCCCTGCTAGGTAGTACTTTTCGAAATTGGGCAGCCTGTTGCCCCCTCCTCATACTCTCTCTGTAGGGTTGTCATGGCAATCTTGCACCTTCCCCCTCCCCACAGGAACCCCCGCGTTATTGTGTTCAATTTCTTAAAGAAGGCTCTGGGTATGGTGTGCAGAATATTTGTGAAGTAATATAGCAATCTTGGAAGTACCACTATTTTCAGAATGGTCGCTCTACCCATCATCCCGAGTGTGAGTGTCTCCCAGAAGCCCATGGCCTTTTGTATTTTGTCTAGGGCCGCTTGTGTATTGCATTTGTGTGACTCTACAGTGTTGTGGTGTATTTCTATTCCCAGATACCGGAAGGAGTTCGGTGCCCACGCCAGACCCATGTCTGGGAGTTCGTCTCGGGGGACGCGTTTTAGATCGGCCAGGGGGAAGAGGACAGACTTCTCTTTATTGATGGCTATCCCTGAGAGTGTAGTGTAGGCATCCACCGCCTCTAAGAGACAGGGTAGGTTAACATGCGGGTTTTCTACAAAGAGGAGGATATCGTCTGCATACAGTGAGATCTGATGTACCACTCCATCTATATCTATCCCTGTGTCCTCGTATTCTGCCCTGAGAAACACCGCCCATGGCTCTAGGACCAATATGTATAACATTGGTGATAGAGGGCAGCCCTATTTGGTTCCCCTGTATATTCTCCATGCTTTTGAAATCTGTCTTCCTGTTTTCACTCTTGCCCTGGGGTCTTTGTATAGCAGCCTGATCCATCTAAGGAACCCTTCTACCATGCCAAAGTGGCCCAAGACGCTCAGTAGCCACTTCCAGCTAACCGAATCGAATGCTTTGACGGTGTCCAGTGACACCACCACGCATTCGCCCTGTCGCTGTTTTATCTGTTCTATAATATAATGTAATCTGCGGAGGTTCCAGGACGTGTTGCACCCTGGGACATAGCCCGTTTGGTCTGAATGGATCAGTGTGGGTATCACTAATTTCAGGCAGTTCGCCAGGACCGCTGTGAGCATTCTAACGTCTTGGTTGATAGGGAAATTGGTCTATATGTCGCACACTCCACTGGGGATTTCCCGGGCTTGAGGATCGGTACAATTGTCGTTTCCGACATGCTGTTTGGTAGTTGTGTTTCCTCATATGCCTCCTGGTATGTTTCTAACAACTTCGGGGCGATGGTGCTCTTATATGTCTTATAAAACTCCCCTGGGAGTCCATCAGGGCCCAGGGATTTACCTGAGGGGAGCTCGGAGATCACTGTCTGGATTTCTTCTACTGTAATAGGGGCATCTAATAGTTGGGCCTGTTCTGCTGTTAGTTTCGGTAATCTTATCTCTGCTAGGGCATCCGGAATGTCTTCCGGTTCTACTTCCGGGTTGGGGGCATAAAGCCTCTCGTAGAAATCGGTAAATAAGGTGTTTATGTTTTCTTGGTTCCTGACCTCTGCCCCGTTTCATCTATTAGTACTGCTATGGGGTCTCTTTTGTTTTCTTGCTTAGTGAGCCAAGCTAGGAGCCTGCTAGGTTTGTCCCCCTCTGTGTGCAGTCTCTGTAGGTATTTCCCATAATTTAGTTTCCCTAGTTTCTCCCAGAGTTCCATACATCTTGTCCTTAGCACTAGTAGTTCCCTGGGTTCCTCACCCGCCCTTTCTGCCCTCCTTTCCTCCATTTTAATTTCTCTTTCTAGTTTATCCAGTTCTTCCATAATTGCTCCTTTCAACCCTCCTGTTTTCCCAATCGCCGCCCCTCTTATCACTACCTTAAAAGCATCCCAGAGTGTGGTGTTGCTTCCCCGCTCCCCTCGTTGTGTTCAAAGTAGTCCTCTATCACCACTTGCAAATGTTCTTCCAGTTCGCTTTCCCCTAGTGCCTCCGCTCAGAGACGCCATGTTGGTATTGGGGTTTTCCTATGGGTATGCGCCCACGTTGCTAGTATCGGGGCGTGGTCTGAGAGTGTGCGTGCTTTGATGTCAATTCCTGTAAATTCTATTAGAGATTTGGTACCCGTAAATAGGTAATCTATTTGTGTGAATATTCCGTGGGGTGCACTATACTGTGTGTACCCCCTCCCACCTCCGTGTACCTGTCTCCAGACATCCACCAGCTGCAGTTGTGCGAGGGTTTTCTGGAGCTCCCTGGCAGGGGGAGCTGGTTTTCTGTACTTGTCGTCTGATCTGTCGAGGAGTGGGTCCAAGGTACAATTAAAATCTCCTGCCCAGATGAGCGTGGCTTCCTTATATTGGGCCAATTTGGCCGCTATGTTCCTGAAGAATTCTGTCGCGTCATGGTTCGGAGCGTAGGTATTGATCAAGCATACCTCTTTGTTTTCCAGCATACCATGCACTAGTACTAGTCTTCTATCTGTGTCGCTTTCTTGTTTCATTAGCTGGAACGGTACTCTTGGTGCAATCCATATTAGCGCTCCCCTTGCATAGTTCGAATATGTGGTGCTATAAACTTGCCCTCCCCATTTGTTGCTCACTTTGACCTGTTTTTCTGATGTCAAGTGAGTCTCTTGGAGCATTGCTATTTTGACTTTCATTCTGTTTAACCAGGCGTAAACTCTGAGCCTTTTCACATAAGCATTGAGTCCTCGCACATTTGAGGTTGCTATTGTTATCTCATCAAGGTCCATGTGCACTACGTTTGTTTTGGCTCTGTTGTCCCATAGCCTTATTTCTGTGCGATGCTCTGATTATCCTCCTTTCTTCTAGCTCTCGGGGTCTTCCTCTCTTCTCCAGGCCTACCCCGCCTTCGCATCTGAGGTGACTTCCCTTGATTTGTTGCCGCATGTCTTCCTGTTCTCCACCCTCTCGGGCCATTCCGTGGTCTCTTAAGTTGTCTTTCTCATCGATAGTGCCGTGTGCCAGCCGGCCATACTTACTGCTAACCAACACATAAACCATAACTTTCAAACTAACGCCCAGCCACCCTTCCCCTGCTCGGGCCTCGCCGCTTCTCTCGCTCTGTCCACCAAGGTGGGACTGGCTCACCATAGCGTGATGCTTCCAAACTAGCAACCCAATTTGTAGAACTTTCTTCTTCGGGGGGTGGTTTTGCTGTGCTATTCTGCTGGGCTGGGGCGAGTCGCTCCTTCGTGCTGTGCATCTGGCTTGGTCATGTTCCTATACGTTGACGTTGTATTCTTTGGGGCTAACGCTTCTTTTTCATCGAGGCTGGTTCTCATTGTTATTCCGATTTCTTTGTCTTTGCTCGGGGAGACCCTGCTGGTCCATCCATGTGTGGGCCTCTTCGGTTGAATCAAAGAAACATGATTTCCTTTGGTTTATTACTTTAATTTTAGCTGGGTATAAGAGCATGTATCTTACTCCAGCTGTCCTAAGGCGCTCTTTAGTTGGGCCGAATCTTGCCCTTTGCTTTTGAACCGTGGCTGTGTAATCTGGGTAGATTGTAATCTTGGATGAGCTCCTCTCAATCACTCCCCCTTCTCTTGAGAACGATAGTATCTTCTCTCTGTCCTTGAAATTCATAATCCTGGCGATCATCGCTCTTGGAGGGGCACCTGGTTGCGGTCTTTTGGTCAATTCCCTGTGTGCCCTCTCCACCGTGAAACCCTGGGATAGTGTTCCAGCATCAATCTCTTGAAGTAGCATGGTCTCGATATATTCTGTTGGGTCTCTACCCTGTTCGCCCTCCGGAAGTCTGATTATACGGATATTATTCCTTCGTGCCCTTCCTTCCACATCTTCTGCCCTTTGTTCGAGGATCTTGATCTTCTGTGTCACCTCTGACATTTGTGTTTGTGCGACTGCAACATCCGTGGTGTTTTGTTGCACTTGCTGTTATGTTGTCGTTACCCTCTCTGTCAAATTTCTAGTATCCTGGCGGAGAAAGCCTACATCTACCATGACGGTGTCGAGTTTATTTTCTAAGGATGCCTTAAGGGCACCTATTGCTGTGTCCATTTTGGCCTCGAGGTACGTTTGCAGGGCCGCTATGGCTTCTAGGATCGGTCTCTCATTTGAGTCTCCCAGTCGTTGTATTGTGCTCGAGGAAGCCATTGCTGCGTCGGGCTGAGCGGATTGTTTATTTCCGGGTGTTTTGGTGAAAGCTTCTATGCTGGTTTGTTTTGATTTACCCTCCGTTTTCCGGTTCGGCATTATCTTTTTGGGGTCCATTTTAATGCTGCGTAGTGGTCAGTGAGTTCAAGTCCGGATCTATCCGTGCCCGGCACTATTAGTTGATAAGTGTCCCGGGTTTATTTCCTGGGCTTCCCAGCCATGGGCTTTATCTTTTGTGAGCTATCGAGTGTCTCTCTTATCTTCTGGGGGCATAGTACTCTTGAGTATTATGCTTTGGGTATGTTTATGCTTATGCTTATGTAGTTCTCGTACAGCGCTGGGACAAGTGACAGTCACGCGTATTATTGCGTGGGCCGCCCTATGTTCGATATTACGCCATGTGTCCCAATGTTCCTTCTTCATTCAAGTTTATGCCTGGGATAAGTAGCAGTCTCGTTTTGCGTATTTTTGCATTGGCTGCCCTGTATTTAATGCTACGCAATGTGTCCCAATGTACCTTCTTCTTCCTCCAAGTTTATGCCTCACCTTGTAGTCTGTGCAGTAAGCGCCTCCTGTTTGTAGCGGGTCTCTGGCACGGTGGGGTCCTTATATATCATCCGCCATTGTGTTCATACCCGCTGTACTGTGGCTCATATGTTCCTTGTTGTACTTCGTGGGCGGGTGGCCTCAGAGAGGCGGCCGAGGCCGGTGCGCTGCCGCTCCTGTGTCAGATCGGGGCTCGGGTGGCCTTTCTCCCCGCTGGGCTTTCTCGGCCTCGTCTCCTACGATGTCCTTGTCTGTGCTTCGGGTGTTGTATTTCTCCCTGGCCGGCCATTCAGCATCCGTGGTCTTCTCCCTTTCGGGTTGCGGAGCGCCAACATTCCTCTCGGCGGTTCAGCTATTTGCGCCCGCCATTTTGTTTTTCGCGGGCGGCATCTTCCTTTGCTTCTTTCTCCGCGATCCTTGCTCCGATTTTCCTCGGGAGAATCAGCGAGTGCTCCGCTACTGTTCCGACGTCTGTATCTGTTGGTTTGGGCTCTTTACCAGTTGTTTTGCACCAGTGTGACTAGAATCACTTCAGGATCTCGACAGAGCTTTTCGGTCGTGCCTCCTACAGCATGGCCGCCTAGCCCCGCCCCCTCGAAGAGACCATACTTTGTGCGGAAAGCCGTCTTCCACTCGTCCTACTTTTTAACTCTTACAAGATGATAGGCTCCTCGTAGATCCAGTTTTGTGTAAATTTGAGAATTTTTTACCTTATCCAAGACCTCTGTAATAAGTGGTAGTGGATATCTGTTTTTTACCGTGATCTGGTTAAGGGCTCTATAGTCAATACAAGTTCTTAAGTCATCCTCTTTTTTAGGTACGAAAAAGAGAGCCGAGGAGGCAGGGGACTTGGACGGGCTGAAAAGCCGTTAGCGAGATACTGATCTAGGTAAGATTTTAGATGCTGGTTTTCCTGCTCGGTTAGGGCGTAAATCCAACTGCATGGGATTTGGGCTCCGGGCACCAGATCAATTTGGCAATCGTAAGGCCTGTGTGGAGGCAGGATATTTGCTTGCTCTTTCTGAAAAACATCCTGGTAATCCAGATATTCAGGTGGTAAGGAACCAGTGAGTCCCAGAATGGTTCCTTTCTTTGGTTTCAGGTTGCAAACATTTTTATTGTAACAGGTGTTAGCACACTCTTGAGGACAGGTCAGAACTCGTTTTCGCCAGTCAATCCTAGGGTTGTGGGTTTCCAGACAAGGCATTTCTAATATCATCTGGAACTGAGGGGCACTGATGAGATCAAAGGTAATGTCTTCTTGATGACCATCCTGACACATAAGCATGACTTTTTCGGTATACTGCGTCACTGACCCGGACGATAGCTGAGAACCATCCACTGCTGTGATGTTTTCCGATTTCTGCTGTTGTCAGAGAGGAAGGCCTATGTGTGTAGCCAGATCTTGGTCAATATAATTTTCCACGGCTACGCTATCAATGTATGCCGCCAAGGCATGTATCTTTGACGGTTGTTTGTGGTTAACCAAAAGTACCGGGCTGACTAGATGTGAGGTCTGTACGGATTCCTTTTTTTTTTCGCTCGACAAGTGGACCCCTACGCTTGCCAGGCATTGGAGTTTCCTGAATCTTGTTCTTGTCATCTTTGTCCGTTGCTCCGACTAATTTCTTGGGTGGTTTCACCGGGCATTCTTTCTCGCAGTATAAGCAGAGCTGTTGTTGCCTTGTTTCCTCCCTTTCTGCCTTGGTGCTAGGACTCCATAATCCACCGATCTGTATTGGTTCAGTATGTTCATGTGATTTGGCTTGATTGTCACAGGGTCGGACATAGACTGACCTCCCTTCAGCTCTTGTTCGGTCCATTTTTCGATTCTGCAATCTGTGATCGAGCTGCACAGTCAAGTTGATGTATTCCGCACTTCTTTCAGGGGGATTTACCACTTGAGCTAGAATGTCCTTAAGTTCCCCACGCAACCCTCAATAAAAGAGCATAGTTCTCTTTTCTTCTGGCCAGTTTGTCTGTGCTATGAGACCATTGAAGGTTGCGATGTAGGTCAATAGGTCTTGGTTACCCTGTCTGTGTGACAACAATTCATTGTCCAGAGCTTGTCCTCGAGTATGCCTTGAAAACAATTTCTCCATCTCACGCTGAAATTCCCCAAAGTCTTGAAGCAGAGGATCATCATGGTTTACTAATGGTATTGACCAGTCCGCTGCGCTGACTCCTAAATATGAGAGTACAAATGCGACTCTGGCTTGATCATTAGGAAAAGCCCTAGGCCGGCACAAAAAATTAAGGGGACATTGGTTCATGAATATAGCATACTTATTAGGGTCGCCAGTAAAGCATTTGGTCGGTGCCAGAGACACTACATCTGGAAGAACCACCTGAACTGGTGTTGATGGCTGCGGCGACGGGGGATGGTCAAATCCAGGTAGTGGAACCTGACTCGCGTGGGCCTGAAGCATTTGTCTTGCCAAGTCATCAGTTCGTTCTCGAGTTACAATAAGATCCCTCCTTAAAGCATTGGTTTCCTGTCCGGAGGCATGGACTTCAGCCCGTAATTCCCCCAATAGTTGGGCCAACTGCTCTGTTCCCGAGGCATCCATAACGCCCAGGCAGAGATTTGTAGAGGCTTCGTGTTCTGTTACGCTCACCTGGTCTCTGCGGGGACGTTGGGGCACGGTTGCAGCCCTCCCTGGAAGTTGGTCACCCCTGTCAGGCTTCTTCCCCTGTACATAAACTGTGGGCTGCGACAATTGGTGACACTGCTCCTGCGTGGATATTAGAGATCGTGAGATTGCTGCTATGTGACTGTGTCTCTCTTGAACCCTTCTTCCCAAAGTGTGGTGAGCATGCGCCGACCCATATAGGCTCACCTGTTGATTAATGATGATGAGCTCTCTGTCCTGCTTCTCACTGCAGGGGCGCTTCTTGATGGACTGAGTTCCTTCACTGGCCCATTGTAAGTGGCAATCCAGACCAGCTGTGACTTAGCCACTCCTGATGGTAAGTGTCTTATGGCTTTAAAATATTGTGATGTTAGTTATGGTCCGTGTCTTTTAATGATGTTGTGACAAAGAGGCAGGTAGGCTTAATTATTCTTGAAAATAAAATTAGTCTTTTATTTGACTTAATGTCGGGACAAGAATGTAGTCCAAAATAAAAAGTTATTCAACACAAATCTTTTCAAGTTGTTCTGATTCTTTAGTGTCCTTCTTCTATTTTCTGTACAGGGATGTAGTATGGCCCTCTGGATCTTCTCCTCTTCTTAATCCTCGTAGGCCCACAGGCTTCCAACAGCTCCCGTTTCGACGTCCAGCTGTCTCTGCAATGGAAACAAGAATGAACACCCTGACCTTTTTTCTCAGGTGCTTTAAATACATTCCTCTTAATTAGCCAATTAGGGTCTAGGTTACACCTCAGGTGATAAAAGCCCTTGCAAGCCCCGCCCCGTTCCTTGACGGCAACGAGGAGAATGGTGTGCTGCTTCCTGTGAGAACCAATACTTTGGCGGGGACCGAGAAATGCTGGTGAGCAATCATTTTATATAGTGTCTGTGCCTCGTTTTGTTTGGTTGAAATCTGTGCTTTTGAGAGTTTTGTTTCTGCAGTACTCCCGGGTGAGAAAATGTTTCTGTGTGCATCATAGCTCTCAACCTTTTTTGACACAAAGGTGGGTGAAAACACCCGATTTTTTTTGGGGTGGGGTGAGAGCTCATTGTCAATGGGCTTATAGGGGCCTTGGCAAGTGAAACAGGTGATTGTAAGGAGGGTGACATTTTTGTTACAAATTAATCTCGTATATATTTATAAACTAAAACATACTGTCTCACATGAGGCTTAATAAACACAAAATAGAAAGTGGAAGCTTATCAGTGCTGAGTCGGTAGACTTGAGTCTCTGTGGCTGCGCCCTACATTTCCGTAAGGCTTTCTTCTGTACCCACAGCCTGCTGCGTTGGCTCATTTAGTAAGATTGAGCCTGTGTGAGGTATGCACCAGAGTCTGTGGCTGCAAAGCGGGAGAAACAGATGAGCTGGCGGGTGGGCGGGTGTCTGGATTCTTTTTGCGGGTGACACCCGCCAAAAGCGGGTGAGTTGAGAGCTATGGTGTGCATTGATACACGGCCGTGGGTCGGCGTCTCTGTCCCCTCGCGGCGTTCCACGAGGGAGGAGAACGGCGACCTGCAGCGGCTCCATAATTCGATCTTGCCGCAGTGCCCCGTTCTCTTCCCCTCCACCCCTCTTAGTGGCCCGGCTGGAAGTAAGTAATTTGGCTCCTTCATGGCGTGTTTTCATGGCACCGTCTCTTTGAGATGTTCCGTTCCTGTCCTCCTCATACATGCCATCAGCTTTATTCAACACTGTGCTGTCCCGCTGAAATGCAAAGTTTGTCTTTGCACTTGCGGCTACTTCCCCGTTGTGGCCCCACCATGGCCCAAGGTTGGACTCTGTTTGAGTCTCCGGTACAGTTATCTCTGGCGTATTGGGTTGGTTACCCGTGGTTTCTTCATGACCGTTACAGATGTCTTTCTTCTAACAGGTGAAATTGGGGCCCTGCGGTAGTTGCTGTGCATGAAGCGAGGCCAAAAATGGACGAGAAAGGAGCCTACAATGCTCCGACAGCAAGTGAGTGTATGTTTAAGGTTGAGCGCGAAGACTTGTCAAAAGCGCAACCTTAAATATAATGTCTTTGTAATTTCTAGCCTTGTCTTTATCTTTTTCTCTTGCAGGTGCCGTCTTCGGATGAATTGCTCGCTGTGCCGCGATGTCGCGGTTGAAGTGCTGCTTTCCGGAGGTCTGGAGATGGATGATGAACGCCAGAGTCAGCAGTGATGCGTGCAGACTAGAACAGGTCCCAAGGTAAGTGCTGAGGCTGGTAGCTGAAATCAAAGATAAGATGCGCTCAGGCGGCAGTGAGCATTATGCTGCCATCAGTGGAGAATAACCCAAAGTGCTTGCATGAAGGCTGGGCGGATTTATATATATTCTAGCTCTGGCCATGCCCATTAGCCTTGGCTTACCGGCCCCACCCTGCCACTCCTAAGGGATGCTGCCCGTGCAATCCAGTTTTCCCCAGCAGCCACGCCTGAATAAATGCATGTGGAAGTTCCAGCAGGTGAAATAAAGTACTTTTGCACCAAATAAAGTGTGTCAGCTTATATTTGTTCATGAGCCTGGCGCCAAAGGCACCAGGACTGAGTCCAACTGGGCCGTCTATGCTTTATTGTCTCAAAGGGTCAATTAAAAGTTGTGTTACCCCTTACCCTCATCCCCTGATGGTGCGGGGTCTGTGTTTTCGGGCCAGTGGCCATGACACCATGAGCCATGTATTACACTTGGGCTCCTCCACCCTGGGACTCCTCAGTGCTTGGTGTTCACACTCTTATAGTGTTTTACAGAGTCATTGGCGCGGGGCTCCTCCTCTCTCCTGCTGCATTCACCCGTCTGATGCTGCTATTATAGTGTGCCTCCTGCCGTTGTGTGGTTCCAGGTTTTTGACCTTTCAGGCTCCGTTAGTCAGCTGCATTCTATTCACTCCGCTTAGTATGTCCTACCCCGTTACTGTTGCAATGCCATCCGTCATTTCTAGCAGCTGCAAACATGGCGTGCACGCTGTCCCGTCAGCGGTGTACTTTCTGGGCACGAACGGTGCCACTGGGGGGAAGATGCCACAGCAATGCCACCGGCCTGTAGTGCTTCTCAGGGCTTGTTGGGCATGCAGCGTGATACTTGCACACTATTATCTGTGTAAGTGTTACACGGCTCCGTACTGGTTTTAGTAATGGTGTTTCTCTTCGCAAGCCCAGTTAAGCAGCTGTTAATGTCTCCTTCACTGCTGCTTCGTTCAGAGCCCCATTGCGCCGTAGCACGTTGTGTGTATACCGATTCTGGTCTGTGCTATGATGGTATACAATGTACCTTCCTTTCCCACTTGGTCACCTCCGTTGGGTATCCACAGGTCTTCGGACAGGGACAGGATGTGTCACCTCCAGTGTTTCGTGCATCCTGTTGTTCGGGCACTGTACGCCCCGTCTCTCTCACTTGCACCGCAGCCCACATAAGTGTCGGGTTTAAGCATCCGTCGCCTCCCGGTCTAGTACTGCGGTTATAAGTGGGACTCGCAACCCGCTTTCCGCATCGCTGAGCAGACCCGCTCTGTTGTCTGCTTTGTCCTCTGCTAGTCCTTTGTTAAGAAGTGGGCGCCATTTTCTTTTCTCACAAGGCTGTCTTCGCTCTGTGCATTTCTCCTTATAGCTGCTTTTCTCCTTCACTGATCTTCATAAGTGTAGCCACATCTTGGTCAATATAATTTTCCGTGGCTACGCTATCAATGTATGCCGCCAAGGCATGTTTCTTTGACGGTTGTTTGTGGTTAACCAAAAGTACCGGGATGACTAGATGTGAGGTCTGTACGGATTCATTCTTTTCGCTCGACAAGTGGACCACTACGCTTGCCAGGCATTGGAGTTTCCTGAATCTTGTTCTTCTTCCGCGTCATCTTTGTCCGTTGCTCCGACTAATTTCTTGGGTGGTTTCACCGGGCATTCTTTCTCGCAGTATAAGCAGAGCTGTTGTTGCCTTCTTTTCTCCCTTTCAGCCTTGGTGATAGGACTCCATAATCGACCGATCTGCATTGGTTCAGTATGTTCGTGTGATTTGGGTTGATTGTCACGGGGTCGGACATAGACCAACCTCCCTTCAGCTCTTGTTCGGTCCATTTTTCAATTCTGCAATCTGCGATTGAGCTGCACAGTCAAGTTGATGTATTCCGCACTTCTTTCAGGGGGATTTACCACTTGAGCTAGAATGTCCTTAAGTTCCCCACGCAACCCTCAATAAAAGAGCATAGTTCTCTTTTCTTCTGGCCAGTTTGTCTGTGCTATGAGATGATTGAAGGTTGCTATGTAGGTCAATAGGTCTTGGTTACCCTGTCTGTGTGACAACAATTCATTGTCCAGAGCTTGTCCTCGAGTATGCCCTGAAAACAATTTCTCCATCTCACGCTGAAATTCCCCAAAGTCTTGAAGCAGAGGATCATCATGGTTTACTAATGGTTTTGACCAGTCCGCTGCGCTGCCTCCTAAATATGAGAGTACAAATGCGACTCTTGCTTGATCATTAGGAAAAGCCCCAGGCCGGCACAAAAAATTAAGGGGACATTGGTTCATGAATATAGCATACTTATTAGGGTCGCCAGTAAAGCATTTGGTCGGGGCCAGAGACACTGCATCTGGAAGAACCACCTGAACTGGTGTTGATGGCTGCGGCGACGGGGGATGGTCAAATCCAGGTAGTGGAACCTGACTCGCGTGGGCCTGAAGCATTTGTCTTGCCAAGTCATCAGTTTGTTCTCCAGTTACAATAAGATCCCTCCTTAAAGCATTGGTTTCCTGTCCGGGGGCATGGACTTCAGCCCGTAATTCCCCCAACTGTTGGGCCAACTGGTCTGTTCCCGAAGCATCCATATCGCCCAGGCAGAGATTTGTGGTGTGCCTCCTCCCGTTGTGTGGTTCCAGGTTTTTGACCTTTCGGGCTCCGTTAGTCAGCTGCATTCTATTCACTCCGCTTAGTATGTCCTACCTCGTTACTGTTGCAATGCCATCCTTCATTTGTAGCAGCTGCAAACATGGCGTGCACGCTGTCCCATCAGCGGTGTACTTCCTGGGCACGAACGGTGCCACTGGGTGGAAGATGCCACAGCAATGCCACCGGCCTGTAGTGCTTCTCAGGGCTTGTTGGGCATGCAGCGTGATACTTGCACACTATTATCTGTGTAAGTGTTACACGGCTCCGTACTGGTTTTAGTAATGGTGTCTCTCTTCGCAAGCCCAGTTAAGCAGCTGTTAATGTCTCCTTCACTGCTGCTTCTTTCAGAGCCCCATTGCGCCGTAGCGTGTTGTGTGTATACCGATTCTGGTCTGTGCTACGATGGTATACAATGTACCTTCCTTTCCCACTTGGTCACCTCCGTTGGGTATCCACAGGTCTTCGGACAGGGACAGGATGTGTCACCTCCAGTGTTTCGTGCATCCCGTTGTTCGAGCACTGTACGCCCCATCTCTCTCACTTGCACTGCAGCCCACATAAGTGTCGGGTTTAAGCATCCGTCGCCTCCCGGTCTAGTACTGCGGTTATAAGTGGGACTCGCAACCCATTTTCTTTTCTCACAACGCTGTCTTCGCTCTGTGCATTTCTCCTTATAGCTGCTTTTCTCCTCCACTGATCTTCATAAGAGCACGATCCCTTTCTGCACTGCATATTCTCACAGAATTATCTTCTTTTATAACTCGAGTGCATCATTGAAAGCACCTGCACTTCAGGATCTTTCAGGATTGGCAGGAGACTCAGGAAGAAAAGTCCTGCGGCATGACTACTTAGCTACGCCCCCCAAAAAGTAAGGCTTGACCGGTCATAGGTGAGTCCAATATCGGACTTCCCGACATAGGGACTCCATCTACTGTCGGGATTTGACATTTCCCGCCTTTCTTTTGGGTTTTTTGGGGCACACAGGTAATAAGTGGTCTGAGGCGCCACAATACATACATAAATTATGAGACCTGCAACTCTTGCTGGGCCAGCTTTAGAGGACCCTTAATGGCTTCGATCTGCATAGGCTCAGGAGCAGTTAATGGATGAGCAGTGGCCTCCCGAGGCGAGGGTGAAAGGAGAGCCGGTCTCTTCTCTCCCTGTCTTTCAGCTCTGCGGGTATCTATCGTTAATACCAAATCAAGTAATTCCCCAAAAGCTGTGGGAACGACGGGTACTGTGGACAAGGTGTCTTTTAACTCTTCGGAAAGGCCCTGATAAAAAACAGCTGCCTCCTTTTCCTCAGACCAATCTGTCTCTGCAGCCAATTGATTGAAACGAGCCAGATAAACAAGGAGTGAAGAATTTCCTTTTCTGTGTTTTGGAAGCTCCACGTCAGTGGCCATTGTGGTATATCGAGTATCAAACACTCTGCTCATCATAGTAAGAGCATCACAGTTGTATAGTACGTGGCTGTTGGATTCCAGCAATGCATTTGCCCAAGTTGCGACGGTACCACCCAGGTGGGATAAGACATAAGCTACTTTTGTGGTAGATGTGGGAAAAGAAGAAGGGCGACCCAGAAAATGCTATTTCCATTGATTGACAAAAGTTCTGTAATGTTTGGGATCCCCCAGAAAACACTCCAGAGGGGCCAATGGAAACTGGGTGGAAAGTACTACAGGAGTGGGTTCCTGACGAGGTGCAGGAAAGCCTGAACCCGAGGCCGTAGCTCCTGCGTCTACTCCCTGTGGTGCTGGGGTGGTTACCAAAGACTGAAGTGCATCTATGCTTTGACATAATGCTTCATGCGTATTGGTCAGATCCGTCCGTAAATCGGTAACTATCTGCACTATCAGTGCCAGAGCATCCGAGGCCTCAGTCGACATGATTTAGGCTGCTAATTCTATTACTCATCACACCAGAACAGCTCAGGCCTTGGTTAGACGTCCTCTAATGAAGCAAGTGGGTCAATGAGTAGAATAGCGAGTAGCCTCTTTCCAGAACACCATTCGACCTGAATTCTAGTAGGGAACCAAGAATTCAGGCTTCCTCTACATGAGGGAACTCTTCTTTATTATATACCCCTCTGCTGTTCTAATATAGACAGCCAGAGGTGTTGATCACATGATAAAAGAGCGGGGAATGCACGCACCGTCAAACCAATGCTGCAAGAAACCACAAAAATAATTACTGACAGTGTCTGTTTCAACCAAGAGACCTAACCCAAAACAGAAATACCTGCTATGTAAGACTGGAGCTATAAAGTTTGAGAAAGCATGTAGGTCCTGAACCTATAAAGATAAATCCAACACTATAAACCTTTGATATAGGCAAGAAGGTATTTTCCAATGTTGGATAAACTAATATAGCAAAAGATCTTACCAAAAGGATATGCTCTGGGTATAGGAAAATTCACAGGTCCAGACAGAAACAACGAAAGGAAAAAATAATAAAGAGGAAGGTTAGTACAGGAGGAATAACCCAAGCGGCATGAGGGACGCACTAGTTACGGGTTGGTGCATACAACAGCAAAGCGTTCGTACATGCACGCGTAGTGGACGTTGTGCAGGCAGTTCAAAGTAGTCCAAATTGTAGAGTAGATGATTAGAAAACTCTATTGGTTCAAGTGTTTAGGCAAAGCTGAAAAGTTCCCAACGTAGCTCTTTAGTGTATTTCACAAATAGTATTGGAGAGTAGGGCTTGATGTAACTATGCGTAACAACACATGGAGACAAGCAGTAAATAGTTCTTACTTTTGATAGGAGAGCAGTCCGGGATGCGGTCCTTGTTCGGCAGCAGGAAGTCACGTATTACTAGAGTAGCGAGCAAGACAGTCCGGGATGTGGTCCTTGTTCGGCAGCAGGAAGATCAAACAAGGCAGAGTCGCGAGGCAAAGCAGTCCATGATACGTTCCAGGATTCGTTAACAGAGTGTCTTGACAAAAGGGATTAAGCGGAGAGTAATCCGGAGCAGGTAACCAGAATAGGAATAGGATTTGCGCAAACAAACGGTGTCGGAATACCGCCACAATTAGCAGCACCGAGTGTGCACCAGACGCCGGATTTAAACAGCAGGATGGTGGAGCTTCCACGTACGCGTAACAGATGGATGCATCTGACGATGTCACCTGAAACGGGCGAGTCGTCTTTGTGGACAATCTCCATGCATACATGCCAATATTTTGCAGCAGCTGGAAGGGAGATTCTCTCCGAGCAATCAGGGGAGCTGAATTTCCCTATTAGAATGCATTGGGGTTAGAATTATTTTAGGAGGAGGGGGGCAGTAAAAAACTGCAACATGTTTGCTAGTAAAATCGGGAGTCTCCCGCCTAAATCGGGAGGGTTGGCATGTATGTCCATGGCAACCTCCATTTCTGCCATAAGGAGGCCCTCGCACACTGATTTGGACGAAAATAAAGTGTATGAAGCGGAGATGCATGAGAACTCTGCCCATGTGTAACAGTAAGAAACCGCCATCTGGAGGGAAAATTGTCCCTCAAGTATGAACCTACTCCCATGGGAGTAACCCAAGTAAAAGGGTCCATGGTGACCACCGACGGCCAGCGAGGGTCGGTGACCAGGAACTCGTGCTTCTTCAGAAAAGTTGCCAAAGAAGAACAGAGAGAACTCTGAGAGGAAACATCCCCGGCCTGAACGGTGAACCATAGCTCTCAATCTTTCATGGCCCCTGGGGGGGATGAAAACACCTGATTTTATATTTGGCAGATGAAAGCCCATTCATTGCTATGGGCGTGTAGGCAGCTTGATGGGTGAGAGAGCTGCTTACGTGGCGGGTGACACCTGCCAAAAGCGGGTGAGTTGAGAGGTATGTGTGAACAGAGAGCAGCCTCCTGAAGAAGACACTGGGGATCCCGAAGTGGGGCGAGGTGACCTGGAAAGAGAGAGAAGTGAGGCTGCGATAGAGGAACGATATCCCCGCCAGGAAGGCCGGAGATGTCTGACGAGGTTCAAAGACTACATCATGCATAGCTCTCAACCATTTGTCTCGCAAAGGCGGGTGAAATCACCCGATTTTGTTTTTGGCGGGTGAGACGCCCATTGGAATGAATGGGCGTGCAGGAGGCTTGGCGGGTGAGCCAGCCCTTTGCAATGCGGGTGACACCCGCCAAAAGCGGGTGAGTTGAGAGCTATGCATCATGGACCTGAGCTGAAATCAACCTGTAGTTCTCTGTACTTGCCCATGTTGGCATAGCTTTCAACCATTTGTATCGAAAAGGGGCGAAATCACCCGATTTTGTTCTTGGTGGGTGAGACGAAAGGGCGTGCAGGAGGCTTGGCGGGTGACTCAGCCCTTTACAAAGCGCGTGACACCCGCCAAAAGCGTGTGAGTTGAGAGCTATGTTTTGGGCTCATGTAATGTTTCATGTTTTTTTCACATGTCTGTTTGTAATGTTGACAGTAAGTTATGCCTAACTGCTATTTTACATTTCGTTATGAAAAAGGAGGGATGTGATGGTCATGTGAGCGCGATGGCAATGTTCGCCATCCCGCATGTGCAGTTAATAAAGTGGCGCTGGGAAACCGAACCTTGAAGACATGCATCCCGCATCTCCTATCAGGTATGGGAGGGGGGCAAGGCCTGACAACGGGAACCTGGGGGCTAATTATCAAATGTCACATTTACCCTTTTCACATATATTATATTTTATATCATATTGTTAATATGTGAAACTATGTACTAAGGTCCAAGTTTTACTTGTTTCACTTTCTGGTTTAATCAAATGCATTAATGTTTGTATTTGTATTGTATTTATAAAACTTTCAATAAAAATGAGTTAACAAAAAAAAATCAATCATGTCGTTTTTTCAATGCCTGTTTCTATAATCATACAGTCATATTATGCAACAGGAAAACCTCGAGTACTGGGTAGATGGCGGTTACTGTTTGCCTGATCGTAAGATGGCCACCGTTGAAGACACACTACATCAATAACATAGAATCCACGCCAGCAATGAAATGCAGTCATGTGTGGTATTTTGACGACTATACGCAGCGCCCGGAAACCCCGGCTTGAGTTGACCCCAACGAAAGCGATCAGAAGAACTGCTTCCGTGTAGGGTAGACGGAAGTGCTGGTGCCGCCATCTCCTCAGTTGATCTACGCGTGGGGAGCGGGAAGCGGGCGAAGAGCTGTCTGCCCACTGTACGATCACAAGGACACAGGTGAGAAGAGCACCGCAGTATTTTGAAATGGTGTTCGCTTACAGATTGACGAGAACGAGATCACTACCTAGGCTGTTTTACCCTGAGACTAGAACCTTGTTTGATTGAGGAAACAATGCTCTCCGATAATACCCATCTGCTCGGGAATCTCAAATTCCCTTTTACAACTGCGGCATGTTTACTTCCTCCCATCGCAGATTGATATCTGCCATCAGCGTAATATTGCTATGTGGCTGCCTGTTTCGCACCCATAATTAAACGCACTTTGTAGGAAATTCTGAAAGGGCTCCTGATCGTAACTCGGGGTGGGGGGAAAGCAAATCGCTTTCCCTTTATCCGATTGCCGCCACTGCGTACGTAACGTACAGTTGAATGAGATTATGTAATGTGCACATATTTTAGATGATCTCAAGCTTTTCCAGGGTAATGTGGACAGTTGCCAACTTTTAAGGATATTGAATCGAGGGGGAGAGATTTTTTTTTTTTTTTTTTTTTGTTCAACTCGGACCAAGGATTTTCTTCTTAGGGTCACTCGCCCCTTTTCTCTGAACCGTGGCAGCCAGTGTTGCTAGAAAAGGAAACCGATTTCTAGCCTCGTTTTCATTGTCAGGATTCCACTTTTGGCTCGTCTGTTACTTTGTGAAACCCTTTCAAACTAGTTTACAAATGCTTGCGTCGATCGGGGTTGCTTTTTAACGTCCCGCTCTAGTCCCACCACCTTCTGCCTCCGTTCAGTTGCTAGCAAACACAAGCGTGACTCAAACCCAAATTACAGAGCAACTAGACTTTACAAACAAAAAATCCGGACAATTTCGTAATGCCGACAACGATTAGCTATACAAACTTCATGTATCTTTTTTTTTTTATTCCATTTATCCGGATTATCATTACCCTTTCCATTTAGAAAGATGAGCATGCTTGAGCCAGGACCGCCACGCAACCGAGGAGAGCAATCCTATTTTCATGGTGTGTGACAGGACAGGTCAAGGAA
Organism: Ambystoma mexicanum; assembly: GCF_040938575.1. NCBI lineage: Eukaryota > Metazoa > Chordata > Amphibia > Caudata > Ambystomatidae > Ambystoma > Ambystoma mexicanum. The sequence goes on from NC_090933.1 coordinate 64,782,625, forward strand.
AGTGGTATCATTGATTATAGACACCATAGGCAGGGAGTAGGTTACATTTGTAAAGTAGAGTGAGTACAAGTTTTGAGGTGAGGTCTTTGTTTGAGCGGTACGTAAAACGGGGTGGGGTTTCCTTATCCTTGAGCAGGTTAAATCTAGCAGAGATAATCTGAGTTATTAAACGTTTTACATCGATGTCAAAGACGACACAGAGGTTGCGGGCCTTAGGGGGTGCAGTAAGTAGATCAGGGCAGGTGGAGCTTATTGAGCAGGTTTTAGATGACTAGCCTTTCCAGAGCTGAAAACTCCCTCCTTGCCTTCCTCTTCAACTAACACCCCCTTCACTGTGTTTTTACCCACACTTAATACCACTCTTCTCCTACTGCCTCTTTTATAATGTATATTGTATTCTGTACTAAAATGCAATACTTGTAAAATGCTTCTTTCCATGTAATTAAGTTTGCTCACTCTCTAACAAGCGCCACGATGCCCACGGGCTGTTTTGCGCTCTACAAATACGAATAAATAATAGTTAAGCATAACATCCAGCCCCTTGCAGCACATGGAGAGGGGGATATTAAGATCATTTGTTCCACGGTGTAGCAAATTAGGATCGATTTGTGTTGGTTGATCTCTTCATTTAACATTGCATGTGCAGTATGTAAAGCGGAATTGGTACTGAAGCTCAGTTCCTCTCTCACTCGTGATTCAATTTTGCACACACCTGGGGGAAGTTATGTTCATAGGGCGTGTAGGAGGCACCTCTTTGCATAGGAGCATGGTCGTTTGAGTGGAGAATATTCCACAATCTTTTTTTTTTTTTCCTTCTGGAAAATAGTCGAGCAAATTAAACCCTGCAACCGTTTTTCTTTGTCCTTTCTTGGTTTCCTTGGATGCGGAAGTTGTTTTAATTGTTCACTTTCATGGTGGGGGAATGGTAGCAATCTTTAGCTATGCTGGTGGGTGCAGGCGGTTGATAGTAGATTCTTGGTCGTCTAGCTGCTCGTCCAGGAACAAACATAAATAAACTTTAAAAAGCCTTTTTCAAGAGACACATTACACTTTTTTTAATGATAACATCCGCTTCCCTGAGAGCTGGGGTCATGACCCTCATAGCCATCAGCATAGCCCCCCCTGCAATCGGGCTCAAATCATTAACAAGCTTTGGAAATGCCAACAGTTCAGGCTTTTGTTTAGGCACGAGAATGGCACTTGCCACGCACTGCCATAGTGGTATTAACTGTCCATCAATGGTAACAGCTGAAACATGGTGTGAGTACCAAGGCCTCTAATAGCAGTGCCTGCAAATGCTTAATACCTATAAACAAGCCACAACTGTTGGCTTTCACAGTGCTTGTTTTTAACAGGACTTCAATGAAATGCATGCATCGTGCTTACAAATGGACCTGGTTAAGATGTTTTTATTCCACCAGCAATTAAAAAAAACATTCAGACACTTCGAGCACAAAACCTCATATTAACTGATAAGACTGCTGGGCATTATGACTTGATTAAAGTGACTGCAGTTCGCAGTTACTGAAGATATGCAAATGACCTGCCATTAACAAATGTAAAATGAACCGAATGGAGTGTGCAATGCCATGGTAGAAAATACATTGAACACAAGGCCATCAATACCAACCACTTGTTTTTTTCCCTTTAATAGTGTCTTTTTATTTGCATTTTCGTGTTGACAGCAACGAAAAATATTAACAAATGCAGCAACAGAACAAAACAGGCTAACCGGACAAGGAGCCAGCAGAGGTCAACGTAAATCCAGTGCATTACCTCCACGTCCACTCTTCCTCGTCCCAGTACTTCATGAGGCCCCTGCCTCCGACACAGGACCTTCTTCTATTTCTTTAAATTCCTATAACTCCTCCCCCACATCCACGCCACTCAGTTTAATTTTTCCTGCCTCCGGCAGGTTGGACTTTTTCTTCCCGGTGCGGGGCACTGGGGAGCACCAATTGCTGGCCCCCTGGGGCGGGGGCTGTGTGGCGGGGCCCTCGGCTCCCTCAGGTGCGGCACTGCTCCTGGGCCACTTGCGGGGCTTGGGGTCACAGTTGGACGGGATTGCCTCGCTCGGTTCTTTGCTGGGCTCCGGACCGCAGCGTGAGCATTGTGTCCCGGGTCCTGCATGGCCCGGGGGAAGGTAAGGAGAGGGGGGGACTGGGCTTGATGTTTTTCCCCCTCTCCTCCTGTTTTGCCCATCTTGATTCGACAGGCCTTTTCCTCGTGCTCTGTGTACATATCTTTATTGGAAATGATGGCAAGCACTTGGCAGTATGTGCTAGCCTTCCCTTTTGTTGTGTGGCCTCTCTGCTTCTTGTCGTGGGGTGACAGTGGCAGAGAGTCTTTGAAAGTGCGGGGGCTCTGTTCTGTCGCAGGCATGTCACATACCACCCGCTCCTCAGACACACACAGCACAGGATGCACCAGATGTTAGCTGCATTCTCTGGGGGAAGGTAAGGAGAGGGGAGGACTGGGCTTGATGTTTTTCCCCCTCTCCTCCTGTTTTGCCCATCTTGATTCGACATGCCGTTTTCTCGTGCTCTGTATACACATCTTTATTGGAAATAATGGCAAGCACTTGGCAGTATGGGCTAGCCTTCCCTTTTGTTGTGTGGCCTCTGCTTCTTGTCGTGGGGTGACAGTGGCAGAGAGTCTTTGAAAGTGCTGGGGCTCTGTTCTGTCACAGGCATGTCACATACTACCCGCTCCTCAGACACACGATGCACCGGATGTTGGCTGCATTCTTTGCGTGCAGCCTGTGAAAACGGCGCAGATTTGGACGCGTCTGCAAGCGGCCTGAAGGGTACCGGCCTGGCATAGTCTACACTTTGGGTTCGAGTCTCTGCGGTGCTGACTCGGCATTTCATCCTTCCTAGACCGACGCATTGGAACAATTTAGAGCTTGGGGCTACCAGCTACTGGATACAGGGCTCAAGCCACCTCTCAGTAATGTGGCGAGTTAGTGGTGTTTGGGTCTGTGCTAGCTATGGACGCAGACACCTCGTCCTGTCCTCTTCCTCTGAACTGCACGAGGGAAGGTCAAAGGAGATGATTTTCTTTTCCCTTGTCCGGCATGGAATTATAGAAAATGCATCATGGAAGTAATAGCCATTCAGAGGGTTCCCAGTGTCTCTTCTTTTAGGGCCTAGGTCCTCCGGTGCTGACGTGTTGCTTTCACGCCTCCTCTCAGACTTGTGGGAAGTGATATGGCACATGGTGGCACATGTCTGTGCTTAGAGGGGTTCTCAGAGCCCCTGGTGCCGGTGGAGGGGGATGTCACTTCAGTGGGTTTTTCCAGTGTAGGAATACCCCAGGTGGGGGGGTTGCCTTTGATGTCTGCTATCCAGGATGGATTGCTTTGCCCTGCTTTGTGACAGTACTCTGCCCTTTTGACGCCAGCCTGGTGGCTCCTCTGTCGGCTGGGGGGCCCTGGTCTGCTGGACTTCTGGGCTGTCCTGTATCTTCCTTTTGATAAGTCGGATCTTTTTGTGGGCTGACAAGCATGCTGTTATATTGTGGCGCAGGCATGCTTCAACGTCCTGTGATTTTCCTCTGGTGCAAGTGCAGTGACTGGCGGTTTTTCCTGGCTCCTTGTCTCTATCTTCTCTGAGGTGTATGGGACCGGTGGGGTTCGGCTTCCTGGGTAATGGGCTCCTTCCGGAGGGGGGGTATCGGTTGCAGTTCCTGTCTCCTCCTGTCCAGGTTTGCATGGTTAGGACTTTGGTACCCAGCTCACGGTCCAAGTAGTTGGCCATGGGATCCGTTCTCTAGGAAGGATTGTTGTGGGTTACCGTCTTGCCCGTTCCTCTCCCTGTTCAGGGTCAAGTTTTCTACTTGCGGGTGTTCCTGGTCCCTATGCCTTCTAGGATATCGACTCCTTATGGGTCTCAAGACCCTGCACTGCTTGTCCAGACGTCTGGGGAGAGTGTACTCTGGATGTTGCGCAGGGGGGGCGCTTGCTTGCTGGCTGGTCTGGGCTGGGTTCTCAGAAGGCAGTGTCTCGGCTCACCTGTTGCTGAAGTTACGGGGCACGTGGCGTCTTGCGTTTTTTCGGTTCCTTGAGCCCGTCTTCGGTTATGTCCCCTGGTGTCTTATACTCTCTCCCACTGGTTTCCGACGTCTCAGCTTTCGTAGTTGTGTTTTCGGTGTCCCCAGCGCTGTGTCTCCCTGCTGTGGTGGGGGGGGTTTCAGGTCTACAGGCTGAGGTGTGCATGGTCCATCCTCCTGTGGCCTCTTACTACCGACGCCAGCAGAAAGGGTCTACATTGGGGGTCCTCTCAGCTCAACGGTTGTGAGATCTGGGGAGAGCTGGCGATCATCCAATTGGCAAGAGTTGTGCCATTGTCCAAGCTCTGGTGTACTACAAGGAGTTGCTGGACGGTCGGCGGTTTTGATCCGATCGGACAATACGACGGCCTTGGCATATGTCAACTGCAAAAGGGGTTCCGGCTGTTCCTTGAATGCTCTGGCAGCGTCGATAGGGCACCTGGGAGAAATCTCATCTGGTGTCTCTGGTGGCCTCACGTATCGGAAGGGTGGACAATGTTCAAGCGGATCTTCTCAGATGCTGGTTTTCACTCCTCGGCGGAACTGGTCCTGTTGGCCCAGGTCTTTGCAGTGACCTGTGTCAGATTAGGGTCCCCGGTTCTAGACCTGTTTGCATCCCCGGCCTCAGCAGAAGTTCGCCTCTTCTGCTCTCGGTTTCAGGCCGGGGGGATTGGGGAATGGACGCCCTCTCTGTACAGTGGCCTTGGGGTTTTCCTTTATGCCTTTCCGCCTATTCCCCTTCTGCCCCAGGTGGTTTGGCGCAACAGAGTGTCCAGGGTGACTGTGTTGTTGTTAGCTCAGTTCTGGTCCTGCTGGAGTTGGCTCCCCTCTCTGTTGGAGCTTCGGTCCTAGGAACCTTGGCTGATTCCGAGGTGGCCGTGTCCCCTTCAAGGGGATCTGCGGTTGGAATTCCACTGGATGCAATGGGCAGTGTGGCTATTGCTCAGTCTAGGTTGATATCTCAGGGGTTCTCAGATCCTGTAGTTGAGTACATAATGGATGCTCTTAGACCCTCCACTCTGAAGGTGTTCTGATAAAGGGCTTCCCCCTTGGGATCTCCCTCTTGTATTACGGTTCCTTCAAGGGCCTCCTTTTGAGCCCTTTTCCGAGATTGATATCAAACATCTTACACTGAAATCTGCTTTTCTTATTGCCTTCGCTTCTGCCCGTAGGCTTGGGGAGATTGGGGCTCTCTTATGTCACCCTCCTTTCCTGGGGGTGCTGCCAGACTCGGTGCTGCTGAGGTGTGGTCCGAAGTTCCTCCCTTAAGTTGTATCTGTGTTTTCATACCTCTCAGGATCTGGTTCTCCCTGACTTCTTTCATGATCCGAGAATGCATGAGGGGGTGGCTTGGCTTAACATTATGTCCGGCGGGACGTGTTGGAGTATTTGGCTAGGTTTGCTTTTTCCCACCAATCTGATAGTCTTCTGATTGCTTGTGGTCCGGCTGGGGCTGGGCAAAACGCATCTGTGGTTGCCATTTTCCGATGGTTCCGGGTTGTGATCCCAGTGCCTATATGGCTTTTGGCGTGCCTGCGCACGATCAGGGGCGGTCCGCCAGGGGTTTGGCGGCTTCCTGGGCCGATGCAAGGAGGGTTTATCTCTGGAAGAGATTTGTATGGCTGCCGCCTTGGCTGGTTTAGGGATTTCCATCAACCGCTATGGGTTGAGTTTCTTCCACTCGGGGGGGGGGGGGGGAGAGGTTGGTTCCTTCGTGGTTGGAGTTTTATCTGTGGGGATGTGAATTAAGAGTTATTGTGGGTGTGTTTGCTGCACTGTTTTCAGCTCTGTTTCTCATTGGGACCTTTTCCCCGTTGCTGCTTTGGTATACCTCATGAAGTAAGTACTGGGACGAGGAAGAGTGGACGTGGAGGTAATGCTCTGATTACTTACCGGTAATCTTCATTACTCATAGTCCTACTCTTCCTCGTCACAGTACTGACGACCCTCCCTGCGGGGAAGGTCCCATGCTCTGGCTTGGTGATATGAAACTGAGTGACGTGGGTGTGGGGGAGGAGTTATAGGAATTTAAAGAAATAGAAGAAGGTCCTGTGTCGGAGGCAGGGGCCTCATGAAGTAAGTACTGTGAGGAGGAAGAGTAGGACTAGGAGTAATGGAGATTACCGGTAAGTAATCGGAGCATTGCCCAATCGCTAGTAGTAAAACAAAGTTCCCCGAACCACCATACCATGATCAACCAAGGAGACTGTCCAACAGTCAGGAGCAGATTAGAGATCGGGGCTTTTCGATCTGTCTAGTAGAGCCAGTCTTTTGTTGCTTTGGATCGACATTCACTTCTCAGGGGTTTATATTTCCTGCACCGCCTGAGGGTAGGCGGTTTACACGCCACCCCGGGAACTGTTCAGCGTGATCCAAGAAGGGGGACCAGGTGCTGCAAAATTCCCCTTTCCATGGGCGTGCAGCTGTCATTTTCTCAGTTACCGCTGTCCCAGCATTTCGTACACAACATGGCGACCACAGGACCTTCAGCGTGTTTCCAGGAGCGGGCGATGGTGATCTTTGCTCCCGTGAGGAGATGAGTGATCAGGTTTTGCATGTCTGTCATTGGGCAGGCCTGTGCATCCCAGTAGTACTATACACAGGTCCCTGGGAATCCTTCACCCTGTGATGAGTTTCAACTGTGCTAGGACTTCCTTCAAGAATTGGGTTTGTTTTTGGCAGGTCCACAAAAGGTGGAATAGCGACCCTGTGGCTCCACATCCCCTCTAGCACTGCACCGACAGTGGCAGGTTACTCTTATTCAAGATTTCTGGGGTAACATACCATCTGTAGCACATCTTCACTGCCCCATCTTTATTTGTAACACATGTGCAGGTCCAGGTGCGCCCTCATTCCTCCACCCCCAACTCTCCCAGGTCCCTTTCTCGCTTAAGCATGTAATTCTCCTTCAAAGGGTCCCCTTTCTTTACGAGCCTGTACGGAGTGAAACTTTTAACTTCAGGGCTGATGCTGTTAAGGTGCACTCTAATGCTTTAAGCGCCCTGCCCCCCTGCTCCTTTATTTTGAGTTGTGACGTCAGTGTCGGAGCAGGGTGTACCCAAACTTTTCCGCTGCTGGGAGTTGGAATTTTGCTTTGCATTCTTCAAAGGATAACTGGCGTCCTCTATCCGAAAAATCATTTCTGCATTAAGCTCCCTTCCCGCCATCTATGGAACCCCCTCGATCCGTTCCCTTGTGTGAACTGGGTTATGCCATACTGGAGTGAGTGGCCCCAGGGGGCCCCTGGCACCCCATCGTCTTGCTGCCCATTTCTAACATTGAACTGTTTCTGTTGCTGGTCAGTGGGCGGAGGCAAATTGTGTCGTGCCCAGGTGGGGCCGGGTTGAGGTGGGGTTTGGGCTCAATGATTTTCTGTGCTTCCAACGGAATGAGTTGTCTGTGTCCTGCCACACACAGGTGTGAGACAGTTGTGCTGCCAGTTAGTACTGGGAGATGTTTGGGACTCCCAAGACCACAGCTAAGGGTGCCTTGGAGCATGATCTTTCTAGCTACCCGTGGCTTTTTCCTGCCCCATATATATCTACTCCCTCTTTGGAGTACCGAAGCTCCATCTCTGGGATTGCTACAGGCAAAGCAAGGCACTGATGGAGGAGTCTCGGGGCCAGATTGATTTTAACTGCAGAAATCCTCTCAAACCATGACACTTTCTGTTCTTGCCAGCAGTCCAGAATGCTCAGTAGGCCCCTGAACAGCCGCAGGAAATTGGCCCGGTATGCTTTCTGAACTTTATTCAGGATATTGACCCTTAGACAGAGACCATTTTGGGGAACAAACTCCTTTAATTCTTAGGGATGTGGTGGGACGCTGATAGTTAGCCAGAACCCACTTAGTACGTTTTGGGCCAAGTCCGTAATGGGCTAGTGTCTTATATCCCTAGTCGAGTAGGTCAAACGCTTTGTTAGCATCTAGTGATATTACCACCAACTCTGTTCCCTTCCATAAAGTGCACTCTATTTACATCTGACATTATCTTGGGTGGTGTGGCCCAGGATGAATCCCGTTTGATCTGGGTGCACTAGGTCGAGTCGAACCCTGGCGAGTCTGATTGCCAACATTTTTAGATGTTTGCATCATTATTCATTAGTGTTATGGGCCGGGTTGAACCGCAGTCTTCCGGGTCTTTCCCGAGCTTTGGTATGCATACTGTTAGGGAGTCCTCCATGGATGGTTGAATGCACCCAGTGTTTGAGGAGTTACACAGGTCCACTAAGAGAGGGGCCATGGTGTGAGTGTATACCTTGTAAAACCGTGCAGTGAACCTGTCTGGTCCTGGGGTTGAATGTTTTAAGGGCCTTTAATTGCCTCTTTTACCGCTTGAGTGTAGCTAACTAATCTGGAAAGCACACCCCTGGGGGATTAAGGATAAATGTCTGGTTTGCAGTGCACTTTCGATTGAGGCCCAAGACATTGCATCCCTGTGGTGGTCCATCGCTGCGCCTATTTTATCCCCCTCTGAGGCCTCTTGGTGTGCAGATGTTCCACACATTTATCTTTCTCAGTTTATACACCAGGAGCTGGTTCGCTTTATTGTTGTTTAGTGTACGCCAGGGCACGAGCAGGATTTATCAACTAGGTGCATTTCCATCATGGACTTTGGTTTTTTGAGCCCCCTCTGTTTTCATGGACTGGTTAGTTTGTGCCTTTTCTAGTTCTACCAACATCTCCTCCAGTTGCAACTGCCTGCCTTTTCTGTATGGGGCCTCGCTTGTAATTAGCACCCCCGTATTAGCGTTTTCATGGCATCCCAAACCATTGCTAGAGAACATCCCACAAAGGAATTTTCCCTAAAGTAGTAGCCTGGGGCATTATATATCTCCCTCTTAATTGCAGACTCTTTACTACAAGATGCAGTAACTTCCAGGGCTTTTGGGGACAAGCTGGGAATCCCGTTACCCAGATGTGGGCTGACACCAGGGAGTGATCTGAGAATGTGAAAGCCCTCCTAGCAGGGGAACAGCTCACGCGGCTGAAGGATTAAAACGATTCTCGAGAGGCCTCTATGGCGTGGGAGTAAAATGCGTAGTTGTGCATCCCTGCATTGGACAGTCTCCAAACGTCCACTAACACCTCTTCCTCAAATTCGGCATACCCGGTCGCTCTCGTGTAATCCTCCCTCGAGGGCGTCGGTGTCTTTATCGTTATCTGGGTAAGAGACTAGATTAAAGTCTCCCCCCTATTAGGATCTGGCCCTTTGCAAATGACACAATGTCTGGGGTGATAATGCGCAGGAACCGGTCCTTTATTGCAACTCGGCTAATTGCTGCCAGGTCTTGGTACAGCGAGACCGAGGTGTCCCTAAACTGGATGCATGCAGAATTTCTTGCTTCCTTCGTTATCTCGTCCTTATCCAGTCTCAAGGATGTCTGGTGGAGTGGCTTGCATCTGCCTCCGGTCGTGTGCGTTGTACCGTCCCAGTTGCAGTTGGGTGCTACCAGGGAGTGTAAACACAAAGCGGAAGAATTCCGGGTGAATTCCTCTCCTACAGCTGTCAGGGATAGCATTTGGAATACCATGCAGGCGAATGTTGCACACAGATCGGTTTCCACTTTGGCTGTCTATTTTTGACCTCGTCAATTTGCTTGTCTGGCCCCAGTGATGTTGTTCAGGAGTTCCTCTGTTCCTTTCTGACACTCCCTGGAGGAAGGACAAGGAGACTAGAAATGAAGATCGCACAGAAGCTTTGAGATGCGCAGCTACTTATGTGGTCGATTCTTTTGTAGTAGGAATACTTTCTGTTAACATGGGAATGTGAAAACCCACGAGAGCTGGATCCACATGCCAGGGAGAAAAACGCATCCCAGAACTGTTGTCCACTGAGGCTGCCATCTTGGAAGGGAGGAGGCAAGCTGTTCTCTTACGGGGAAAGCTGCTACGATGTCGGGCAGGGTGGCTCGTGACACTTGTGTACAGAAACATATACGGTCAACAAGAATAGTTCAGTGTGGTGATGTGTGGCGGGGGGAGTGAGTATTTTGTGTGATGGGTAAGCCATACATAAAAATAGTGTAAATCAGGCGGTGGTCAGAGGAAGTGGAATAGCAGCTGATGGGAGAAACGCACTAGTTATCTATTCCAGCTGGGATACTCTTCAAGATTTCTATTTCACATAAAGGAAAACCAGCGCTCAGTTTTTTTGGACCCCCAAACTTAACTATTTTGTAATAATAAAAAAAAACATTCTGACCTTAACTTTTTTGCAGCACTACACTGCTTTTACTCATTTGTCATGATGAAACTAGCATGTCCTTCACGCCGCCCGTACTTGGAAATATGGTTTCCCTGTACTACTTTGTTGCCACTTTTGGTAACTTTTATCCTTGTTCAATGCATCTTACAATGGGGTTGCTTTTTCTTTTGCCCTAGACTAACACTCAGAGGATTTTTGGCTACTTTAGGTGTGCTTATGGGACAAGCTGGTGGCAGCAGTTAGTTTTTTGTGTGTGTGTATTTTACTTTGCCTTACTGCGTTTGGCTACCTGCTGTGGCTAGTGTCCAAACATAACCATGCCACAGGGTTTTTCGTTTGGCTGTTGGCCATTTTGTCACCAATCCTTCTTCCTGGCCTGTGAGGCTAGGAAAATCCTTACATGAACTTCCAGTGCCTGGGGAAGCGGAGGCTTCGCGGGCTACTGCAGGGCCATGTGTTTGCTGCCAGGAAGTGGGTTGGGACTGTCTGGTCCCACTACACAAACTGGTTTCAGTGTGTCCGAAGGGTATTTATGAGTTGTGCAACCAGTGGTCCTGATTGGACCACCACTGCTGGTGTGTGTGCGCACCAGTTGATTGGCTAGTGGGCGTTTCAGCTCTTAAGTGACTTTTTGGATAAGAGGACCCCTGTACCCACTCTAGAACGATGAAGAAACCAAAGGATCCAAGTATCCTGTCCCGCTGCAAGACTTGTAAGGAGACTGTGGCTCTGTTAGAAGAATGCCTGGGGGCCAACTTTTGCTGCTGTCCCGGACGAGCCCTGTCTGGGTCTGGCAGGTGTGGCAGCGCCTACATGGCTTAACATCTGCACCCATTTTGGGGCCAGTAAAATTTAAGAGAAACCCTCTCTTTGGTCTTCTTGGAGCTCGAGTGACAGCCAGAGGGATCTCATGTGCTAGTTTTAGGAGCTTGGGTCTAACTTCCTGGGGTACTACCAGTCACCTGAAGACCCCTGGTGTCGATGCTGTAGGCTCACTGTAGAGGAGACCCTCCCAGTGAAGTCTGCTTCCCTGGCTCTTAAACTTACAGCTGGGAAGCTGTCTGTTGTCTCAGACCTTCTAGATGAGAACATTTTGTCCTCTGCTGAATCTACCCTAGAGGGTCCACCTTCTGCAAGCAAAGTCTGCAGCTCGGGATGGTCTCTAGAATCCAGTTCTTCTAAGCAGGGAAGGACCTCCTCCAGCTATGTTTGACCAGTAGCGGGCTCTTAAAGAGTTGGTTCGTCCACCCACTCATCCTCATCTGTGGATGGGGTAACCTGGGCTGTCCTCTGGGGAAAGTCCTGGTTTTCAGAGCAGGTTTGGGTTCTAGGCCCTTTTTCTTATCAGAGACTCTGGATTTCTCTTTGTTTGTTCTTTTTTTAAATAAAAACATTTGTTTTCCAAGTTAAAACCTTACAACTTGCATACACCTCGCCACTTCACATGTTGTGGATAGGCCACTTAACAATCGCATTACATTCCCACCCGTCCCGTAATGTCTAGAGGGTCCTCGGCCTCTTCCCATTTCCCACATATCTTATTGGCTTTCATTGGACGGCCGATTGCGGTGTATATTCTGTGTTACGTTGCTGCGCAAATATTCACTTCCGCCGTCATTGAGCATGGGTGGGGTATTTTTGGGCTATATCAAGGCATAAATTAGTTTTCAAAAATTGATTAGCAGAGTTTTCTAAAATACAAGTTTCAAACATCTCTTGTAAATGCCACTCGCCCTTCATAAAAATATACTCGACTATGCGAGTGGGGGAAAAGGCTTTGCGAGCCATAGACTGTCTGTAAAATTTAAAAGGTTAGCTGCATGAATGGACACACAGATACGATGAAAAAGGCTCTGAAAACAGTTTGGGCAGTTGTCTACTGCAGGTGGTGATATATAATACAATCATAAGGAGCTCTGTAGCCTAACTACAGCGTTTGGTATTGCAGTGGATCTGTAGATGTACAGACTGGATGGAACCATCAATCACTCCTTTGTGTAAGCATCTAGTTTGCTTTGTGCATTAATTATGTAAGAGGCAAAGAGACCAAGCAGAGTGGATTACGTAGCAGGCAGAGAACTGGGCAAACTAGGTGGAATATTGTAGTTCATGGTGAGCAGTGATTTCATTGAAGAGGGCAACTTAAATAGCTAACTTTGCTACCATTTGATTAGCAAACCTACAGAATTGCATAGCAAATTGCTATGCAACACCGCTTATTTTATGCCCTGTATCTTGCATTTTATCAACCCCACGGCTGTGGGTAAGAATAGTTTCTCGCACCTGTTAACATTGTTCTCATCTGGTACACCCAATAGCAATACTTTCGGATCTAGTGATGTGCGTCCCAGGACCTCAGTTAATAATTTGCCACAGCATTGACTCCAGAAGGATCTGATCCAGGGGCATTCCCACAGGATGTGTATGAAGGTGCCTTCCCCCTCTTGGCACTGTAAACAATTCCGATCTAGGGCTAGTTCCAGCCATACAGCATGACCCTGGGATAATGGACTCAATGAAGTATTTTAAGTTGTATCAAGCAAAGCCTGGATGCTATCGCAATCTCTCATGGGTGCTTTAAGACCTGTATCCAGTATTCTGGTTCAATGTTGCCTACGTCCGCCTCCCATTTAGCTTTGAGGTTGGCCAGATCTGGGGTAGCAAAGGCCGTTATGGCATTATATAGGATAGCTCTGACTGTGTTGGGAATGTGCATTATGAGGAGGTTGCACTCTAGGGGTGTGCATCTGGGCGCATCAGTGAGTGCTGGGAGTTTCTTCAGGCCTTGGGCTAATTGCATATAGTGGTAATGTCCAATTTTGGGAAGTCCAAACTTCTGTTGCAGTGTTTCATATGGGGCTATAGTGCCATCCGTAAGGATTTCGCCCACATTGACGATTCCTGCTTCCACCCACCTCAGCCATTGAGTGAGTTTTTCTAATTCGGTGAGATTGTAGTTGTGCCATACGGGTTGCATCAGGATCACCTTATTCCCCCATCCAATGTAGGTATGTGCCTGTCTCCAGATTACAGCGATATGTGCTGCCATCGTTAGTGGGGGAGGTCTAGTAAGAGTTTGGTAAATCGTATCCAGTCTTGAGGCGTCGTGAATACTACTCAGTTCAGCCCTGATATGTGGTAACTTGCGATCCCCATGGAGTAGATAATTGACCACTGTCATTTGGCTTGCCCAATAATTGGATTGGATTGGAGGTGTGGGACCCCTACACCTCCCTCCCACACCGACCTTTGTAAGGTAGCTAGAGCAACCCGTGGTTGCACACCTCCCCATATGAGTTTCCTAAGGAGGCCCTCCACCCGGTTAAGTTCAAAACCGGGGATCGTGAGTGTGGCATTTTGCAGCACATATAGGAAGCGTGGTAGCGCCATCATTTTATAGAGCCTCCCTGCCCATTAGCGTTACAGGGAGGAGCATCCAGTGTCTCGCTTCATTCGTAAGGCAGTCAGTAAGTGGTTGTAGGTTACGGGACACATAGTCTTAGAGGTCCCTAGAGATCCATATCCCCAAATAGTGAAAACCTCCACGCTCCACCCGGTATGGGCAGTTCGGGGGATTGCCTGTTTTCCCCCGCCTTTCACTGGGAAGAGAACCGATTTCCCCCAATTGACTCTTAGCCCACTAAACTTTGCCGAAGCATGCCAGCATCTGCGTTACTACCGTTACTAGCGCGAATCGTATCGCTTAATTATTTTAGAAGATCGGCATAGAGGGACACCATATCTTCTCATCCCTCTGGCCATTTGAACCCCGTCCATGTGCCAACCCTCTTTCTTCTTTCTTGAAGTGGAAGGTTTGTCTGCCTGTTGGTTTGAGATTCTGGATTTCTCCTTGTCCACAAACTGAGTGTCTCTCAAGGTTGCCTCTTTTGCCAGCCAATCTTGTCAGCTCCTGTTTGTGCTGGGAGACCTTGGGGTACTGGAGACTACTCCTCAAGAGTTTTAAAGTAATTAATCAACAGGACTCTCCCAGGTACTTCGGGTTGCACACTAACAGGAATTCTCACAGTCGTGTTATTGCACTCTAAGGGCTCGCAAAATCGGAATCATTTGGGTAGGGCCTCCGGCAAGTATAATGGGACCTTTTGGTGCCTTACCTACATCAGGTTCGAAGAACTCTGATCAACCACTGTAATGCTGGCCCCAGTGTCTCTGATTGCAGGAGTCTCCTGGCACAGTGTCCTTGTAATCCTTTGTGTTGTCGGGTATGCTGCATTTATATTCTATTCCCACAGATGCACGGACACTAATACAAAAGCTTGAACTCTGATGGGTTCTTTAACTAGAAGGTGAAAGTGAGCACTTGTCATTAGAGCTTCATCCCCGGTAATAAAGGCTGAGGAGACGGTGTGGACCCCTGAAGGTTTACTATTGTACCTGGAATCCCCTTTCACGTGGTCACCAGACCCACACATTTACCAAGCCTTTTCTGGAATGGGATTTCTGGTTACCTCCCTCTGGTTTGACCCCAGAGGTTTCACTAAACCTAAATGGCTTCCCTTGGTATTTACCCGTATGGTTTTTTGGTTTTTGTGGCCTTCTTTAAGCGGTTAAGGATTAGAATTTTACTATCTTTCTTGTATTCACCCCGACCCCCCCGTCCCCGCACATCCCTTTTCTGAGTTGCCCTGTTGAGCTAGCATCTTTGGCTCAAGTTCCTTTGAGTCAGCCAGGTGCTCTCTCGGCTCAGGAGAGCAGACATCAAAAATATTCTCTACTAAACAAATTCATCATTCCTTCAGAGGAGTTACATTTGTAACCCTTAACCCAACCATCTACGTTTTTCAGGCATTAACAACCCCAGAGTGCAGAAGGGGCACCATCTTTTTTTTGGTGTCTGAATCATTTAAGCTACTGAGAAGTCTTCCCAAACCTGGCTATAAAGCCTTTGTGACCAGTTCATAATAATAATAATAAACTTTCCTGTTATTAGCATTCAACTCATAATAGAATCACAACCAATCTGGGGGAGCCTAGACATGATTCATGCAACTAAGTCATTCCCACAAATATTCTGCAAACCATGGGTGAATTCAAAAGTACTCAACCAATTCATCACAGCCTTTTTTGGTAGACAAGGTCTCTTGGGACTAGTAAACTGAGAAGACCCTGTAAAGGAAGCAGAATCAAGGGGCATCTTTTTCATATCATACTCCTACTGCATTTCACTTTCTCTGAGCCTTCGCTCACTTGTTGCCACTGCAGGCCCGACGCACCATTTCCCCTTGAGGATGCTGCAGGTGAGGAGCTGTCCATGTTCTCTGCCTTGGAATATTTTGGGCCTCTGTAGTTAATTTTACCTACCTTCTGACCCCCGGGCCCTGCCTGCTTCCTGATTCTCGCCTGCCTCCTGAGTTGTGTGTTTTTTCCCTCCCTAGTCCTGCCTCCCAGGCCGTGATTGGACTTCCACTCCTCTTAACTGGCCCTCCCTGGGCAGCCCCATGGCTAAGCCCCCCCCCTAGGCAAAGGGTGGCTCCCTCAGAGGTGGCTCCTGGCTGTGTCCGCAGGGGAAGCCAGTTGCCAGCTATCTTCAAGGGGCGACCCTGCCCCCCCCTGTCCACTTAGCAGACTCCCCCAATTTGTTTTGATCACCTGTTTTTGAATTTGCATTGGGGTGTGTTAGACTTAGCGAGCTTTGTGTTAGAGGTTAACATCTGAGTGTCTGTCATCTTGTCCAATTGCTCAACTTGTTTTGCCTCTGTCTAGTCTGCTGTCCTTCACCAGTGCCTTCCCTTTCTCTCCTCTCCCTAAGTACTCTATGGTGCTCTCCATCTCTCCTATCTTCTCTAACTGCTTCTCTGTTGACTATCCTGCTCTCCTTACGAAATCTGGTAGGAAGAAGTTTAAAAAGGACATCCTGGTCTCAAACCCAGGCCTCCCTATCAATGACTCCTATACCAGTGACTGCTCCAGGCAAACTGTCACCGGCGTTCCCTCGCCAGGCCTATGGACCCTACATATGGTCTCGGTTCTCTCTCCTGTCTCTTCTCCCATTAATGGTGGCACCCGGTGGGAGGGCCTCCTTCCACTCCTCTAAGGTCATCATTAATGTTTGTGAATGTTACTGTCTTTGTCCAAGGCCCTCGGGCCTCCCTTCTCCTCTTCAATAAACGCTTCCCGCGCCTCATCAATTTCCTTTCTTCTCCTGCTGTCTCCTCCATGGCTACCTTGCCCTCTCCTCCCTCCGTTTCTGCCCCTCCCCCTCCCCTTAGGCTTCCTCTACACTTCCGCAGGGCGTACCTCTGAGCTGTACACCCCCCCCCCCTCCCCGGAAGTCTTTCAAGGATGGCAACCTTCTCCATATTGCCACTTTAAACTCGCGCTCAGCTGTCAAACATTCCTCCGACATCAGCCGCCTTCTAGAGGAACTTGACCTCGATGTCCTCAGTCTCACCGAGACATGGTTAACGGCCAGCTCTGTCACAAGCTTTGACACTCTCCTCCCTGACGGCTACAAGATCCTCTCTGTGCCCATCCGGAGGGGGTGTAGCCCTGATCTTCCCCGAGTGGATTCCTGCCTCCGTCATTCCTGCGCAGGCCTACTCCTCTTTTGAATACCTTGTCTGCAGGCTCTCCCTCTCCTAGCCAGTCCCTCACTGTGGCTACTATCTATTGGCCACCTGGTCAGATCTCCTTTCTCTCTGAGTGGGCGGACCTCTCCTGGTCTCGACCACTCAACTACTTCTTGGAGACTTTAACATCCACCTGGATGCTTCCTGTCCATACTCTGGACTCTTATCGCTACCTTTGCGACTCTCACTCTCTATTCTCCCCTCTAGCCCGAATCACTCTGCAGGGCACACTCTATATGTCCTGATCTCCTCAAACCTTCCCCTTTCTATCCCTCTCACCACTACTCTCTCCTGGAGTGATCACTTCCTCCTTTCCTCCCAGCACACCCGCTCTACCCCTCAGGCCAGGCCAACTCCATCACTGTCACCCACCTTCTTGGTCATCTGACCCATGAAGCACGTGTCAGAGGCTTTCTCCACCACTTTCATGCCTCCCCCCGCCTTGGCTGACTCACACCCTAACGCATCCCTCTCCATGCTCCACTCTATCTCTGATACTCTTGTTGTTCTTGCCCCAGTCACGAGGATCCGCCTGAAGCCCAAGACCAAGTGTAACTCCTGGTACGACTCAGACCTAGTCACCCTCAAATGCAAGGGCAGGGTGGCTGAGCGGAAACGGCGTGCTTCATGTACATCCTCTGACAAACTGGCCTGCCGCATGCTCCAAAGGCAATACCGGCTCTCTGTCCTCACCAAGAAGAGAGCTCACATTCAAGCCCGCGTCTCTGCGGTATCTAACAACTCGGCTGAACTCTTTAAAATCTGCAAGGAACTGGCCAATCCTGCTGCAGTCTCTACCTCTGTCCCTTCCCAGGACCTCTGCACGGCACTGGCTTCTCACTTCATCTCTAAAACTCAGGACATCATGTCCTCTTTCCTCCTCCCCTTCCTCCTCTAATCCCAGCCCTTCCTTCTCTGCCTTTACCCTCTTTTCCCCAGACAATGTTTCTAGACAAGTCCAATCCATGAAAGTCTCGTCAAAACAGGTTCACCCCTGTTCCTCCAAAACCATCAAGGACCACATTGACTCCTTGACTTCTGCAACCACTCCTTTGCCACTGGAGTCTCTCTCCCCTCCCGAAGCACTCCCTTTCTTAAGAAACCTTCTGCCGACCCATCCTGCCCGGATAACTACCGCCCAATCTCCGTCACTCTCTTCCTGGGTAAACTCTTGGAAAAGCTGGCTAGCTCAATCTTCACACTGAATCTGTTGGTTGTCTCTGTGATCATCAGTCTGGCTTCAGAGCTGCCAGAAGCACGGCAACTGCTCTCCTGAACATCTGTGAGGACCTTCTCAACAACCTTGATTCCAACACCCCTTGTGTCCTCATCCTACTTGATCTCTCCTCTGGCTTTGACACGGTCAACCATGCCATACTGCTCAACCGTCTGTGATAACCTGGGTATCACCGGTCAGGCCCTGGCGTGGCTGACTTCTTTCCTCTCCGATCGACCCTCCCAGGTTCCACTTGGGTCCTATTTCTTGCCCATCGCATTGCTGCGCTCTGCCCCAACTTCCAGTGCTATGCGGACGGTACTCTGCTCATTTTCAGGCTACCCTCAGCCACCTCTTCTCCCTCTCTCATCTGACGGCCTGTCCGCCATCCAGGAGTGGTGTGCCGCCAACGATCTCTGCCTTAATGCCAGTAAGACCGAGAGTCTCCTCTCTCCTCATTGGAACACCTGCTCCCTCATTTCCTGTCACTCTCTGGCCGGCCGCCCTCCTGCTCCCATCTGTGCGGCTAAAAACCCCGGGGTCATCTTCGACTCCACACTCTCCTTCTCTCCTCCCATCTCTGACATTTCTAAGAAGTCACACTACCAGCTGAACCTCCTCAGAGGTATTCTTCTTTTCCTCTCCTTCCCCCAGAAGCTCACTGTCTCAAGAGCTCTGGTTCTCTGTAGATTGGACTATTGCAACAGGACTGCAAGACTTGTCCTTGACCTCAAGCCCAGGGATTGGATCTCTCGAGGACTTGAATCTCTGCACTGGCTCCCAGTGGCTGCGAGTTTTAAGTTCAAAACCCTCTGCATTGTCCACAAGGCATTCTGGGGCCTCAATACCTTCAGCTCTCTTCCAAAATATCTTCCTTCTCGAGCTCTTCGCTCATCCACCTCCAACTCCCTCGGGGTCAGTCGCTTCTCCAAGCAAAGAGTTGGAGGTAGATCCCTTTCCTCGGCTCGGTCCTCCCTCTGGAACAGTCTCCCTGAGATGGCTCCTCAGGATTTGTGTGCTCCGTTCATGACCCCTTGGCTGTGTCGCTCTGCTGGGTCGCCTTCTCCACCTTTGGCACTCCCACAAGCGTTCTCTGGGGTGTTGGTTGCCCTGCCAGGTTTTTTTTTTTGTTGCCCTTCCTTGCAGCGGAGATTTCTCCTTACCGAGCCCCCACCTAGGTGTCCCCCAGCCTCCTGTACTACTGTTGCTGGGAGCACTGCAGTGCCTGCCGTATTCCTTCCGCTCTTACTGGGGGTCTGCTTGGGGTAGCCTCTTAATCCACTGGTGTCACCTTCTGGCCTCCTGGTGCCCTCTCAGCGTAAGTCTCCTTTTGTGAGTGGCCTGCGCACGTCCGGCTCCTCCTCTCTGGCGCTCTTCCAGTCTGGATTCTCACACCGCCGTACTGCAGGTCCACCTGGAGGAGCCGTCAGGCTTGCACCACTCGCCACACTTCCCGTGTGTGCCCCTGTCTCTTTGTTGCAAGGCCTCCCGGGGGCTGGGGCCCAGGTCTGCACAACTAGCTGTGCTACCTGTGTGGGCTCCTGCGTTGTCCTCTGGTGTGAACACGGGCCCGCCCTCCGCAGTACTCCGGCCTCGCGGCATGCTTCTCAGCATGTGCTGCACACCGAGTGGACCTCACGATTCAGTGCTCCACTCCTCTCTGCTGGCCATGGCTGTATCAATCTTGGCACACTGGTGCCGCTATCATTCCGATGCCCGAGGACCCTACCGCAAGGACGGGGCCGGAGCACTGCAATCGTGCAACTATGTTGCCTGCGCCCCCTGGTGGCAGTCTCAGTTTTCTTTTCTGTACCTCTGTGCACTAAGGTGTATATCTTGCGGGGGGCTCATTACAGCTGTTCATCTTAATCTGCATATGAAATTTGTTATTGCCTCAGAGCAACTAGATTAGGGTTTTAAGCCAAGTGCAAAAGTTGTTAAATAGCGAACGTTTTATTGGAACCCCAACAGCCCACTGTGTAGAACCGTTTCTTAAATGTTTAGGAGCGGTCCTAGCAATCTATACCAAAGGTGTGGAGTGGATGTGTTGGAGTCTATTGAACCTGCATAAGTTTAATGGGAACATACCCGGTGACCTCCACCCCCCCCCCCCCCCCCCCCCAAATATACCCGCTAGAACCACTTTGAGAAGAACAAATTCCACTATAGACTGTTTTTTGGTACCTGACTAATTTTTGACAGTTGTATTTCTTTTTTGGCGACAAAATTGCAAACAATCGTTATAGAAAGTGGTTGCACACAAGGTGTCGCTGCATTAGCTAATCTACAGTTGACTACCTCAAACAAAAGAATGTGGAACGAGTGAGCAATAGGTGGTGTCATTGATCGATCTCTAGAGCACAAAAAAAAGTTTTGGCTGGTTACACGTAGCATTTTACAGAAGAATACAACACACTGTGAGAGCCTTTCACAAAGGAAAAAAAAGTTGTCTGAGATTGTAATTAATATTAAAAAATACAAATCTGCTTTTAAAAGCATGGCGGCCACTACACAATCGGGCGCCGGCGCCAGCACCAAGTGCAGCACAGCCGTGTTGCTCCGAGATGACTACTTTGGAAACACCTTGATCCTGACATCGGAGGTAAGCACTGCTATGCGTACCTTCCTACCGACCCCTGCGATCCAACCCAGAAGAGGATGCTCCTTACCAAAATGGCTGCCGCCATTACTATGCCAAACTCTGGGCCAAGCCAGCCCACGTACATGGTTGTGGATTGGCTGCAGCTTCTTGCATATGGACCTATTGTCATGGTTTCACCATTTTGGCATTTATGGAGGAGTAGGACTGGCTGAAATAAGTGTGCCGCCACGTTATTCTACGAGCGGATTTCCTGCTCTCGTCTTTTCCAAGATGGCCACCGCCAGAGAAATAACTTTGACTCCGGATCGCAACTGCAGTGCTTTGCAAGCAGTTTACACTCTTTGGGTAAGCCGCTACCTTACTGTATTCCTCTGACTTGCTTGCGCTTTCCTCGCCTGCTTTCAACATGGTGGGGAACGCTCTTGCTTGGGCTACACCATCTGTTACGTCGGCCAACCCTGTTCTACGGGACTATGGGGCATTTCTAGTCCTACTTGGACGTACCTTTTGAAAGAACTAAAGTGGTTTTTCAGCCTGCAAAATCCCTATTGAACATAAGAACAAGGGGTCGGCTGTCTTATGTGACTTTGTTCCAAAGAACGGCACCTAAAACTGTTTGGTCAGAAGCAGCTCAATACACCATCTTCAGGCGTGGTTTGAATGACAACATTAAGGACGAACTAGCCATACAAACTGCCTGGATACATTGTCTGCCTTAATTTCTCTGACTCTCCAAATAGAGTACCGGCTAACAGAAAGGAGGTCTGAAAGGAGACGATATAAAGGACACCAAGCACCATCTTCCAGACCTTCACTTCCCATTCCAGAGAGGAACCTATGCAAGTTGGAGTTGCCTGATGCGCTCTGTCTCCTGCAGAAAGGAAAGGGATTGTACATATATTGCAACTCTGGGAACATCTTCTTCGTACTTGTCCAAAAGTCTCACCCCGGCGCTCGGGGAAACGACCATACCCGGTACTAGGGTGGACCAATTACCGGGGTGCCAACTTGAGTCCTTCAACTACACTTGCAACCTGTTCCATGTACACGATGAGGTAACCTTCAATTGAAGGGTCAGAGAGACCCTCGCTCTCATTAGCGGTGCAGCCGGAAATTTTGTAAACCGTTTGGGTGGAGAAAGACGAATACTGCTACTGAAGAGAAAAGAAAGCCGGTCGATGGAACCCATTCGTTCTGGGCCCATAATGCATACCACAGAATTATTGGGGATGAAGATTTCCAACCATCCAGAGGCCATAGGTTGTGACATCATCCATGCTGCACACTTTGCATTGATTCTGGAGATAGCCTGATTAAGACGACACAATCCAGTATAAATTGGACCAAGAACATTTTGTTTTGAATCAGTGAATCCGACTATTCTTCCTTGCGTTGTCTTTAGGAGATCCAGGAGAATACCGTTTTGGCCTGCCCAGACAAGTCCACCTCTACCATAGGAGTACACTGCATACCCATAGAATTGAATGAATTTGCTGATGTGTTCCAAGATAAGGTGCCTAAGGAATTGCCACCAAGCTCTGGTACCGTTTGGCCGCATGTATCCACTATTGGTCACAGAAAAGACAGCGTTTCGGGAGTATCTCGATTCTAATCTGCAAAACTGCCTTGTTCACCGTCCTCGATTTCCCCCGCTGAGGCGCCCCTGTTTTACATTCCCAAGGAAGACACCCGAGAACTGAGACTTGACTACAGGGGTCCCAACAAGGTACAGGTATCCAATCCCCTTTGTAGAAGAGATTCTAGAGGCAGTAAAAGGGTCAGTGGTATTTTCCAAGTTGGATGTAAGTGGAGCCTACCATCTTTTGCGCATAAGAACTGGAGAGTTTTTTTCTGAACACATTTTGGCCACTGTTCCATCGGTAGTTCAACGTTTCATGGAAAGACTTTTCCCTGTCATGTTACATTCTATTAAATTTTTTTCCTTCTTCTTACCGCCAACGCCACCTTGGACAGCTCGGCAAAAGTGAGCCAGGGGTCCACGTCTGGATTCTTTGTGTAATATCCAGACATGGACCCTTTGCTCACTATTCTTAGAGAGGCCACAGCTCCACCTTACTGATGAGGTCCAACCAGACCAATGTGTCTGGGGGTTGCCGTTGGTACTCTTGTTCAGAGGAGAATTGCCTCGCATTTCGATGCTGGACTGCCCCAGGGCAAGACAGAGACTGATATGTTTTGGAAATGTCTCCCCTGTGAAAGATGAGCTAAAGAATCTGGGTAAGGCTCTGGCAACCAGGACTAATGTCTGGCAGAGACACCCCCAGGTGCCCCCTTGTTAATCTCCACTTCCCACAGCAGCTGAAATGGCCAATATTTTTCTTCGGGTTATACATGGACTACCCAAAGTATCATATCTGATCGCAGATCACAGTATACATCAGCTTTTTGGGGGAACCTGTCACACTCACCTGTCTCTGCTGGAGCGATGGACGAGCCTCTCTTGACCCAGTCTTCACTTCCCCTGTTTCACCCAGAGGAATACCTTGATCTTGATGTGATTGGTGCCAATGTCTGTAGGCTGTGTTCAGATGCCAAATGCTGTTTTATTTATGCCTTCACAGCGAGGCAGAGTTTTCAAGGCTCCAGTTTCTTCATTGGCTAGTAAGTCCTTCCCACAAGTGAACGTTGCGCGTAGAATGTTTGAGTGTCCAAAATTGTCCTCATTGTCTTTGTTTGCCGGTATTTTTGTGGGTGAGTAGCGCTGCGTGTAGAAGCTCGCTGCTGGTAGGTTTGCGCAGCACCTTCAATTCTAGCGCGCCTGGAAATGTCTCTCCCTTTCCCTTGCAGGAGAAATTATGTGGTATTCGCGCCTCGAGTCCGGGTTCAGCGCTACTGGAGACTTGGCGGTTAGGTAAGTTTGCACAGAGGCTTTTGGTAAGTATGCACCGCGTAGAGGGAGAGAGAGCGCAGTGAAATAAGTGTGCGTTATTGGAGCGAGCGCAATGAATGTCTCTTCTTTCTTGCAGGGGTTTGTGCACTTGTGCAACTAACCTGGATTCCAGCGTCGCGGGAAGATTCTGTGAGTATGCACAGCGTTACTGATGTGCATGTGTTAACGCTGTTCTTTGTTCTTACAGGTGCCGGTGTAGAAGTCCCCTCTTGACTGGAGATAGCTGCGGGTGGAGTAAGAACCAGGTAGCAGAAGCTGGCTGATCCGGAGCGGGTAAGCAGAAGCTGGCTGATATAGCTCACAGTAAGCAACACGAAGCACTGGAAGAATCTTGGGTGTGACTTATATAGCCAGCCACACCCAAACACTAGAGAGCTCATGGGTTATCATGCACTGCCTGTTTGGCAACAGGAAGTTAATACAAACACTAGGGAGGAATGAAAGGAGGGATTTGTTATGGGTTCTTTGTGTGCCTATGCCAAGCCTCCACCCAGCTTGCCCCAACTACCTTCCTGATACCCATGACAGAACCTCTGCAAACTCTTGGGTATAAGAAGGGCTTTGTCCTCCAGATATCACCCGCAAACCGAGAGACTGAATGCTACTATGGAGCAGTACCTTTTGTTCCTTCACCAATGCCCAACAGGGGACTTGGTGGAGCTTCTCCCCACTACAGAATATACTTAAAATAACGCTGTTCATACCTAATTAAGCCCATTTTTGCACTTATGGTTGTCACCCTCGCTATTTGCCCATCAGAGTGCATTCTTCCACCAAGATGCTGTCAGTTGATGACATGTCTGGCATCTCCAGGACACACGGAACAGCCAAACAAGGTCTGGAAGACCGCAAATGGAGGATCAAATTGCAAGCGGACAAACTTTGTAGCCAAACCCCTGATTGGACTGTTGGTGAGTGTGGTTATCCACTAGGTATCTACCCAGATGGGTTCATCCCTCCCAACTCTCTCCACGATAAATCAGACCTTTCAAGATCTTGTCCAAGATCAATCCTGTGGCCTTCCATCTTCACTTACCTGAGTGTCTGCGTAGATTACATCCGGTGTTTAAGCATCTCTACTACTTACATGGGTTACAGATCCGTACTGCAGACCGAAGAGGTACGGCACTAACGTGGATCCAGTTAAATATGAAGTGGTATGCAAGATTGTATGTAGTACCCTTTGGGTGCACTGCAACCCTGACCACCTGCAGTTTTAGTGTGAAAGGGGATACATTGCATCTCCCCAGCACGCCACATAAGGTGGGTTGTTGGTTTCGCCTAACAAAACGTGAAAGGCATAAAAGATCTTTCAACCCTTGGGAACTGTAGTTCATTCAAGGTCAGCCAGAGAGTTTAAAAAGCGGAGACCCTAGGGCAACCCAGCAACAACAGGCACTTATTGCCAAAAAGCTGGTGTTAGGATTAAGATTGCACAACAACCCTGACATCCTGGCAATAGGAACCCAAGCTTTGGTATAAGTCTGCACAACACAGGTTGGTAGTGTGATTGAGCAGCCACGCTTATCTCAAGAGGGGTCACTGTGAGCTGTAGGGGAGTTAGAGATTCACAGTGCCAAGTATTCAAATAAACTCTTACACACAAGGTTTCTTGATTAAACAATTCAACATTTATCAGTCAAAGTAAGCCTTCTTCAGAAGGGGGCAATATAAAGCAACATACAAATATACTTCAAAAATACACATTTTGTTCTCTAAATCAGGAAACACTTTTTGGGATGTCCCACAGACCCTACCTACACCCTCAGGTGACTTCAATAGTTAGGTGCTGGGGACATTCATATATCACTTTTGCATTTGGTTTCAGAGTACGACAAGAATTCACACAATCTAAGCAGGTAAGTACTTTCAAAATAACCCCCAATGCAAAGTCAGTGAACCCCTTCCTGGAAGGTAGACACAACACATAAGCAGAGGAGAGAAGTCCTTCAGGGAGCCAGGCCAGCCAATGTTAAGTTAGCAAAAGTCAAAGGTGAACTGAAGCACTTCTTGCAGGTAAGTAGTCCTGCACAATGTTTTAGAAGTCTTTGTAGAATGAGAAGAAATCAAAGTAAAGCCCTGAGCTGATTAGGCTTGTGAGGAAAAGAAGCTGTTGGCAACTTTACAGATACAACCAAGACCAGTCTACAACGAGGACAAGTGCGGTTTACATGACAAGAGGTACAGTCTCAGACTGTACAGTATTCTTTTTTAGGATGAAGTAAAGTGCAGCAGATGGCTTCTGTTCCTGTACAGCTTTGCAGATCCTGATGTTCCTGGGCCTCTGTTGTGGGGACAAGAGGGAGGACTTCTGGGGACTCCTGCACTGCAATGGGACAGTCACAGACCGCAACCGGCAGTCTTCAAACAAGTGGCACTTCGGCGTTTCAGCTCCTCGCGTCTACCGCAAATGGCAACACAGGGGTTCTTGGCTGTTGAGATGGGCTTTCCGTGCTTCTTGGGTCCAACACTTTGAGGTGGCGCAGGCTCGGTCAGTCCTGCTTCCTGGGAGTCCGGAGGATCTTCCTGGAGCTCTTGGCCAGCTTAAAAGCAACGCACACTATCTGGTGGTCTTCTCCCTGGCTATTCGGTTCCAGCAGCAACTGCAGTGGAATTTCAATCCGCTCAGAGAGGATGTCCAAGTGGCTTACTTTGGAATTGATTGGTCCCACCAACTCGAGGGGAGAAGTCGTCCTTGTAGGGCTTCATTAGTCGACGGAATTGAAGTTGCAGCACAGCAGCAGGGCTTCACCGGGCAAACTAACGGTCCAGGATTCCTTCGCCCCGTGGTCGACTCTGCCTTCCAAGCCAAAAAGCCTTGCCTTTTTATGCAGGTTTCTCCCATCCGTTCCAGCCTAGCTGTCACCCAGCAGGGTGGCTGTCCTTGCAGGACAGCCAGCTGGCCAATCGCCTAGGAGTGCATTGCTGTCGCTTAGGAGAGTAAGCACAGGGAGTTTTGGGCACCTTCCTGGCTCTGCCAGACACCCTGAGTCAGAGGCGGGCTTCACTCGTGAATACCGCCAAAGGCAAAATGAGCAAAGGGACCAAACCTGGTTTGGCGTGCAGAGTAAATCTCAAGAAGGACCTTTACACAAAGAAATGGCAAAAAAGACCGGGCCATTTTGACAAATGGCACCCTTGGGTGCTTTACTGCAGCTGCGAACGTAGCCCCTGGTAAATGCACACCACAGTAGTTAAAAGTAAACCACTGCTACCAGCCATTCCTCGAGGAAAGGGTAACATAAAAATGTTACATGAGAATCTAGACAAAGGGATACTAAGTAACCCCTCCAGCACCATATTGTAAGCTAGTGTGTGCTGGTTCTAGAAAGTTGCAATGTAAGTGAAGTCAATTTTACCCCATTATTCTTTAAAACAGTAGTTTATCCAAGAGATAGTATTTAAACCCTGGGGAATCTGAAAGACTTCCCTGTGCCACTGCACTGATGGTGCTGTGTGACACAATGTAAAAAGATGCCTATTGAGTTCGTCAAAGAAACAGTTCAAAATCGCATTAAAATACATGAGTTAGGGTGGGGGGCTAAAGGGTCTAGCTCTCTCCAGGTTAAAAATGCAAGTCTTCAAAATCCAGCAAAGTTGCTGGGGGTCTCTAAGGTAGAGAGGAATTGGCACATTTCTGAGAATTCTCCCTAACGTGAAGTGTCCCACATTTGCGATTCTCTTCTCTATACCGTTGATAGTGCTGCAATATCTGGTGAGTTGGAAGGGGTACCCACAGTCTGAAAATTCTTGGTAGCGGAGCTCCTATGTGAATGCACCCAAACTCATTTGACGATTCAACAGGCTTCAAATATAGAAGGGCATATTGTCACAGCTTCACCATTCTGGCGTTTATGGAGGAGTAGGACTGGCCGCCATTAGTGTGCTGCCATGTTAGTCTACGAGCGGATTGCCCGCACTAGTCTTTTCCAAGATGGCTGCTGCCAGACTCCTGATCGCAACATGAGTGTGTTGCAACTAGTGTACTCTCTTTGGGTACTGTATTCCTCCCACTTGCTTGTGCTTTCCTCACCTGCTTTCTCCTGCCTTGCTTGGCTGCTACCTTGCTTCCTTGGACTCTACCTGCTTGCCGTCGCTTACTTGCAATCTGAGTACTATCAGTCAGTTGTTGCCTACTCCCTCTTCTGGCTATGATATCCGCTCTTCCTGTGGATAGATCTTTGACTAGCCAGCGCTTTGCCAGTGGAATGAACTTCGGGTTTATTTTGTGCCTTCAGCTTTTTCCCTTTTGCTTGGGTGTTCTGGGGAGTCGGTCTGTTGCCAAGGCTGTTTTCAGGCAGGCATAGTGGCTACTCCTCATGGCAGGGCATACCTCCACAAGGAGCGAAAGACTTAAAGAAGAACAAGAAGCCAATCCAAACACACTTCTCCGCACACCTTCTGAAGACTTGGGTGAGGACCTAGAATGGGTGATTGACACCTATGGAGGAGCACCGGCAGACTAAGCCGGCCCCCTTCCAAGGCGGCTTTCTGTCTGGCCCGGTCGGCCACCGGAGGCCAGGCACCAGCATTACCCGTGGAGCACGCCACACTGCAAACTGGTAAGCCGCCCCGAATACTTGCTTTATGCATGTCTGTGTTGCCACCACATTGTCACGATATACCCCCCTTTCAGTTCTGCCTAACGCGATGCTGAGTTGCGTCCTGTCCAAGGCAGGTTCCAACACGGCCGATAATGAAGCTGGCCTGGCCATCCTATGCTCACTAGCACGCAGAAACAAGCACCTGAACTTGCGCCAACCTCCAGTATCCTACCCACACTGCCTCAGGCACTCTCCCGCCTGCCCCTCTGAGCGCGTAGTCTTGTTGAGCTCACACTACTGCAACACACAGAATAGCTGTCATGCCTATCCCCACCATACCGGATGACTAGTCAATCTACAGGAAACACACTCTTAGCCAAAGAGGAGGCATGGCTCGATCTCAAACGCATATGGCCATCGGATAACTGCACAACCAAAATCTTCAGTCTGGTGAACTGCTCTCGATCAAACCTTCACTCTCCAACACTGCTGTTAGCTATCCACATCTACAGGCCACCAGGCCCCCTACTCTCATTCTATGAAGACATTGCTCTTCCTTCTCTTCAGGAACGCCAAAGCTACCTCTAGAATTCACCTAATGGGTGATCACTCGAAGTCTCCACGACCCTGCAGTTGATGGCACCCAGACGTTAACCAACATGATATCTCTTGGATTCACCCAGCGCGCCACCAGTCCTACAAACGACGCACACTAGACTGGCTGGCAGATATGAACTGTAAGACCAACATCATCTCCAATACCCTGTGCCCCTGGTCGGATCCCGTTCTCAGCCCTCAAATTTATACCAACTGCACACAATTGGCCCCAACCGCGCAGTCAAGTAATACCTACCACATCGAGACGAATATGCACCCACTGCTGCTCCCCATAGTGGACCATCAACACTCAGTCTGTGACCCCAACTGAATGGTTGAGCTCTACGACCAAACGCTCCTACTATCCATAGACGAGGTAACTCCACTGCAGTGTGTTTTCAAAGGTAAAACTGGGGGTTTTGGGGGTGTGACTGCCACACCCCCAAAAAAATACTAAATGCATCCAACGGGGAAAAAATGTGTTACAAAACTTTCGATGCATTTTCATTTTGTTGTAGTTTTTGATGGAAAGACTCTAAACCGGCCAAAACCTATAAACAAGCCAAAAGCAATTCTTACAATGAGCTAATAGCTAAAGCAAAAATGGGCACCAAAAGTCATTTGTCATCCTACGAGAACTCAATTCCCCAGTCAGCCCTCCAGAAAGTTGTCTCAAAGACCTTACCTGGTGCACTAATATCCAAAAGCCTTACTGGATAAAAATCCTCCTAAAATTGTTTACAAATTATCTACTCTCACCAGATACACACAAGGCAAATCTTGCTGTTTTTTGCTTTGTGCTAAAAAGTCAAATCTTGCTGCCCATTGCGAAATTCTCTGTATTTTGCTTGTATACGGCTCTGTAACTTGCCAGCCCAGTGACCTCGCCACTCTTTTGTCCCACACCTACCTGCCTTATCCCCCTCAGTATCTCCATCCTCTCCTCACTTTCACCCCAATGGCGCTTTCTGTTTCTCCTATCTTTTTTCCAATTGCTTCTCCATTGACTATCCTTCCTGTCTCACTAAGTCTGGTAGGAAGAAGTTCAAAAAGGATATCTTGGCTTCTTACCCTGGTCTTTCTATCGCCAACACCTACTCCAATGCTTCTGCCAGACAGACCCTTACCGACATCCTCTGTCGTTCCTTCGCCAGATCTATGGACTCCTCATATGGTCTCTGTGCTCTGCCCTATCTCCTCCTCTCCCATTAATGGTGACACTCTCTGGGAAGTTCTCATGGCTTCCTTCGACTCCTCTAAAGTCATCATTAATGTCTACCTAAATGGCACTGTCATGGTCCAAGGCCCTCAGGCCAAGCTTCTCCTTTGATGGGCGCTTCCCTCGCCTCATCAATTTCCTCATCGCCTGCTGTCCCCTCCTCTTCCCCCTTGGCTACCTTGTCCTCTCTCTCTCTCTCTCTCTCTCTCTCTCTCTCTCTCTCTCTCTCTCTCTCTCTCTCTCTCTCTCTCTGTCTCTCTGTCTCTCTGTCTCTCTGTCTCTCTCTGTCTCTCTCTGTCTCTCTCTGTCTCTCTCTGTCTCTCTCTGTCTCTCTCTGTCTCTCTCTGTCTCTCTCTGTCTCTCTCTGTCTCTCTCTGTCTCTCTCTGTCTCTCTCTGTCTCTCTCTGTCTCTCTCTGTCTCTCTCTGTCTCTCTCTGTCTCTCTCTGTCTCTCTCTGTCTCTCTCTGTCTCTCTCTGTCTCTCTCTGTCTCTCTCTGTCTCTCTCTGTCTCTCTCTGTCTCTCTCTGTCTCTCTCTGTCTCTCTCTGTCTCTCTCTGTCTCTCTCTGTCTCTCTCTGTCTCTCTCTGTCTCTCTCTCTGTCTCTCTCTCTGTCTCTCTCTCTGTCTCTCTCTGTCTCTCTCTCTGTCTCTCTCTCTGTCTCTCTCTCTGTCTCTCTCTCTGTCTCTCTCTCTGTCTCTCTCTCTGTCTCTCTCTCTGTCTCTCTCTCTGTCTCTCTCTCTGTCTCTCTCTCTGTCTCTCTCTCTGTCTCTCTCTCTGTCTCTCTCTCTGTCTCTCTCTCTGTCTCTCTCTCTGTCTCTCTCTCTGTCTCTCTCTCTGTCTCTCTCTCTCTCTCTGTCTCTCTCTCTCCCCCCCTCCTCAGGGTGTACCTCTGATCTGTACCCCTCCCCGGAAGGTCTTTAAGGCTGGCAACCTTCTTCATATTGCCACTCTCGCTCTGCCGTCAAACACTCCTGACATCTGCCACCTTCTTGAAGAACTAGACCTTGATGTCCTTGGTCTTACTGAGACATGGTTCATGGCCAGCTCTGTCACAAGCTTTGACACTCTGATCAAACCTGATGGCTACAAGATCCTCTCAGCCCCCAGATCCTTCTGGTCCGGTGGGGGGGGTTAGCCCTGATCTTTCCTGAGTGGATTCCTGCCTCTATCATTCCCACTCAGACATACTCCTCTTTTGAATGCCTTGTCTGAGGGCTTTCTCTCTCGCCTACCCATTCTCTTACTGTGGTTAACATCTACTGCCCTCCTGGTCAAATCATCTAATTTCTGAGTGGGCAGACCTCTCCTCCTCCCTCCTGGCCTCTACCACTCAACTCCTCCTCCTCAGTGACCTAAATATACATTTAGACTCTCCTTGCTCCTCATCTGTACTCTTCTATGACCTCTGCGACTCCCTCTCCCTGTCCATCCTCCCCTCTGGCCCGACTCACTCTGCAGGGCACACACTCGATGTCTTGATCTCCTCTCTCCTGGAGCGATCACTCCCTCCTCTCACCCCCCCCCCCCCCAATCCAAGAATACCCCAACACTGCCACCTACCTTCTCGGACATCCGGCCCATGAAGCGTGTGTCAGTTGAGGCTTTTGCCACCACTTTCTCCCCTAACCCCCCCACCTTTGGCTGTCTCACATCCTGACACAGCCCCGTCTCTGCTCTACTCTTCAATTTCTGATACGCTTGATGCTCTTGCCCCTGTCATGAGGATCCGTTTGAAGTCCAACGCGAAGTGCAATTCCTGGTATGACTCTGACTTAGCTACACTTAAACGTAAGTGTAGGGCAGCTGAGAGGAAATGGAGGACTTCCTGTTCATCCTCTGACAAACTGGCCTGTCGCCTGCTACAAAGAGTATCGGGTAATATTATCCCCATATATATGGTCGCCGGGAAAAGGTTGTGGCGATATTAAATGGGTGACCATATATATGGGGGCTAAAAAAAAAAGAGAAAAAAAATAAGTTTGTGGGTTGCGGAGGTGTCCCCCCCGTATGTTCCATCCAATAATGTCGCCAAAAAAAAGGCAATTTTTCGGCGATATTTTGGCCTGGCGACATTTTTGTGGCGACATTATTACATGGAACCCTACAAAGGCAATACCGACTCTGTCCTCACCAAGAAGAGTCCACATTCAAGCTTGTGTCTCTGCGGCATCTAACAACTCGGCCGAACTCTTAAAAATCTGCAAGGAGCTGGCCCACCCTGCTGCAGCCTCTACCCCTCCTGTTGCCTCCCAGGCTCTTTGCAATGCCCTTGCCTCTCACTTCAAAAACCCAGGACATCCTGTCCACCAACACCCCTCCCCGCCCCTCTCAATCTGTGCTTGCTGACCCTCCCTTAGCCACCCTCCCATCATCCTTCTCGTCCTTTCCTCTATTCCCCCCTGACAACGTCGCTAGACAGTCCGATCTATGAAAGCCTTGTCAAAACAGGTTCATCCCTGTTCCTCTAAAACCATCAAGGACCACATTGACACCCTCGCTCCGGCCCTTGCTGATTTTTGCAACCACTCCTTCGCCTCTGGATCCTTCCCCTCTGAAGCACTCCTTTTTGCATCCTCTTCTCAAGAAACCCACAGCTGATCCTTCTTGTCCAGCTAACTATCGCCCAATTTCCATTACTCCCTTTCTTGGCAAACTCCTGTAAAAGTTGGCCATGGCCATCTCTCGGCTTAACCTTCATTCCAATTCTGTTGGCTGTCTCCATGACCACCAGTCTGGCTTCAGAGCTGCCATAAGCACGGAAACTGCTCTCCTGAACATCCGCGAGGATCCGCTCTCCAACCTTGACTCTTAACTTTCCCTCTGTCCTCATCGTCCTCGATCTCTCTTCTGCCTTCGACACGGTCAACCATACCATCCTGCTCAACCGTCTCTGTGAAAACCTGGGTATCACTGATCAGTCTCTGGCCTGGCTGACCTGTTTCCGCTCAGATCAGCCCTCCCATGTCCAACTTGGGTCCTCCGTTTCATCCATCTTCCTGTCTACCTGTGGTGTTCCACAGGGGTCTAACCTCTCGCCCTGGCTTTTTAACCAATACCTGGCAACTCTTGCCCATTGCCACTTTCTGCTCAAATTTCCAGTGCTATGCTGACGACACAACTCATTTTCAGGCTGCCCTCCTCCTCTCCATCTCATCTCTGATTGCCTAATAGCCATTCAAGATTGGTGTTCTGCTAATGATCTTTGTCTGAATGCTAGCAAGACGGAGATCCTCCTCATCGGCACACCTTCACCATCCTTTCCCCTCACTCTCTGGCCGGCCTCCCTTAGCCCTCCTCCTACCCCCACTTGCGAGGCTAAGAACCTCTGGGTCATCTTTGACTCCACCCTTTCCTTCTCCGCCCACATCTGAGGTCTCTAAAAAGTCAAATTTCCGACTGCACCTCCTCAGAGGTACTCTGCCTTTCCTCTCCTTCTCCCAGAAGCTCATGGTATCCCAAACTCTGGTTCTCTCTAGCTTGGACTATTGTAACGGCCTCTTTCTAAATCTACCTGCCTCTACTCTCCGCCCCTGCAACTAATCCAGAACAGGACTGCGAGATTTGTCCTTGGCCTCAAGCCCTGGGATCGTATCTCTCCAGCTCTGAAATCTCTCCACTGGCTCCCAATGGATGCAATGATTAAATTCAAATGTCCACAAGGCTTTCTGGGGCCTGGGTCCAAAATACCTTCAGCTATCCCTCTGCAAATACCTCCCCTCTCGAGCTCTTCGCTCCTCTACCTCGAACTCCCTCAGGGTCGGTCGTTTTTCAAAGAAACGAGCTGGGGGTAGATCTGTCTTCGGCTGCGGCCTCCCTCTGGAACAGCCTCCCTGCCACTCGAGAACCAGCTCCAGTTCCGGAAGCACCTCAAGACCTTGCTCTTTTCTTCTGCCTTCGCTCCCCCTCTCCCCTGCTGATCTGTTCTCTTGACACTGTGCACCTGGCCACCCTCTGTCCTTCGGGCCCAGGTACCTGCTCACCCTGTAACCCTCCCTCACTGCCTCCGGGCCACCCCTTGCACTGGGGTCTGTATCTGTACCCATACAGCCCCCACCCCTTTTTCTTCCTGCACTTATCAGACCTACCCTGTCTGCTGCCTTACACCTAGCACTTGCAAATTGCTGGCTGCATTACCACTGTTAGTTGACTTTATTGTTATTTATCCGTCTCTGCTTCGCACTTTCCACTGCTCCCTCCTTCCATGCACTTTTTCCCCTCCCCCTCTCCCATGCACTTGCGCGTTCTCAATGTCACTGGGCTT
The DNA here is from genome assembly GCF_040938575.1 of Ambystoma mexicanum. Taxonomy (NCBI): domain Eukaryota; kingdom Metazoa; phylum Chordata; class Amphibia; order Caudata; family Ambystomatidae; genus Ambystoma; species Ambystoma mexicanum. The sequence goes on from NC_090933.1 coordinate 64,816,823, forward strand.
AGTAAGATCTCTGTTTTGTTCTCCCCGTTCCCCTCCCTTGTCGCGCTCTGAAACACTTGTGTACGAGCGCAATAGAAATAAAATATCAATATCAAAGATACTCCTCGTACCACCCATCTACACCAACACCTCAAACAGTTTGAATTCAGACCGGCCTCTATATACTAGAAGTTACCGAAATCATCGAAGGCCTGAAGCTATCAAGATGCCAAGGAGATTCATCAAAGACTGTGTAGCAGAACTCGCCACCTTCATCACATTGCTCATTAACTTGTTAGCACTTGGTACCATCCCCAATAACCTAAAAGATGCTGCATGGGTCTTCCCACTCTTTAAAGAAAAAAAGAAAAACGCACACACTAGCCCCTAACATAACTACGAATTACGGACCCATCACTACTGTACTGTTCCTCCTCAAAACAGAAGACGGAGCAGCAGATCTGCAAATATGGAAACTCAAATTAAACAACCTCCTCTGCCTATGCCAATCTGGTTTCCACCCAGGACGTGGAACTGAATCCGCGCTACTAGATCTAAAAGTTCAAATGGACTCGGTTATTGCCAGGGGGAATCTAGCCATCTTTCGCCTCGATCTGCATTTTGACCTAGTGAACCACTTTGCCACAAAAGCTATGGCATGGATTGAAACGTATCCAACTGCTACGACCACCCCAGCGCCAGTCCTGTGCTGGGTTCCTGAAGGCTCCTGCATCTCACCAACTTCTTTACAAAGCCCCTCTGACCTCCTGGATGCTCAAGGCGTCTTACACCAGCTATGCGGATGCTGTCCAGATCCTTCTCCCTTATCTCTGGGTATTACAACACTGACACTAAAGACCTAAAATCTATCTAATCATCCAAGCCTGGATGGTGCAACATGATCTCTGCCTAAATGACAGAAAAAAACACAGCTGCTCCTAGTGGGAGCCCAAAATCGTTTAAACAAACTGGATGACTAATACAAATCCTTCGCCATAGACGTGGACACCATCCCTGTCATGAAAGTAAAAAACCCTAGGGGTCTACCTAGACGACTCACTTGTTAACTAGACCAGGTTAACGCCTCAGCGGCAGCCTACATGGCACAATCATTAATGCCTGCAGACCATTCCTAACTCCTGAAAGCAGCATCCCGCTAGCCAGAGCACTTGGACTGTCTAGGCTCAATTTCTGAACAGCTTATTCGCTAGTTCAACCGTGTGCAACCTCAAAACATTAGTCAATCAGAATAACGCCCTAAGAGCTGCTTTGAATATCCCAAAAAAGGAGCACATAACCTCAGCCAGACGTAACGCCCATTGGCTGCTGATGCGAGACTGCATCGTTTTCAGAACTTTCGCACAGATGTCTAGCAAACACTGCGCCCAAATAATTCTCCAACAAATTCACGAAACCCCAATCCAACAGACCCACCCAGTGCGCCCACTTACACCTCCTGACCATAACCAAAAACAAACGTGAAAAAGAAGGTGGCCGTAGCTGCTAAACAATGGAATGCCCTCAGATCCCTCCTACTGGTGCTTCCGCAAGAACCTCAAAACATGACTCTTCACGCAAAAACCTTGACACAAGGCCAGTACTCTCCCCCTTAGCACGCATGACTTGTCCCACTTAGGGAAGGGCTGCTATCTGGCCCATCCAGGCTCTGTTGATACGGTCTGTATATACTGTAACCATATCTGTAATGTAAGTAGCGCCCAGATGTCTTTGTGCCCGGCGCGCTTTATAAATGTTAAAATAAATAAAAACTGTCAAGTCCCGCAAAGTATTCTCATCCAGCGGCTCTTGTTGCTAAGCATTGCAATTGTTTCTGGGATTTGGTAAACTCACAGCCGTCAATTATGCAGCACACTAAACCTATTTTGGAAAATACGTGGCAACCACAGTATACTCTGCTTCATTGCCCACCTGTCTGGCAGTAGTATTTGTATCTAAAGAGTCCAGTGGGTTCTTGGCACGTGACTATTGAACAAGAGGAGATCATTTTTCTAATCAAGAAAGCTAATCTCATGCGCTTGGCCCCGGCGGATTTTCTAATGACCCTAATGGGCGATCCAGAGATGAACTTATCGCCTGGTTTGACGTGTCTAGTAAAATGTTCTCATCACTTTTTTTGGGGAAAATTGGAGATCTGGGTAGAGATCAGTGGTAACCTGGATGTGAATCGGTCAGGGTTTTGGTAGAGGCTTGGCACCTCTCTGAATAGCTTTATCGTTCACTTACAACAAAAACAAACTTTATCATCAAAGAAACCTCTATATATGGCATTAATAGATCTCTGCATGGCGTTCAACAAGGTAAATCTGGTGACACTGGGGGTGGGGAGGATACATTCCAGGGGCTGTCCAAACACCATACTTAACATATTAACAATCATGCACAAATAAACAAGTTTGAGTTGCACTTGACAAGGAAGGCTCTTTAAAGGATCATATCACTAGTCACAAGGTGAGACACAAGTGTGTGCTCACCCCTGCTCTTTTAACCTTTTATATGGCTGACATATCAAAGTTCCTAAAAAACCTCATGTTTTCCCTCCTCGTTTGGGAACTGTTGTGATCTAGCCTATGCAGATGAGTTCATATTGCTGGCCAGACCCCATTAGGCTTAGAGTACCATCCATTACTTTGCATGGTTTGCCCAAGATTTGGACTTGAAAGTCAATTCACCCAAAACTACTAATTTCTTTGCACATTGAGAATTGAACAACTATAAATGGTATCTCAACAACTTGGCCCTGGAAGTAGTAGGCATTTGGACCATCAACAAAAATCTAATCCCAGTCAGATTCGAATGACCTTTGTCTAAGGATTGTTGCGGCACAAATGGGTAGAATAAACCACACGCAAAGTTTAAGCAAATTCCAATTAAATTCTATAAAGCAAAAGTCGATCCAGCAATGACCTATGGGGCAGAATTTAAAGATCCCACTTTCCCGTGGCCGACTGTTGAGGATTTGCCATTGTGTTGTGATATATATATTTTACACGGCCCCCGGTAGTTGCCGTGTAGTTATGGTTAAGTAGCTAAACCCATAGGAAGACCACTTTTTTGGCGGCTTATAACTTCTCTTCCCCCTGGAAGAATCCCCACAAAACGTCGCAAAAAAGTATATGGCCCACTGACTGAATTTATTTGCAGTTTGGTGAGGTTTTGTCAGGGGGGGAGGGGCAAAGTTATAGGGGGGGGTCCCAACATGTAATTTATTTATCCCCCCACAATTTCTGTTGCGCCTAGAGCCGAAACCGCTGGATGGATTTTGTTTGGTAGGCGCAGCGGCTTGGTCCCGAAAGCGTGCTTTTGTTAATTTGGTGTAAATCCGTCCAGTAGTGTTTTTTTTATTTTATTTTTTTTTTAACTATCAAAATGTAAGGCAAAATAAATTGTGACATCTGTGTCTCCACGTGGCTCTGCAGACAGGACACTGATCGGCTTGCGACGTGTTGTCTGATTGGCTGGAATGAGGCGTGAGGTGCGTCAAATTGTTTCTATGCGCCCACCATATTGGATGCACGGACATGCGCTGGAAGTGAGAATAAATCCAATTTTGTCGGTGTGTATGAGTGCTTGGAGAGGGTGGGGGGGTAAGAGATGGGTCAAATGCTGTATTTGTTTAGGTGGGAGAAGGCCGTGATGTGTCCGCGGTCACCGTGGTTGTCCGCGGACATACTAACACTGGGTGCACTAATGGCTATTTTACTTTAGTATGATGTTGGTTTTTGGTCGTTAGAAGAGCATTGGGTGAAGAGGGTATGTATAGAAGAGTTTGTACGTTGGTTGTAATACTTTTTCAGAATGTTAATTGGAGTGGATAGTTTTGAGGTGGATGTATTATGTTTTTGGGTTGTGGTTATTTGGTATGTGTTTGTTTCTATGGGTGTGTTATGCTGCGGTGGTTGTGGCCAGGGCCTAGAGTCTTGGGTGCAAGGCCGTAGGCCATGCACACAAGACTCTAGGCCCTGGCCACAACCACTGCAGCATAACTCTACAATGCTACCAAACATTTTGATTGTGGCATGTGGGCTGCTTAGGGGATATGTTTTAAAAAATGTGAGTACTGATTTCCCTGGTGCTTGGAGAGGGGAGAGCCTGAAATAAAGTAAGGGTTGCAAGGAAGGCCTTGGTGCTTGTGTTGCAGACTGACGGGAAGGGGGGGGGGGGTGTTGTATGTCTTGCTTTACAACAGTGTACATAGTTGCAGATGATGTGATACATATGACTATACCTGTGCATAGTTGAATGCTGTTGTGAAATCTAGAACAGAATGGGCAACCAGCTGGCATGAGAGCTGTCGAGATTGAAAGAACTGTTGTAGAGGCAGTGGTGTTTCAGCTGGGAGCCTTTGAAATGATATTTGCTAACTGTGTGCATAAATAAAGATGCATGTACTCTTTCTGGCTGTGTAATTTTATAAAACTAGAAAGTCTTTTTCCATAATTATACTTTTATTTCTCCCATGAAATGACACTTGGTTAGATATCTGTGTGTGTTGTCTGATTGCTAATATAGTAATTTGTAAAGGAAGTTGAAATAGAATGTATGTGAAATATGCGGAATGTATAGAAAGTAAATTGTATGTACATCTTATGCACTATAATGCATTAAATGCTATAATGTTTCAAATCTGGTTAAATACGTGGCAGTGGTTACAGAAATGATAGAATGAAGAAAATAAGTTTGCACATTGTAGTTAATATGGGTTTAAAAAAAATTGGAGAGCAGACAACTTTGCAAGTGACACTTGATCATAGAAGATGGGAGAAATGACAGTAAGCTTGTTTTACAGGTTGCACATGGTAGGTGGCAGTTACTGTTTATATGCATTTATACAAGAGATGTACATGTACCATACATGCCAATCCTCCTGATTTCGGCGGGAGATTCACAATTTTTCTCGGGTTCTCCCGCCGAAAATGCACCTTTGACCAATGCCTTCTTATGACCCGATTTTCCAGAGGTAATGTCCCTCCCAGGTGGGTCGGAATGTAGGCATGTATGATGTACTGTACCAAACATTTTCACACCTGTACTTTGTGTTTGTGCATGAATCTGCAAGTAGAAATGTTGGAGAGTTTACTAGTAGGTGCTTTGCAGTTACAGCGCAATTGTACTCTGATCAACAGTACATGTAGAATGCTGAATTGTGATGGAGTTAGATGTAGAGGTCTTGCATATGATTGGTGGATGGTTGTGGCACTGCTTAACAGTAGCCAATGAGGGAATGGTGCAGAGAGTGAAGTGGAAAGAGTAGAAGGGCTGCCCTAGTGTTACTTACGCGTGCCTCGCGGCTGTTAGCAGACAGGACATGCCACATCCGGGGCGTCGGAGCATGAAATGGGAGTGTATTTATTTTGAGGATTAGCCAATCAGGTGTTGAGGTTCTGCTTAATGTTGAGAGGCTTTGTGTAGTGAAGATGGCAGAGGTGGAGAAAGTCAGAGTGGTGGTGCTTGGAGATATGTTTGTGAATGGTTTGGAGAAGTGTGCAAAATGTGGGAAACAATTTTGATGTAAAAGGAGTGGAGGTGGTGTGGAGCACTGTGCCTGGTTTCAATTTGCAGGCAATGATAGAAGTTTGCCAAGATAGGGCTAGGGTTAACAGTCCACATGTGGTTGTCCTGCACTGTGGTGCTTTGCATTTGGGCTTTGTCAGTGCATCTACTTTGATAAAATATCTAGAAAACTTGGTTCGGGCAGTAATAAACTTCCAAATGCCAAGGTAATTTTTTTTCTGGTTTGGTACCCAGGGCAATATGGGACAATAGTGCTGTTTTTTGACCTCAGCAAAATATTGGTAGGCGTTTAATCAACCGAGGCATGTTTGCTTTTATGCTTAGAGCTGGCATGTTCTTTTGCAACAATGACAACATTCACTCTGGTAATGTTGATTACTTTAAAGAAGATGGCATGTCTTTATTTTTTATGGGAAATGCCATGCTATTTAGCAACAGAATGGTTGCTTTGGAGAAGCTAATATGAGGATTTTTGGAGGAAAACAATAAGTAAAAAAAAACAAATGCAAAATATGCAAAATAAAAGGTGTTTCTGAAACCTCTGCAAAAAAAGGGTTCTTTTCAGAGCCAACCTTTAAGGGGAAATGGGGCACACCATTTCCATTTTAATTCCCCACGCTCATATTTTTCGATTTGTCCACAGACAGCACGTATTACATACAGGATTTTTGAGGTTGAGAGGGATGCAAATGAGACGTAGCACAGCACGGGATTGGTCAATGGGGTTTACTGGGTATGATGTGTGAGCAGAACGTTTGTTAGTCTTTTTCTGGAGAGGAGTGGAGATGGCTATGGCTGTGTGTTTCAGAAAACAGATTGTCTGGATTTTGGTAGATTTGTGGATAAATTGGTTGGAGGTGCATGCAGATCCCTGCGGAGCGGCTGTACATCTTGTATTTTATTAGGATTTATATAGCGCTTAAATTCCAAAGCACTTTACATGAGGACAAAAGAATACATAAGTAACAATGAAACCAGTATCAGAAAACAGTACTTGGGACAATTTACATGAACAGTAAGGTATTACATGACTGGAACGGGAACGAGGTGGGGGTGGTAGTAAAAGTGTAGGAAGCAGTGTAGGACCAACGTGAAAGAGGTAGCTCAGGTATTATGATGGAGATTGGAGGAGATAAGACTTGAGAGAAGTGTGGAAGGAGGTGATGGAGCGTCTGGGGAGGGGAAGACTGTTCCACTGGAAGGGGGCGAGAAGTTGAAAAGATCTGAGGCAGGATGGGGCGCAGGGGAGGAGAGGTGAAAAGGAAGATCAGCAGAACTAAGTGGACAGGGGAGAGAGTGGAAGGTGAGGAGAGAGGAAAGGTAAGGTGGGCGAGACCATAGAGGGATTTAAAGACAAGACAGAGGAAGTTGAATTTGAGAAGGGAATGGAAGGAGAGCCAGCTTAGAGGTGAGAGAAGAGATGTGATCATGAGGAGAGAGAAGACCAATCATGCTGATAGCGGAGTGGTAGATTTGAGAGGGAAGAGATGGAAGAGTGGAGAGGAGCAGAAGAAGAGTCTAGAGAAGATGAGGGAGGAGGTGAGGAGTTAAGTAGCATGGAAGGTGAGGAAGGGACAGACTTTACAAATGTTATAGAGGTGGAAGCGGCAAAGCGGGCGGTGAGGGAGATGTGGTGGGAGAGGTTGGAGTCCATGTGAAGGCCAAGATTGAGGCGTGGGGAGAAAAGGGGAGGTGGGAAGAGGAAAAGACTGTATGGAGGAGGGCGGTGTGGAGTGTTAGCTGGGAAGAAAAGGACTAACGTTTTATCGGCATTGGGGGTCAAAGTGGGAGGACATCTTGGATTCCCTCATGTGGAAGTGCACTGGCATGAGGTTCGTGGAATGAAGTGGCTGGATTTGGTACCTCTTTGTGCTACTTTGGTGACGGTGTAATCCAGACATTATTATTCATTGTGCAGGGAAAAGTTTAGGACATTGTCTGGAATCTCTTTGCAATTTGCAATGAAAGGAGGACTTGGGGAAAGTCATTGACATGTATCCAAAGTCAGAGTAATTTTTTCCCTTATTGCGCTGAGACAAATGTGGCTGCGTTCTTATTCATTTGGTCAACAAATGGTGAAAGCAAGACACAAAGAGGCTGTCTGTGCCTTTTTGAGAGATTTCAGTATGTCCCCTTTTCACAATGAAAACATTACTTCGTAGTACATCTTACTTATGCTGGCAATCAGATTTTTCTGCGAAATGTGCAAAATGCATTGTAACCTTTTTTTGGTATTACAGCAATCCATTTTGCAGTAGGTGTTGACCATTTGAAGTTTTCGAAACACAAAAAACCCCACAAAAAGGCTCTTTTCAGAGCCACCACTTCCTCCCAGCGAAAAGTGCAGTGGTTGTGACGGGGCAGCACCGCAAAGAATTTAGAGGTCCGCTGACAGCACCAGCAGCAGCCATGGATGCCATCAGGACAGCTGTTTCGAAGAGCAATCCAATGCAACAAGCAGCAGTCTGTCCTGGAAACCCAAAAACAGAGAAAGGAGCAGCTCTTGGGTGTGGCCCTTTTATAGGGGTGCTGGGGCGTGCTTCACGACACCCGCGCTGTCCCTGAACATTTCAAACACCAAGAAAGGGCTAAAAAAATCCCCAAAATTATGTAGATCGGCAGGGACATGTGCAAGGGTGAAATTTCCCAGGAAAATACCTTGGATTGCTGAGAAACACTTTTTAGGGTTCCTGGGAGCCTGGACAGTGTTTGTTAGGCTTAGCGCGGGTGTGGTCACATGACGTCTAGGACACGGCGAATGGGACGGCTGTCCGTAGGACACCAAATGCGCGGGGTCGGGTCTACGCATGCATGCGGGTGTTAGACTGACAGTGTTCCAGTCCCCGAACTAATTGCGGACAGGCACGATGTTCGTAGGAGCAAGGGTGTGCTACGCATGCGCCCGGGTGTTCTACGTATAGTGTTCAGGTCCCCGAACAAAACAAATGTGCGTCGGACAGGCGCACCGGCTATGTGTTCTACAGACAATGCGAACAGGGGAAATGTTCTTGGGACACTTTATTTTGCATAGCTACAAACATGCAGACGTCTTTAGTGTCCTTAAGACACCCCCATTTTTGTTAATTGAGGACATCCTGGACAGCCGCGCTGTCCGGGGACACCCTGACTGCCTTTAAAAAAAAAAAAAAAGAGAGGAATAACACTTAATATTTTATTGTATAAAAATTATGGAAGAGAAGGGGAAGCAGAAACTGTTATTAAAACGGGGCAATTGGGGGTTTGGACATGATGGGTGGTAGGGGAGGAATGGATTGAAGTCTCATCGTAACGTTTTTCTTGCTGGGGAATTTTTGGGGGTGGTTGGTTGGGACATTGAGCGAGGTTACAGGTACATGTGGGACAGTGATATTTAATTTTTTCTTTTATATGGTCCTCCACAAAGTTTTTTTTTTATAAGAATGCCATTTTTCATTAAGAGATCCATTTTTAGCTCCATTCGCTTCAGAGGATTATCTAACGTCTCGTCTCTTGGTATATTATTTTTAATGTCTGATTAAAAAAAGTACACATAGTAGTGGTTATTAATTGACTTATAGAGACGTTTAGTGTCTACCATTAGTATCACTGTCTTCACTCATTTCATCCTGAGAAATTATTAAAGCCATTCCAAAGTACTAGACATTTGTGTTCAAAAAAGCATCTTTTGCGTACCTAATACAGAAAGTTTAGAAATGCATACAATAAATGTAGTGTACGCACTAGTTTCTTGCTAAGTTTTACTGTTACTGCTGCGTAGGTGTCCTGTTGATTTTTGCTGTGCAATTTCTGTGAGGTAATTCTGTTGGTGGCAAATTTATTGTATGTTTTGGTATATTCCACTGTTGCTTATGCTATGTAATTGAATTGTTAGTGTCTTACAGACACAGTTTCACTTATTTATTATTGAATGTAAAATATGTCCTGCGTTTTGAACATGTTTAGTGTTTATTTTTGTTTTTTTGTGGTTGATATAACGATGTAAGATAGCCCCTGAGTTTTTGGATAGTTTTGATGTTGTCCGAGTCCGTCCGCGAACAGGTGCATGGTCCGTGGATATCAGACGCACTAGCGCAGGTGGGGGTGTTCAGTATGTTCTATGAGAGAGATAGATATATACATCTCGTTATGGTTAAGTTGCGCTACTGAAACCTATGAAATTCAGTAAAAAAATGCTAAAAGGCTGTTCTGGTTACACGTAAAATCAAAAACCCCCTGAAATTCGCCAGTTATGGTAAGCTAAGCAACCATAACTCGCGCTGCCACTGTGCACTGCTAATGCCAACACCCAGGACATCAAAGATGACATCACAAATATACAAGGGGTTGTGAATGTAATGTTGGCAAAGTATCAGGAATTATTGGGAGATGCGTAATAAACTACATACTTCATTGTGCAATGTAGTGTTCTAAAGAACATTCCATTGCAGTGCTCTTTCTAGTACAGGACCCTACTCGTACAGAAATGTAGGTATTGGCTGCAGCATACACGATAGAGGTGCAATATTTGTAATTTTCCAAAGTTATATAATAAAACTGTGAATGCTTCGATCAGACTTTTCCATACTGTGAAACATGTAGCTAATAATGCATCACTTCATATTTGGACTAATACACACAACATAAATAGACTACAATGCATACAAATATGGGGCTTATATATGGAGAGTAAAATAAGCAAACAAGAGGCAGTATCATTAGCAACTGTGTATAACCTACACCCTACCCACACTCAATGCACTTGTGAAATTAACCCTAGAGGGTGACTCTCTCTGCACTTAGCCCAGTCTCAACCAACTGGGTGCACTTTATTCCCCCCCTCCCCCCACGTGACCCTCTTTGCACTTGCTTGATCATTACGCACCATGCCTGAAGATCGTATGTCTTTTCTCCCTTGTCTTCACCCCTTAATTGTACTGTTAAAACTGCAGAATCGCCACCAGGCCTTTTTGCTGTCTCCCAAACTTACATTTATTTTCTACTCTTATTCTGCCTTTGCAGACTATTATCGTCTCAGAATTTCAAGGGCTCTGAGCGACTGTTCCACCCTCCCTCATATTCCCACCCTCATTGAGCGCTTTGAAACACTTGGCATAGTCAATCACCACCCCAGTACCGCACATACTTGGCAAGAGGCAACTATGAATAGCAAGTGGCAAGTGCACACTTTCCCTCAATGTATATGGACTGCACAGGATCCAACGGCTCCCAGTTCAGTTTGCCAGTGTGCAATACGTCGGCCTTTGCATTTCGTAAGGCCGCCATGTCCCTATTGCTGCTGTTTCCTTCTGTGAATGAGGTAAGCTATGAAAGTGTCTTTTCACTTACAGCTATTTGTGTTTTGGACCATGGTATCGGCACCCAGCGTGACCCAAAGCAGCACAGTTTGGCCTGCTTCTGTTTTTTTGGTCACTAATATAGGAACGTTTCCAGAATGTATGGAACTCTTTGCTACATAATAACCAAGAAGCTGGTTTTTGCTTCTGATCATCAAATGTAAAAATATAAATTTTGATCCCTGATTTGGGTGGAGGTGGGTTGATCTTCAATTGCGGTGTCTGGGCGGCTGATGGAAGTCGCTCACCCCTCTGTTGCTCTGAAGACACACTTCTGCCATCCCCACCCTTTCACTTCCAGCTGGCAATCTCAACACCCTATGTGGAAGTGTCTATGAGCAAGCCTGCAACATGACCATCAGGATTTTGATGCCCATTGCAGTGGGCACTGGAGCACCCCTGTGCTTTCCCTGTACTGTCCCATCCTTGCATGGCCCATATGACATACACTGCTGGAGTATTTCTGCAAACTGGATACCATGTTTCCTGCTGTAGAAGTAGAGACATGCATGTTCCTCTTTTTGCAGTTGGGTGGAGCACGCTGCTTTGTCACTGTGCCGCCTTTTCCCTTGTCGTTTCCAAATGGGTGGCAGGTTAATTACGCTGTCGCTACATATGGGTGCGACGCCCCTGAATCAAGGGTATGCCTACTGAGTTTAAGAAGTCTTAACTGCCTTACAAAACGAAAACCATACTCTTGATCAGTTGCTTGGCTCATTAGGTAATGCATCTCGTTACAAAGGGGGTCGCTTTCTTGATACTGTACATTTCTGTGTTGTATATGAAACCCAGGGATTAAGATGTCTGGTTTCACCCTACATCAGTCAGCAATGGCTAATGGCAACTACACCTTTGGAGGTTTGTTCTAAGCTGTACTCTACAAGTTCAAACTGCTGTCCAGTTGGAGAATACTACTTTTAGGTGGAATGGTGTCATCCACTTGAGTCTCTTTAGGAAGACCATGAGCTTCAGAGTGGAGGCAATCTGCAGTGGCAGACCAAATTGTAGGTCTTTGGCCTCAATTTAAGTTGATTTTCTTGAATGTCTTCCTCAGGGAGTGTCTCAAAAGTAAGTTGAAAGTGATCCATGTTGCCATCTAAAAACTCCCAACCCGACGGGTGGGGGGTGGTACCCACTCACTGGCCAGATGGCTCGCTTATGCACGCACTTATTAACAGCTGCTAAAATAGCACTGCCCCAGCTGTAGACGAATACTGCGGGGCTCGCAATACCACTCTGGTGGTCCAAATGTTGGGAAATTATAGTGGCGGAAAAGATCACATCAATTTGGTCTGGGAATTGAACTCTTTTCGAAACACATGGGTGTCAATTATGGACTATGCCGAGAAATATCCAGGTCTCACCCGGAGACCACCATGGACTCGCTGGCTACAGTGAGGTACTCTGGAAAGGGACGAACCTGACCTAACCCGGACTTGGCCTAAGCCAAGGGGACACGGTCTGCATACAGCCGTCAATAGGACGCTTGTGTAGAAAATTGACTTGTTTGCTCCTCTGTTATGATAGATTGCGTTGAATTGCTAATATGAGGTCACTGTATAAACATTCTTATAATGCCTAATAAAATTGTTTGAAAAACTGCCAACCCTCCACTTGTCACACTCTGGCAGTGCAGGGGGATGACTTTCTGCGAACAGCTTCCATGCCTGAACAGTCATTGTCTCTAGAGGCCTTTTGTCTCTGAGCTGTCAACCACAATAGACCAAGTCAATACTTGTTTCAGTTCCCTACCAGTCCTCAATCCTTGTGAGCCAGATGGCTCTACCTTTCTCAACAGCAGTGCACCACATGACAAACCATCTTTTTAATTACATTTTAGTAATATTTTTTTTTTAACTTTACGATCTGTTTTCAGTATAACCATCACTGGAATATGCTGACTTTGTGCCTGTAAATTAGATTTGTGCTAAAAGAAATTCCTGGAGTTACCACCTCAATTCCTGTGGGGCAATTGATTTAAATTTAATTGCTTTGGATTTTCGGTACCAGAATTGCTTTGCTCGAACGGACAATACGCTTATGTGAAGGGTGTACATCAAGTGAGCACGAAATAAAGCAGATATGATTCAATGGGAAGAAATATTGTAAGGTACAAATGCCAGTTACTTTAAATATGTAGTGTACAAAATAGCCATCAAGCTAAAGGTAGCAGGTTGAATCTTAAGGTGCAAGGAACGCCCAACAAAATGTAAATGTTGCATCCATTTTTCTCCTGTGCCTGATCACTTCCCAAGCATATCTTCCACTTAAGTATGTGAACTGGTATATAGATCCGTTAAATTAAAGCGGCCCCATGCTCAACTTGCTATTAGATTGTATGTTGCAGGGTTCATGATACTCCCAAGATGTGGGTTAGTTTGTGGATTCATCAGAATGAGTGACTTGTCAGTGACCTTCATTGGATTTTTATGAGCAAAAACAATATTTTGGTCATATCCTGAATAACTTTTGAATACCATGTAGTGATTCTGGATTGACTTAAATCCTGTTTGTTTTAAGTTGCTGAATCAAAATGGAGTGGCAGAAAACTCATTATATTTTCTTTGATTTGCAGAATGAGCTACGTGGATGACAAGTACAGGACAAATATCAGCATGAAATTGGGCCCCAAGAACTGGAGCGACATGAACAGAGATGGGTCTCGTGGCCCCATGTACAGTGATAAAGATAGGGTCCTGTTGGACCGGGATGGGGTGGGCCATGGCCCACTAGATAGGGATCTGGTGGGTCGTGCACTCATTGACCGGGATCTGATGGGTCGTGCACTCCTTGAGCGGGATCTGATGGGTCTTGAGCGGGATCTGATGAGTCGTGGACTCCTTAAGCGGGAGCGTGATCTGATGGGGCGTGGACTACCAGAGCGGGAGCGTGATCTGATGGGCCGTGGACTACCGGAGCGGGAGCGTGATCTGATGGGCCGTGGACTACCGGAGCGGGAGCGTGATCTGATGGGCCGTGGACTACCAGAGCGGGAGCGTGATCTGATGGGCCGTGGACTGCCAGAGCGGGAGCGTGATCTGATGGGCCGTGGACTGCCAGAGCGGGAGCGTGATCTGATGGGCCGTGGGCTGCCAGAGCGGGAGCGTGATCTGATGGGCCGTGGGCTGCCAGAGCGGGAGCGTGATCTGATGGGCCGTGGGCTGCCAGAGCGGGAGCGTGATCTGATGGGCCGTGGGCTGCCAGAGCGGGAGCGTGATCTGATGGGCCGTGGGCTGCCAGAGCGGGAGCGTGATCTGATGGGCCGTGGGCTGCCAGAGCGGGAGCGTGATCTGATGGGCCGTGGGTTGCCAGAGCGGGAGCGTGATCTGATGGGCCGTGGACTGCCAGAGCGGGACCTGGTGGGCCGTGGACTGCCAGAGCGGGACCTGATGGGCCGTGGACTGCCAGAGCGGGACCTGATGGGCCGTGGACTGCCAGAGCGGGACCTGATGGGCCGTGGACTGCCGGAGCGGGAGCGGGACCTGATGGGCCGTGGACTGCCGGAGCGGGAGCGGGACCTGATGGGCCGTGGACTGCCGGAGCGGGAGCGGGACCTGATGGGCCGTGGACTGCCAGAGCGGGAGAGGGACCTGATGGGCCGTGGACTGCCAGAGCGGGAGAGGGACCTGATGGGCCGTGGACTGCCAGAGCGGGAGCGGGATCTGATGGGCCGTGGACTGCCAGAGCGGGATCGGGATCTGATGGGCCGTGGACTGCCAGAGCGGGAGCGGGATCTGATGGGCCGTGGTCTGCCAGAGCGGGAGCGGGATCTGATGGGCCGTGGTCTGCCGGAGCGGGAGCGGGATCTGATGGGCCGTGGTCTGCCAGAGCGGGATCTGATGGGCCGTGGTCTGCCAGAGCGGGAGCGGGATCTGATGGGCCGTGGACTGCCGGAGCGGGAGCGGGATCTGATGGGCCGTGGACTGCCGGAGCGGGAGCGGGATCTGATGGGCCGTGGACCCCCGGAGCGGGAGCGGGATCTGATGGGCCGTGGACCCCCCGAGCGGGAGCAGGATGCAATGGGCCGTGGACCCCCCGAGCGGGAGCAGGATGCGATGGGCCGTGGACCCCAGGAGCAGGATGCGATGGGCCGTGGACCCCAGGAGCAGGATGCGATGGGCCGTGGACCCCAGGAGCAGGATGCGATGGGCCGTGGACCCCCCGAGCAGGAACTGATGGGACAGGGTCCCCCGGTCAAGGATGGCAAGGACTGGGATGGTAAAACCACAGGCCCTGGTGACCAGGATGATAGGTCACAGAAAGACATGGAGCAGAGCGACATCGAGGAGAGTGATGCTGAGCCGAGTGATGCTGAGCAAAGTGACATAGATCAGAGTGACGTGGACCAGGGTAATGTGACTCAAGCTGAAAATAAGGATGTTGACCCCAGCAATGTTAATGTGAATGGTGTGGATTCAAACAAGGAAGACAAAAGCAGGGATGATTCAAAGAAAAGCGACAATCCTGAAGATGAGAAAAAGAAACATTATTGTGAGGTAAGTGAAATAATTTAATATTAAGGAACGCTTTGTTTAGACCAAATGTACAACACACTATCATAAAATGACATTTTGGTTGCTGATTGATCATCTTCTGTGTAAAGGCCTTGATTTAAAAGTAGATGCTTCCTAATACAGCAATGCGCAATAACATCAGTGCACTCTTATTATCATTATCTTTCAGTGGTGCTCTGGTGGTTCTCTGTGGCAGAGGATCTGTTGGGACATGTAGCATGCTTGTGGGTGGGTAGGAATTTGCTTAAGATTTCTATGGAAAGGGAGAATGTTGAGGGTGGCAGGGAATTGGCAAGGTTGCATTGCGAATACTTATTTGGGAAGTTAATGCGAGGTAGTCTGGATGTGATTTGCATAGTTGGGCAACCGCGCTTCATTGAGTATTTTGATTTTGAGGGTATGGTTCTACGATTCTTTTGTCAGGATGGAACTGGATGAATAACTTTATTTCTTTCAGGTTTTGTTAGGCAGTTTGTATGCAGTACCCTTTGGGACCACTACACACAACGGACTACAGGTGTTGCAAAACCAACCTTTGGTATAAGTCTGTACTGCAGTTTTTGGTAGCAGAGCTGAGCAGCCAGGCTTATCTCAAGAGGGAATGTGAGCTGTAAGGATGTTACACAGAGGTCTACAATCACAAGTATTCAAAAACTCTTACACTCGACGTTTCTTGGTTAAACACTTATTAATTTATTCAACAGTCAGTTACAAAACATTCACTAGAAGGAGGCAATCTATATCACAAACAAATATACTTCAGTGCTTTACACTGTACGACGTTTCTGAGGCATTTAAACTACTTTGAAGGAGCAAAAAGGCATAGGTTAACGAAAAGAAGATGGTTACTCTTTAGACAGTGTAAATCGAGTTCACCAGAGGAGCTGATTCAATGCAATAGGTTAGGCCAAAGTCGATGGGCTAAAGTCTTGTATAGGATAAAGCATTTCTAGTAGGTAAATGGAAAAGTCTTTTGCCAAAGTTCTCAGAAGTAGTTTGTTAAAGAGATTCATAAGTTGGGTCACAAGCTGACTATGCCTGCATGTTACCAAAGTTTCAAGCACATTCGCAGTGTTAAGAAGTTCTCTCGGTTGGGTTTTCACAGTACCTTACAATGAAGAAAAAGATGCAGCTGAACACTTCTGTTCCAGGAAGTTCCTGCAGATCTCGCTGTTCCTGAGCCTCAGTCGTGGGGACAAGAGGGAGGACTTTGGTGTACTCCTGCACTGGGACTGGTCAAAGCTGGCACTTAGCAAATCGGTTCCGGTAGCCGTAGACAAGCACACAAACTGGTTTCCCCTCTTCCTGGTTATTTGGTTTCCTGCAGCACGCTGAGGAAAATACAACCAGCTCGGAGAATGGTATCCAGGTGGTTTGAGTTGATTGGTCCCACCAACAAGGGAGAAGTCGTCCTTGCAGGGCTCCTTTTTTAAAAAAAAATAAATAAATAAAAAAAATGTATTGTATATGGTAAATACAAGAAGATACCTTTACAATTTCATAATTACAAAACAGATCTAAACAAATTAATCTTTCATCAATAAAACCCAATAAAACGAATACAACTAAAAGCGCATTGAAATCTTCCCAGAAGTTTAAAACAAGAAGCACATTTCTGGCACAACATACATCAAGACAGAAAGTTCTTAGTATAAACAGTGTGTCTAGAGAATATCAGGAGGTAAAGGACTAAATCTTCTTTTCTTAATACAGTCTACATTATAGTAGTTTAGTCTTTTATCCAGCCGTTTACCTTCTAAGAACCTTATAAAGAAAGGGTCGGAGATTGGCTCCTTCCCCCACATACATCTTTGCCACAAGGTTTCTCTATTAAGTCCTGAGTCTGAGAATAATAACCCATGATTTGTTTTCTGACAGGTTCAAAGCCAGAGCAGTGAACTGTCAAATGCTTTAATGTTTCTAAGACATTCACTCCTACACAATCTGCATTGTCCAGTATTTACTATGTCTTTTGCACGATACCAAATAATTAATTTTTCATTAGTTTGAAGTTGATTCAGACGGAATCTTAAATAGATGTGTCTAGCTTTGTAACAGGGGAAACTTCTCCAGATACTCGGCATATTGCCCCCACTGACGTGTGAATTTAGCATATTCATAGAATGCTTTACTTTTACTGTTGTCCACCAAAACACACCAGTGAAAGCGTTGGAATTTAAGTTTGCATGAAGGAAGGCCCAATATTAGATCTTCTTTTAGAAATCATAGTTGCGGATAATATAAGGTTCATTTTAGTTTTAAATTGCAACATAGACGAAGGTGAATCTTTCATGATCATAATTGCCAAATCTTGATATAGAGAAGCAGGCGGTGGAGCTAACATTTTTGCGTAGTTGGAAAGTAGACGCCAATGCCATTTCACTGATAAAGGTACTAAACCTAGCTCATGACATATAATCATGTTGGGGTAGATGGAGCAAGTCACAGCACCTTTTTCCACAACATTCCTTGTAATACATCCAAAGTTTCTTCCATATTACATAGACATATGTCTAAGGCATAGAGAAGAATAGGTTCTATTTTTTTGGAGATAGAACTTGAGATTCGGAATCAGAAAATGTTCCCAGTCTACGAAAGATAATCCGCATCAGGGGAAATAAGAGGTTTAACCTTATCATTAAGTACTCTCTTCCAGTGCTCAATAGAATATGTCGTAGCTAAGTTATATCCTAGATAGCGCATGGAAGGAGTCTTAGGAATTAAAATTCCATTGAGGCACCAGTCACATTTTTTTTTATCTTTTTCCTTCCGTCTGAAAAGGAGATAAGACTGTTGGATTTACTTGCAAATTATTATTTATTGCATAGTTCTAGAATAAATTGAACTTAGTTTGTAGGCCAAATGGTGTATGATCAAGGAAAAGGTTGTTGGCAAAACTAAGCCAGTTAAGAATAAGGCCACCTAACTTGACCGGAAAAATGACTGCCTTGTCCCACCTTTCATCGAGATCTAATAAATGGAGGTTAAACAGGATTGCAGCCCTGTTTAAGCCCAATTTCCGTGGGTATCGGATAGGTGATTGCCCCTGCCTTAGTCAATCGTACTCTGTAGGTTGCCTCATGATGCAGGGATGCAATAATGGGAACCAAATTAATAGGAAAGCCATACTTCACCATTTTTTTCCATAATAAGGGTCTGATAACAGCCGAAGGCTGCTGTTAGGTCAAGGGCTGCCATGTATATAGGTCTTGTATTGGAATATTTAGTATGCTGATGTAAATGTGCAATTATAGTAGCACTTAGTTGGCATCCCATATTTACGGAAGCCAACTTGAAATTTTGATTAAATAGAAAAGGCTGAGATGTTTGATTGAATAGATGTTAACAGTAAGGTAGAATAGATCTTTGCAGATGCGTCCATAAGTGCCATCAGCCTAAAATTAGCCGGATCGTTGATTGCTCCCTTCTTAAATACTGGGTTTATAATGGCGGAACGCCATGAACTGGGAATAATCCCTGCGGATGAATCGCATAAAATTTTATCTTAAGTATCTCGCCCCATAATTCCGGGTTAGCTTTCACAAAGCACGGTGGAATGCTGTCAGGCCCTGGAGCTCGAGAGCCTTTAGAGTTAACAATAGCCACACGAATATCATTAGATTCCCACGGACAGTTTCCACCTGTTTGGTTAGAAGCATTTTTGAATCTTTTGGTAATAAAAGACGATGGGCATTATAAACTCTAAGCAGTAGGCTTCATCATTTGAAGATCTTTGTTCAGTATGCGTTGGCCTCCCTTTTGACTGACCCATTGCTAATGTAGCAACATTGTCCTCACCTACTTCAATTGTCTGAGACTTGTTATCACTCAGAGCTGATTCCTTATCAGTAACCTTAATTGGAGTTTTGGATTTCTCATTATTCTTTGATAGAACATCCCGATCGTTTAAGTGTGGCCTTTTCGATTTCGGTTGACCACCATTTGTATTATTGGCTTTCTTAATTGGAGCGGCCTGTTTGATTTTGTTAAAGGCTTTCTTGATATATAATGCTGGGAAAAAGTTTAACAGATCAGATTGTTTCTGTTTCGGAGAACATACAGAATTCTGATAATAATTCCCTGTTCACTTTACTATTTATTCGCTTTTAGGGCTCCTCTTGAGTAGACATCTTTTTTTGTCAGACTCCACATCCAGTAATAATCTGGATTCTTTATTTAGTTATTGAAAATCAAAATTCTCCTTCCATAATTATGTTTTCAGTGTCTTTTTCCAGTCTTCCAAAAGTCGTTTTTTGTTTACACTGTTCTTTTCTTGGTTGACTCTACGTTTTTCAGCCCTAATAATCAGTTGTTTTTGTTTCCTGGTCAACACTAGTTTGATCTCTGGATCTTTCCTCATAGTCTCTTGGGACAGTTCATGGAGATTTAGTGATTTCTGTATGTCATCATCGAGATCAATTAGGTTAGTCAGTGCTGATGGGTTATCAGGATGGGTCTCGGGGCTAGCACATCTCCTGAGGCAAAACTTCCAACTTATCTCCAGCATAGTGCTGAATAGATAGTTGCCCCTGTAGAATATGCTTAATTGCTGCGGCATCGGCGGATACGAGCTCAAGTAGTTCATTTTTAATTAATCGGTATCCGGTTTGGTCTCTTCTGCTGAAGTAATTGCAGCATATGACTTGGCCTTACCGGCCAGTCTCCAATCCGCCAGGGTTGGAGTATCTCGGTCATCACAGGGCTTGGCTTTAGTTTTTTTTGGCTGTCAGTGCTGCCACTGCATCACAGGTAAATAAGAGCCCTTCTACTTGATTTATTTTAGCTAATACCTCCATTAATAGGCCATTGGTGGTAGCAAATTTGGGTAAGAGTCTGCTCATGCCCCTTATCAAGGAGATTCAGAATCCTTGTCAGGACTGGAAAATTCGATCCTAAATACGAGGATTCAAGCATGTTACGTTCGACCTCTATTTAAAACTCTGCGCTCCTTGGTTTTGCTATAGAGGGGAAATGGCAGTCTTTGGTACAGAAAAATATACGAACCTAAGATGAGTTGGCATTTCCTTGAAAATCAGAGGGCGAGCTAGACTCAAGATTATGAAACTCCTGCATGGGGCATCCGTCTTGATTGACTCGTCCCCTATCAGATGTTTATTCCCCTGAGTCTGGATTTCCGTCAAGTCCATGGATTCGGTAAATACATCAACATCTTCAATGCAATATTGACTTTTTGACCAGAGTTGAGGGTCCCCTTGAAAAGCGCATCCGTTTTTCCAAGAGTGTCTAATCGCTGGTGCAATAATGGAGATATCAGAGAATGTGGGTTTAGTAGAGGTAATGGATGTCTTGGATAGTAACTCCCTATGTTCAGACACCTCTAAATCATTACTAGATGGTATGTTATCCAGGTTCATCTCCTTGACTTTGTAGGTATGAGGCATCAATAGATCGCCTGTATTAACCTTCACTATTGGTTCAATATGCCGTGCATAATGACTTTCATCGGCTACCTGATACAATAATTTTTGCGGTAGCTTGCAACCACTACGCAACCCATTAACCATAGTCACAGCTTCTGTTAGCAGTAAACGATGCTAATCACCAACTTAATTCCAACTATGTATAGGTGTAGTATTTACCAATTCAGATTCAGAATATCACTAGCAATAACATTCATCAATTCCCAACAAAAGTATGCAGCAATAGTGTTCACCAAATCGGGATTCGAGCTAGGTAACAGTGTTCACCTTATCGGGATCAATTGCAGGTGACAATTTTACTCTTATATTAAATATAAATGATCGTAATATTCCCCAGCTCGCATTACCAGGTCATTCACAAGATCACATTAACATGTGATCAACAATGGTGTTCACCAGCACCAATTCGGTAGTAGCCAGCACTTATTAGACCCACTTGATTTCAAATGATGGCAGGGATAGTATACAGAACACTAAAGTCAAAAATGAAATCCACTGGCTCAAGTTCAATGAAAGCAGCAGCAATATTGACCCGCTCGAGTTAAACTATAAACAATGGTTATTTCCCACACTCGCGTTCTAACATGAGCAACAGTATTGTTCACAGTAATATTGATACTCAGGAGGACTCAGCTCGCATTAAACTATGAGCGGGAGGTTCTTCACCAGCTGGAGTCCAAATATAAGTAGACATATTTGTAGAATGACTGTACAGATAGCATCACGTAAGAATTTTCTTTTTAGGGAAAAACATCGTGAAACAGACAACAGACAATCACTTAAATTATGGACACAATTACAGACCACTTACTATGGAGCCCTGTTGGGAAGCAGTGATTGCTTAAAGTACAAATGCAGAACCCCCCAGCCCGTCGGGCTGCCCAACAGTCACTGCACTTCCGGTGCACTTCCTGGATGCGCGTGCACCAGGAATATGTAACGTGGTGGGCTGACAACAGGGGGTGCGGGAGGCGGCAGGATCAGCTCTATGGCGCGAGTACTAACAAAGAAAAGAGAAACGAGAAGAGAAAATTCAGTTCGTGCACGCAGCACACTTTAGCATCGCAAGCAGTGCAGCGTATGCAAGAAGAAAATGAAGTCCACCAATTACTTTGAAGGATTCACACGCCACACACCGCGTTACGCGGCACGGCAGGCTTCTTCTTTCCAACTTGTCACGGGTCTGCAAGCAATTTAGCTTGAAAAGGCAAAGCAAACAATGGATCCAAACAGCGTGGCACTCCACAGTAACAGTCACTGTGCACTTCTGGTGCACTTCCTGTATGAAAGCAGGGCTTCTGTCGAGATAAACTTGGTGATTCAGACCTGCAGCAGGGCAAACCAAAGGTCCAGGAGTTGCAGCAGCCGTCCGCTTCCAGCTCGTCTTTGGTTCTTTCGTTGCAGTGGTCGACTTTGCCTTCCATGCCAAGAGACTCGTTTTTTATCCAGTTTCCTCCCATTCATTCCAGCCTAGCTGCCACTCGCCCAGCACGGTGGCTGTCATTGCCGGACAGCCAGCCAATCAAGTCAGAGTGCATTTGGGTCTCCGAGGAGACTAAGCACAGGGAGTTCTGGGCACCTCCCTCACTTCCTGCTCACCCCTGACACTCTGGCGCCAGAGGCGGTCTTCAAACCTGGTTTGGCACTCGGAGCAAAACTCTAGAAGGATCTTTCCACAAAGAAATGGCGAAAAAAGATCGGGACCTGTTTAAACAAAGGGGGCTCAGACACCATCTTGAAAAACATGGCTCCCGTGATTTAACGCTACCGGTGTTCCGCGGTCTGGAAAAATCATGGTAGTTTGTTGTAAAACCACTGCCACCAGCCATTTCGATAGGAAAGGGTAGCATTTGACTGCTACATGATTATCTAGACATGGGGGGGATACTAGGTAACCCCTCTAGCACTCTATTGTAAAATAGGGAGAAAGACTAAAGTACTTTTCACTTAACTTTCTCTGGGAAAGCCTGAAGGGTTTCTCTGTCACTGCACTGAAGGTGCTCTGTGACACACATGAAAAGATGATGCCTATGGAGTTGTCTAAAACTCCATAATCAAAGAACATGAGTAAAACGCGCATCAAAATACATGAGTGGGAAAACAGGGTCACACACTCTCCAGGTTAAAAAAAATCAAGTCGTCAAAATCCAGCAAAGTTGCTGGGGGGGTCTCTAAGAGGGTGCAGGGCATTGGCACATTTTTGATAATTCTCCCTAACATTACTATACTGGCTCCTTCATGTATTAGTCTCCAACTTCAGGTTGTTAATCTACATATGGTTCCTTTGCCTGTAGCAACGTTCCACTGCCCTTATGGTCCTGGATCACACCTCTTCTGAATTACTTCACACTGGAGCGGGACCAGCCCAGTACCTATAGGACTATAACCTATATTCCATATGCCGCTAGAATTCTTAATTAAATGACTTCTACTCAACTTCAAGAATGTGTTGAATCAAATGAGATGTCTAGTAGCTCAAGAGTATGTAGAGTGGATTAATAGTGCTTGTGGCGGCGGCAAAGCAAATTCTAAGGGTATGGAAGTCGAGGACAAAACAGAAGTGGAGGGATGGTTATTGGACTTGGTAAACATTAACTGGTTATGAGAATCATGCTTAAAAAAAACAAAAGCGAGAGGACTTCTGAGTTGTGGATCATTCATTATCAAGCAAATAGATGGCTATGACATGATAGGAGAAGGGACTAATAAGAAATGTGGTTACTTATTTGTTAATGTTTGTCAAGGATGTGTCGTCTGGTCTTGTGTGTTGGTTTGCTGTCGTAGCATAAAGGGTGAATATAGTGGATAATGTGAAGAAATGCAACTATAGTTAATATTAGATTATTATTATGATCCATTAATGTTGTGAATAAGTTCATATTGTTTTCTTGTTTGGCTTGTCTTTCAAAATGATAGTAGTTTCTTTTTTTATTTATTAAATAAAAAGAATGTGTGGAGTCTGATTTCTTCCATTAACGGCTATACAGTTTTACATTATTTCATGGCACGCAAGCAACTCTCATGGATGTTGAGAACATTTACACAAATCCGGCTCCTCTTAGTTATGCTGGATATCTGCAACGGTGGACACCCTGCACCAGCATATTCTTATTCAAAGTTTGTTCATTGTGGTATGGGTTTCAGACACTGGTTGGGAATGGTTTAAATCTTTTTTACCTGATCGTTCTTACTGCAGAACAATCTGACTTTGCAGTTATGAACAACCATCTTCCTCTGGCTCCATTTCATTCCCCAAAAGGAATGGGAATGGCCACTCTGTCCGCCCATATCACAATTACTGGTGAAAATTCTTAATTCTGTTTGTTAAATTTTGTCAGACAAACCTGTCATTAAAAAATCTCTGCCGCGAGACATGACGTTAGTTTTTTATATTGAAAAAATAAAACTTTATTTCCATTTCCACATTCTTATACAGCACAACAAAATGTGATGTAATTTAACAATTACTTTATAAAAACATCTTGATAAACAAATGTTAAACAATTGGAAAAACTAATATCGGACGCGGATATGCAAATGCAGAGACGAAAGCAAGCCCGAAGACCTCAGCGCTGTGTTTTTTCTAAACGAGGCGAAGGGTGTGCAACAGAAAACACACATTCAAATCTGAACTTTTAAAAAAAAACGTGTTGCCTTTGAGTCCAGTCAAGCCTGCTTAATGTAATTACGACGACAAATCAGGATACCAATTCTATCTCAAAAAAGGAACACATCTTTCAAATAATCCTGTTTGAATATAAATGTTTGCACGCCTCACTTTGTTATCCATGCTATATACCAAGGGGGTTTACAAGATTAATGTAATGGTAAAAGGACACTAGAGATACTGTCTCATAAACATTTTGGCCGAAACATGTCGACTGTCCTTAAGACCGAAATGGAACGCGTGTTTTCTGGCTGATCTAAATCAAGATTAGACCTTTTGTAAGAATAAATTGGTTGCGTTATGTCATGGAATGTAGAAATGGAAAATGTCAATCACTTTAAAAAAAGCACTGATGGGTGCTCTAACGTGACTGTCAGATACATGCTTAAAATACTGAGGACAGTCGAACACAACAGCAACCTTTTCTATTTTGAATTTTGTTTTTCCGATTGTTTAACATATCGAGGATTTTTAATTTTCTTAGTAATTGTTAATTTACATTGCATTTTGTTGTGCTGTATAAGAAACAAATCTTTTATGTGGATGGTAAAGTTTATTTTTTAAATATAAAAAACGAACTTCATATCTTGTGACAGATTTTTTCTGACCAGATTTTTTTTCTCAGTTTTGTTTCTTGACAAATGTAACAAAAACAGAATTTTACAATAATTTAACCAGTCATTGTGATATGGGCTGAGAGCGGGGTAATCGGTTTTCCATTCCTTTTGGTGGTTTCCTTGTTTTCCAGTTTGAAAACTGATTCCTCCCCTCAGCCCCCCCCAACCCCCCCCCACAAAAAAGTAGGGAAAATACCAAATTCGTAATACTCCATTTTATCCCCTTCATCTTTTCAGCCTTTATATGAAACGTTTTCATGATCTGCTAGTCAAGTTAGATGTTGGCTTCCATGTTTGCCGGATGATGCTGGTCATGTTCTTCTGACTGTTTTTTATCGGAACTTGGCTGTGGCCCCAATAATTTTTCCATTTTCAATTTGGAGTTCTTTACTACAGTCCCCATTCCAAGTAAACTCTGCTCTTTTCTTGGCGGGCTCTCGTTAGTAATTCCTGCTGTTAACTTCATGTTTTTCTACAGATGTCTGTTTTTTTTTAAATTAGCTCAGTTCATCAGGGTATTATAGCCAGAGCTATTGTAGGATCCAAACTGGATTACTGCAACTATAAACTTCCCAAAGTTTGAACGCCAGGTACTACAAAATAACACAGCCAGAATTGTTACTAATAACCCATTTACAGCTCCTATGGTATGTAGTCTTCACTGTCTGCCTGTTTAAGCCAATATTACATTCAAAGTGGCCCCTCTGGCCCACAGATGCCCCTCATTTGTCCAGTGGACTGAACAAATATTTTGAGCTTTCGGTTATTATACAAATGGCCGGTCTAGTACCTGTTCTGGCTGCAACATTTTCACTTGTCCAACGATTTGGTGAGTGAAAATTGATTGGGGCGAGCAACAAATCCTCTGCATTTCATGAGCTTGCAACCTGACTAGTGCTCGCCTCCACTTGTTATGCAGACTGTACTTGTCACCTGCAGTAGCACTAATACTAATATCAAAAGGCTGGGACTGAAAAGTTCTGGCTACTTCATATACCTTAGCTCCCAGCAGACCCTGCTTCCAGCTCCTGGGGCACTAGGAGCTACTCCATGCCATGGGTATGTCTGGACATATAAAGTGCCCTTGGACACCTCGTCCAATGCCAGCCACCCCGAGCCATCTGCATTAGTTGAGAAGCCCTGGAGGCAGACTTGTGGGTGTGGCTGGAACACATCCTCCACAAAAGGCACACGCTTCTGCTGCCAGAAATGTGTGAAAGCAGGTGCTGCAAGTGTGAAGCTGGAGGTTGCTGTTTAATTTTGTTGAAGTCAACCACAAAAGGTAGTCCCATTGACATTCAAGAGTTGTGATTATGTTGTAATGTACCAGGTCCTCTCGGTGCACAAATGAAAAGGATTGTTTAACTGGGTGCGATGGGCAGCAGTGTGTCCTGGCTCTGTGTGAGGGGGAGGCTGAACAGATAGGTTCACTATGTTCCTTGGAAGGCACAGGCCCTATGCTGTTCTTCAAATGCGAGGGGCGTTCTTGCCTATACCACACAAGGGACTGCTTCTGACTGAAGCCCATCAGACACAAATCTGCATGCTCTGCGATGGTTGGTGACTGGGATACCATGACGACCATTTGATAAAATGGTGAGGTTGAGTTGATTAAGGTTGTGGACATTTGGGAGTATCAAGGCTGTTTGCCCTTCTCTACCGGTGGGTTCAAAGGTTGGGACGGGGCAAGGCGCTTTCCTTGGAAGTAACACAGGTTCAATCCCCAGATCCGCGCTTAGAAACCTCAGGGTATTAAGTGGGTTACAAGCATTACAACTGCTGTGCCGATCCTTCAGAGCATTCCCCCAGCCCCTTTTGTGACTTCTCTTAATACCGAATAGGCCAGTTCTTCCTGTGTTCAAATACATAGGTTGATGAGGAGCAAACTATCTATCTCCGGTATCGCTCAATTGACCATCCCTTGAAATGTGGCATTATTGTGAAGCTGCACTTCTCGCTCTGCTATATGCTGCACCTGTTTACCTTCTAAACAGACCCGGAAATGGAATACCAGGTCTGTAAGGAAAAGGACCCTCCCAGCACCGCACCACACAAGTTGTTGCAGTCACCCAATTAATAGTGGTGCAGGGACATTGCAAACACAGTTGAGTGAAGGAACCGCATAAGCAGAGCAAGTCCGCGTTCTGAGGAGTCTGGGGGAAAAGGGGAAGGCAACCTGACAGAACGGCTTGCTGGAAGGTGGAGGAAACTCAATTAGGGGAACACCTGAAGAGCAGGCCGGGTGACCAAACTGAGAGGGAAAGCAGGCAGGGAGGAAGTAACTAGCAGAGGGAGCAAAGGTGTAGAAGGTAAGCATGGGCAGGCAGGAGAGGAACTGGTCTTGGGCACAAAGCATCTCCTCATGCAACAGAAGAGGATTGCGACTCAATGTGTTTGGCAACGCCGCTGCTTATAGGCATGAGGCTCTGCCTTGCGGTCCCCATTGCCTATGGTAACGCGCTGGGAGCAGCGCACTGCGAAGAACCCGGACGCAGGTCCCCTGCGTGTGTGCACTGCTACCAACATGGCGGCTGGCAGCATCAGCGCCTGGTGTGGCCACCACCAGATGCGTCTGCGCAATCCGGATCGTAACAGTGGATAACGTCAACTGCACTGGGATGAAGGATGGCGCCCATGAGTGGATGCCGCAACACTTCTCCACTAACTCTGCTTGTTTGATTCCTAATGATAGCACTTTAGTCATTAGTTTGACAATGTATGTACTGTTTCTGTGAAATTATGCCCTATCCACTTAGAATCTTGAAATGCAGGGTTCGTAATTGCTAGCTCCTAGGTGTAAGGTCTTAAAAAAAAAAAAAGAAAAAAAAAACCTGGTTGGCTTAACACCAATGGATCTCGGTAGCTACTTTCGGTTCGCCAACTGCTAACGCACAAATATCCATGTTTGACTGTCTGGCATTTTTTAATGGTAAACCTCTGGAATACATTATTTATAGTAGCTTCTCATTTTTGTTGCATACTATGTATTGTATTCAATTATTTATGTAGCGCTCTTTCTCAATTTGTAAGGCTTCAATGCGCTTTGTATTTGGAACGCCCCCCGGTGACCCTAGTCAATGTGATGGAGGTTCTAAGAGTTTTAGATTAGGTGACGCAAGTGCATTTTTCGAATGTCTAAGACTTGGGTGTCTGGCTAGGCTCTTCTAAGCAGCCCAAAAAAGGTCAGGCACGTGGGTGGGCACAGTTGGGGTTTGCAATAGATGCTATTGTTGAAAAGTCGGTGTGTGGCCAGCTATACCAAATTTCTTTTTGTTGGCAGTCGCTGTATACTAGTGACAGAGGTGTTGAGGTATGTTGGGTGTTTGTTTGAACAGCTATATGGGCTGCTAGACCAGAAGAGCATAGCCATAGCTGCATTATATGGTCCACAGATGTGGTGTAATGTATACGTACCATAGTCTTCGATGTCCCGCTACATCGATGTTGATCCAGCGAGTACAAGGCGGATGTGATGGGCAGATATGGAGATGTGCCTAGGTTTCACAGAATAGACAGATATGGGAAACACCACACCTAGCTTTGAGAGTCATGCATAGGGGGAGAGAGGTTTTACACTGCAAAGTGGGGAACAGGAAAAACACCTATAGTTGGGAATCCTGTATAGTGGGATAGAGGCCTAGGTTTCACAATACAGTAGGGTTCAGAATATAATAGGCCGGTATGGGGAAACGCACCCAAGATTTGAGTCCTGTATAGTGGGAGAAAGGTCTAGGTTTCACCGAATGTCAGGCAGTAATTTAAAACACCTAGATTTGAAACTAGAATTTCTGGGTGATTATTAATATCAGTAAAATTGTAGAATTGTTCTACTATGTGTTGATGCTGGTTGATGGCCATCTGTTCCCCATTTGGCACATCTGGGCACTGCAGCCGACTGGTACTGCTAGTTTGCGGGGGCGATTTTTGGCAACCACCTTGTTGTTGAGGGGTGGTCGGAGTGTGGGAGTCTGCCCGTAGGTGGGGTGGGGACTCCGGTGGGGACGCTGCTGGTCTTTTCTCTTGAGCTCAGTGTGTTGAGTGAAAAGCTGAGGCGATGGGGCACAGGGTGGCTGTTTGGTTGTGTCAAGGAGGGTTGAGGTTAGTTGGTAGGGCTTGGTTTGTTTTAGAGGGTGGCTGCTTCCCCTGCTGACACCTGCGGCTCCAGATAGTGTCTGCTACTTTGGGAGCTGCCCTTTGCCATAGGCCCTTAGCCTCAAGGGCTGCCCTGGGAGGGTGAGTTAAGAGCGGAGATTAGCCATTCGGGAGCCGGTGCGGGAGAGGGAGATGGGATTCAAAAGCGCAGAGAGTGCTAAGGCCACACAATATGGGCAAAAAGTGAAACTCCCTTAGCAGGGACACCTTACCTCACAGGGAAGCGCCAGCAGACTGAATTCAAAGCAGTGCGAGACTCAAATTGCTTCTGGGTTTTGTTAATGTACTTTTGAGGTACTACATGATATGGTCATCTGGTTGTAGTCATTTGCACGTTCCTAGAGCAGCCTTTAGGACAGTCTGCAGGGCCACGTAGGAGGTGCCTGATAGGGGTCTCATATGACACTGCGAGTGGGGAGGGTGGGTTGAGACGGCAGGGCCTTACAGGGGCGGAGAAGGAAGGGGCTTGCTTCTGGAAGCAAACACTCTATAATGCACCCGAAGCTTGGACCATCTGCGACTGCACAGGCCGGCCTTACTGTTACCAGCGCCCGATATCCTGGTGCTACCGGGATATTACAGGTGCCGTCAATGGCAGTAAATTCCCATTACATGGAGTCCCAAAGGACTCGATGGAATTGGATGGCTGCAATCACTGGCACTGGTATTGCTGGTGCCGGTGATGGGGGCGTTTCTTTGCCGGTAAGGGCCCGAACTCCCGGCAGGTCAGGCCTACCTGTAGTTCACTGCCCCTTCCGGCAAGCTCGGAGTGTGCTTGTCCGGTAAAAATGACAGATCTGGTATTACCAGCATTTGTCCTGCCATTTTTACCAGACCAGCACACTCGTAATGAGGCACCAAGAGTAAGACTCGGAAATAGTAGCAAGTTTCAGTATGAAATGGGACATTGTCAAAATAAAGAGGGGTTGGGGAAATCCTACCTGTCCCTATATCTGAGGGGGTCTCCCTTATTCAACAAAATTAATGAACGTCTGTGTCGGGGTGTTAAGCTAAAGAGCGACCTCTGTCCTGTTTCCAAAAACCCTGAACTGACCCTTGCACGCTAAACTTAAAACAATGTGTACAAGGGGATTTCTGTATGCTATGTATTCGTAGCTTAAAGTTCTATGGTGGCAAAAACAAAAAGGAATTAAAGTTCCAAACGAGGGAGATCTTCTCCCTTGCCCTATGATTCATCTGGTTTACCACTGTCTGTCCGATACTCCTGGGTGAAAAAAAAAAGGTCCAATACTGTTCCACTGTTTTCAAAAGGGCTCTTCCCTGGTGTCTTTCTTTATACAATACTTCACAGTTAAGGGGGACACTTCTTCCTTGTTTCTTCCCTTAGTATGCTTCCACAGTTTTAGGGCAAATAGCTGTTTCCCTTTGTGCCTTCTGTTTTTCGCCATCCAAAATATGAATGGAGTACAAGGCTATTGCAGAGGGGGATAAGCCTTCTATTGGATGTCTTTTTAAACAGTTCTTTTGAATCTTTAGTTTGCCTCACTCCATATCTCAATTAACCTTAGAGGGTTATGGTTCTTCCCTTTGACAGTTCCTCTTTTTACCCCGTGCATACTCTCCTGCCAGGGTATTAACGCCTTTTATTACTGATCCTTAAAAAGAGTATGGGTATACCCTTTTGTATTTCTTCTCATTGTTAGTTTTACATTTATTTCTTACTCTGGTTTACTCTCCTGGCAGGATATCACGGTTTTATTTCTTGGGTATGGGGTCCCAGACTCGCACAGGGGCTGGTTCACTCTCCTGGCAGGGCTTTAACATTCTCTATTCGCTCCTGTTAGGGAGAATTTTCTGTTTTTGTGCTAATTCCCTTTAACCCGAGACCCTCAACACTTTTGCTGGACTCTGGACTTTTTTTATTTTAATCTCCTGCGTTGGAACTTTACCACTCACTCATTCTTTTTCTCGGACTGGGATTTTTTTTATTCTTGTTTGTTTGGTAACATCCATATGGGAATACAGGGGTCTGGTT
This sequence comes from Ambystoma mexicanum, assembly GCF_040938575.1. Taxonomy (NCBI): domain Eukaryota; kingdom Metazoa; phylum Chordata; class Amphibia; order Caudata; family Ambystomatidae; genus Ambystoma; species Ambystoma mexicanum. Next base: position 64,848,054 of record NC_090933.1, read on the forward strand.
TTTGCTTGGTGACACCAAGCACCCTCTCTGCAGTGTCACTGAGGAGTCCCCTGGACTACTTTGTTTAGATACATTTTCTTGTGAGAACTACAGTTCCCAAGAATAGCAAGAGATTGCTTTGCATACCTTTTTGGTGGGTCCAGCATCAAAGGCAAGGATTTTGGGACTGCAGACAGTTGACCACTGGAACAAGGAATCTGAAGCAGAAGATGGACAGACACCAGCAGCACCTTTCAGGAACGCAGAAGCAATGTGAACCCTGCAGCTGTGCTGACCCAGTTTTCAAATCAACATGGAAAACCTGCCATAGACGACTTCTTCCCTTAAAACTAGCCTCAATACCTTCATTTTGGGCCACCCCCAACATCCTTAGACTTTCCTGGCCCGCAGAACACCAATACCCCGGATACCCGAAACATTAGAGTGCATCGTCTTCCAAAGATCGAATCTGACTGCAGGCATCCTTGTGAACCTCAAGAGACAGGAATTATTCACCAAAAGTCCCCTCACCAGAGTTTAGGAGCATAACAGAAGAAAATCCAACCAGCGATTTTTGTTCTTGGCGCCGAGAAAAAGGCACCAAACCTACAAAGTGCCGTTGAAGTGAGCTGAATCCATTGCTGCCGACCCCTTCTCCTAAGTGCTGATGCAGAAGCCAGCCAAAGGTCCACCCTTTCACCACCACCACCACCACCAACAAGAAGCAGGAATGGGGGTCTGCAAGGTTGCACCTAGATTGAAGCTAGCTACAATTTCTTCTTCATCTTTAAGGGCTTGGGGTGTAGTTACCTTGTGCCATTTTCAGTGCCTCCTAGTTTCCGAATTGCTGTTTTTTTCGAGTTGACCTCCAACTCCTCTGGCCAGATCTTCTCCTTCCTCTGAGTGGGCAGACATCACCGCTTCCCTCCTGATCTCGACCACTCGACGACTCTCCTTGGAGACTTTAACATGCACCTGCATACTTCCTGCCCTTCCTCTGGCCTTTTTTTAAAAAAAAAAAAAAAATTTAAGCGACCTCTGTGACTCATTTTATTTTCCCCACTGGCCGACTCACTCTCCCAGGGCACACTCTCAATGGTTCTGATCTCTTCAGACCATCGCCTTTATATCCCTCGCACCACTCCTATTTTCTGGGGTGATGACTTTCTCCTTTCCTCCCAGCTCACTCTCCACGCCTAAGCCAAGCCAACACCAGCACTGCCACCTACCTTCTTGGTTATCCGACCCATGAAGTGTGTCAGTTGAGGCTTTTGCTGCCACTTTCTCGCCCCACATCCCCTTTGGCTGACTCGCACTCTGACACATCCCTCTCTATGCTTCACTCTGCTATATCTGATACTCTTGATGTTATTGGCCCTGTCATGAGGATCCGCTTGAAGCCCAATGCCAAGTGCAACTCCTGGTACAACTCGGACCTTGTCGCCCTTAAACGCAAGTGCAGGGTGGCTGAGGGGAAATGGCGTGCTTCTTGTGCATCCTCTGACAAACTGGCCTCTCTGGCCAAACTGGCCTTCTCTGGCTTCTCTTCACAAAACTGGCCGTCTTCTGCTCCAAAGGCAATACAGGCTCTGTCCGCACCAAGAAGAGAGCCCTCATCCAAGCCTGCGTCTCTGCGGCATCCAACATCTCGGCTGAACTCTTTAAAATCTGCAATGAGCTGGAAAATCCTGCTGCAATCTCTACCTCTCCTGTCCCTCCCAGGCCCTCTGCACCACCCTGGCTTCTCTCTCTCTCTCTCTTTCTCTCTCTCTTTCTCTCTCTTTCTCTCTCTTTCTCTCTCTCTCTTCTCTTTCTCTCTCTTTCTCTCTCTTTCTCTCTCTTTCTCTCTCTCTCTCTCTTTCTCTCTTTCTCTCTTTCTCTCTCTCTCTCTCTTTCTCTCTCTCTCTCTCTCTCTCTTTCTCTCTCTCTCTCTCTCTCTCTCTCTCTCTTTCTCTCTCTTTCTCTCTCTTTCTCTCTCTTTCTCTCTCTTTCTCTCTCTTTCTCTCTCTTTCTCTCTCTTTCTCTCTCTTTCTCTCTCTTTCTCTCCCCTCTGGCCAACCCTTCTCTGCCTTTCACCACATCAGCGGTATTCTCACTTTCCCCCAATAACTTCAACTCTCTTCCGCAATATAATCTTTCTCGAGCCCTTTGCTCATCCACCTAAATCTCCCTCATGGTCAGTCGCTTCTCCAAGCAATGAGTTGGTGATGGATCTTCGGCTGGGGCATCCCTCTTGAACCAGCATCCCTGCCTCTCTGAAACTTGAGGAAACCATCTCCGGTTCCGGAAGTACCTCAAGATCTTCCTCTTTGCTTCTGCTTCTGCCTCCTCTCCCCTGCTGAACTCCTGGCTGAAAACTGAAATTGCACTGGTCACCTGGCTACCCTTTGTTCTCGGGCCTAGGTCCCCTTCCCGCCAGTTGCACACCTGTACTGCGCCCCTTGCCCCCATCAACCCCTGCACTCGGGGACTGTTTCTTTACCCCTACAACCCCCTACCAGCACCTGATGTCTGCACTCACCCCTGCACTTGCCACCACTTGGCTGCACTTCTTATTTATTGTATTTGTTTTTTAATTTATTTTGTTATCCTTTGCACTGCCCCTTTGCCCTTTCCCCCTTGCACTTTTCCCTCTCCCTTGTACTTGCACGATCTCATGTTCACTTGGCCTAGTAAGATCGTTTGTCTCTTCCCTCTGTTCCCCCTCCCTTGCCTCATCGCGCCTTGAAATACTTTGGCATAGGTGTTCTAAATGCCATATGATTTATAACAGTTGCTAGACTGGATAACCTTGATTTCCCTGGTGTTAGAAGTGCTTTACTGCCCTTAAATGATGCCACTGTGTATGCTGGATATGAAAAGTATAACCAAAAGTTGCTCACCTGCATTATTGTTCCATGTATAACTTAATTCCATCTCTGTTCAATGTTATTGTTGCTGCATCTTGGAATTGATTGTGCCTTGTGTGTATATATAAATATATTTTAATATAACTGATTAGTGTTTTCTTCAGTCTATGTAGGTACTGATTTCATTGTACTGTTCTACAGCTCGCATAACTCCTTAAGATAAACCTGGCTGCTCAGCCACTCTACCGACTTGTGTAGTACAGCCTATATTAATTTGGTCCCTGAGTCAATTTGGTGAGTCTTATGAAGTCCCACACCAGTTGAAAGTTAGATAAACTTACCTAAACTTTCTCTCATGCAAGAAATGATGCTTTTCCAGTATTTGGTCAGCAACCCTTTCTTAAAACTGTTCAGATTTATATATTTTCACTTTATTGATTTTTCTTCTGGTAACGATATACAACACTCGCTCTCAAACTACTTGCGCTCTCTGGGCTTACTGGGCAGCTCTGTCGTTCCTAGTCTCCTGTATTTTATTTATTGCGCATTTGTAAGGCACTTATACAACAAATGGTGTTTCATGCGCTGTGAAGTTTTATTTTAATTGTTTTCCTGCCTCTCTGGAGTTTTTCCTCCCCTACGTGCTGCTCCCGCAGATAGCCACCCCGAGCGTCAAGAGTCTAGCTTCTTTCTCTCCCTGGCCGAGTAAGAGAAGCTTCCCTCGAGTGAATCAATGACGATATTGCTAGGATTAGTCACACATGCCTAGTGCCAGCCTGAACTTCTTGACAACCGCTTAACGCTTTCTTCAACAAAATGAAGAAATGGAATTGGGGCACTTCCCTATGGAACTCCTAGCATGTGTCTCTCTCGCTCTCGCTCTCTCTCTCCCTCTGTCTTTCTCTTTGTGTGTCTGTCTCTCCACTCCCCCCAACACCCCCTTTTCAGTTCATCCAATATCTTTTTGCCTATGTAGCTTCGCCTTTGCCCTGTTGGTGCTTTGAAACATACCTTCTTGACGTATAAGCAACTGCAAATGCACAATAACATTAAAAAAACCCTGGCGGCAAATTTGTGTAACTCGCTGCCTCCCTGCATTAGACACAGCGAACACTACATTGATTTCCGTAAGTCACTCAAAACCTGGCTTTTCGCCTAAAAACACATTAGGGAATGCCAGTGAATCACTAGACGCTCAACACCATGACACCTGGCCCGTGGACCCCTCTAGTTATGCACCTTGTCATAGACCCTAAAACCTGACTATCTAACGGCACTACCCTGGAGCCTTTGCCCAGACTTGTGGTGCCACCCATGCACTTGACGGAATGTATTAATCCACCTCATCCGCAGTAATTCCTTGCGCTCTGAGGCAGTTATCTATGACAATTAATCGGGGCTGATTGTGCCAAACTCTTAACCCCAAGCACCAATAAGTCATGAGCTTGATCAAGGCTATGCAGTCGGTGGCACATCCCTGCTAATCCTACGCACCTGGAAATCCAATAACCGAACTAGATACTGGGGTCGGTCTAGCAGATTTTCTACTAAGCACACCTACCAATGAATGTATATAGCAGAACTACCTACTGATAATCTATCTAGCAGAACTAGCAACCCCTTATGAACTTGCTCATTGCCCTGCAATTACGCATTATGCTTTCAGTGCAGGAAATGCCCTTTCTTGCAAATCCTACACATCTGGAAATCCCAGAGATTTATATAGCAATGAGCACTCTAGCACTTACTCTTTGCCAAGCCCAACTATTTGGGAATGTCCTACTAGAACTACCTATCAGGGATTCCATTTAGAAGAACTGCCGACGAAGGAAGTCCCTAGCATCAATACAGTAACGGGAGCTTTGGGACATTTCTACCTGTTGGCCTTGCAGAAACAATGTTACCCAACAAACCGGGAGATACCACCCCCTCGACAGGCACTGGAAGTGCAACAGAAACTAGGTTCCCGGGAAAATCAATATCTCTCGTTCTCCCTCTTGTTCTATATCCTGTCTGGGAAAGACCAATATGTCAACTTTTTATTTTTTAATAGTCATGCAATTCCATTCCTAAAGTGTAAGTTGTTACACCATGCCTAATTACAGTATTGATAATGTAAAACACTGCATCATCTCAATGTTTTTCAGTTTAAGTTGCATAAAATGCATCATATTGACGAGTTAACACTTTTGAAAATGTACATGATCAAATGCTTTTGATAAAAAAAACCTAGTTCTGTAACATGCAGGTTGCATTCATCTTGCAACTGTTGGTCAACCCATGAGCGAACCCATACTCCTTGACATTCTATATTATCATGTTACTCTATACAAGGTAACCTGAAAGTGAGATGACCACAAACTACAATATTCCACCTAGTCTGCCAAGTTCTCTGCCTGCTTCACAATCCACTCTGCTTAGTTTCTTTCCCTCCCTTACATAATGAATACACAAAGCTAACTAGAAGCTCAGGCCAAAGTAGTGATCAATAGTTCCATCCAGTCTGTACAGCTACAGATCTACAGAAATACCAAACACTGTAGTTGGCCTCTAGAGCTTGCTTTGCTTTATGATCATGATTGTATTATATATTACCACCTGCTGGAGACTGCTGGTCAAACAGTTTTCAGAGCCTTTTTATCATATCTATTTGTGTCCATTCATGCAACTAACGGTTTACATTTTACAGACCCTAATCTATGTCTTGCAAAGTCTTTTTACCCACTCGCATAGTCGAGGTAGATGTTATGAAGGGCAAATAGCATTTACAAGAGATGTTTTAAACTTGTATTTAACATTTACTTTGTTTGCAGCAAATGTCAAATGAATATTCACTCTGGATGGCTGGCCTCTGGGTGGCAGTGGTTGCAAAATAAAGTGGGCTGGTAGGGACATGCACCATTTTACAGAAATTGGTTCTTGTAACCCTGCACCTCCCTCCCCACCTTTTGTTTTGTAGTACTCTATGCTGGTTGCTATTGTATATGCCTTGATGGAGTTTGTGGTTCTGTACATTGAAATTGCATATCATTAATCGACATATTTTAAAATTAAAAAATAAATCTCTTCTTCTCCAGCATTGGATCTTTCATGGATTCACATGCTTAGAATATTCCCCGTCGTCAGACTGGGAACCCTCGGTACACATATATATAGTCATTTCCAATAGGAAAAACTTCTGCCCTATCCCCGTCTGCGTCCTCTACGGGGCCGCCCACGTACGCCCCGTTGGACGTGATGGTATATAAGCCCCGCCCCCGCGGGTCCCTTCAGATTTCAACCGTCTCCAAAGATAGTGGGATCTCCTCGTGTATTTTCTTCAAAAGCGTACCCTCAGTCGGAGGTAGGATCGGTGCGCAGTATCGCCTCAGCGAAAACATCAGAAGCCTCCCGACGCTCACATCCGTCGGAACCTCCGGCCAAAAAATCACGACCTACGGAGAAGGACGTGCCTCGAAGTCATTCCTCTAAGGCCTCATCGAAAGAATCGACGAAGAAATCATCTTCTTCTTCTTCTTCGTCGAAGAAAGATAAGGACAGGCCAAAATCCTCCTCGAGCGATCAGAAAAGATCAGCTACGAGTAGAGAGGCGGATAAACGCAGGGAGAGCTCCGCGAAGGCGGGACCGCCTAAGCCACCTGCAGGCCCTCCGTCGACGACGACGATCCAAGTGCCCACTCCGTCACAGTCCCCCGCCTTTCAAACGGGCTCATCGTCGACGACGATTCCCTCGTCGACGGAGTTCCAGGCCTGGAGGCCAGAAGCGTTCGACATGGGGCTACCCGACACACTGCTACAAGAACAGGCAGTTTCGATCGCCTCCAAAGAAGACGACGGCTTCAGAATAGTGAGCCCGGAAGACCTGGGGCTACGGCCCAGATTTCCTTCTGGTGCAACTGCTCTCAAGTTTTCACCCAGCCTCCAAACGCCCAGGCTACTCTCTCCATGGAGGTACTTTCCTCCTTACACTCGCTCTTGAAGTCCCTGGACGAAAGGCTCCCACCTGTTCCGACGACTCCCCTCGTCGACGAGCCCGGACCTTCACACCGCCCGACTAGATCGGTCGTGGGCCCAACTGCTCCAACAGTCCAGGAAGAAGGTGAGCTCTCGGACTCCCTCTCTGAACAGGGGTCAGCTTCTGATATCTCCCTCTCGCCGTCGAGAGACCCGTCATGGGTTTCGGATGTTGGAGGTGGATCCTCCGAAAAGTCCCATTCACCCATCTCCACCGGATGACATAGGGGCCTTCCATTCCATGATGGAAAAGGCCTGCAAGGAGTTCGGTTTGACCCAACAAGAAGAAAAGAAGGACTGCTTCCTCTTTGACCACATGGGCAAGAATAGGCGTTCCGTTTTTTCGATACCGATACTGGACCACGTATGGAAAGAGGGCGTCCAAACCATGTCGGTGGTATCGGCGGCGGCGACGAGAAAGGCAAAGGCCCAGCATAAGTGCTCTACCCCGCCGGACTCCGAAGCTAGACGCCAAGACGCTTTCGGTAAGAAGATCCTGTCAGTGGGAGCGTCAACAGTGAAAGCAGCGAACTCCCTGGCAATCATGGCCAGGTATGACAGGGAGATGTGGCACAGACTGGCACCCATTTTGGACCACCTCCCAGAAGAACACAGAAAATCAGCTATGTCCCTGGTTCGTGAAGGAGAAGAAGCCTCGAACCATGCTATCAGACCTGGCAGACTCGGGGTTCAAACAAATTAACAACGGAGTGGTTCTACGACGCCAGGCCTGGCTCAAGTGCACCAACTTTAGACCCGAGGTGCAATATAAGGTCGTCGACATGCCTTTCGAAGGTGACCACCTGTTTGGCGAAAAGGTGGATGAGGCCTTGAAAGGAATGAAGGAGGACTCTGAGACGGCGCGCTCGCTGGGCTCTCTCCAAAGCGGTAAGCCCTTTTGTTCCTTTCGCCCCTTTAGAGGAGCTACGGGAAACGCACGATTTGCGGGATCCAGGGATAGAGCATTCGGGAGGTCTTCATATCCGTCCCAAGGCTATAGATGCGCCTCACAGTCCTCGACCCGACGCAGAAATTTCCAGGCCTCTAAGAGACGTCCCACTTACTCCTCGTCGACGGGAAAACAAAAAGATCAACAATGACGTTCTAGGAGGGAGAGTGTCAAGTTGCGTCGAGGAATGGGAATCAATTACGACAGATCGGTGGGTTCTGGACACGGTGAGACTGGGACATTCCCTAAGATTCAAATCCAGACCTCCAAGACGTCCACCGATACGCCTGTCTCAACCACACCTAAGCGTCTTGCGTCGAGAGGTTGCGCTCATGCTAAAAAAAGGCGCCATCGAGTTAGTCCCTGCTTCACAGAGAGGCTTAGGGGTTTACTCACGCTGCTTCGTAGTAAAGAAACCAAACGGGAAGTGGCGCCCCATCCTCGACCTACGGGACCTCAACAAAACCCTGCTGAGTCAAAAGTTCAAGATGCTTACTCTACAGGAGGTAATCAGATCGGTCCAAAAGAACGATTTCCTGGCGTCGCTGGACCTCCAAGATGCGTATTTTCACATTCCGGTGCGCACTCACCACAGGAGGTTCCTGAGGTTCCTAGTCGGCAAAACACACTACCAATTTACTGTGCTCCCTTTCGGCCTGAAGTCCTCCCCAAGAACCTTTACAAAGTGCCTAGCACCCGTAGCAGCCTGGCTGCGGAAGGAAGGGCATCACGTTTACCCGTACCTCGACGACTGGCTCGTGAGGGGATCCTCCCCAGCGTCGACCAACGACAGCCTATTGACCACCTTGCGACTGCTACAGCGTCTGGGATTTGCAGTGAACTACGAAAAGTCTTCACTAAAGCCCTCGAAGAGCTTGAAGTTCCTAGGTGCTCAATTCGACACCCACACGGGACTAGTGAAACCATCCCTGGAAAGGTTGTTGAAGATCAAACACCTGACAAGCCAACTTCGTTTACAGAGAAGGTTGTCAGTAAGAAAATATGCGGCTCTCCTCGGCTCCATGGCATCGTGCATCCACCTAGTCGCGAACTGCCGGTTGTTCATGAGACCTCTACAGGAGTTCCTATCAGACAGATGGAAGCAGGCCACAGGCCGCTGGTCGGACAAGATAATAGTCGACGACGAACGAGTTATCAAAGCCATCCGATGGTGGAAAGTGGCGCGCAACCTGGACAGAGGGGTCCCCCTGCAGGAGCCGGAATTTCAGAACACCATCATTACAGACGCCTCTGTCGGGCTGGGGAGCACACATGTCACGTCACCAAACCCAAGGCAGGTGGTCGTCGACCGAATCTCGCCTACATATCAACGTCCTGGAGCTAAGGGCGGTGAGATGGGCCCTGAAATCTTTCCTCCCACACATCAAGGGGTCAAAAGTAAGAGTGCTCACGGACAATACGACAGCTATGTTCTACCTGATAAAACAGGGTGGCTCCAGGACCCTCTCGAAGGAAGCTCAAAAGATCTGGCATTGGGCTTTAAAACACCACATCTCCCTAGTGGCATACCACCTACCGGGAGCGAAGAACTTGCAGGCGGATTCCCTGAGCAGGACTATGTCACAAATACACGAGTGGGAGCTGGACTCCACTCAACTCGGGGAAATCTTCGAAAGATGGGGGACCCCGTCGATCGATCTCTTCGCCACGGAAAGAAACCGAAAATGTGCTCAGTTCGCGAGCAGATGGCCCCAAACAGGCTCCCTGGGGGAAGCGTTCTCGTTTCCGTGGACAGGCAAGTTCCTCTACGCCTTCCCTCCATTTCCCCTCATACGGAGGACGATCCAGGGGATCCACAGGTACAATTGCCGGGTCATCCTAGTGGCCCCGCGCTGGCCGAGGCAACCATGGTTCTCAGACCTCCTTCATCTGTCGCTGGATCAGCCGATACCATTCAGGAAAGTACCGAACCTCCTGTCCAGGGACGAGGGGACCGTGTGGCACCACAATCCGGACAGCCTGAACTTAACTGCATGGCTCCTGACTTCTCGGAGTTCGGGAACCTAAAAGTCTCGACTGATTGCCGAAGGATTCTGCAGGCGGCCAGAGCCCCGTCCACTAACAAATCATATGTAAGCAAATGGAAAAGGTTCTGTATATGGTGTCAAACACAACAAAATATACAACCTTTGGAAGTAACTCCGGAGCAAATCCTCCCGTATCTTCTTCATCTTGCGGAGAGCGGACTGTCCTCATCGTCAATCAAAGTACACCTGGCGGCTGTTTCGAGATTTACCAGAAGAAGACAGTCCCCTCCACTATTCAGTGACAGGCTAGTGAAGCATTTCATGAAGGGTCTGTTTAGAACCTTCCCTCCGGAGAAACGGTTCCCACCGTCGTGGAGTCTGAACACGGTTCTAGCTGCCTTAATGAAGCCTCCCTTTGAGCCAATGTCCTCTTCATCTCTACAATTTCTATCTTGGAAACTCGCGTTCCTAGTTGCCATCACTTCGGCTAGAAGAATGTCGGAACTACAGGCACTGGTCATAGACCCTCCACATCTGAGGTTCTTTAAGGACAAAGTTATTTTATCAACTAACCCTTCATTCATCCCAAAAGTACCGTCGGTCTATCATAAGCACTCGACCCTGGTACTCCCTACTTTCTTTGCATCTCCTTCGTCGACGGCGGAGAAGGCTCTTCACACTCTGGACGTCAAAAGGGCGCTAAAATTTTACCTGCAAAAAACGCAAGATATCAGAGCCACCAGACAGCTATTCGTCGCCTACGGCCCCTCGGCTAGGGGTAAGGCTATCTCCAAACAAGGTCTGGCTCGCTGGGTCTCCTCGGCGATTACCCTGTGTCATTCCAAGGCCGGGAGACCTCTACTACATCGTCCCAGAGCCCATTCCACGAGATCGACATCTTCCTCCGTGGCTCTATGGGCAGGAATTCCGCTGACGGACATCTGCCAGGCGGCGGCATGGTCTGTTCCGCACACGTTTACGCGCCACTACTGCCTGGAAAAGCAGCACGCGGATGAGGTACAAATGGGAAGGGCAGTGCTTCGCCACCTTTTTCAATGAGGTAAGCCAAAGTTTCAAGAAGAATGCTGCCTATTATTATTTGGCCTCAGCTGGTTTTTCAGAGTGTATACATGAATGTGCATAGTTTATTGACCTAAACATAAGTGGTTGGGTAGATATGTGCGCAAGGGGTGCATACTGAGTCATATGACATAGCATTGTATGGCGGAAATCCGTTTCGTATCAGTATAATAAGTTGTTGCTTACATACATGGTGTAAACGGTAGTGTTTGGGGGTGTCTCTACGAATGTAAGTTACATTGCACTCTCACCTCCTTCTTGATGTTACTGCTTTACAATCTATTCTAAGCATGTGAATCCATGAAAGATCCAATGCTGGAGAAGGGAGTAGTTTCTTACCTGTAACTCCATTTCTCCAGCATTGGTATCTTTCATGGATTCACATGCGCCCTCCGGCCTCCCCGGACTGCAATGTGGAAGATTGGTATGTAAGCAAGTTTTCCCCCCGTTATCTTGGAGGGGTCGAAATCTGAAGGGACCCGCGGGGGCGGGGCTTATATACCATCACGTCCAACGGGGCGTACGTGGGCGGCCCCGTAGAGGACGCAGACGGGGATAGGGCAGAAGTTTTTCCTATTGGAAATGACTATATATATGTGTACCGAGGGTTCCCAGTCTGACGACGGGGAATATTCTAAGCATGTGAATCCATGAAAGATACCAATGCTGGAGAAATGGAGTTACAGGTAAGAAACTACTCCCATCACCTCACAGTAAGGTAAAGCGTGCAGGGTTAAAGAGGATTTCATTACGGAGAAGTCTTCCCCTGCACTGACCGCTATAGGGATTGATCAATGTCCCCAAAATAGATGAGCTTTCCTAAGAAAGTGAAGCAAAAAGGCTTCACTTGCTTTCAAAAAGTCAAGACTGGTGCAAAGCAGCAAAACGTTAGGGGTTCCATAGTTGTCTATGTAGAGGGAATGCTGCAAAAAAACCCTTGTGATTCTCTGGAATAAGCAGCATGTGAAACAAAATGGCTGAGAGCAGAACTTCCCTGTGATGAATCTAGTGAGATCATTACGAAGACTCGGGTATGGGCCTCCTCTCATATGGCCAGGGGGAAGGAAGCCGCTACCTGATCCTGACTCTGCGGGTGGTATGTGGGGGGGGGGGGGGAATCGCATGGGACGGGGCTCAAATGCGGGGAAATTGGTGACCTCTTCATGATTACCCGATTATCCCTGAAGTATTGATGGCATATTAAGTAGAGCAACCCAATGTAATTGCTATGCAATGCATTATGGACATCAATATCCATAACGCCTGATGTACTGGGCTGAAGGAGGACCAAGATTCAATGAGGATCAAATGTGCCCATGAACATAATGTGCGGTCTAGTTGTAGAGCAAGGCACCTTAGCTGGACATTTAAATCCAAGAATGAGCTACAGCTGAGGAGACGCTGAATGAGTAGTGGAGGCAGATACAGTGCGGAATTCAGGGTTTGTCGTGGATGCAGAAGGAAGAGCGCTGACTGAGAGCAGACTTGCAGCATTGCAGAGAGGGCACAGCCGGAAGAAGCGTTGTGGACTGCTGCGGGAAGGGAAGCCCAGCTGTATGGGAGGTGTGCTCCCAACCTGACGTTGGCTGTTTCGGTGAAGTGGACACTGAGACCCAGCAGAGCTGGCAGAGCTCAAGAGAAGAGCTGTGCAGACTGCTGAAGTAATGCAGGAGCTGGTAGCAGAGGTAGCGGAATGCAGATGGTCCGCTACAGAAGCAGAATGTGAAGCGGAGACGCCAAAGACCGTTGAGTTTGCCTGAAGTTAAAGGTGACCCTGCGGCGCTCCGAGCAGGACATTGGGCAATAACCAACAGTTGTGAATACCAAAAAACATAGAGCCGGTAAGGGTGCAATTCCCCTGACATGGGACACCAACTTGGCAATGTGGGTTACAGATTTCCCCAACTCCCCAGAGGCTGTAAAGATGCAGTACATGGGCAACAAGGGTGCCAACTTGGGTACGCCTGAAACCCATATTGCCAAGAACCAAAAGACAATAAAAAAAGGCAGCCATTGTTCACTCCTCACAAAGGATGTAGAACTTTGAAACCCATCTTGCCAATAAAACCAATTGTAGGAGTTTATCTTCCTGGCAGGAGAGTAAACCAGGAAAGTTATCGGTAGTAGTTGGTCCTGGCAGGCAAGTATACCAGGAAAGATGTGTGGTTGTGGCAAAAGGTGTGGTGGAAAGAACTTATTAACTCGATTTATCATTTTGACAAACTGTGGCCTCACCAAAGGTAGTTGCTGTCATCCAGACAAGTACTTCATTTGAAGAATAGTGTGATGGGATAATAATTTCTTGGCATTCCGAGGAAAACAATTGCCTTGGTTTATGAACATATGTTTTGTGAGTGAGGCATTTGCTTAACAAGGATACTGTGCAGGATAACGATTGCTTTGATTTTTAAACAAGTGTTTGTGACAGAGACATTTACTTTGCCAAGTGCAAGGACGCAGGGGAGGGGAAAGACCTTTTGTGTTGAACGTTGAATTAGAACTTTTCCAAGGATATTCCTGAATTGATCCAGCAGAAGGTCAAACCCTGGTCACACAGGCTATTTTCTAAAACCTATAAGTTTGAACTTTTATAGTTTTTTTTTTTTTTTTTTTTTTTTTGTCGAACTGAAGACAGACAAATATTCCATGCATACTTTTGTTGCATGTATTGTGAGGATCAGACTTTTTTTGACACTTTGTCCCTACAAAGCAAACTAAAACTAAAGAGGACCTAGTTAGGATGGGGAAAGAGGCCTTTATCTCGCCCCTTTTCATTTTTAATAAATGGCAAACATTGAGAAAATTATACCTTTTTGTGTCTGTCTTGCAGTTCTGACCCCTCACATACCCCAATGACTACCAAAATGGTACATTGGGCTACCAGTGAGGTTAAATGGTCTGCACCCCTGGCGAAGTGAAACGTCGATCACAGCTGCCACCAACCTTCTCGCCAAAACGAATTTAGCATGATTTTAATCACCATAAGGCATCGATGTGGAGCTAAAGAAGCACATCAGGACTAATGGCTTTATGGGGGACCCAGTACCATATTCTCAATGTGGGGGGGGGGGGGGGGAGTGTTGCAGTGACAGGGGGATAACAGTAGAAGTCAGGACCCTAAAAAGTGGCCTTAGAATCTCCAAAATGGAAATCCTTTCTTCATACCCTGAAAAGTGAAACTCTCACCAGGCTACTTTTTGCATGTTTCAGCTACCCCTTTCTGTGCCCAACATTTCATGCTGTCTATATTCCAAACCCCATCAATAAAAAAAAAACAGACTAACTCCCCTGTTATTCACTGTAAAGGGACATCTGCTCATCCAAAATCCCAGTATAGGTAGTAATTCCCTGGTAGACTCAAATGCACACTTGCACAGAAACTTGAAAAGTAACAAAGAACTTGGGGACACTTCAGGTTGCAGGGTAAGGCATTAGTCAACACCATAGTAAAGAAATATTCATACAGCCTACTTTCAATCAAGCGGCATAGAACCATTCTGCATAAAACCCATGTCCTCATGTTGTTGGTTTTATCAAGACTTTACTGCCAACCGTGGAATTCCATATCCTCTTGCTAAGAAACTAACAAACAGCAATGTTACCGCTCAAACTTGACAGGAGGGAACACAATGTGCTGAACTGCCTGAGCTGCGCACCTTTTTGCTCTCCAGCCCCCTAGGCTCCACCCACACCTTCTCCTTCAGTAACGCTCCTTTCATTCTTCACCGCCTACTTTCTGATGGTCTCTCACCTTGCGTGCACCACCCTCACCAAGCTGTCTCCTTTTAGGTTCTCCTAGTCCTCCATTGACCCCACTTGAACAACCCACTTTCTGCGGCCCCTCCCTACTTCATTGGTTGTTCCCCAGGCCAACCGCTGTCTATCTTCTCCCCAGGGGTTGGATACAGGTAAGCAGAGACTGATGCAGAGCGCTGTGGTTGTTGGTTTCATGTGCTGATTCCTCTGCAATCCTCAGTTCCTAGCTGCCTTTGTCCCGGTTGGGTTTCTCCTTCTCCTTCACGGCCAGCCCTTTAGGTGATGTACACAATGCACGGGAAGCCAGATACGTCCATCCCATCCCCGCCCCTCTAGGACCGTGCCTCACCCACACTATATAATACATATACTAAGCCCCTTTTCGACATTGAATCTTTGGGTGTCACATACACTAACTTTGCAGACGATACCCAAATACTCATCCCCATCACAGGTAACTTAGCCCAAGCAGTGGAGTAACTTAGGTGAAAATGTTGGGGGAGACATGACAACTGAAATGAAGGGGCACGGTGGAGGAAGCGCAGATATTGGCTCTGAGGGATAACACTAAACTACTACACAACAAGAGTCCATTGCCGACGCTCCGTTATAACTTTTATAAGACTGGTGGCGTATCTTTAAAATTAAATTCTAAAGACATGCCAGTCTTCTGAAACTTATAACACCACAGTTGGTCTTTAGAATGCACTAGAATGACAACAGCAAAAAAGCCTGCACCCCACTACCCAAATAGGGCCTGCAAGCAGGCTGAGGTGAGCTGGTGTTTGATTATTGCCACTAGGACAATGACTCAAACAAGCATATAGACATAATGCAAAATGACTAGTAGCAGGGACTTTTGTCCCTTTAGAAATGTGTATGGGAGGGAATGATCAGAAGTGAGAAGGGTGCATAATGTTGCATGCTTTATGAAATGATGACTGTGGCTTTAAAATCCATGGGGTATTTGTTAGGCTCACATTAATCTGCATAATGCTGTTGTGACTTTGCATGCAAGATGGGGAGAATAAAACTGAACACATGCTCTCATTCCTCAACATATTTCTATGGCAATGTATAGTTATTTTACTATGAAAGGCGAATGTGGTTTGCTTCCAAGGCATTGCCAGGAATAAATATTTAAGCACATGAAATGTAAAGCAAAACTTTAATAAATATCCATATCAACTAAACCCAGGAAGATGTGCACAGTTGCTTAAATTGTCCACATACCAGTTTCATAATTTAAACAAAGTGTAATCCTGGGCAATTAATTTAATCACATGGTTTTATCTGAAGCTCTGTACGTGATTCTTAACTTCAAAGCTTATGTTAATAGATCATGCTAATTATAATTTAAAAAAAAAACTGACTATAGAGTTGCTCCATATATAACAATAGTGAAATTTTAGGTATTTTGCACCAGTTATTTGCCACTTGGCTTACTTATGGCAACTTATTCTAAAGTCACTTCAATCGTGCCTCCATGTATCAAATACTGATGATGCTCATTGCATTGTCCTTTACTGTAAAGTTACTTCTGTTGGTGCAATCCATATGTAAATTAGGTGGTTTCCATCTATTTTGCCCCAGAGGACCTGGACGGAGCTCTAATAAATTAGTTTCCTGCATCTGCAACGATCTTGCAGTTTATTTATATTTTTTGTAAAAATGCTATCTTCCACTAATGTTAACAAAAAGGTAGATTGGCGCAGGGGTGGCCAGTTTGGGGATGTGAATGAGACTATTACACACACTGCATTTCGTGGCTCACCTCACCCGCATGTTGCAATGCTGGATACTCCCCTGACCCCAATGATTGTACAAATGTGACCCCTCGCTAGGGTTCGCCCGCAGCCCAGCCCTACAACAAACATACACACAGCTGAGCTCAAGCTCTGCATTATGCAATGAGACGGCACGAAAACCTGGCTCTTCGATAAGTATGAATAACGTACTCTATTGTATGTATCTTTGCGTCTCTCCTCTTTCTGCCAAAGGCTGTGATACCCAAGGTTTTGGGCGTGTTATACACCAAGAAAGATATGGTGGGTTTATAACGGTTTGGTTTGAAGAAAAAAAATACCTTCTGAAATGTGAAAGAATCCATTTGAACCAAGTCACACATTCAACTTTCCTATCAGCCGAATAAATTAAAAAAATTGCATAGCTTCCTTAGTACAATAATGGTTTCAGATACAATCTCCATAGATCGAAAGTGGCAGGACAAATTAGCATGTAATGTACTAATGTTTCATTAGCAAAACCACACAATGGACATAGTCCTGATCCCAGGGTTGACCATGTATACCATGTTGTATGCAATATCCCCAGCCTCATTCGTACATACAAAGAATGCTCATAAGGGGGATGGATTTCATCCATGCTACTCAAGGGGTTTCCCATCGTTTCACTGCATAGACACTCTGTAGCATTCTTCAAAGGGGCTCCAGCTTTTCCATAGCTTTCCTCCTTGTGTTTGTTTTAAGATTAAAGAAAGTGGTGTTCAGTGCTACCTGACAAAGCAACCTCATTTTTAGGGTGAACCAATGGAAAATGCTGTGTATATATATGTATATAATATATTTCTGATGTTTGTTAATCTGCTTAGAATCACATGCTGTGCATAGGTCCGACATCCAGTGGTCACTGCGGAGTATTGCATTTTGTTTTTCGTAGTCGAAAAAGGGGACGTCGACAAGGCGTGTCTGTAACACTATCCCTATAGTGACGTGCGTTGTACCCACAATCCCTCACGCGTCGAGGTCCCTCAGATTGTTTTTTTCCGCCCAGCTTCTGGTCGCCTTACGCGGAGCTCCTAGAGAGACATTGCAAATACTTACTACGGACCTCGGTCCTTAATTATACTTATTGTATTGTTAAAGATCCCTCCCCTCGACGTTAGCTGTGAAGCTGTTTCTCCGCCGAGCAAGTTTTCGACGGAGGGGAAGAGGCCTTGTAAGCCTCCTCTCCTCAACCTCTTAAGTACCCAGGGTGCAGTGACACTCTATTAAGGAATCACTTAGTAGACCAACCCTGTTACCATGCTAATTTTCCGAATAGTGAAACAACAAATTATGGAACAGTATAAACCTCCAACTATAAAGATTGGATGTGTATTTGAACTGCGCAAACAGACTTCAGATTGCAGTAATTAATACTCTAAAAAAATATTGCTTAGAAATATAGGTGTAGCCATCCGATATGCGAGTAGTAATTTAGTCTTTGTACAGCCGACACATGTTTCGACCAATCGGTCGTTTTCAAGGCAAATAATTCTGGGGATGAATCCCTTGCTGGCTGTTCGTCAGACTCCTCTGGAGGATTCAGTAGATTGATTATTAGTAAAATAAGGCCTTGTTAATATACCAATATTTGGGGTCATCACAGTCCAGAAGAAGAATTTGCATCCAGATGTCTTCAGGATCTGCTGCCAAAAATCTGGTCGATGAATTCCTTGTCGTGAAGACTGGACACTGGAAGGGAATTTGCAGCAGGGAGCAACTGGGAAAGCTCCAGGACGAGTTATTCGCAGCTCAATGCAGCTCGGTGGTTTTGGCACCCTTTTCATGAGCCAGAAGAAGACTGAATATCGCTGGTCGGATTCTCGCTGCTAATCTGGTCCAGCACTCTTGTCTCTGGAGAGCCAGGAGGGGGCCACCATATTTTCGGTCGGATTCGGACTTCGGAAGACCATGCACCGCACAATGGCTCGAGGTCCCAGGGTATTGCAGCCCTGCAAGGTTGCAGCACGACATGGGATGGCTCAAAATGCAGGTCGTCTTGGGTCTAGTGGATCTCTCCAGCCTCTAGGTATCGTTTTCGGGACCCCCAGGTTGATTGGAAGGAAGGGTTACAGTAGGCTCCTGTTACACAGCAGGCTGTCCGGTCGCTGGAATTATTACAGCAGTCGTTTCTTCATCTTCCTCTTAGATGTGTTGGCACACTTATACAAAATGTAAAGAGGATGAAAATCCCTCTTTACTACTTGGGAACAATAGTTCACCCAAGTACATAAGTTAACTGGGGTGCCCAAAGAGCAACCCAGCCTAAGCTGAAAAGTTATAGGAAACTATAACTCCAACCATACACTGGTCACCAGACTGGTTCCTCGTATCGGAGGGCAATAACTGCTGCAGACCATTGTTGTGATCAATGCGAGGCGAGTACCACCTATGTGGAAGCATGAACAGAAGCACTTCTAAGATGGTGGCAAACCTACTGGCCATGTTTGTAGACTCCTAGCGAACCGTTGTGTGCAATATGGAAATTGACCATTACCAGGCACATTCCCAATCAAGAATTCAAGTCTGTTGCAAATCTCGCTATGAGATAACCAATTGGACCCAGACAAAACAAAAGCCCCAACCAATCCTGCACCAAAGAGCTGTCAGAACCTCTCGAACTCTGCCATAGTTAGTGCCCACCTGAGGATGGTACAGGACCTCTCCTCAAAGTCTCCCAGGGCACTTCGCTCAACGCCTCACCATTGATGTACTCTTATGTCCCGTCCCCTTTCCTCCATACTGCATGGGTGTCCCTCACGAGGGACGGGATACGGAACCTCACCAGAAAAATCTTCCCTCTAAATTTAGAGCTGCCCTGGGAGCATGCTCTGCCCTGACTCTGGCGCCACACCTCAGTCACCTTTTCCGCATCGACTGGAATGAGCCGAATTCACCAGCGCTCCTGGGTTTGGCTTCGGCCATTTAATACCACGTGCGGATTCTTCCTCTTCTCTTTTTTTCGTTAGGTACTCGGTCCTCGGACGCCACAGCTCCTCACTGGCGCATGTCGACTTCGACAGGGTTCAGCAGGTGCCCATCCTGCAACGGGCCCTTCCCAACTTCAGACTCCCACACCCTCTGCATACGTTGCCTTGGCCCAGAGCACGGTTGGCAAGCCTGTTTGGCCTGCAGCTCGCTGTCCTCGAAAGTGCTGAAGAACAGACTAGCCAGGTGGAGGGAGCTCTTCCAACGGTCTTTCTGAGGATCTCTAGAGTTTCATGAAACATCGATCCAGGCCTGAGGTAGGGCCTACATTTTCATCCGCACCTCGCAAGGGAGAATCCTTCCCAGGGACTTTACTATGCGGGAGGGGCCGGTCTGGTCCTTATACCAACACATGCACCTAGGCTGTTAGAGCTACTGGCCTTTGGGCTGAGGGGTCCTCGGATCCTCCCGGTGCCAAGGTTGAGGGGCTGCTAGGCTGTATTACCGGGCTTGCACCAGAGGGGTTCTGCCCTTTTACCAACATCATGGCCGAGGGGCTGTGCCCTTTTAACGGCAGCACTTCTGAGGGGGCCCTGAACGCAGCTCTCGACCCCCGGGATGAGGTGGATACACCTACCGGGCACACGCTTGAGGAGCGGGGCAAGCTGAGCAACATGTTGCAGCCACGTGGTAGGCAGCTCAACAAAAAGGCAGACGTGCCAGAAAAGGACACCCATTCAACCCCTCTGCAGGACTTTGGCGAAGAACGAGTATCGAGTTGGCACTGGCATGAACCAGGTACATGGCCTACGGCCTAACCTTCTTATGAGCAAGGTTTTTTTTCCTTGGGTCCATATGTACAGCGGCGGCAGCTGCCTCCAGCTACCCCGTCAGTCCCCTCCTCCTTCGGCCAGCGAGGACTGAATCTTTGAGGGGTTCCTCGGCCTCATGAAGTATCCAGATATGTAATTTAGGCATCCACTTTGACTCCTCACTTCTCGTGCCGGTCACTACCACCTCTTCAGTATTCGCAAAATCCGCCCTGCTCTCACCTTTCATGATACTAAACTTCTAATCTCCTTTCTCATCTTCTCTCGCCTCTTCTACTGCTCCTCCTTACTC
Source organism: Ambystoma mexicanum (assembly GCF_040938575.1). Taxonomy (NCBI): domain Eukaryota; kingdom Metazoa; phylum Chordata; class Amphibia; order Caudata; family Ambystomatidae; genus Ambystoma; species Ambystoma mexicanum. The sequence goes on from NC_090933.1 coordinate 64,868,503, forward strand.
TTTGGCCTACCTACTTCTCATCTTGATCCTCTTAAGTCTACCACTCTGCTGTCCGTACCCTCTGTCTCCTTACTTCTCGTGACTCTCTCAGCTTCCCTCTCCTCCCTGGAATGGCTTCCATTTCACTCTCAACTTAAATTTCACTTCCTCTGCCTTGTCTTCAAATCTCTCCATGGACTCGCTCCCCCCTACCTCTGCTCACTCTTTCTACACTCCCTCCCGCTCCCTTTGTTCCGCTGATCAGTTCCTTCCGAATGTCTCTCAGTCCCCTTGTGCCCCCTCCCGTTTCCGCTCCTAGCTCCCCTGCACTGGAACTCCCTACCTCTGTTTGTTCTATTCCTACTTTCTCCTCATTTCTCACCTACCTTAAATCTCTCCTTCTCCACCCTGCCTTGAAACTTCCTCCCCTTCCTGCACTCCTCCTTTCTTTCTCCGTTCCCTTGATTCCCTCCCTCCACTCCCTACCACACCTCGCCCTCTCTCCTCCTTCTCCCCTCCTCTCCCCCACATTCCCACTGCTTTTCTCTCCCTATTCCCTGCAGTCTTATTGCTCTTCTTAATGGTTTAATTGATTCATTCTGTAATTTGCTTCTACCGTTATATTATGTTCTTTGTATCATGTTCTTCAACTGTGCAGCGCTTTGGCGTAAAGCGCTATATAAACTAATAAATACAAAATATGGGGGCTAGCATCCAGGACGCAGTCAGGGAAGTCCTTCCCGCTATGCTAGCGGCACCACAGACTTCTCCGCCGACGCCTTTGGCCCCGGCGCAGTTGCCTCCTTTGGCTCCTCGGCCTACTCTGCAGGCGGTTCCATACCACCCTTTTTCCTCGGCCTCCGGGGGAGGTGGTCCCTGTGCCCCAGTCTCCGGATTCTCATCCTTTCGTGCTCTGAAACACTTGTGTACGAGCACGATACAAATAAAATATATCGTATCCTCCACGTGATCCCCCAATCCCAGAGGAGCAGGAGGATCCTGACACGCCATCAGCCAGGGCCTTCCACGAACGTATCTCGGGCTTGGCAGAATACCTGGGCCAGCCCCAGGTAGAACAGCCGGCAGAGGGCGTCCTTGCTGAAGTCCTCACAAGGTGCCCTTCTGCCAGAACAGGAACTCCACTGCAAACCTTAGTCTCCCTCGCTAAGAAGGGTTGTCTCAAACCCCACTCTGTCCAGCCAGTCAACCGCCGCCTGGAGGCCAAGTACAGGCAGATGGAGGGGGATACTCTTGCTCTCCTCCCATCCTCAGCTACACTCCTCGATGATTGCTGCGGCATCACTGTACTCCAAGCCACAGGCGTCCTCGTCTTCAACGGTTTTCTTAGGCAAGGAGGAGGAAACCTTGGAGGCATACGGTAAGCAGCTGTATTCCAATGCTTCCTTGCACCTGCGACAGGCCAACGCAGATGCCATGCTGGCAGCCGCTAACCAGAGATTATGGCGGGAAATTGCAGACTTCCTCCTGGAACTCCCCACCCACAGCCAATCACACTTCAAGGCTGGGCTAGCCGAGGCCAAGCTCATGATATGGAGTCCACGCTGGCACACATTGGTACTCTGGACGTGCCATCTGTATTGCCAAGGACATGGGAAGGATGGCCTGGCTCCGGGCAACCAAGTTCAAACCGGATGTCCAAGAACGTATTTTAGACCTGCCCTTTGAGGGCAGTGACCTTTCACTCCAGCACAGATGAAGAGCTGGACAAGAATAGCTCTCAGACTGCCAAGTCTTTATCCATTCTAACAAAAATCACGCCCAGTCTCAGCAACACTTTAAGGGTCGCTCATCTGGAGGCTTCTAGGAACAGAGGTCTAGACATCTGGAACGCTCACCAACCCCTAGTCCGCGCAAGCATCAAAAAGGGGTGAGGGGTTAAGGGGGGCTTTTTCCAGTCCCCCTCTGCCTCCCAGGGTAAAAAGTCATGACAGACGGACTCTGGTCCACGTGTCGCCAGTGGGGGGGGGGGGGGGGGGGGGGGCAGGCTTGCTCTTTATGCACACTTTTGTCAACAGAACTTTGTGGCCCCTGGATCCTGTCAGTAGTATCCTCGGGGTACCGTCTACCTATTCCTGCCTCTCCTCACTCCTCTACTCTTCCGCAAGTTGGGAAAGCAACTCTTTTGGCAGAGATTCAGTTGCTTGTCCTGAGCCAGGCCGTGGAGGAAGTCCCAGCCTCCCAGCGAGGATCGGGCTTCTACTCCAGGATCTTCGCCATTCAGAAAAAGAACCAGGCTGGCCTGAGAGTTGTACTGAACCTTTCCACCCTCGACCTTTCCTTGCCTCTCCAGAGGTTCAAGATGGTGACGCCAGCTTTTATTGCACAGACATCCTGCAGGGGAGACTGGATGTGCTCCCTGGATCTGAAGGACGCATATCTGCGCGTCCCGATCTGGCAACCCCATCATTCTTTCCTCCGGTTCAGGATGATGGGCTGCCATTTTCAGTACAAGGTCCTCCCTTTTGGCCTCCACTTGGCCACCAGGGTCTTTACCAGACTCATGAATGTGGTGGCAGCCCTCCTCTGGGCTCGGGGCCTCCATATATACCCCTACCTAGACGACTGGCTTGTCAGGGCTACATCTCAAGAAGCAGTTCGCCACGCCTCCCATGCACAGATGAACACGCTACACGACCTGGGCTTTTCGATCAACCTCAAGAAGTCGCAGCCAAGAGGGTCTTCCCCCTCGGAGGACAAAATCGCGGCCATCAACACCTGGACCTCACATAGTGGTCCAGGGACTGCAACCTACGGACAGGCAATCCCTTCCGGCCCCCCGTCCCACAGGTGATGATTACCACAGACTCCTCCCTTGAGGGCTTGGGAGCCACCCTGGAGGACCTCTTGGCACGTGGACCCGTCAGGAACAAGAATACCACATCAATTGGCTGGAATTGAACGCCATCTGGTTAGCGCTCAGCCTTCCTCCCACATCTCAAGGGAAGGGTTGTCCTCATCCAGACAGACAACTCGACCAGTGTGTACTACAGCAACCAGCAATGGGGGCAAGGGTCCCCTTGCCTGTGCAGATTGGCCATCAACATGTGGGAATGGGCATTGGAGAACGAGATTTTCCTCACCTTCCGGGGGAATCCAACCTGGAAGCGACAGGCTCAGCAGGTTGGGAGCGGACAACTACCAGCGGCAGCTGAATGACCTTGTTGCACAGGAGATCATCCACAGATGGGGGGGCTTCCCCAGGTGGATCTCTTTTCCACCAGGCACAAGAAGTGCTCCCAGTTCGCCTCGTGACAGGGGCAGGGCCTAGGCTCCCTGGGCGACGCCTTATGGATCCGGTGGAACAGCATGTCAGCATACGCCTTCCCGCCCACTCCACTGATTCACAGTGCTTTGCAAGTTCAAGGAGTCTCACCAGCTCAACGTCATTCTCATAGCTCTGTGTTGGCCAGCCAGGCCATGGTTCTCTGAGCTGCTCAGCCTCTCGGCTGTCCCTCCAATCCACCAGGACGGGCCCAGCACATCTTCTGACAGAGCAGGGGGGGGGGGGCACAGTCGTACACCCCTGCCCCTCAGAAGCTGGCCCTCACAGCATGGTTCCTAAGCAAGTGACAACTCTGCCACCTCAACCTATCCCAAGCCAATCTCGAAATCATACAGGGTGCTGGGTGCAAGGCTACCCGAGCCCACTATGTAAATGGACAAGATTCTGCTTCTAGGCGCACTCCAGGGATATTGACCTACTGGCTTGTTCATTGGACGACATGCTGTCCTTCTCGGTGCACCTCGCCAGCTCTGGCGTGCAGGTGGACACCTGCCGCACATACCTCAGCCATTGGGGCCTACAGGAATTCGGAGGAGAGGGTCTTCTCCTCCAACCCGATCATCAGGAGACATTTGGCCAAACTCTCTAGACTCTACCCGCCCATCAGGAAGCCACACCCTGTGTGGGATTTGAACCTAGTCTTGGGTGCACTCGCGCACAAGCCATTTGAGCCTATGGCGTCTGCGGCCATCAGGCTGGTCACCATCAAGGCAGCCCTGGTAGTCGGCCTCACATCGGCGCGCAGGGTCAGCTAAATCCAAGCCCTAGTCTCCTCAGAGCCGTACACTAACGTTCACAAGGATAAGGTGGTCCTGCGAACCCATCTCAAATTTCTACCCAAGGTGCCATCAGGCTTTCACTTAAACAAGGAAATCCTCATCCTTCCTACATTCTTTGCGGAGCCGAAGGACGAGCCTCTGCGATTTCTGCATTGCCTAGTTGTCAGGTGGCCCCTGAAATTCTTCCTGGACAGGATCAAGGGCCTCTGCAAGTCAGATGTGCCCTATTCATCACTTTTGGAGGCGCCAGGCTATCGGGCCTACAAAGCCTCCATTTCCCGCTGGATGGTCTCGGCCATCAAGGAAGCGTACGAGGGCCAGCATAGCCCCCTTCCGGCGAGTATGCATGCTCACACGGTCAGGGCCAAGGCAACGGCCATCGCCTTTCAGCGCCATGTCCCCTGGCAGGTCATAAGCAGGGCGGCCACACAGGCCACCCCATCGGCTTTCTGCAAGCATTACCGTTTGGATGCAGGCTCTAGGTCGGATGCAACTTTTGGACAGGTGGTTCTCCGGAACCCGTTTGTTTAAGGAGGGTCTCCTCTCCACCCTGGGGCTACATTCAGTTGTAATCGCCCATGTAGTATGGAAAAAAGGGGACAGGACTTAAGAGTAATTATAAGGTACTCACCGTAGTGACTAACATGCTCTTAGTCCATAGTCTCCTTTCCTCCATATGTTCCACCATCCTCACCCCTAATAATCTGGTGTCATTAGGCAATGGTATATCTATTGTCGACATGTCTTTGGGAACTGAGGTGTGGCGCTGGAGGGCGGAGTCAGGGCAGTGCATTCTCCCAGGGCCACGCCTCTGTGCGCCTTTAGGGACGCCCATGCAGTATGGCGGAAAGGGGACTACGGACTAGGAGTACATAAATCACAATGGTGAGTAACTTATTTCTAGACCGCCTACTAGGTCTCCAGTTAGCTGCTGCACTGTAAACTGATTAGCTAAGCCATTGCAGCCTCAATGATTCTTCCCCTCTGAATTTCAACAACTCTATAACCTCTAAAACCAACTTTAATTCCATGCCCCTGGCCTGCATATTTTAGGCTTCTATGTTTGTGTAGAAATGCTGGATCAAGTGAGTTTACGATTTTGTAGGAATCTGGGTAGACATTTGTCAGGAGATACGATGTGTCATTTATAACGTGCCTGTGCGACAATACTGGGAGGACAAAACAATGATCTTACTATGCCTTGTGGTAAATTTGCGCGTGCTGGGGGGGAGGGAGGGGCGACTGCAAAGTTATTTGTAAGTGCTGCCCGGAGATGGCTTGTAAGTGCAGTGAATCCGGGGACTGTACAGTTGCAGATGAGTCACTTGTTTGGGAGGCCAGGAGGCAGTGCAGGTGCAACTGGTTGTACAGGAGCCTGGTCCCGTAAGTTCAGTTGGTGGCCAGGTAACCAGTATGCGCAACAGACCGGGACATCAGAAAGGGAGCTGCTTCTGGAATCATAGGTGGTCCTGCTCAAGTTTGAGAGAGACATGGATGCTGTTCCAGAGGGAGGCCTCAGCCGAGGAAAGGTCTACCCTAGTCTCTGCCTGGAGAAGTGTCTGACCCTCGGTGTTGGAAGTGCATGAGGCGGAAGATGCTTAGGAAGAGAAAGTTGGATGTAGTGTGGGCTCCAGCCCCAGAAACAGATTGACTGGCATTAAGGCAGAGATCATTGGAGGCACACCATTCCTGAATTGCATTCAGTCTGGTATGAGAGAAGGAGCAGAAGAGGCTGAGTGGCGCCTGAAGGAGAGTTTGTTGTCATCTGCATAACAAAGTTAGAGTAGAACGTAGAGATGTGGTGGGCCAGAGGTTCGTGGGGGGGGGGGTGTAACGAGGGAGCGGAGAGAGAGAACATCTCTCTATAGCGCTCACTCCCAGTACCTTCCTATCTTGCGGCTGCAGAATGGAGGTTGAAATCATCCGCGCTCACAATCTTCTCCTCCGCTACCCCATTGCTGCCAAACGCCTGCATTGCTCAACACCACGACCTTGTCCTACGAGGGTTTTTGCAAATTAAAGATTTTTTACATCCATGATGTATCTTATTTAGTCTCCTGACACAACGCATGCAGCCGATCAGATTAGCCTCCACAAGAGCACACACAGCAGGCGCAGGGCACGTCGACCGCAATCGATCAGAGCAGGCTTTACTGACCCACCCACTCAGGCACGGGACTCCGGACCAGGATTATTGGTGTTAGTGGCGAACATAACTGCGACGGGTCCCAAATAGCTGAGATGGACTGTGTAGCCACGAAATACACAGTAAATTGAATATTTAACCAGTGTACCACAAGTTGGTCTTATTGTAAAATTCTAGCTAATGTTCCTCATAGGAGTTATTCTATTTGGGAAGCAGGATGTTTATCAATGGAGCAACCTGGTGTTCTACTGTAGTTATCAAATTGTATTTCCCCATGTTGAAGCTTGGAGCTGGTGGTTTGGTGGTTTGCTATAGATTTAGTCTCTTTATTTCCTTTGGGAAAATGTGCCCCAATTCTAGTTTTGGGGTGTTTTCCTTGTCTTTGCTGGTGGAGACATGGCCAGAAGTAGTAGTTGTAGTCTCAACCGATTCCCCGCTACAGTGTAACAGTCTAATTCTCCTTTTAAGTTAAAATGATTAGGTTGACAGTTTGGTTAAGGATAGATTAAATGGGGCCAATCCAAGGAATAGGGATGCAATGAACATGGTCTTCTGGGCTCAGCACTCTGGCTGCAATGGCCGGTACACAGCTTGTGAAGCAGCTTGGTGGTACTTTCTTTTTTGAAGCAGCAGGAATTCTGATTACGGTACACTAATGGTTGATGTGGCTTTCTGTTGGTAAGGGCATAGAGAGAACTGGGTTATTGGCAAATTCATTGCTTGTTATGGTTTCAAATTTTATGTGAGCCAGATATAAATTCTAGGATTTATATGAAGCAAGTTATTTTGTATTGCTTTTTCTACATGCTGACCAACATTTGCAGGTTATCACATGCTTTCAAACTGTTGGTCACCCTGCAGTGTTAGTTTGAATTTTTGCAAATGTATGTAATTGTTTTGCCTGTGTCTGCTCCTCTGAATTAATCGTGTTTGTTAATGTATGGTAAGCACTGGATTGATGTACTCGAATTGTTTTAAGAAATGTGCTTGTTTTTATCTTTCACTAGGTCTGTCGTTTAACATGTCTCAGTTTCATGAGCTTTCAATCGCATCTTCGAGGAGCAAAGCATTTGAAGGTAATTTATGTTACTTGTGTTGTCTTTGAAGGTTATTTTTTTTAAATCCAGTCTTCATTTCTTTTATTTTTTTGAGGAAGTTAAGCTTCAGTGTAATGTTTCTTAAGTGCTTGTATACAAGGGCATATCAAATTAGTTTGTCTTGATTCTGCTTTTGTCTTATTGTATATGGTTTTCTATGTCTTTCTGGAACTATGAATTTTCAAATAAGGTTTCTTTGCAGAAACTTCACAAATCTTTCTGCTGTCAAATATTGTATCCATTGACTGAATAGGTTTTGTCAGGATAAATATCCTACGACTGACACGTGCTTGTTTGTAGAAAGTTACTTTTTTTCATAGCATCTCATTACATGTTGTGAATCATCTCCTCTTTTATAGTAGTAGTAAAGTTTTTCGGGAATCCAAAACATACTCATAAAAACAGCAGCAGTAGACGGCATAATTAGAAATCAGCACATAAACTGTCCAACATTAAAACCATTACAGAAATACAAAAGACACTTCAAGCAGATTTCAATAAATATTTTCTCACAGATAATGCATTCTTTAAAACTGACAAGAGCCCAGCCCACACAAACTGGGTCCACTGTTGGCAGATAACAGAGCAGACTCGTAATACGGAATCCTGGCCCTGCAAGGCTGGATTCTGTGTGCATGCTGTAATGGGCGAATAAGCTGGCTATCAGACTCGTCACAAAATATACATGGTCGGTTCTCATTCCCATTAGACAAGGCTGCTCTCAAATGAATACAATTAAAACGTGCCACTGCTACTGATGCGTGGAGAAGGATTCTGAGGCCATCACAGATTCTGCTGGAGACCTGGGCCCTAAATCATTTGCTTCCTATTAGAATGCCTCACAATCTCCGATGAATACCTTTTTATCCAGGGTTTGCTAGCTAGCTTAATCAGACTTCACATGGCAGAACATCAGACATTGAGCCGCATCCACTGCCACCAGTTGAACTTTTACATGCCAAGTTGGGGTATTTTCTAGTTTGGAGGGGTGGGGCTGCTTCCCTGGGTACCAGATAGCGAATTAACTCATGAGTCCGAATTGCTTAACTGTTCACCTGAAACTCTAAGCAAGTGACATGCATGCTGGGCTGCAGTAATATCACTAAGAAACCTGCAGCCCAATTCGTAGTGCAACGCAAAGTTTGGGGCTGATCGAGGAAGACCCACTACTCTTTTAAAAAAGGTGTTATCTACCACCTGATTGGTTACCATATCCCCAGAGCTCCATGCCATACTTGGCAACATAGGTAGTGCTGCCATTATAAACAAGTACCAGCTCGACCGGTTTTGCTTTGAACATGCCCATAGTTCTGCCCCTCCCATGGCCTGTTTGAATCTTGCAGTCTGCTTATCTACATGGGCTTCTGCCCTAAAGCTTGAAGAAAATCTGAACCCTCCCCAGGTAGTCGGAACTATCCACTCTAAGGATTAGCACACTATTGCTAAACATAGCCTGTAATTTTGGTGGGCGCTTCCCCCCATACTACAGACCATGACATCCGATTTTTGGGTATAACTTGTGGCGGAACCCTGTTTCGGTGATGTCCATGGCCACCGTGATGGCGTGGTCCGATGCCACCTTGCTTTCCTGCAGGATTTCCAAAGCTTCAGACCTCTTGTCGGGGAAGGAAGTCCAGAAGGGGAGCGATCTTGGGCCACAATGGCGAGAGTGTTGGCGGCATTTGATGGTCGCCGCCGATGAGAGAACTTGTCGCCCCATGGCATCCAACTTCTTCCCCACACTGTTGGGGTGGGGGGGGGTCACGAAGGCCGCCCGAAGAGGAACTCTAAGACTTCTTCTTGGCAGCTGCCGAAACCAGAGTATGTTCCGCTAGCACTTGGGCGCAGAGTTGGGCACCTTGTACTTCTTGTAACAGTCCCTCTTTGCTGGGGCCGTGGAAGGATTCTTCGTGAGGGCCAGTCCCTCGTCCCAAATGTCATCCAGAAGTGTGACCGAAAGGACGGTCTTCCTTTTTGGCCTCGCGGTGCTGGTATAGGAAACCTTCCTTCTTCCCCTCAGGGATCAGCTGGAAGATCTCCGAAGCCCTGGCGATCATGGCGTGAAACAAGCCTATCTCGTTGGGAGGCGAAGATCTGGGAGGTGGAGACAGTAGGTCCCCCCCCCCCCCCCCAGCAGCCGCCATCTCCTAAGCCCGTCGTCGCCGTGGCAGGATAAGTTTCATCCCTCTGGGGGGGGAGAGGGAGGCGAAGGGTGGCAAGGAGGTGGAGGGTTCAATTTCCTCTTCTTCTTGGTAGGTGGTTCCCCTGTCAGCCTTGGTGCCGTGGGAGGGGCCGCTGGTGCAACAGGCATCCATGTCTGGATCTCTGACACCAGAGTATGCAAAACTGAGAGAATGTCCGCTGAGATATCGCCAGATGGCCGGTGCGACGGCTGTGGTGGCGGATGTGGACGTGGAGCCGGTGACAGTGGTGTAGGCTGGTCGCCCGGTGTCTTCTCTGTAGGTTGAGAAGAGCCCTCCCTCCTGGCAGGCAGACTTTAGCCTTCTGGGGTGCGTCCTGCGGGTCGGCCACTGTAGCCTGCGCGAGGGACGCCACTACCCCCTCGATGGACGGTTGGGCCTTCGTTTTATGCGCCTGGGCCTTCACGGCCTGGGTAGGAGTTGCAACCGTCTCCCTGCGGTGAGGGTCAGCGTCCCGCTGCCCCTTGGCCTTCTCCGGTGGCCGGTCCTGGGTTTCTCGTATTCCATAAGTAAATGTGTATAGTAGTAATTATTAGAAGAGGAACAGTTAGTGCGCGGTACAAATGACCTTTAACATTATCACCACCGGAGTGGTCCGCGGCGCTCTGGCGGCTCTGAGGGAGGGAGGCAGGGAGGGAGGGAGGGTGGGTTAGTGGGTGGAGGCTGGAAAAGTGCAAGATTGCAGTGATGTGCTGTTGGCAGCCTCAGCCCGGTGGTTCCGTCGGCTGGGCCTGGGGTGTATGCGGCCGTAGTCGTCGTGTGCTGATGTGCGAGTCTGTGTTTTTGTTTTGTTGTTGCAGTGTAGTGAAGTTTGTGCGGTTTGCTGCGCTAGATGTTTGTGGTTGTGTTTGGTTTGGAGTTTGAGAGGTGTATGCAGAGAAGAAAATTGCTAGTGGTATTGGTTAGTTTGTATCTCTATCCTGGACTGAACCGGTTGGGCTCGTGTAATCTTCCACGATGGGATGCTTGTACACCCTGAGCCTCCGGAGGTACGTGCCCATTTTTGCATTCGAGGCGTTTGAGGATTTAGCTGTCCCCTCCGCCCGCTCCCTTAATAACCTTGCATGCTCCTCACCACCTCCACATGACTAGCGTCCATACTTCCGATTGTGTGGTGATTGGTGGTATCTTGTCCATTCCACAGCCCCGTGGTACCTAGTTGTGGCTGTACGGGCGGTGGGGGATGGTAAGGGTTGGCTTCAGTAGTTGCCTCCGTTTCTCTGGGTCTCGCGGGTGGACCGGTGTGTCCAGCGTCAGCCCTACTGGTGCTCAGGGTACTTCTGTCGATTCTAGGGGTTTGTCAATGTCCCTTTTTTGATGAGTCGTTTCTTATTGTTTCGGTTTTAGTCTCTGGTGTTGAAGAGGCAGGTTTTTAGTAATTTTCTGAATTTAAGGTGATCTTTGGTGTTCCTTATTACTTTTGGGATGTTGTTCCAGGTTTTCGCAGCTAAGTGGTAGAAACCGGTGCCTCCGAGTTTCTTCTTGATGTAAGGTGTTTGTTCCAGTCGGATTTCGTAGGTTGACCTGAGCGGTCTCGTTGGCTTGTAGATTGTGTTTTTTTTTTTTTTTTTGTAGGCATTCTGCTCCTTGTCCGCTGATTGTCCTGTGCGTTATGCACATTGTTTTGAAGATACGCTGTTTTACTGGGAGCCAGTGTAGTGTTTTTAGGGCCGGGGTGATGTGGTCTCTTCTGGATAGTTTGAGGAGTAGTCTGGCTGCAGTGTTTTGGATCCGTTGTAGCTTCTTCAGTAGGTATTCCGGTATACCGAGGTAGAGGCTGTTTGCATAGTCGATACTTGACATGATGAGGCTGACGATGGTGTTTTTGTGTGTAGAGGAGAGGAGAGGAGAGGAAAGGTAGTATTTTTCTTGCCGTGTGGAGGAGGAAGAAGCATTTCTTGACTGTTGCGTTTATTTGCGGTTCTAAGGTTAGGGTGTCCATCAGGACTCCCAGATTTTTTACTACCTTAGATGTTGATGGTGTAGATCCCATTTCCATTGGCCACGGGATGGCGGTTTCCTTCTCTTGGTCTTTGGATATGATCATGATTTCGGTTTTTCCTGGGTTGATTTTCAGGTTGTTGGCATTCATCCAGTTGAAGACTTCTTTTAGACAGTCGGTTAAGTTTGACTGATCGGCTTGGGTGTCTTCGATCTTGTAGATGATTTGAGTGTCGTCTGCGTAGTTGTAGCATTTGATGTTGTGTTTCTTGAAGATTCTGATTACTGGGGTTTGGTAGATGTTGAAGTACAGTGTTGATAGTGAGGATCCTTGTGGTACTCCAGTCGTTGACTCGTGGGGTGGATTTGAAGGGTTTGATCCAGACGGTTTCAGTTCTGTCTGCTAGGAATGATTTAGTCCAGCGTAGCGCTGTCTGTTATGCCTATGTCTTCTAGTCTTTTGGTTAGGGTGTCATGGCTAACTGTGTCGAAGGCTGCGGAGAGGTCGAGTAGGATAAGGGCAGATGTTGTGTTGGAGTCTGCGTTTGTTTTTAGGTCATCCCAGATGGATAGTAGTGCTGTTTCTGTACCTCTTGTGGGTCTGAAGCCGACTTGAGCTTGGTCTAGCAGGTGGTGTTCTTCAACGTATTCTTGGGTAAGTTTGTATAGGTAGGTTTCGAGGAGTTTGGCCGGGTAGGGGATGTTGGAGATTGGTCTGTAGTTGGAGAGGTCATCTACGTCCCTGCTTGTGTTTTTCAGAAGTGGTTTGATGTAAGCCGATTTGAAGATCCTTGGTACTGTTCCTGTTGCCAGTGATGGATTTAGAAGGTTTCTGAAGTATTCTGCTGGTGTTCCTTGTCCGAGGATTGATTTGTAGATGTCCGGGGGGCAGGGATCCATCGGTGAGCCCGCTTTCTTGCTGTGTTTTATCAGCATTGCGAATGCCTCTGCTGATATTTCAGGGTAGTTATTGAGTTTGTGCTGCGGTTCTGATTTAGGTTTGTTTGGTTGTAAGCCGCTGCTGGTTGGTCTCTGTTGGATGGTTTGTCGGATGTCATTGATTTTCTTTTTGAAGTGGCCTGCAAGGTTGTTGCATAGTTTCTCCGAGGGGGTTGGGGTGTTAAAATGCCAAAAAACTTGGATTCATAACCATTTCGAATGTGCATAATCAATGTTTGTACCAGATAATCAAGTAACAAGCCTCAATAGAAGATAAGTATCTGTAGTTATTGCACATGAGCATATTTAAACCATTGTAGTCTTCAAAGGTATATCATGTGTCCCACTCTAATGTTATGAACAATGTGTGTTCCTCAAAAACTGGTGTAACGCCTACCTGAACTCTGCGGGGACGCTATAGGATCTCCTGGAATCTTCTACCTTAGTAGCCTGACGTAGGAAATGGATTCTGAGTGTAAATAAATAATAAAACCTTTCTCAGAATGTATTCCCTGAAAAAATTTCCAACAATGAAATTATTCTCTCCCAATTGAAAGGCTCACCGTTGATTTTAATTTTGGAAGCTTTCCATCCTGCTCAATACAGGGGCGCTGGTCCTGAAGATGCTGGAACCGAGAGGAAGTTGTAATATGGAAAAAACATTTGGCAAGGAGAATCTCTAAAGTGTCACTGGGAAAAAATCACCTCATACCGGAATGTTGTGTTGACAACCTCCCAAAATAAATGACCAACAGGAAATCTTCACTGCACTAAAAATTGGAAGCGCCTACAATGAAACCCACAATGAGGAAAATGGAATTAAGATATGGGACCCAAGGGAAATCACTAACGTGCGTGTATTGTAGAGGGAAAGCACATCAAGTGGAATGAAAGGTGAAAACATCCATAAATAATATCACCGGAATCTTCAAAGTACTGTAGATAGGAGCGCTACCAAAGGAACCACAACCTGTTTTCAACTAAAAAAACATTGTCCGTGTAACCCTTTTCAAAAGCAGAGCACAGTGATGCACACGACTGCGTAATGGACTTCACCTCAGAAATTTCTCAAATGCCCAATAACACGCGTGCCGTTGACGTATGCATTTAGTATCAGGCAACAATATGCAGCGTTAGGAACAAGTCGCATAGAACTAAGAAAATGGTACCTGCGTTTAAGTCAGAAAACTTCTCTCGGCGCAGGACCGTCAGTGACAGAACATTACCTCAAGAGAAACAAGTACTATAAACATAAGGGAACAAGGACTGGGATTAAATGGGAGTGCTGTGATAAATGGAAGATTAACCCTAAAATAACAGACCTGTTTCTATGAAAATTAACGTGACAGAAAAAACAGCTGTGAACTTCACTGCAGGGCAGTCTGCGACGCGCGAGCTCCCGGGGGGAGGGGGGGGGGGGCTAATATAGCCTGAACAGGACAACAACTAGACAAGCGGGTCTAGCTTCAGAATGGTACAAATAGACGGCCATTAAAGAAACCAGGAAGTCTATTGTTCTAGGGGGGGCGACTACAGTATCCGTAAAACGAAGGGAAATAGCTAATCTCTTTTAAGGATTACTCCTTGGACTTCTCCCTTTAATCCTGAAACAGAGCCCTTATTCTGTGGTCATGACAACTGGACAAGTATAGAAAACGCATGGTCATTCAAGTAAAGTTATTCCAAAATCGTAAGCAGGTTTAATGATACTTGAGCCAAATGACTAACAAGCAAGAACCCGATCTAGTAAGTGACAGGGAGACCAAAAAGATTGAATCCCAAACACCAACTAAACTAGATGTATAGTTTAAATTGATATGGGGGGATTCGGGGAGGGGGGGAACAAGATTATATGCATGTAAGTCAGATATGTTCATGTTCTTAAGTAGTGAGGTATTTTTTTCTGAGGAAAGAAGAAACCATATGTAATAGGATTCTTACAAGTATCAAAGAGGAAGGGTCCAAAATCTGAAGGGCACGAGCAAAGCTAAAACCAACAGTTGCTTACCTTGTGAGGAACTCATGGTGACAAGTAAGCCCGACACAAGTGATACAATTCAAGGGTGTTTATTGAACGAATTCTGTATGCAGGTTGGAAAAAACGCATGTTCTAAACTTAAATCGAAGATGGGAAGTGTCGACCATCAAATGAAAAGTAAGGCAGTCCTTGTTGCGTCGTGTCAAAATAAGAAGGGCCTATACTAAAACCTATTGCCAAAACTCACAACTAATACAAAAGAAAGGGTGTGGGATATTTTTCTACAAAAGTGTTCTCAAAATCTGTCCAGATGCGGTAACCTTGGTCTCCCTTCCCCACGTTTTCACCATTGGGTAAATGGGAGCTTGGAGCAGCATACAGTCCTGGGCTTCTTCAGCACAAGACGACCATTCCAATGGCGGCTTGCTGGGCCGTTGATGGCCAAGTCTTGTTTCACTTGAAGGTTTCATGCCTTCGAGGGCCTGGTTCAGCTAACAATGAAAGTTTGTTTACAACATTCGTTGGGTTGATGGATTCACCCCTGGGTCCCCCACTTTACTCTTATGTTACGGGATTCGCTTCCCTTTTTTCTCAATGCAGGATTTATGTCCCTTGGTTTCTCAATGTGGAATTCCCTCCCCTTGCTTTCACCTAGCTTGCAGATCAATTGTATTGGGATTTTGCGTGACCCTCAGTATGACCACTTTGACCTATTCCGCTGGCTCTCCTATGGCCTGCTGATATCTGTAGTTTCTAGGGGATTGGGTCCTCCGACGTATTCCATATTTATGACAGTAATCGCCACAGCTGTGCTGCTTCGGAAAATCTTAGGTGTCTGCATCCTGTCGATACAGCGCCCTCGAGGACCTCTGCCGACGTCACTGGATGTTATATGTAGGAAGCACGATGCCCGTAGCCTCAGTTCCGTTTTTTCCGCGAACGTGTTTCTTTGGAGTTTGTTTCTCGGTTCTTCGAACCCAAGTATTTCTTCGTGAAGATGTCTACCTCGTCTTCCACATTGCGTCCGGGCTTTAAGAAGTGCGGGGACTGTGGGTCCAAGATGTCGGTTACGGACTCGCACGATGCCTGCCTTGGGAAGGACCATGACACGGATGACTGTCGACTGCCAGTCGCTCACGTCTAAAGCCTTGCGGGAGCGCAAGAAGTTATCGGTAGGTAAGGTGTCCAAGCCCCGGAAGTCGAGGTCTGCGGGGCTTTCGACAGACGACTCGAGGGGCGACTCTCCCAGTCGTCGTCGAAGTCCAGTGGGTCTCGGTCCCGGAGTCTGTCTCACCACTCCTCTGCCTCTTCGAGGCACTCCCGGAAGCGCCGTCATCGGTCGCCTTCCCCGTCCTCATCCGAGGACTCCGAGCGTCGCTTACCCCACCAAGCATGCGACGCCAGAGGAATTCTCGAATCGCAGGGCAATGGTCCGTCCGCACCTCTGAGTTGGGTCGGTCGTGATCTGCCGAGAGACACCGCTCGCACGCCTTAGAGATCGGGTGGTCGTCACGATTCGCGGGAGAGGTCCCACTCGGACAAGGGGAATCGTTCTCGGCATGTCCGGTCCAGGTCCCAGTCCTCGACGCGCTCGAGACCGTGTGAACCTGTGGTGTCGTCCCCGAAGACGTTGAGGTCGTCGACTGACTCTTTCGAGGGCTTGCCTCCGAAGAAGTCGACGCCATCGGCGTCCTGGCCGTTGAGGGACACGCTTGGGGCCCCGGCCTCTAGGACTGTCGGCGCCGTCGATGCTGTAACGCCGCGCTCGACGTCGATTCACTCCTGTGTCGACGGGGGTATCCCGTGGCTCGGTGGAACCCGGTGGAACCCCCTAGAAAGGCTCTGGCCAAGGTCAAGCATGGCTTTGGTTCAAGTTCTGTCTTCTTATCGCCATCTGGAGTTTATTTCAGAGGTGGATGAGGGCTATAATGATGGCATGGTGCCTGACACGGTGCCATACGATATTCTCTCGGGCCATAGCCAGTTTGAGGACCTGAGGCAGTCCCTGCATGATGCTAGTGGGCTGGACACCTCTCCGGAGGTGGAGTTTTGTAGGCCTGAGCCTGGCACACCTGCAGATTCTTTGCCTTATGTCAAGGGTCACCGAGTACTTAGGATGGGCTGCTCCTCCGGGGGAGTTTGTTCAGGATGACCTTACGGATATCCTGGACATTGGTCCACCAACTGACCCGGTACTGCCGTTTCATATGGCTCTACAGAGGAGGGTGGCGACGGCTTGGACTACTCCGGAGAGTCTCCCGGCAATGGGCAAGTCTTTGCCGCGAAAATACCGCCCAGCCAGTAGTGACCCCTGCTACTTGTCCAAGCACCCTACTCCGGAGAGTTTGGTGCTGCAGGCGGCTACGGCCCCAGCAAAGCAGGCGTCGTACCCTACCATCCCTCCTGATGGGGACGACAAGCGTTTTGACGGCTGGGCGAAGAAAGTGTTTTCTGCAGGGGGTATGGCGCTTCAGGGGGCCAACTCGTATGTGCCTTGTCTCGTTTCACGCACACTCTGTGGAACTGTTTCCTTGGCGGCTGAACATATTCCCGAAGGGGACAAACGGGATGGTTTCCTTGCCATGGTTCAGGATGGCAAGGATGCCATGTGTGAGGCTGTTCAGTTATGTTTGGACATGGCAGATTGCGTCAGCCGGTCCATGGCAGCGAGCACCGTAATACACAGGTTTGCGTGGTTGCAGAAGTCGGGGTTTGCTCCTGATGTGCAGGCCCGGCTTGTCAACATGCCCTTTGACTGGATAACATCTTTTTGGCAGCAAGGCTGATGGGAGCCTTGAGAGGTTGCAGACCTCAAAAGCTGCAGCGAAGTCGTTGGGCGCTGCAGTTAGACAACCTCCGCCTTTTCGTCCTAGGGGACAGCAATGGAGGGGAGGTTCCTTTCGTTATTACTCATCCTTTGGTAAAGCGTGAGGATCTGCCAGTCAAAGGGGCCACTGTAGGAGTGCCAGAGATGGAAAACAAGGTACTCGAGGTGCCAAGGCCGCTCGGGGTGTTGCCTCGTTGCCCTCGTGCAACGCCGCAGCCGCTTCAGCTCAGTCATGAGGCCATGTCCCATGGTTCGCCGGTTGGGGGAAGGCTGGCGCAGCATCTTGCAGAGTGGCGCGCCATTACTTCAGATGTGTGGGTTCTGGAGATCATAACCCACGGCTACTGTCTTCCTTTCCGGCAGAGGCCTTAAGACAATCCACCGGGGAATCTTTCTTTGAAGAGTCCGGATCCGCTCCTTGCGCAGGAAATTCAATCCCTGCTGGAGAAAGGCGCCATAGAAGTGGTGCCTGTAGCGGAGAGGAACAAGGGATGGTATTCCCCTTATTTTTTATTTCCAAGAAAGACTGGAGGGATTGAGACCCATCATGGACTTGCGCGGTTTGAACAAACTCCTCAGGAAGGACAAGTTCAAGATCTTTACTCTCAAGTCCTCCAGGCCCTCCAACTTCAGGACTGTTTGGTGTGTCTCGACCTCAAGGACGCCTATTTTCATGTGCCGATCCATCCCAAGCACAAGAAGTACCTGAGGTTCGCGGTTGGCGACTTGCACTTTCAGTTTCAGGTCCTGCCATTCGGAATGTCCTCCGCCCCGAGTGTCTTCACCAAGCTCATGGTAGTGGTGGCGGCGCACCTCCGGAAAGGGGGATTCACGTCTACCCCTACCTGGACGATTGGTTGATCGGGGCGCGCTCTCCCGAGCAAGTCCTGGATCATCTGTCAGTCACCTGCCACTGTCGCCACAAGCTGGGCTTCTCCCTCAACTTGAAGTCCCATTTGACACCAACTCAAAGGCTCCAGTACATCGGAGCAGTGCTCGACACGTCCCTGGGGCAGGGTTTTCCTCCCCAGGTGAGGGCTCCTCACATTCAGCAGATGGTGCACAAGTTTCAAATTGCCCAGACTCTCCCAGCGTTCGAGTTCTTGAGACTGCTCGACCTCATGGCATCCTGCATTCTTCCGGTGCCAGAGGCCAGGTTGCGGATGAGATCTTTGCAATGGGCACTCAAGCTCCAGTGGTCTCAGTCCTCCGCCAGGATGTCGGACCCTGTTCAGGTGCCGTCTTCGGTCACCCAGGACCTTCTGTGGTGGGCCGACGAAGGCAATCTGATGAAGGGGGCTCAATTTTGGCTGCCCTGGCCGGAGGTGACGATTGTGACGTACGCATCCCTAAAGGGATGGGGAGCTCATGCCAATGAGTTGACAGTCAGCGGTCGTTGGTCTCCGTCGGAGTCCAGACTCCATATCAATCTGTTGGAGCTGAGAGCCGTCGGGCTAGCCCTGATGGCTTTTCTGCCACTGTGCGAGGAAAGGGTGTCCTGATCCTGACAGACAACATGGTGGCCATGCACTACCTCAACAAAAAGGGGGGGGCAGGGTCACTTCCTCTGTGCAGGGAGGCAATGCAGCTCTGGTTCTGGGCAATCCAGTAGGAAGTTTCGATCTTGGCAGTTCATCTGGCAGGAGTCGAAAACGAGACGGCGGACGCTCTGAGCAGGCAGAGCGTGACCTTTCACGAGTGGGATTTGGCTCGGGAGATTCTCCTGGAGATCTTCGCCCTTTGGGGGACCCCTCAAGTGGATCTTTTCGCCTCCAGTGTCAACCAGAAGTGCGAGATGTTCTGCTCACGGGAATTTCCTCCAAACGGAGCCTTAGGAGACGAGTTTGTGGTGGAGTGGTCATTCCCACTGCTGTACGCGTTTCCTCCAGTCCCCGTCATCCCGCAAGTACTGCGGAGGTTCGGTTCCCGGATGATCCTCCTTGCTCCGGCATGGGTCCGGAGGACGTGGTACCCGGACCTTCTCGACTTGTCCATCTGCCCTCGCGTCGTCTTCCCCACCGAGACGATCTGCTCTCACGGGAGGGGCGTCTGGTTCTCCATCCAGAGGTCAGATCCCTCAACCTTCACACTTGGTTCTGAAAGGTTGAGGTATAAGGATTGGGACCTCCCTGAAGACGTGATGGAGGTGTTGCTTTCGGCCAGAAGGCCCGCAAGAAAGTCCCTGTACCATTGCCGTTGGAGATAGTTCTGCGACTGGTGCAGGGTTAAGAATGTGGATCCTTTTGCATGTGAAATTCCCATGGTTGTCTTTTTTTGCTTTCTTTGGCCCACAGGAGCCTTCAAGTGGGTACCATTAAAGGTAACCTGGCGGCGCTGTCCATATTTAAGCGCTCGTCTGAAGAGTGTGTTCCTGTTTTAAAATTCCTTTAATTCCTTTAATTTCTCAGTTTCTGAAAGGGCTCACTAATGTGTTCCCTCCGTCCCCTTTCCAGGTGCCCGGTTGGGATTTGAACCTTGTTCTCAAGTTTCTGATGGGTGCTCCGTTTGAGCCTTTGCATTCATGCCCTTTGAGACTGTTAACTCTTAAAACTGTATTTTTAGTTGCTGTCACTTCCGCTCGCAGAGTGAGTTACAGGCACTTTCAGTCAAGCCACCCTTCACTGTTTCATAAGGACAGGGTTGTCCTTAGAATTCGTCCTTCTTTTCTTCCGAAGGTGGTATCGGAAATTCATTGCGGCCAGAAGGTTGTTCTTCCGGCATTTTATCCTCCTCCACATCCTGGTAAGGAAGAGGAGAGGCTCCATAGGCTTGATCCTAGGAGAGAGTTAAGCTTTTATATTTCACGCATGTCCCGGGTCAGAGTGGACGATCAGCTCTTCATTGGTTACGCTGGAAAGCGTTTGGGACAGGCTGTGACGAAACAGACTGTCTCGCTGGGTTATTTTGGCTATCTGAGTGTTACTGCTTGGCGGGTAAGGACCCACCGGTCGGCTTAGGGGCCCATTCTACCAGGGGTATGGCTGCCTTTACTTCCCTGCAGAGAGTTGTTCCTATTCGTAACATCTGTGATGCAGCCACCTGGGCTTCGGTACATACTTTTGTACGTCACTACTCCCTCGATTCCATCCGGGGGCAGGATCTGGCCTTTGGCAAGGCGGTCCTTTACTCTGCAATTTGATTGGGTATGCTAAATTTCTGTTTTCTAAAATTCTTTTCCCGCCTCCTTGCATTGGTACTGCTTTGAGAGTCTGTCATAGATATGGAATACGTCGGAGGACCCAATCCCCTCGAAGAACAAGTTACTCTCTTACCTGATGACGTTCTTTCGATGGGATGGTCTGACGACGTATTCCTGATCACTCACTCCCTTCCCTGCTACAGAATTTCTTATACGATTGCAGCTTATGTTTCTGCAAGGCTTTGTGTGTCAGACTGGCAGAAGACTGGTGGCACACGTTCTGGGAAAAACTCTACAACTGAGGCTACGGGCGTCGTGCGTCCTACTTATAACATCCAGTGCCATCAGAGGAGGTCCTCGAGGGCGCAGTATCGACGTCAACGCAGGGCGCAGACGCCAAAGATTTTCCGAAGCAGCACAGCTGTGGTGATTACTGTCATAGATATGGAATACGTCGTCGGACCATCCCATCGAAAGAACGTTACCAGGTAAGAGTAACTTGTTCTTCTCTCTCAGATGGGGATCGACCAGAGTCTCTTGCGTTAGCACCCACGTGGTGCCAAATTCCCTCTGCAGATTGTCTCCCCTTAACACGTTTACACTTCATTCACAGTTCCTTGAACTTGGTTCAAACTTGCCAATTTGCAATTCTCTCACTAAACACAGCCAGTTTCTTATAGATTTTCCCTTCGACTCACTGGCCGCGATGAACCACTTGGCTTCTGGCTTTCCGGAAGTCAAGGCTGGTACCACAGGTGCTGGAGCTTCCCTCGCTCTTGCTTATCATAAGCTTGCTCTGTGTACCGTTGACCTCTGCTGCAAGACACTCGTGCTATTGTTCTTGGTCTTAGGCTCTCTTCCATGAAGGTTCAGTGGGTCTGGGACGAAAAGGCCAAGGACACTTCTCTCCTGACCACCCTCTCGATTCCTACCACCTTTGTCCTTCTCTTGAGCTGCAGTTTGTTGGCCGTCTTGTCATGCTGTCTGCTGGCTCCACCTTTTATCCCTGTGGGGAAGGGCAAGTGTCGTCCGGTGTGTGATGCTGATCATTTGCCTGACCCTTGTATTGGGATATGTCAGGTAAACTGCTCTGGTGTTAGTCCGTTGTCCTTTGTGTTGTGCAAAAGTGTTCGTGTTGGAAATGGGGGAGGAGGTGGGTTCAGTGGTTTGGAACGTCCTACACAAAAGGATGTTGAAGGGGATACCTGCGCCTCACCCGTCAGTCTCCCAATCCAGGTGATACTACCTCCCTGGTCCACCCTCAGGAACTGGATCCAATAGCGATGGCTGTGTCCTGGCCACCTGGATGGCAGATCCCCGGGGACTAGCTAGGGAGACTCCTTCAGGTTTCTCTGAGCGTTTTTTTTGTGTAAATATATTCTAAAATGGACGAAATTAGGTGACTAAAATGTGATGCCATAGCACAGGGGCAACGCGCTGGTCTGAACTCTGGTATGATATTGGGTGCCTTCTAAAAAATAAATGGGGTTTGGGGGGAATTTTCAGGGTCTTGGAATGTGTGTGCTTTTGGCTAAGATTAGGGGTTAGATTTCTAATGTGTGGATGGATAGCCATGCCTGCGGCAGATAGCCACCAAAGTGGTGTGTTTGTACCTACCTAGAGCTCAGATGGAGCACATCTTTGATTTCGCTGTTATCAGATCATGTGTGGGGGAAAAAACAGCTACCTTCGTAGAGTTTGATATAGACTTGAGGGTAGCCTCTTCATATTGTCTAAGTGAAGTCAATAGAGTGCCTGCATTAGTTGATCTCCTTGGCGTGACGGGCAGGCTACTAGAAAGTCTAGGATTCACAAAGCGCCATAGACTTGGTTACCTTTTATAGTCCTAGTAATATCTTCCAAGGTCTGTAACCGCTACCAACTGAGATATCTGGATACCATGGTTAACTAAGGATCTTTGAGTGCAATGTAAAGTTTGCCAGCAAAGATCTTGAGCGTAAAGGGTGGATTAACATTAAAGGCTCAGCACAAATGTCCATTCCCAGGTCAATCTAATGCAACACAACGGTGACCCTCGGGACCGTCTACATAATACCGGTCTTCTAAGTGCAGTACAGGTGACAGCCTTGCGGGTTAATCAACACTAGCTCTGGAGGTAATAAGAGATCAGTCGAATGTGCAGTCAGGCGGTTGGTCTGACTGCTTTCTGGCAGCATTAGGCCTGTGTAGGAAGTGTGGTGTGCGGCTAGGCTGGTTTATTTTTTCCATGGAGTATAGCTGCGTTCTAGCATTTTGTTGAGTTGTTCGTGGAGAATTGTTAGTATGTTAGTATGTATGCAGCTAGGCTGAATTTGATCGAGGGTTATAGCTGCATTCTATTTGTTGCTGTAGACTGAGCATAGTGGCAGGAGTGGTGGGTCTCAGTGGATGTGTACTCTTTGGAGGCCACTGGTCCTGGTTACTTTGTGGGACAGGATGAGCTGGCCGTGATCGGTCTCATGTTTCGTGATGGAGGTACTTGAGGTAGATTCACAGGTTGGACCAGGTTATGTTACGATTTGCACGATCAGAGGGGCATTATTCTCAGGGTCAGTAAGTCATGGTTTACAGAAAAAGCCAGGTTTTTAGAGCTTTACGGAAGGTCATGTCGTCTTGGGTGTGTCGAACTTTCCTCGTAAATCTGTAACCAAGTGAATTTTCTGTAACAGCGCCATGATGCTTCGGGCCGCTGTGCGCTTTATAAATTTAAAGAAAATAATGTGAGGAGGGAGTGAGTTCCAGAGTTGGAGCCAGGGATGAGTAGGCAGACCCTCCAATTCTGGTTGATTTGGAAGTTGAAATCGCTAGTAAGAGGGCAGTGATTAACCTTTGGATGCATGATGGGCCTATGGTATAATCTTCTCTTGTAGGCATG
This sequence comes from Ambystoma mexicanum, assembly GCF_040938575.1. Taxonomy (NCBI): domain Eukaryota; kingdom Metazoa; phylum Chordata; class Amphibia; order Caudata; family Ambystomatidae; genus Ambystoma; species Ambystoma mexicanum. The sequence goes on from NC_090933.1 coordinate 64,891,708, forward strand.
CTGGCCCGGTTTTGTGCACTGTTCAGTGGGTAATGCATAGAATTATAGAATTTTGGAAGTGGTCCTTCGTCCAACGGGAAGCCAGTGAAGGGTGAGGAAAGCGCGGGAGATGTGATACCCGTGTCCCAGTGCCAGGAGTAGTTAAGTTGGTATCCCGGAATACCCAGAAATAAGGAGTTGGTGTAGTCCAGTCTCAACATAAGTGGACAGTCTGTTTGGGTAGGTGAGGTATGGGAAATGTGCCTTAGGAGCTTGAGGTGTTAATGACATAATTATGATACATTATTGATCTGATGGGAGAGGGTTAGATCCGAGCCCACAGTGCAGCCAAGGTTTTTGGTTACTTCGGAAGTAGGGGGCAGGATGCTTGCGGGAGAAGGGCAGAGTTGCAGCTCACCATGATCTCAGATTTTTCAGGATTCAGAAGGAGGTGGATTCCTTTCAGACATTGGTCAATGTCTCTTAGGCAAGCTTCAAGGTCGGGTCGTTGGGGGTGGGGCGTGGGGTTTGAGGCTTGCTTTAGGTAATCTCAGGTTAACTTGGGTATAGTCCGCGTAGTTGTAGGTGAGGTTGTGTGCACGGATGATCCCTGGTAGCATGGTGAGATAGAGGTTGAAAAGAAGAGCAGAGGGGCAGGCGCCTTGTGGTACTCCGGTATTCACAGTGCGTATGGTTGAGAGTAAAGGGGACAGGAAAGTGATTTGTTTC